>NC_136057.1:865391263-866591263 GCF_964261635.1 Lissotriton helveticus | reverse complement strand
GTTATCTTGCTTTTTGTTTAGCAGGCTGTGATTCACAGATTGACAACCCCCCCCACACGGACCTCCCACCACGAGAAGATTACTTCAGTTCCACTGAGTTAGTGCCACCAGAGCTGAATGCATGTGCAGCCTGCGATGATGCGTGGCCATCCTGGCAATCAACACCCTCTCTGAATTGTGAGCTTTGCTTGACCGTGTGAACGCAACTGCTGAGGAGGTTGCATCCACACATGGTGGACCCTCTTACACACACACACCGGTGGCGGAAGGTGAGCAGAGAGGCTTGTTTCCGCAGCAACGGGCAGTCACCTCTGGGTGGTGGGTGTGGATAGTGTGCAGCAGCCTGGGTGCACAAGAGTGGGCAGACAACTCTGAGCAGTAGCAGTGGATGGGGTGCAGCAGCCTGGGTGAACAGGAGCGGGCAGACACCTCTAGGCAGTTGGAGTGGATGGGGTGCAGCAGTCTTAGTGCGCAGGAATGGGCAGTCACCCCAGGGCACGGGGAGTGGATGGGGTGCAGCAGCCTGGGTGCACATCAGCGAGCAGACACCTCGGGGCAGTGCGAGTTGATGGGGTACACTAGCCTGGGTGCGCAAAAGCGGGCAGTCACCTCTGGATGGCAGGAGTCGATGGAGTGCAGCAGCCTGAGTGCGCAGGGCAGACAGACACCTCTGGACAGCGGGAGTCAATGTGGTGCAGCAGCCTGGGTGCACAGGGGCGAAACATAGAATTACGCATCTGCAGTTGTATGTACTCTGCCATTTCTGATTCTATACTATGTTTCAGATGACTAAACTTGATGGCTGCACTATGTCCCGGCATGTGGTTGGAGACACACCGGGAGCTGAAAGGTGAGCTGTGAGGATTTTCTCCACAGTGTCAACACTCACTCTCTCTCTCTCCATCTCTTCCTTTCTGTCACTCACACTCTTTCTCTCTCTCACTCTCTATCTATTCTTTCTCTCTCTCTCACTCTTTCTCTCTTTCTCTGTCTCTGTCTCTTCCTCTCCCTCTCAATCTTTCTTTCTCTCTCTCTTAGTCTGTCTCACTCTTTCTCGCTCTCTCTTCTTCTCTCTCACACTGTTTCTCTCTTTCTCTCTCGCTTTCTTGTATCTCACTCTCTCACTATTTCTCTCTTTCTCTGTCTTCCTCTCTCTCACTCTTTCTTTCTCTCTCTTCTTCTCACTCACTCTTTCTCTCTTTCTCTCTCTCTCCTTTGATGGACACATTATGCACAATCTTATCTTTCTTTTTGGCTTGCAGGCTGTGATTCACAAATTGTCGAGGGATGACACGCCATGCCTGTACCTACTTTTATTTTGATGTTTTGTTTAAATAAAATGTTTTATATGTTAATCCATAGGTGACTAAGATTCCTATTTCTCCAACCTCACATGCATCTTCTTAATTATAATTGTGCGACCTCAGCCAATTTGCTAAGTTCCAAATTTCCTAAGGTTGCTGTCACATTTGTTTGTGGGGGGTGGGGGTGAGGGGTGTGATGGCGGACAAGTGGCTGGTGGTGGGGGGATGTCGGAGCAGTGTTGGGTGTCATTCAGGTGTGGTTCTGGGCTGGGCTCCCTTTCATGTTGCAAGTTGTAGTCTGACTTTACACCAACTCAGAGCAAGTGTAAACTTTCTGCTACTAACACACCTTATCACTTGTTTTGTACTCTCTTCGACGATCTTGCTGGTGGTTGAGAACTTGCGAAGTGATGTGTTTGCTGCTTTTTGCAATGGAATGCCTACTCTACATCTCATTCGCAATATTTGCTGGGGTCATCCGTGACAATGCTTTTTGAGGCTGCTATTGCTGGTAAACTGGTGATATGGGCTGTTTGCTCCAGCTTGTGAATGGTGCGTTAAATTTATCACCATTTTGGTTGCGATAAAGTGGTGTTAACTCGGCGATGTGTCCTTCAGAATATTCCCCTCGGTGTTTAAACGACTTAAGAAGTACTCAAGTGCCGTACTGAGAGCCGCGCACCCATCGCTTTCACACAGGGCCACACAAGAGTCGCGACTCGATTTTTCTTAAACGTCCACTTTCACCAATTTACATTCACCTCGGGGACCCCATCCCCGAAGCATGCCGACATGTTCATTCATTATTTTTTTTAATTTAAAGGGGGCCGCGTCTGCCCTCCTCCCATGGCCAATTTTGGCCCTGAGGGCCCCATCCCCCGGGGCCTGGCCTCACAGTTGGGGACAGTAGGGGGAGCCCAATTGTCCCCACTGTCCCGCCGACTTACTGCGTCCTGCTCGAGCCGGCATTGCTTTTCCACACGGGAAGCTGCTGACATGCAGCTCCACGTGTGGAAAAGCAATTAGCTTTGGATTTTGGAAGCAAGAGCAGGTTTCCCTGCTTTCTCTTCCAAAATCCAAAGCAAGTTTGCTACGACAAGGCGGGAGCCGCGCGGCTACCGTCCTGTCATAGCAAACACCAGTGTCCCGGGGGGTGGGCACCCCGGGAAACTGCAAAAGCTGGCCCTGAGGGGTCGCGGTCCCAAGGGTCATCACGGGCTCCAGGAGGAGGGCCGTGTGCCCCCTCCCAACATGAGTAAACCCCAGGGAGGTGGTGGTCCCCGGGGCTTCGGGAGTCCCAGCGGGCCCCCCGCTATGACTACTTAAGAAATGCCCCCAGCACCTAGCCCACCTGCGGGCCTCATTAAAATAAAACACGGGAACCCGCGTTTCATTGTTTTTACAATTTTGGTGGAATTTGCGACCCCAACGTGAATTGCGCCAAAATTATAAAAAGGGAACAAAAATCTATGTTTTGGCCCTGGGATGCTTCTGGGACCCCCTGAGCAGGCCTAGGGGGTCAGGGTGTTTCTACCCTGCCTCCTTCTCTTGTTTTATATCTTTATTACTCTGTTTTCTGGTGACTTGCTTCTACCAAATCACAAGATGGCTGCCAACACTTCCTGGTTTGGAGTGTTGACAGAAAATTAGAATGAAGCTTGTGGTCGTGGCAGCCAATTAGAATGAAGCTCGTGGTCGGAAGTGGTCGCAACTCCACTGCATCCCTAGCTATCGAAACTTTAATTTTTTTAATTTCTCAGCAACTACTAAACGGATTTACCCCATTTAAAAAAAAAGGTTGCTTTCTGAAGCAAGCACTACCTTTTGCCAGATTTGGAGTCATTCTAATTTTGCCGATATTTAAAAAAACCAAAGCTATATCTGGCCCTTTTGGCACCTCCTGAGCAGGCCTAGGCGGTCAGGGTGTTTCTACCATGCCCCCTTCTCTTGTTTTATATCTTTGTTTCTCTGTTTTCTGGTGACTCGCTTCTACTGAGTCACAAGATGGCTGCTAACACTTCCTGGTTTGGAGTGTTGGCAGCCAATTAGAATGAAGCTCGTGGTTGGGAGGGGTCACGACTCCTCTGCGTCCCTAGATATTGAAACTTTTCTTTTATTAATTTCTCAGCAACTACTCAACAGATTTAGGCCTTTTTTTTTTTTTAAAAAGGTCGCTTTCTGATCCAAGAACTACCTTTTTCTCAAATTTGGGGTAATTCTGTTCAGTAGTTTCGGCTGTAGCCTTGCCCAAAGTTTCCTATGGGAAATTGATTTTTTGAATTTCTCAAAAACTACTGAACAGATTTACACCATTTAAAAATAAAAGGTCACTTTCTGAACCAGTATTACTTATTTGCCACATTTTGGTTAATTTCGTTAAGCAGTTCTGTTAGGCTTATCACTAGCTATAGCCGCCAAGCTAAGCAGATAACAAAAATTGTAAAGCAACAGTGGCCTATCATCCTGACAGATCAAGTTTTGCGCGACATCATGCCAAAAGTCCCTACTGTCACCTTCAGGAGAGCCTACACCATGAGCAATGACCATGTAAGTAACAACCCCGAGATCAGCAAAGCTAACGATTGGCTCTGTCCCCGCAAACGTTTTTTCCGATGCAGCTCATGTAGAGCATGTAAATTTGGTGTGAGCACTAGAAGTTACACTACCCCTTTTGAGGTCAACCCCATATTTATCAAAGGCCACTACACATGCCGCACAGAATTAGCAGTGTACGTACTAACATGTAGCTGTAAGCTACAATATGTGGGCAGCACGAAGTTGCCAGTTCATCAGCGCATCCTGCAGCACTTACGTGCTATAGTTCATGCCGATCAGAGTTATCCAGTAGCTCGGCATTTTCAAGCTGTTCATAACAAGAACTTGGCAGATTTGACATATTTTGTCATAGACGCTGTAATCCCCAATAAGAGGGGAGGTGACTTTGAAAAAAGACTGCGTCAGCTTGAATCACGCTACATAGTGTTACTTAACAGCAAAAGTCCGGGTGGGCTCAATATGGGGGAGGACCTCAGTAACTTCTTATGATATGCTGATATAAAGGGGTAACTGTTTCAATTCCAATCTTCTGAGCCTTGTGAAGTACTAATATTGGAGTATCAAAACTATCTGAGAATGTCTGTTTGTACATTTAATTATGAGTTGGCCTAACATAGAAATCCTACTTCCGGATGTAGACATAGAAAGAGAGGAGGTTAGCACTTTGTACAAATTTGCACTTATCACATCTTTTTCCTTTTTTCTCTTTTTTTCTTTTGTCACTAATGAAGTAAGAGCACTATATTTTTATTAATTTATTCACTTCCTAAGCACCCGAGCAACTTAATCATATATACTGTGAACAGGCTGTGTATAGAATATAGGACTAACTAGCGAGGTAATGAGACAAACTGTTGTGCCAGGTGTGTTGCACAGTGGTCTAATACATGAGTATGCCTTTGTAGACATAGGGGGCTTTAACATCCGGGCTTTATGATCAAAAGAGAATCACAAATATGTCTAATATATAACTGTAAACTAGCCACTATGTTTCATATCATGCCCGTTCTTTTGCGAATATTTACTTCGAACAATATGGGGGTTTTTGATAGAAAATCTATATGAATGTATGTCTTGCTGGCAACCCTGAGGCTTTGACTACAACACATGCCCGAGATTGGTAATTTTGAAGCCCATTCACACAAGCGTAGATATGTCTAGGAGGAAGCAAGATAGGCAGTGTATGCCTGACAGACAAATGGTATAGCTAGAGATATTAAACGTATGGATGATTGATGGCATTTGTGCCCTGCAAATATGTATAATAATAGCAAAAATACATTTTTCATAAATGAATATGTCGACAGACTGGGGGGCGTATATATGAATTAAGGCATTGGTGCTTTACTAATATGTACAATGATAGTCACTAAATACACTTCCCACATTGAATGTAAAATGTATATTGTTACATTTATGTCGACTGTTTAGATGTATGACTTCACTCGATTCATCTATATGTTTTTACCACTACAAAATGGCGCACAAAAATGTTTGAGTTAAGTGTCTCATGAGTCGCGATAGTCCTACTATCATGTTTAGTTGGTTTGAAATTTTGGCGCCAATTTGCCTAGTTTAAATGATTGTTGTTTGCTCAGTAATTTATCAGTGAGCAAGGGCACGGACGTGCCCGAAACGCGTCTGATGACTTTTACCCACCTTATGCAATAAAAAGAAGCGTACCTTATATCTTTGCCTTGAGTGCTGATTTGGGTTGTCCGCGAACTTTTCCGTGCAGGAGGCACTAAGTGGAAAGTTGGAGTTTGATATATATATATATATATATATATATATATATATATATATATATATATATTTTTTTTTTTTTTTTTTTTTTTTTCAGGAATTGGGAGAGTTGGAGCAACAAAATTACGCAGTTGTCCACTACTGCTGCCTGCACCTGTTCACAAGTGCTCTAGTTGACAAGTGGAGTCAAGGAGCATTTGCATTGTATGGAGCACCACTGCGAACTGCCGGCTTAGGAGAAGCCGATCAGGAAGTATTGCAGACAATGCCGCGGGTAACGCCGCGGAAGAAAGAAAAAGGAAGATCATAAATCATAGTGGTGAACAGACGACTTGGAAACAGCTGTTCGGGAGACGCCACGGAAAAGCGGAGAACCGCGCATCAAGGCGAGCCACTAAAACAACATTGCACACGAGAGTTGCAAGTAACTTGCAAAGACAAGTTGGCAAATGTGAATTGCCGGATTTGGAGAAGCAGAGGAGGAGGAGCCGCGATAACGCCGCATTTGTACTGCACGGAGCTCTAGTGCTAACCGCCGGCTTGGGATAAGCAGCCAACTTGGCGATAGCATGGAAAGCGGAGAAATGTGTACTAAGGCGAGCCATCAAATGAACACTGCACACGAGGGCTGTGAGTATTAAGCAAAGGCTAACAGGTCAAAATACATAATTTACGCTTAAGAACTGCACGGAGTACCATTGCTAAACAGCCGGCTTGGGAGAAGCAGCTGGTCGGGTGACAGTACGGAAAGCGGAGAAGTGTGTATTAAGGCACATGAGGCTGTGAGTAACGTGCGAGGATTAGTTGGTCAAGACACAGCATATGCACACATAAGGACTGGGTAACACACCGGGTATTCCTGCGTTAGAAAAACTGTGTCTTGGAGAAGCCTGCAAGTATCGGTGGAGCTGCGAGTAGGAAGCAGTGAGTGTGCGAGCCAGAACACGATGCGGGTAAGCCTGATTTCTTCCAATTGTGGAGGTGGCAGAAATTAAGCAGCAGAATGTAGCAGGGGGACTAAACAAAGTGCATTTTTACGCATTATACCGCATTGTGACTATTGGTGAAGGAGGCATGTTTTGCTAAACTACGCACCGCGAGGGGGCTAAAGACATGTTTAAATCCCAGGGTGGAGGTGGGACACAGTTGAGAGGACCCACCACTTCACAAACACAGCCACAAAACAAAATGACTGAATTGTTGACAAAAATGAAAAGATTGCATGTACGTGAGGTTAGAAAATGGTGGGAGGCCCCCAGTCTTCAGAGTTATATTGAAGAGAATAGGGTCTCTAGGGGACTAAGGGTATATACCGTCCCATCGTATGAGAATCCAGACCCTCAGCTTTTGACAGATTGGGCCGAGCATACCGCACAATACTGCCGTTGCACTCTAGGCATACTTGTGAAATATGCTTGGAGTGACCTGAAAAGGCGCTGGCAGAAATAAAAGAACTTGAGGAAGAACTGGCCAAGGAGGATAACAAGAACCGGGTGGAGGAGTCGAAGGCCCAGATGAAAGCAAGACTATTGAAATACGAACAAAAAATTAAAAGTAGGAAGCAAGAAAAGTTTGTCCGTGATGAAAACGATTATTTACAAGGAAGGGTCCTAAAATTCGCCCGGAAGTTCGATGCACCCCGAAAGGAATTTAACCAGAAGAAACAACAAGTGGTTCAAAGGGTAGAAACCTCGGGATCTGATTTGACCGAAAATGAGTCGAGTGATGAGCAACCTGGGAGTACAGCCCAGAGTAAGAAGGTCCCTTTTCACAACAAGTTTCAGATAATACGCCAATCATGGCTCCGGGGTGGCAAAAACAAACCCCCAGAAACAAGAGGAGAAGAACCCATAGAGGGGGTGGTGGCAGGAAAAGGGAAGCCACAGGCAACCTGGGTGAATCGCAGCAAGAAGAGATCCGACAGGCGATAGCAAAAACCACAAATCTAACAGTGGTTAACCTGACCCCACGTAAACTCACGGAAACTGAAAATAAAGTTTTACGTCTTGGATTGAGATTTTGCCCTACGAGCCACCTAGAATATACTCAAACAAGGACAGACCTCTTTAGTTTCATACGTAAATTGAAACTACATAAATATTTCAAACTGAGGACCCATTTGAAAAATCCGAAAAAAGGTGTCCAATAGAATAACTGCCACCGATGCATTGACTGGGAAAGATCTGTCAACCATCGAAATCCTGGAGGATGCACAGTTTGAAAATAGAGACAATCATTACGATCAGAGGTCCATACCAGAAAGAGCTATGAATGTAGGCATTGAACAGGACAGGGAGGAAAGTCCGTTCAAACCGGTATCCATTTTCAATCCTCAAATGCCACCGGACGCCATAGATGTTCAGATCTAGTAAAAAATCCTACCATAAAAACATCACGATTGCAGAAACAACAGCCTTACAAAATTTTATGAAAGATGCATCTATAATAATTAAGCCTTCCGATAAAGGTGGAAACGTTGTTGTACAAACCAGAGAACTTTTTCGGAAAGAAGCATTGCATCAATTGTCTGACATCACAACTTATGAAAAGATGTCGAGTGGGATCTATGAAGAGAGCATAAAATATTATGATGATCTAATCAGCAAGTGGTATGGAAGATCTATGTTGGGAACAGAGGAGCATTTATTTCTGAGAAGTAACAATCCAGTGGCTCCCACCTTTTACCATATCCCCAAACTGCACAAAGACAGTGTAAATCCACCGGGGAGACCAATCGTTTCTTCAGTTAATAGCCTAACGGAACTTTTGTCCTAGTTTATAGACCATTTCTTGTCTCCCTTTGAAATACAGTTGGAGTCCTATATTAAAGACACCAAAGACTTTCTAAACAAGATAGCAATACTATCATGGGATCCCAGCTACCTTCTAATGGTTTTAGAAACAACAAGCCTGTATACATGCATAGATCATGAGCAGGGTCTAGGAGTGGTACAGGCCTGTTTGGAGAAGAGGCAGCTACGCTATACCATGCACAACCAGATGCTACTGGAATATGTAGAGTTCTACCTAAAAAATAACATATTTTTGTTTGAAGATCAGTTCTACAGACAATTGTCCGGGACGACGATGGGCACCTGCTTTACCCCCAGCTATGCAAACTTGTTCGTTGGCTGGTGGGAGGAGCAGGTGCCCAAAGCCCTTGAAGGTAGAAGTACAGGCAGAGTGGTGCGGTGGCACCGGTATACAGATGATTTATTCATCGTATGGCAGGGCAGTGTAGAGTCAGCGTATGACTACATAGAGATCTTGAACAGCAATGATCTAAACCTTCACTTTTCGGGAACAGTGAGTCTGGTGGCAGCGGACTACCTGGACCTGAAGGTGTTTGTAGAAGATAAACAAATATTCATACTGCACTTTTCCGTAAATCGACGGCAGGGAATTCGGTGCTGTTTGCTAGTAGCAACAACCCACCCAAACTCATACAAAGTATTCCTTATGGAGAGTTCCAGAGGATTAAAAGAAATGGTCCTATCTAATAAAAGAGAGAGGGACCCCAACACCAAAGGGATAGGGTACCAAAACTGACTTTCTGTCATAAAAGATTCCCTTTGGGCACCTTAATTCAGAGACAATCATTCTATTAAACACATAAACAGATATTAGATCACACAGAAATCTAACATTTGAAGCAATGCATAAAATAATAGCAAAATTCTATAAAAACCAATACATTCAGCTAGCACAATTTATTCATATACATTAAAAAGGAATTAAAACAGAGACATAATTAAAATTGGGAACACAGACAATATAATGAAGGAACAAATTATATACAAATATTCATCAGCACTTCCTATTACTAAAGAAAGGGAAGGGACACAATAAAGATTAACGTTCTGCAACAGTCAGAATAATCCTTGATCAATGTATATTGCACTTCTCCCTTTGTTTCAACGCGTTTCGACGGACAATAAAAGTTTAGCCGCCTTCATCAGGAATATATTAACTGTCTTCCCAAAGACTTCTGAAATTCAAACAAAATTTGTTTAAGAATCCAGAATTGGATTCTTAAACAAATTTTGTTTGAATTTCAGAAGTAATAGGAAGTGCTGATGAATATTTGTATATAATTTGTTCCTTCATTATATTGTCTGTGTTCCCAATTTTAATTATGTCTCTATTTTAATTCTTTTTTAATGTATATGAATAAATTGTGCTAGCTGAATTTATTGTTTTTTATAGAATTTTGTTATTATTTTATGCATTGCTTCAATTGTTAGATTTCTGTGTGATCTAATATCTGTTTATGTGTTTGATAGAATTGTTGTCTCTGAATTAAGGTGCCCAAAGGGAATCTTTTATGACAGAAAATTAAAAGAAATGGTACCAGGAACCAGGACTTTGAGGTGGCTGCCTCGGAGAGCCTAGAGAGATTTGTGGTGAGGGGGTATGATCCCATTTAACTTACAAAGACGTTGCAAAAAGTGAGATGTATCCCTATGGAGAAGCTGATTATGGAGAGTAGAGAGAGAGATGTAGAAGATGGTCAGAATAAATTCTGTATGATTACACCTTATTCAGCTGAGGCCAATTACCTGAAGAAAATGCTTAAGAACAACTGGCATATTTAAAAAACAGACAACAACACCATTAAGGATGATACCCCCAATTATCCCTTGGTAACATTGAGAAAATCACGATCACTTTGTGACATGCTAGTCAGGAGGCATCTTGAAAAACCGCAACAGCAGGGCAGAACCCTGAAAGAAATTAAGGGTTTCTTCCCCTGCGGGAGATGTAAGGCTTGTGCCCAGAGCAAGCGAGTACTAACTTACAAAATACCAGGGATAGAGAAAAGCAGGGAAATAAAGACATTTCTGACATGCAGTACCCCCTATGCCGTGTACTGCCTAGTGTGCACATAAGGGCTCCATTATATAGGCAGTACTATACATCAACTTAAAATCAGATTTCTAGAGCATATGAGGGTCATAGACAAAAAAAAGCCTTCTTATCCAGTGGCTCGTCACTTCGCAGAATTCCACCAAAGCGAAAGAGATAAAATCCAGAATTTCAGTCTAGATTGCGTTCCGGTAAATCCAAGAGGAGGAAACAGGTTACACAAACTTAGACGTTTAGTCAAGGTATATTATAGATCTGTTAACTAAGTCCCCTAGAGGGATGAATAGCGGGGAGGAGATAGCTGTCCATTTGGGCCCTTGAACTACCTAGAATCTGACTTTTGGGGGTAAGGGATATTTCATTCAATATTATTTCATTCAATATTAATATTATCATACCATTCAATGTGAGGTGTAATCCGATCAAATTAGGAGAATTACTGTATTGTGATCATAATTTGAAATTGAATGAAATCTAGAAAGTATAGTCTGTTAAGGGATTGAGTCTTTATGTTTTATGAATTTTGCTTTACGTGTATCAAGTAGTCTTTCTGAGAAAAATGTGGGTGTATTAAGAACAAGAGTGTGATGAGTTGAAACTACCCATGGAACTTATAAAAATGTTTATAGTGCATGCTAGCAATTCATTTTTAAGATGGAAATAATGTGTGACAACACAGTAAGAGGGGACATTAGCCGATCCACGGCGGGATTTTATACTCAAAGTAATATGATTTTTTCTGGGTTATAAGCAAAGTACGGAGCAATACAGCAATTATTAGCAATTGCAATGAATTACATACATATAGATGTTTTCCCGTAATGGAATGTTCAAATTATTGCTTTGGAAATGTTTTTTAAAGTATGGATAGACCAGAAGCTCTAGGTCTGTATACCATTACAAAATGGCACTTGCTTTATGCATTGAAATGACTGTCCCTTCTTTGTTTTCATGAATGCACTAGAATCATGGGATAAAACATGCCTCCAGTGTGTCAGTAACACTGAGGAAGGCTCACGCCGAAACGTTTGTGTCCTTTGCGGTGAAAATAAACACTTTGTAAAGTCCCCCCCCCGGAGTGCGGCATATTTTTTCCAGGAATTAGGAGAGTTGGAGCGACAAAATTACGCGGTTGTCCACTACCGCTGCCTGCACCCGTTCACAAGTGCTCTAGTTGACAAGTGGAGTCAAGGAGCATATATATATATATATATACATATATATATTACCTACTGGCGGTCGCCAGTAGGTAGTTATAGTTAGGACCTAGTTTCCATAGGAAATCCGCAACATTCTATTGGGAATAACTTTTGTGCCGGTGGACGAATCTTCGCGAATTTCTCAAAGAAGATGGCCCGCTCCGCTCCGCTCCTTCCCTGAAAGTTTTGGGGGGATTTGTCAAGTGGGGGCCGAGAAAAAAGGGGGGTCCCAAAACGTGTTTTCCCCATGTTATTTTTCATAGGACGATTAGACATGGCTACAGCCTAAACGGCTGAACTGAATTACAAGAAAGTTGGCAAAATGGAAGAGTGTGGTTCGCAGATTATGCTTTTGCTTAAATGGTGTAAATCCCTCGAGTAGTTCTTGAGAAAATAGAAAGGAAAAAAATATATATATCTATAAGCGCGCACCCGTGCGCGCACCGTTGCGCGCACCGTTGCGCGCACCTTTGCGCATGAGCGGAATTCTGATTTGCTGTTAGACATCTGTCAACATTCGATTCGGTGGAAACCAGGATGTTTTGGCTGCCATTTTGTCAGTGCGAGGCAGAAGAGAGGCCAAAAGTAAAGACCATGAAAAAGGGGCAGGGTAGAGACTCCATGACCCCCTAGGTCTTCTCAGGGGGTCCCTGAAGGACCCCGAAGGCACAAAAAATATATATATTTTTTTAAAAGTCGCGGGGTGCGCGCACATTGCACGCACCCCCGGAGGCAGAGGAGATCTCAAAACAAAAGTGGAGAACGTGAAAAGGGGTAGGGTAGAGACTCCCTGACCCCCTAGGACTTCTCAGGGGGTTCCTGAAGGATCCCGAAGGGCAAAAAAACCTTTTTTGTTTGGGAAAAAACAATTGCGAGGTGCGCGCATCTTGCATGCACCCTCGAGGCAGAAGTGAGTCAAAAAGAAAAGTGGAAAACGTGAAAAGGGGGCAGGGTAGATACTTCCTGACCTCCTAGGCCTTCTTTAGGAGTCCTTGAAGGACCCTGAAGGTGAAAAAAATATATATATTTTTTTTAATTGCGAGGTGCGCGCACGTTGCACGCACACCAGAAATAAAAAAACAAAAAAAAATACTGTTAAATAACAAGTTTGAGTGTTTAGATGTTGGTTGGCTCTAAAATGAGCCGTTGTGTTCATTGAGTGTTTTTTGTACCTACAAGTAAGTACCGATACAGAGTCTAAAATTCAAGAGGAAGACTCTGTTTCCCTCATCTGTGAAATGTACACCGGCTCCTCTATAAATGCCTTGCATGTTGTAACGCAAGTTCTTGTGATATAGAACCCATACCATAGTCTCTGAGGAAAGTAGAAACAGACTTATTCACATGTTTCCTTGCTTTCTCAATCTGCGGGCAATATTGGTTGGACCAGTTCCATTTTGCCTTTGGCATATATTAGAATATACAAAGGCAGTTTGTGGAAAAAGTGACATCAATTGCCCAAAGGTGTCCTTTAAAAGCATTTCCAGTCCTACCCCAGTTAAAGTGCCTAGGTCATTGCCACCACAGTGCACAATTATGAGGTCAGGGTGTGGAAGATGCAAAGGATTTTGCCAATGGCATCAATTGGTGACATCTCATTCCTTTCTGGCCAATCCACATAATATCCATATTTGGTAACTCAAGGTTGAGAAAGCATCTATTTGCTGCATACATTTCACTCCAGAAAATATAGCTGTGTCCTACAATCCACACTCTAAGCATCTTGAAGGGAGATCTGGTTGTACTCAGATGGGCTCTGGAAATGAAATGGCAGTTTGAAAAGTAGGAGTGTAGAAAAAAAATGTGGATGAGATTCTGTGCACTTGAAAAAAAAAGAATGATTGGTGGTTTCTGAAAATTCAACTAGGGTGCATGCTACTGTTTTTTTAAGGAGAAATGCTAATGGTTGAGAGAAAGTGATTGAAAGGAAAATTGCACAGGATTCGCTGCTGTATTGAAAAGTCAAACACACTTGCTGGTTTGCTTTCCACCTGTGTGTTCAGTTAGGTGTTCTATGGAGTGTTATCATGGTAACAGGCAGAGAGAGCAGTGGGGGAAGGTTGAATTTTATGTGAGATTGAACGTTTTTCAATGTAGAACCAATTAAAATGTTAGTTTGGTTTTGAATTTGTGTGGGAAGATATTTGATTGGTTATCTTCAAGAATATGAGTGTAAAATCAGAGGGAAGATATGCCATTGTGTGGTTGCAGTGACTGGTGCACTATTCAGAGATTCTGCTTAAGTGATTGACACTGTTCTAAAACTACAAAAGCATTTTTAAAGGTGAGTTGTTAATTTGTAAGGGGATCTATGTTGTGCAGTTTAAGTTAAATTGGAAAATGTATTCTAATGTGGAAGCAGGAGTTCATTTGTACAGAGTCTGATTTTAAATTTGTCTGCTTTGGGAAAAACATTGTGAAAGGAGCATTTGGTATGTTGATGTGTTTGAGGAGATAATTATTTTTGCAGTACAGTGCTGTTGTTAAAAATGATATAATAATTTGCTTAGTTGGTGTGTTTTAAAATATGGCAAAAGATGTAGTCATGGAGTGAGTCATTCCTTAGGACAGTTAGTGCTATAAAGTCCAAAGCAGCATGTGTGTCAGGCCTCTGAATTCCCAAATAGTCTCCATGCTGTGTAATAAAGATCCTGGGTGTGCTGTAGAAATTGCATACCAACTTTTTCTGTAGCATGTAGAAATCATTTCAGTGAATTCTCATTTCTACATTCTCAGTCCAACCTTGAGCCCCTGCACTGCCTGTACACCACTGCACTGTCCTAAAATGTGAAACAGCACTCCTAGCAAGACTTTCTTTCACTGTAGTAATCATTTTACTGCATTGCAAGGCATACTGTCATGTGTCTAAGATCACAGTGTGAGTGAGAATTCATTTCAGAAAATTGTTGCAGAATAATTTGCTTAGTTGATGTGTTTTAAAATATGGCAACAGATGTAGTCATGGAGTAAGTCATTCCTTAGGACAGTTAGTGCTATAAAGTCCAAAGCAGCATGTGTATCAGGCCTCTGAATTCCCAAATAGTCTCCATGCTGTGTAATAAAGATCCTGGGTGTGCTGTAGAAATTGCATACCAACTTTTTCTGTAGCATGTAGAAATCATTTCAGTGAATTCTCATTTCTACATTCTCAGTCCCACCTTGAGCCCCTGCACTTCCTGTACACCACTGCACTGTCCTAAAATGTGAAACAGCACTCCTAGCAAGACTTTCTTTCACTGTAGTAATCATTTTACTGAATTGCAAGGCATACTGTCATGTGTCTTAAGATCACAGTGTGAGTGAGAATTCATTTCAGAAAAACTTGGCAGAATAATTTGCTTAGTTGATGTGTTTTAAAATATGGCAAAAGATGTAGTCATGGAGTGAGTCATTCCTTAGGACAGTTAGTGCTATAAAGTCCAAATCAGCTTGTGTGTCAGGCCTCTGAATTCCCAAATAGTTTCCATGCTGTGTAATAAAGATCCTGGGTGTGCTGTAGACATTGCATACCAACTTTTTCTGTAGCTTGTAGAAATCATTTCAGTGAATTCTCATTTCTACATTCTCAGTCCCACCTTGAGCCCCTGCACTGCCTGTACACCACTGCACTGTCCTAAAATGTGAAACAGCACTCCTAGCAAGACTTTCTTTCACTGTAGTAATCATTTTACTGAATTGCAAAGCATACTGTCATGTGTCTAAGATCACAATGTGAGTGAGAATTCATTTCAGAAAAATGTGGCAGAATAATTTGCTTAGTTGATGTGTTTTAAAATAAGGCAAAAGATGTAGTCATGGAGTGAGTCATTCCTTAGGACAGTTAGTGCTATAAAGTCCAAAGCAGCATGTGTGTCAGGCCTCTGAATTCCCAAATAGTCTCCATGCTGTGTAATAAAGATCCTGGGTGTGCTGTAGAAATTGCATACCAACTTTTTCTGTAGCATGTAGAAATCATTTCAGTGAATTCTCATTTCTACATTCTCAGTCCCACCTTGAGCCCCTATACTGCCTGAACACCACTGCACGGGAAACAACCTTTACAACGCAACTGTTAAAACGCACTACCATTACAACAAAACTTTTACAACGCAACATCCATTACATACCATGCCATTTCAACGCATGGCACTACAACGCATACCATTACAATGCATGTCATTACAACGCAGTCATTACAAGGCATACCATTACATTACATACCATTACCATCCAACACTTACCCTACTGTTGTACCCCCTGGAGTTAGAATATCAATTGTTACCCCTACACTGTCCAACAGTTACTCTACTGTTGCACCCCCTGGAGTTAGAATAGTAATTTTTACCCCTACACTATCCAATACTTACCCTACTGTTGCACCCCCTGGAGTTAGAATAGTAATTTTTACCCCTACACTATCCAATACTTACCATACATACATGCAATGTAATGTTATGCGATGTAATGGTATGTGTTGTGAAGGTAGTATGCGTTGTAATGGAATGCGTTGTAAAGGTAGTTTTTAAAAATTCGTGGTAATGGTATGCGTTGTATTGAAATGAGTTGTAATGGATGTTGTGTTGTAAAAACTGCATTGTAAAGGTGTGCGTTGTAAAAGTATGCATTGTAACGTCATACAACCCCACTGAACTGTCCTAAAATCTGAAACAGCACTCCCAGATAGACTCTCTTTCACTGTAGTAATCATTTTACGGAATTGCAAGGCATACTGTCATGTGTCTAAGATCACAGTGTGAGTCAGAATTCATTTCAGAAAAATGTGGCAGAATAAGTTGCTTAGTTTTAAATTATGGTAATACATGTAGTCATGGAGTGAGTCAGTCCTTAGGGCAGTTAGTGCTATAAAGTCTAAAGCAGCATGTGTGTCAGGCCTCTGAATTCCCAAATAGTCTCCATGCTGTGTAATAAAGATCCGTGGTGTGCTGTAGAAACTGCATATCAAATCTCTCTGTAGTATGTAGAAATCATTTCAGTGAATTCTCATTTCTACATTCTCAGTCCCACCTTGAGCACCTACACTGCGTGAACACCATTGCATGGGAAACAACCTTTACAACGCAACTTTTACAACGCACTACCATAACAACGAAACTTTTACAATGCAACATCTATTACATAGCATGCCATTACAATGGAACTATTACAACGCATGACACTACAACGCAAACCATTACAATGCATGTCATTACAACACAGTCATTACAACGCATATCATTACAACGCATACCATTACCATCCAACACTTACCCTACTGTTGCACCCCCTGGAGTTAGAATAGTAATTTTTACCCCTACACTATCTAACACTTACCCTACTGTTGCACCCCTGGAATTAGAATAGAAATTTTTACCCCTACACTATCCAATACTTACCATGCATGCAATGTAATTTTATGCGTTGTAATGGTATGTGTTGTAAAGGTAGTATGCATTGTAATGGAATGCGTTGTAAAGGTAGTTTTTAAAATTTAATTGTAATGGTATTCGTTGTAATGAAATGAGTTGTAATGGATGTTGCGTTGTAAAAAATGTGTTGTAAAGGTGTGTGTTGTAAAAGTATGCGTTGTAACGTCATACAATCCCACTGCACTGTCCTAAAATCTGAAACAGCACTCCCAGCAAGACTCTCTTTCACTGTAGTAATCATTTTACAGAATTGCAAGGCACACTGTCATGTGTCTAAGATCACAGTGTGAATCGGAATTCATTTCAGAAAAATGTGGCAAAATAATTTGCGTAGTTGATGTGTTTTTAAATTATGGTAATACATGTAGTCATTGAGTGAGTCAGGCCTTAGGACAGTTAGTGCTATAAAGTCCAAAGCAGCATGTGTGACAGGCCTCTGAATTTCCAAATAGTCTCCATGCTGTTTAATAAAGATCCAGGGTGTGCTGTAGAAACTGCATACCAAATCACACTGTAGCATGTAGAAATCATTTCAGTGAATTCTCATTTGTACATTCTCAGTCCCACCTTGAGCCCCTACCCTGCCTGAACACCACTGCACAGGAAACAACCTTTACAATGCAACTTTTACAACGCACTACCATTACAACAAAATGTTTACAACGCAACATCTATTACATAGCATGCCATTACAACGGAACCATTACAACGCATGACACTACAACGCATACCATTATATGCATGTCATTATAACGCAGTCATTACAATGCATACCATTACAACGCATACAATTACTATCCAACACTTACCCTACTGTTGCACCCCCTGGAGTTAGAATAGTAATTTTTACCCCTACACTATCCAACACTTACCCTACTGTTGCACCCTCTGGAGTTAGAATAGTAATTTTTACCCATACACTATCCAATACTTACCATACATGCAATGTAATGTTATGCGATGTAATGGTATGCGTTGTAAAGGTAGTATGCGTTGTAATGGAATGCGTTGTCAAGGTAGTTTTTAAAAATGTGTTGTAATGGTATGCGTTGTAATGAAATTAGTTGTAATGGATGTTGCGTTGTAAAAAATGCGTTGTAAAGGTGTGTTGTAAAAATATGCATTGTAACGTCATACAACCCCACTGCACTGTCCTAAAATCTGAAACAGCACTCCCAGCAAGACTCTCTTTCACTGTAGTAATCATTTTTCGGAATTGCAAGGCATATTGTCATGTGTCTAAGATCACAGTGTGAGTCAGAATTCATTTCAGAAAAATGTGGCAGAATAATTTGCTTAGTTGATGTGTTTTTAAATTATGGTAATACATGTAGTCATGGAGTGAGTCAGTCCTTAATACAGTTAGTGCTATAAACTCCAAAGCAGCAAGTGTGCCAGGCCTCTGAATTCCCAAATAGTCTCCATGCTGTGTAATAAAGATCATGGGTGTGCTGTAGAAATTGCATAATAAATCTCTCTGTAGCATGTAGAAATCATTTTAGTGAATTCTTATTTGTACATTCTCAGTCCCACCTTGAGCCCCTACACTGCCTGAACAGCACTGCACGGGAAACAACCTTTACAATGAAACTTTTACAACGCAACATCTATTATATAGCATGCCATTACAATGGAACCATTACAACGCATGACACTACAATGCATTCCATTACAATGCATGTTATTACAAAGCAGTCATTACAACGCATACCAATACAACGTATACCATTACCATTCAACACTTACCCTACTGTTGCACCCCCAGGAGTTAGAATAGTAATTTTTATCCCTACACTATCCAACACTTACCCTACTGTTGCACCCCCTGGAGTTAGAATGGTAATATTTACCCCTACACTATCCAATACTTACCATAGATGCAATGTAATGTTATGCGTTGTAATGGTATGCGTTGTAAAGGGAGTATGTGTTGTAATTGAATGCATTGTAAAGGTAGTTTTTAAAAATTCGTTGTAATGGTATGCGTTGTAATGAAATTAGTTGTAATGGATGTTGTGTTGTAAAAAATGCGTTGTAAAGGTGTGTGTTGTAAAAATATGCGTTGTAACGTCATACAACCCCACTGCACTGTCCTAAAATCTGAAACAGCGCTCCCAGCAAGACTCTCTTTCACTGTAGTAATCGTTTTTCGGAATTGCAAGGCATATTGTCATGTGTCTAAGATCACAGTGTGAGTCAGAATTCATTTCAGAAAAATGTGGCAGAATAATTTGCTTAGTTGATGTTTTTTTAAATTATGCTAATACATGTAGTCATGGAGTGAGTCAGTCCTTAGGACAGTTAGTGCTATAAAGTCCAAAGCAGCATGTGTGCCAGGCCTCTGAATTTCCAAATAGTCTCCATGCAGTGTAATAAAGATCCTGGGTGTGCTGTAGAAATTGCATACCAAATCTCTCTGTAGCATGTAGAAATAATTTCAGTGAATTCTCATTTGTACATTTTCAGTCCCACCTTCAGCCCCTACAGTGCCTGAACACCACTGCACGGGAAACAACCTTTACAACGCAACTTTTACAATGCACTACCATTACAACGAAACTTTTACAATGCAACATTTATTACATAGCATGCCATTACAACGGAACCATTACAACGCCTGACACTACAACGCATACCATTACAATGCATGTCATTACAACGCAGTCATTACAATGCATACCATTACCATCCAACACTTACCCTACTGTTGCACCCCCTGGAGTTAGAATAGTAATTTTTACCCCTACACTATCCAACACTTACCCTACTGCTGCACCCCCTGGAGTTAGAATAGTAATTTTTACTCCTACACTATCCAATACTTACCATACATGCAATGTAATGTTATGCGTTGTAGTGGTATGCGTTGTAAAGGTAGTATGTGTTGTAATGGAATGCATTGTAAAGGTAGTTTTTAAAAATGTGTTGTAATGGTATGCGTTGTAATGAAATGAGTTGTAATGGATGTTGCGTTGTAAAAATGCGTTGTAAAGGTGTGTGTTGTAAAAGTATGCGTTGTAACGTCATACAACCCCACTGCACTGTCCTAAAATCTGAAACAGCACTCCCAGCAAGACTCTCTTTCACTGTAGTAATCAATTTTCGGAATTGCAAGGCATATTGTCATGTGTCTAAGATCACAGTGTGAGTCAGAATTCATTTCAGAAAAATGTGGCAGAATAATTTGCTTAATTGATGTGTTTTTAAATTATGGTAATACATGTAGTCATGGAGTGAGTCAGTCCTTAGTATAGTTAGTGCTATAAACTCCAAAGCAGCATGTGCGCCAGGCCTCTGAATTCCCAAATAGCCTCCATGCTGTGTAATAAAGATCATGGGTGTGCTGTAAAAATTGCATACCAAATCTCTCTGTAACATGTAGAAATCATTTTAGTTAATTCTCATTTGTACATTCTCAGTCCCACCCTGAGCCCCTACACTGCCTGAACAGCACTGCATGGGAAACAACCTTTACAACGAAACTTTTACAACGCAACATCTATTATATAGCATGCCATTACAACGGAACCATTACAACGCATGACACTACAACGCATTCCATTACAATGCATGTTATTACAAAGCAGTCATTACAACGCATACCATTACAACGTATACCATTACCATTCAACACTTACCCTACTGTTGCACCCCCAGGAGTTAGAATAGTAATTTTTATCCCTACACTATCCAACACTTACCCTACTGTTGCACCCCTGGGGTTAGAATAGTAATATTTACCCCTACACTATCCAATACTTACCATACATGCAAT
Source organism: Lissotriton helveticus (assembly GCF_964261635.1). Taxonomy (NCBI): domain Eukaryota; kingdom Metazoa; phylum Chordata; class Amphibia; order Caudata; family Salamandridae; genus Lissotriton; species Lissotriton helveticus. The sequence continues at coordinate 866,570,412 of NC_136057.1, read as the reverse complement.
GTAATGTCATGCGTTGTATTAGTATGCATTGTAAAGGTAGTATGTGTTGTAATGGAATGCGTTGTAAAGGTAGTTTTTAAAAATTTGTTGTAATCGTATGCATTGTAATGAAATGAGTTGTAATGGATGTTGCGTTGTAATGACTACGTTGTAAAGGTGTGCGTTGTAAAAGTATGCGTTGTAACGTCATACAACCCCACTGCACTGTCCTAAAATCTGAAACTGCACTCCCAGCAAGACTCCCTTTCACTGTAGTAATCATTTTACGGAATTGCAAGGCATACTGTCATGTGCCTAAGATCACAGTGTGAGTCAGAATTCATTTCAGAAAAATGTGGCAGAATAATTTGCTTAGTTGATGTGTTTTTAAATTATGGCAATACATGTAGTCATGGAGTGAGTCAGGCCTTAGGACATTTAGGGCTGTAAAGTCCAAAGCAGCACGTGTGTCAGTCCTCTGAATTCCCAAATAGTCTCCATGCTGTGTAATAAAGATCCTGGGTGTGCTGTAGAAATTGTATACCAACTCTCTCTGTAGCATGTAGAAATCATTTTAGTGAATTCTTATTTCTACATTCTCAGTCCCACCTTGAGCCCCTATACTTCCTGAACACTACTGCACTGTCCTAAAATCTGAAATAGTACTCCCAGCAAAACTTTCTTTCACTGTAGTAATCATTTTAAGGTATTGCAAGGCATACTGTCATGTGTCTAAGATCACAGTGTGAGTCAGACTTCATTTCAGAAAAATGTGGCAGAATAATTTGCTTAGTTGATGTGTTTTTAAATTATAGCAATACATGTATTCATGGAGAGAGTCAGACCTTTTGGACAGTTAGTGCTATAAAGTCCAAAGCAGCATGTGTGCTAGGCCTCTGAATTCCCAAATAGTCTCCATGCTGTGTAATAAAGATCCTGGGTGTACTGTAGAAATTGCATACCAACTCTCTCTGTAGCATGTAGAAATCATTTCAGTGAATTCTCATTTCTACATTCTTAGTCCCACTTTGAGCCCCTACACTGCCTGAACACCACTGCACTGTCCTAAAATCTGAAACAGCACTCCCAGCAAGACTCTCTTTCACTGTAGTAATCATTTTACGGAATTGCAAGGCATACTGTCATGTGTCTAAGATCACAGTGTGAGTCAGACTTCATTTCACAAAATTGTGGCAGAATAATTTGCTTAGTTGATGTGTTTAAAAATATGGCAATACATGTGGTCATGGAGTGAGTCAGGCCTTAGGACAGTTAGTGCTATAAAGTGCTATGCTTATTTACAACAAGGGGTGGTGAGGGACAGAGTCTCTGAATTAAGCAGAATACTCTCACCCTGTCAAGAGATCAGGGCTAGATCCAACACCGTTTTTTAGCTCACTGCACCATCCCAGTTTCAGAACCTGGCTGTGCGCAAATTAGTCTGTTCCTGTCCCAGTGCATGATGGGAACAGGGCAAACCAAACTACAAAAGCCAATTCTTACACTGGGAAGGAAACAAGCTTCCGGAGACCGGTTTCTGGCATTACAGCCGTCTTCGGCCCGGCTTGCTTGAATCCTGATGGTGCAATGAGCAAGGGACTCATGTCTGAGTATACCCTTCCACGCTTAGGGTGGACAAAAATATTTACAACAAGGGGTGGTGAGGGACAGAGTCTCTTAATTAAGCAGAATACTCTCACCCTGTCAAGAGATCAGGGCTAGATCCAACACCGTTTTTTAGCTCACTGCACCATCCCAGTTTCAGAACCTGGCTGTATGCAAATTAGTCTGTTCCTGTCCCAGTGCATGATGGGAACAGGGCAAACCAAACTACAAAAGCCAATTCTTACACTGGGAAGGAAACAAGCTTCCGGGGACCGGTTTCTGGCATTACAGCCGTCTTCGGCCCGGCTTGCTTGAATCCTGATGGTGCAATGAGCAAGGGACTCAGGTCTGAGTATACCCTTCCACGCTTAGGGTGGACAAAAATATTTACAACAAGGGGTGGTGAGGGACAGAGTCTCTGAATTAAGCAGAATACTCTCACCCTGTCAAGAGATCAGGGCTAGATCCAACACCGTTTTTTAGCTCACTGCACCATCCCAGTTTCAGAACCTGGCTGTGCGCAAATTAGTCTGTTCCTGTCCCAGTGCATGATGGGAACAGGGCAAACCAAACTACAAAAGCCAATTCTTACACTGGGAAGGAAACAAGCTTCCGGGGACCGGTTTCTGGCATTACAGCCGTCTTCGGCCCGGCTTGCTTGAATCCTGATGGTGCAATGAGCAAGGGACTCAGGTCTGAGTATACCCTTCCACGCTTAGGGTGGACAAAAATATTTACAACAAGGGGTGGTGAGGGACAGAGTCTCTGAATTAAGCAGAATACTCTCACCCTGTCAAGAGATCAGGGCTAGATCCAACACCGTTTTTTAGCTCACTGCACCATCCCAGTTTCAGAACCTGGCTGTGCGCAAATTAGTCTGTTCCTGTCCCAGTGCATGATGGGAACAGGGCAAACCAAACTACAAAAGCCAATTCTTACACTGGGAAGGAAACAAGCTTCCGGGGACCGGTTTCTGGCATTACAGCCGTCTTCGGCCCGGCTTGCTTGAATCCTGATGGTGCAATGAGCAAGGGACTCATGTCTGAGTATACCCTTCCACGCTTAGGGTGGACAAAAATATTTACAACAAGGGGTGGTGAGGGACAGAGTCTCTGAATTAAGCAGAATACTCTCACCCTGTCAAGAAATCAGGGCTAGATCCAACACCGTTTTTTAGCTCACTGCACCATCCCAGTTTCAGAACCTGGCTGTATGCAAATTAGTCTGTTCCTGTCCCAGTGCATGATGGGAACAGGGCAAACCAAACTACAAAAGCCAATTCTTACACTGGGAAGGAAACAAGCTTCCGGGGACCGGTTTCTGGCATTACAGCCGTCTTCGGCCCGGCTTGCTTGAATCCTGATGGTGCAATGAGCAAGGGACTCATGTCTGAGTATACCCTTCCACGCTTAGGGTGGACAAAAATATTTACAACAAGGGGTGGTGAGGGACAGAGTCTCTGAATTAAGCAGAATACTCTCACCCTGTCAAGAGATCAGGGCTAGATCCAACACCGTTTTTTAGCTCACTGCACCATCCCGGTTTCAGAACCTGGCTGTATGCAAATTAGTCTGTTCCTGTCCCAGTGCATGATGGGAACAGGGCAAACCAAACTACAAAAGCCGATTCTTACACTGGGAAGGAAACAAGCTTCCGGGGACCGGTTTCTGGCATTACAGCCGTCTTCGGCCCGGCTTGCTTGAATCCTGATGGTGCAATGAGCAAGGGACTCATGTCTGAGTATACCCTTCCACGCTTAGGGTGGACAAAAACATTTACAACAAGGGGTGGTGAGGGACAGAGTCTCTGAATTAAGCAGAATACTCTCACCCTGTCAAGAGATCAGGGCTAGATCCAACACCATTTTTTAGCTCACTGCACCATCCCAGTTTCAGAACCTGGCTGTATGCAAATTAGTCTGTTCCTGTCCCAGTGCATGATGGGAACAGGGCAAACCAAACTACAAAAGCCAATTCTTACACTGGGAAGGAAACAAGCTTCCGGGGACCGGTTTCTGGCATTACAGCCGTCTTCGGCCCGGCTTGCTTGAATCCTGATGGTGCAATGAGCAAGGGACTCATGTCTGAGTATACCCTTCCACGCTTTCATTCAAAGACTCTGTCCATCACCACCTCTTGTTGTAAATAATTTTGTCCACCCTAAGCGTGGAAGGGTATACTCAGATGTGAGTCCCTTGCTCATTGCACCATCAGGATTCAAGCAAGCCGGGCCGAAGACGGCTGTAATGCCAGAAACCGGTCCCCGGAAGCTTGTTTCCCTCCCAGTGTAAGAATTGGCTTTTGTAGTCTGGTCTGCCCTGTTCCCATGATGTACTGGGCCAGGGACAGACTAATTTGCATACAGCCAGGTTCTGAAACTGGGATGGTGCAATGAGCTAAAAAACGGTGTTGGATCTAGCCCTGATCTCTTGACTGGGTGAGAGTACTCTGCTTAATTCAGAGACTCTCTCCATCACCACCCCTTGTTGTAAATAATTTTGTCCACCCTAAGCGTGGAAGGGTATACTCAGATGTGAGTCCCTTGCTCATTGCACCATCAGGATTCAAGCAAGCCGGGCCGAAGACGGCTGTAATGCCAGAAACCGGTCCCCGGAAGCTTGTTTCCCTCCCAGTGTAAGAATTGGCTTTTGTAGTCTGGTCTGCCCTGTTCCCATGATGTACTGGGCCAGGGACAGACTAATTTGCATACAGCCAGGTTCTGAAACTGGGATGGTGCAATGAGCTAAAAAACGGTGTTGGATCTAGCCCTGATCTCTTGACTGGGTGAGAGTACTCTGCTTAATTCAGAGACTCTGTCCATCACCACCTCTTGTTGTAAATAATAAAGTGCTATGCAGCATGTGTGCCAGGCTTCTGAATTTCCAAATAGTATCCATGCTGTGTAATAAAGATCCTGGGTGTGCTGTAGAAATTGCATGCCAACTCTCTCTGTAGCATGTAGAAATCATTTCAGTGAATTCTCATTTCTACATTCTCAGTCTCACCTTGACCCTCTACACTGCTTGAACATCATGGCACTGTCCTAAACCCTGAAACACCATCTGTACCAAAAACTGCTAAACTCTTTCAACACTACTGCACTGCTCTAAACTCTGAAACAGCACTCCAAGCAAAAACCCCTTCCACTGTAGTAATCACTTTACTGAATTGCAAGGGATACTGTCAGGCATGTAAGATCACAGTGTGAGTCAGTATTCATTTCAGCAAAAGGTGGCAGAATAATTTGCTTAGTTATTCTTGTAGTTAGTGTAAGTGTATCAGATAGTGGGTGATGTGGCTATCACAGGAGATGTTGTTCATCAGTGAGGCAGAGGTGTTTTAGCTTTGTTGTAGTTGTTGGAGATGTTGCTGACATTTTTCATTCCCTTGTAGAGGTTTCTTTTAATGGTATACAGCTCCTTGGTAAAATAAAGGATGAGCAGAGTGTGATCGACATACCAGATGATGTTGAGGTTCTGATAGCATGCTAGTTGTTTAAGGTTCTATGTACATGATAAATAGCATCGAGTGGAGGTATAACCATTGTTAGATGGTCCAAAAGATGTTGGTGCTTTTGATTCAGAAGGTTGGGAAACGGACGCTTAAGAGTACTATTAAGTGTCTTCCAAATTAAGGATTTCACACATACTATTTGGCCATGAGGAATGGTATTTGAAACAAAAAATTACTATTTCGGGTAAATGTTGTTAGCATATGTTTGTACATTACTTTCTTTAGAGTGTATAAAAAAGAAGTAATAATGTTTTGTTACTTTGTGAATGTTGGTGATATCCTTTACTTACGTAAAAAATTGCTGTTGAAAAAGACATTTAAGATGTTTTTTTCTAATTGTTACATTCTTAATGAAAATGTTGAATGTTTTTTTTAAAGACAATCTTATTGATTGTCTTTTTTTTGCCCGCTGTTATATGATGAGTACTATTGAACTCACTGAATTCAGTGAAATTCAATATATTCTGAGAACAGCAAAATAAAATACATAACATTTTGTACAAATTATTTTGTATTGTGAAATATATATTATAACTAGGGCTCCCGCTTTTCAGTTTTTACGGATTTATACATGTAAATACAGACTGAAAACAATATTTCCTTTGTCTGTATTTACATTTAAAAACGGCAAAATACTAGCAAATTTTGCCGTGCTCCAGTGCACAAGACCGTGTACATCACGCATTACGTCATACACTGAGCATGAGCGTAATGCTGCAATAACGGTGTTTCACAGAGCGCCGCTAGTGCCCAGCCCAGCAGCGCACCAGATCTCACACCAGCCTGTCAGAGAGTTACAGGCTCTGCGAACTTAGTGACGCCGCAGCTGAGTGCTTTGTGCTGAAAGTAATAATAAAAGTAGATGTTGGACCGGCACCACAGATGCTCACCTGACTGGACCCAAAACAAGTTAATGCGGCAGACTAATGCGCTTGTCACTGAACACTCCAGTGAGGTCAGCACAGACTGACTCTGACTGCAATGTGAGGCTGCAGAATTCAGCTGTTAAACAGGGCACGCACAGGCAGCTGAAGATGTATGATCATCATGACCACAGGGCACTGAAAAAGCTATTTCTTTGAGAAGCGGTGAATACTTCACTCCACCAGGCACTTACTCTTTGCGAGGCGAGTGGCAATTCGGTACAGACTGCCTCGTGGCCTCAGTCACCTGCGGCAGCGCCTGGAGTGATTCTGAGGGCGGCTCAGCTGCAGAGTGGACCAGGGTGTGTTGTGGGCTGCTGAGCGAGGAACAACTTCGGTAGTCCGTGCACTCAGCTGCTGGCCCACAGTGGGGTTATGTGTCAGGTCCAGTCACAGGATCATTAACATTGATTACCAACCCACGGTGCGAGCAGGGCTGAGCTGCGCTGCCACTGCCAGCAGCCAAAACTAACTTTATTGAACTGCTGCCTGCTCGGCTAGCGCCGTGGGCAGCTGGACGTCCCAACAATTAAACTGTGCATCACAAAAGGCAGCTCTTTAAGTGTCAGTGATTAGGCCACTGAGCACAGGGAGGCCTGTAGACACTGCCCGCAGTCTGGTAAAAAGTGGTGAAAAAAACGAACAAAGACTCGTTTACAAGTGAATGGCCTTTTTTAAAGACCTGTGAAGTACTCGTCAGGTGCGGCTGGCAGCTCAAAAACTGTGCGTGTGTGCCCAGGAAGGTGTCTCTGCCCGGGCTGACACACAGGACGGATGGAGGGGTAAGGGGGGGCTTTGAGCCCACTGGGTGTTGCGCGCCTGGTGGGAGAGATGGCTCCACTGTGCAACCGGGGAACCTGTACAATCCAAGATATGATGTCTGATCACTTGGAAACTAGTCAGCCTAATTTGAGACCTTGGCATGGATGTTTTTACTGGTTTGTGAAACAATGCAGGGGAGAGAGCTACCTACAGAATCAAGCAATCGATTGAAATTCCTCAAAATGGATTCCCTCATCCTTGCAAGCAGTGCCCTCACATAACCAAGCGCATATGTGCATTGTCAATTAATATAATAAATGTGGAAAAATACTAGCTGTAGCTTCATCTTTGGCTTGTGGCAAAAATAAATGTGAATAAATACAGAAAAAATGCTCAAAAAATAAATATGGATAAATACAGACGGAAATGGCAAAAAAATAAATACCATAAAACCGGGAGCCCTAATTATAACTCAATTTTTTCTTCTCTTCACAGATATTATATTTATTAAAAATAGATTATTAACTTTTCATTTCTTATAAGGTGAGTATGACAAACAAAAAATACTTTTTCATCACTCTCTTACTTCTCTTTCCCTTTTTCACTTTCTTCACTTTGTCTCTTACTCCACTTCCTTTGCTCATGTTACTCTTCTTCCCTCACTTTCTTTACTCCCCTTAATTCACCTTTACACTCCTTCTCTCACCACCATCTTACCCTCACTTACCTTCTCCTGCTGCCTCTTTCCTCTCTGTGACCCTCACTTCTCTTTTCTTTCCTCCTCCATCACTACCCTTCTTTTGCTCTATCCCTCACTCTTTTCTCTCTTTCCCCCTTACTCTCTTTCCTTCACACCATCCCTCACTCACTTTCAGTCACTCCCCTTCTCTTATTCCCTCACTTCCTTTTGCTCACTCCCCTTCCTTTATTCCCTCCCTCACTCCCCTTTCCTCCATCTGTCTCTAAGTCTCTTCCTCTGTCTCAGTCACTATAACTGCCTCACTCTCTCACAGTCCCTCACGCTCCCTCTCTTTCTCTCTTTCACTGTCTCCCTCTCTCTCCACCAATCTTCCTTTTCTTTCCTCTCTCTTTCCATAAATTCTTCTCTCTCACTCACTACTTTTTCCTCTATCTTAATATACTTCTTTTTCCCTCCCTGTCACTGCCCTTCACTCAATCTCACTCCTCTTCTCCTACTTCATATTCTCCTCTCTGTGCATTACTCCTATTCTCTTTCACCTGCTTCTATTCTCTCACTCCCCCTTACTCTCTTTCCCTCACTCCATCCGTCAATCCTCTTCCCTTACTTCCCTTTCCTCGTTCACTTTTGCTAACTCCCATTCGTTTAGTCCCCACTCCCATTCACTCCATTTCTCTCTCCCTCTCTTCCTCTGTCTCACTCAGTCTAACGGCCTCACTCCCTCTCAATCACTTGCACTCCCTCTCTTTCTCTCTCACTCTCGCTCTCTCTCTCCCTCAACCTGACTGTCTTTCTATTTCTGTTTCCTTCACTCCTACTTTATCCCTCAGTCCCTTTTCCTCTCTCTTAATATCCTTTCTTCTCTCTCATTCCCCTTTCGTCACCCTCATACCCCTTCTCTCACTGTTACTGCCTTTCACTCACCCTCTGTACTTTTCCTTCACTCCCCTTCCTTCACTCCTCTTTGTTCACTCCCTCACTTCATCTCACTTACTCCCGTTTGTTTATTCCTTCCCTCACTTTTTTTTCATCCAGTTTTCTCCCCCTGTCTCCCTCTGTCTCACTCACTTTGACTGCCTCACTGCTTCTCAGTTTCTTGCTCTCCATCTCTCTTTCTGTGCCTCTCTCTCCCTTACCCTTAAACTCCTTTCCTCTCTCTTTATATCACTCCTCCTCTCTTCCTCACTCATTTTCCCTCTCTCTTAATTTTGTTCCTTCTTTCTCATTCATCTTCCCTCACCCTCATACTCCTCCCTAACTGTCAGTGCCCTTCACTCACCGTCACTCCCTTTCCCCCTCTGCACTTTATCCTATCTGTATTCCTCACCCCTTCACTTTACTGCTCCCTTTTCCTCACTCCCCCTCACTCTGCTTCTCTCACTCCCCTTCCCTCACTCTCCTTCCTTTACTCCTCTTTTGTCACTCCCTCACTCCATCTCACTTACTCCCCTTCGTTCACTCCCTCACTCACTTTTTTTTCATCCATGTTTCTCTCCCTGTCTCTCTCTGTCTCACTCACTCTAACTGCCTCACTCCTTCTCAGTTCCTTGCTCTCCCTCTCCCTCACTCTATCCCTCTCTCTCCTTTACCCTTAATCTTCTTTCCTCTGTCTTTCTATCACTCCTCCTCTCTGTCTCACTCACTTTCCCTCTCTCTTATTTTTCTTCCTTCTCCCTCATTCCCCTTCCCTCACCCTCATACCGCTTCCCTAACTGTCACTGCACTTCACTCACCATAACTCCCCTTCCCTCACTCCCCTTCCTCCTGTCTGTATTTCTCACCCTTTCACTCTCCCGTTCCCTTTTCCTCACTCCCCCTCGCTCTCCTTCTCTCACTCCATTTCTTATTCTCCTTCTCTCACTCCCCTTTTCTAACTCCCTCCATCCCCTCACTCTACTTCTCTCTCCCTCACTCCCCATTTCTCACTTTCCCTTCCCCCCTTTTCTCATCCTCAAACCCCTTCCCTCACCGTCACCCCACTTCTCTTACCTTCACTCCCTTTACTCTGCTCTACTTCTCCCTCTCCATCTCTTACTCCCCTTCCCTGTCTCCGTTCCATGCTCCCCTTTTGTCACTCCTCCTCCCTCACTTTCCTTTCCTTACTGCCCTTCCCTTACTCTTTCTCTCCCCTTACCGCACTCCCCTACCCTTAGTCCCCTTGTTTCTGTCACTCTTTGACTCCCTTTTCCTCACTTACCATACTCCCTTTCCTCACTCATTCCATCAATCCTTTGCTCCTTTTCACTCAGTAATTTCAGTCATTCATTTATGCACTACACATTCATTCAAAAAAAGTATGACACAGTATATAAGAGATATAGCTCTTCTTGGAGAAGTAAAGTTAGTTCTGAAAAGAACTGTTTTTTGTCTTTTTTGTTTTGTATTTTTTTCGTAGTTTTTTAACAATGTTATATATTTTTTAGATTTTTTGGAAACAAAAAAGTAAACAGGTAACGAAAAACTGTTCAACTGGAACAAAAATAATAAATAAAAAAAATTAAGTGCGGCTGCATGTGTGCTGCCTACTCTTTGCGTCAATCAAATCGTCGACACTCTGCTCTCCATAGCAAAAGATCTCATTACAGAAGTTGCATCTTATGTGGACATTTGCAAAATTCGGGCGGATGTCAAGAGTTCTTGTTGATGGAGATGCTGCCGATGTAGACGTACTGGGGACAGCAGCTGCAGGATTGTCCCTCAAATGCTGGGTTTATTTTATTTATTTTGACATTTCTAAAGCGCGACAAATACCCTCAGGCATCTTGGCGCTAATAAAACAGTCACTTGTAGAAAGAAAAAATTGGGGGGGAACGGGGATCACTGATCAAACAACCATGTCTTCAGGAGTTTGCGGAAGTGTAGGAGGGAAGGGCTCTGCCTAATGTTTTGGGGAAGAGTGTTCCAAAGCTTCGGGGCTGCTACCAAAAAGCGTTGATTGCCCCATGACACCGTCTTGGTGCGAGGAATAGCCAGTTGGTTGAGAAGAGCTGAACGTAACAGTCTGCTTGGTTTGTACATTTGCAACTGCTCTTTCAGGAAGTGTGGTCCTTGGTTTTTGAGTGCTTTATATACAATGCATAAGGACTTGAAATGTATTCTGTTACGAATAGTGAGCCAGTGGTATTCCTTTATGCTTTTTGATATTGGCTCATATTTTGTTTTACCAGAAAGCAGACGTGCTGCTGCGTTCTGAATAGATTGTAGTTTACTTATAACTCTGGATTGTGCATTGAGGAAGAGACCGTTGCAATAATCCAGAGTTGATAGCACTAAGGAGCTGACCAAAGTTTTGATTGCTGACTCCGGGAGAAAGGGGCGAATTTTTCTAATCATCTTCAGCTTTAGATGAGCAGTAGATGCTGTTTTATTTGCATGGTCCATGAAGTTTAGACCTTTGTCGAAGATGATTCCCAAATTCCTGACTTTGGCTGTCGGGCTTGGAGGGATGCTGAAAGCTTCTGGCCACCAGCTTGATGGCCAGGCTGGGAGAAGAGGTCCGAAGATGACCACCTCAGTTTTTTCTGAGTTCAATTTCAGACAATTGGTGGCCATCCATTCGCCTATGTCTAACAATCCCTTTTTGAATTTTTCTGCCACTTGATCTCCGCCGTCTTTGATAGCTAATACCAACTGGGTATCATCGGCATAGGAGGTTAGGCTCATCCCGTGTGCTTTGATGATATTAGCAAGGTCCGACACATAGATATAAAATAGTGTCGGACTGAGGGATGAGCCTTGAGGAACTCCACATGGTGATGAGAGTGGTGCCGATTGAAAGGATCCTAGGATGACGGCCTGCGTTCTTCTTGCCAGAAAAGAGGCGAGTAGGTCTCTGGCTAAGTGACAGATACCGAACCCCTCGACACGGTCGACCAAGATGGTATGGTCGACCGTGTCAAAGGCCGCTGATAAATCCAACATTACCAGGATAGCTGACCCCCCCTGATCCCTGATTGCCCTGATATCATCAGCGGCCTTAATTAAGGCTGTCTCTGTCCCGTGGTATTTTCGAAACCCGAATTGCGTATCATCCAGGAGGTGGTATTTTTCGATGTATTCAGATATCTGGATGTTCATCACTTTTTCAATTACTTTGCCTACGAACGGGAGACTCGCAATGGGCCGGTAGTTTTTTAGCTCGTTTTTGTCAAGGGACGTTTTTTAGCAGGGGTTTTAATAGTGTTTTTTTAGGGGGTCCGGATATATACCTGAGAGCAGAATGGAGTTACAGATTTGAGTAAGTGATGGAATAATGGACTCCATTACCGGCGGAAGGATTGAAAAAGGACAAGGGTCCAGGGCCGATCCTGATTTAATTGTTGACACTATTGTTCTTATTTGGTCCATTGTAACTGGTTGAAAACTAGTGAATGTGGTAGCTGGAAATAGTGTGGAGGAGTTATCTATCCTTGGGGGTGTTTTGGCCGCGAAGGCCTGATAGATATCATCAACTTTAGTAAAGAAAAAGGAGGGTAAAGAGTCACATAAAGCCTGCGACGGGGGGGAGTAATATCCGGGGTATTCCCTGACAATGATTTAGTGATTTGATACAATCGTCTGCTTGAGTTTTTAGCTTTCTGGATTTGGTCAGAGTAGAAAGCTTTTTTCGCCTTTGTAATCATGGCTTTATAGAGTGCCAGTGATTCCTTGTAGCTTGCTTTACTGGCTAAGTCATAGGTTTTCCTCCATTGCCTTTCCTTGTTCCGGTTAATTTGTTTTTGTGATCTTAATTCCTCGTTGTACCATGGGGCAGTGGGTTTGGCTCTGTTTTTAGATAATACTTTGGTAGGGGCTAGTTGATTCGTAGCCTGGCCCAGCCAGGTTTGAAATTGAAGTAATGCAGAATTGGGTTCGGTGGACAGCATTGGCCGAGTGCAGTCCAAGTTTGATCTGAGGTCGACCTGATTTATATTTTTCCAATCTTTAAAAAGTTTTTGAGATGTTAAGATAGATTTCTTATTGGACGGGGTGTTGACGGTAAGTTTTGCAAATATTGCGTAATGGTCTGTCCACGGCATGGGTAGGATATTGGTTATTTGTAGACCTTCTACATTGGAAAATATGGCATCCAAGGTATGGCCAGCTGAGTGGGTAGGGGAAGTAACCCGTTGTTTTAACCCCAATATTTCCATATCGGAAATTAGGGTGGCAGTATCTGTTAGGTGACCTTGGTCCAAATGAAAGTTCAGGTCGCCTAGGACCGTGAACACACTTTCAGTGGCAACTGATTCCATCATTGTATTAATATTAGTTAGGAATGCTGTTTTCGTTCCAGGGGGGAGATATATCAGTATCCCTTTAAAGTTAAAAAGGGAGGATAACTTGATAGCAAACTGCATGGCTTCACAAGATGTAGATGGGATAGGATTCGTTCTGACAGGGTATAGATCTCTGGCTATTATGGCCAGTCCACCCCCTCTTTGTTTGAATCTATCCTGGCGGTATGCTTTATATCCTTCAGGTACTGCAATAGCTAAATCTGGCTCTGATGATTCGTCAGTCCATGTTTCTGTAACAAACAGTATATCCAGTTTGAAATCAGTTATAAGGTCTGAGATCTCCTGCCTATGCTTACAAAGTGAGCGGGCGTTAATCAAGGCGATTGTTGTAACATCAACCTTTTCGTTCCTTGCTTGTTTAGTATTGGCGGGGGGTAATCGTATAGGTATTGTGCAGGTACAATGGGAACAGTATGTGGCGAGGTCACTGGGAATTTCGGAGGGGTCTATTTTAGCACAGCAAGTGTTAGGTGGTGGCCGGAGTGTCTATAGGCAATGTTGGGTATAGGTCCGATCGATGTTTGGCGCCAGTCGGGCAGGGGTTGTGGCCCTGGGCCCGGTCCCGGCGCGGCCTCCGGCGCGCCGCCGGCACGCCCGCTGCGCGGACGAGAAGGTCCTGTGTTTTTGTACATGAGGAGGGACGGGGAGGGCGGGTGGATTGAAAGCACTAGACCGAACCCTTACCTCCCTCAAGATGGCGGGTGAGGTGGGTCAGGTCACGTGACAGCGCCTGGAGACGGCAGCGCTATAGCCAGGAGGAGCCTGAATTCGCGCCTCTAGCGAAGCAATCTCGCTCTGAGGTAAGGGCAAATCTGATTTGCAATTAAAATATCTACACAGTTAAAAATTTCGCTGTGTGATCAAACAATTAGCAATACTCTGCAAGTGATAAAAGAATAGAGAGAGAGTCCCCCGGCTTTCCGCCTCAGGGGAGAGCGTTTACAAGTGAAAGTTTTACCAAACGCCGCTATTCCGCCCCTTAAATAATCTAAGAGGGCGGGGGGATTGAAAGCACTAGACCGAACCCTTACCTCCCTCAAGATGGCGGGTGAGGTGGGTCAGGTCATGTGACAGCGCCTGGAGACGGCAGCGCTGTAGCCAGGAGGAGCCTGAATTCGCGCCTCTAGCGAAGCAATCTCGCTCTGAGGTAAGGGCAAATCTGATTTGCAATTAAAATATCTACACAGTTAAAAATTTCGCTGCGTGATCAAACAATTAGTAATACTCTGCAAGTGATAAAAGAATAGAGAGAGAGTCCCCCGGCTTTCCGCCTCAGGGGAGAGCGTTTACAAGTGAAAGTTTTACCAAACGCCGCTATTCCGCCCCTTAAATAATCTAAGAGGGCGGGGGGATTGAAAGCACTAGACCGAACCCTTACCTCCCTCAAGATGGCGGGTGAGGTGGGTCAGGTCACGTGACAGCGCCTGGAGACGGCAGCGCTGTAGCCAGGAGGAGCCTGAATTCGCGCCTCTAGCAAAGCAATCTCGCTCTGAGGTAAGGGCAAATCTGATTTGCAATTAAAATATCTACACAGTTAAAAATTTTGCTGCGTGATCAAACAATTAGCAATACTCTGCAAGTGATAAAAGAATAGAGAGAGAGTCCCCCGGCTTTCCGCCTCAGGGGAGAGCGTTAAAGCCCGAGCATAATTGTTCGGATGAACGTTCTTTACATGCCGCATCATTGTATGGATGCTGAATGAGTAGTGCTTGGTGGGATCACCTCTGGACAGAACGGATCCACAAATGTTGCACGTCACCTTTGGGGCATTCACTTTTTTTTGCAATTCTGGAAATGAAAAAAAAATCCAAATGAAAGAGTCTTTGGTCTTTTTCTTCTTAGGTTCTTCAGGAAGATACTGCTCCACATCACCATCTGAAGAAGACTGGTGTTGTTGCTGTTCTGCCATTGTAAAAACGGTTTTGAGCACAAAGAAATCTCTTCAGATGTTTCTCTCAGCAAAGTGAAAGAGATAGTGAGGGAAGTGGGTGGGGTGTTTGAAGATTCTGGAAAAGAAACTACTATGAACCAATCAAAAGTGTTGTTTTCAAGTCACATGACTTTACGTGCGCGCACGGGAGCGCGTACGTTGCGTGACCGCCGCATATGAATGACAATTTACCCGATTTTCGTAAATACTTTTAAAAATGTGAAAAGGAGGCAGGGAAGTGACTCCCTGACTCCCTAGGCCTTCTCATGGGGTCCCTGAAGGATCCCGCAAGGGCAAAAAAACTTTTTTTTTTTAAACGCGAGGTGCGTGCACGTTGCACCCACCCCCGAGGCAGAGGTGACTCAAAAACAAAAGTGGAGAACGTGAAAAGGGGGCAGGGTAGAGACTCTCTGACCCCCTAGGCCTTCTCAGGGGGTCCCTGAAGGACCCTGAAGGGCAAAAAACATTTTTTTTTATTTTTTAAACGCAAAGTTCGCGCACGTTGCACGCACCCCCGAGGCAGAAGTTAGTCAAAAACAATAGTGGAGAACGTGAAAAGAGGGCAGGGTAGAGACTCCCTGACCCCTAGGCCTTCTCAGGCGAGTCCCTGAAGGACCCTGAAAAGCATGCACGTTAGATAAAAAAAAAAGTTAAATAACAAATTTCAGTGTTTATATGTTGATTGAAGATGTAGACTATACTGTTCAACTTTATCCAAATCATAAAAACTAGCTGTGCCGTTGCATATTCCAGGATACAGTCAAGGTATTACAATAAACAAAGGCAGTTTGTGGAAAAATAAATATATAAAAAATATAAAAATTGATACAGAAATTTGCATTTTAAAAACCTTTGAATTTCACTTAAAAAACCATAGGTTTTACACTCATTATAGTTAGTAATTAGTATTTAAAAAAACTTTGTAAAATCACTGAAAAAAACATACATTTCACACACGTTATAGTTAGGAATTAGCATTGAAAAAACCTTAGAAATTCACACAAAAAACCATAGGTTTCGCACACGTTATAGTTAGGAATTAACATTTAAAAAAGCTTGCAAATTCACTGAAAAGACCATAGGTTTCAAACATGTTGTAATTAGCTGGACATTTCACTCATACAAAACCTTTGGAATTCCCCCGTTATAGTTAGTTCAGCTAACTATAACTCGCGCGACCGCAATGCACTGCTGATGATGTCTCATATTACATCACTCATGACATCACTGATGACATGTCAAATTACATCACTGATTACATCACTGATGACATCATCCTTGTGACAAAGTGGCAGACCTCCTCCCAGCGTAAAATAACCTTTGACACACACATTTAAAAATAGAAACTAACATTTTCTTAAAAATGGAGATACCAATACAAATGACAACAACCTATTAGGTAATTCCAATATCTACATACACATCCACTCATTCACCAACAGTTCTATATACTCACTCATACATGTACTTACTCATCATATGTACTCAAACACCTATACATCCTGTTACACACTAATACTCATCCATATAGTTACTCACACACATATTCACACATGCAAAAAAAAACATAATTCCATTTACTTGATTATACTGCTATATACACACCACTACACGTACTTCTACAGAAACGTACACATATTTACTCTCTTAAACAATCAATTATAAAAACACATACTTATTTATATAGGTACTCTTCGAAACTGTCACTCTCACATATACTCAATTATATACATCAATACTCACATATATTAGTTTAAAACATATGTAGTTACTCATGAATACACTATTGAGACAGTCATTCACTCACTAACCCACCCATACACACAATCATCCACCCATACAGTCTTGCACACATGCTGTTTTCAAAATACATACAAATAGTGAGTCACTCATTCATGCATCTGTGCGCT
This sequence comes from Lissotriton helveticus, assembly GCF_964261635.1. Taxonomy (NCBI): domain Eukaryota; kingdom Metazoa; phylum Chordata; class Amphibia; order Caudata; family Salamandridae; genus Lissotriton; species Lissotriton helveticus. The sequence goes on along the minus strand of NC_136057.1, from coordinate 866,553,812 downwards.
AAGTAATATCCCCCACCAAACCATACAGACACTCATACTGATACTAAAAAATAAAAAAAACATATACACACTCATGTAGCTACTCACCAGCCCATGCAGCCACTTATACACAAAGTGATACACTGATACATATATTTAAATATTTAAACATTACTCGCTAATACATGTATTCACTAAGATACACTTCATAAGTCAGTTAACCAATCATTTTTACAAAAAAACATCCATTTAGACACTTATTTACCCATTTATTCTTCCATCGACCTTTAGATATATACATATAAAAAATATTTATTTTTGAGAAAGACACACATTCATTGGATGATGTCATCAGTGGTGTCATCAGTGATGTCATTAGACATGTCATCAGTGATGTCATGAGTGATGTCACTGACCATGTCATGAGTGATGTAATATGTGACAACATCAGCAGTGCATTGCGGTCGCGCGAGTTATAGTTAGCTGAACTAACTATAACGGGGGAATTTCAAAGGTTTTGTATGAGTGAAATGCCCAGCTAACAATAACATGTGTGAAACCTATCGTTTTTTCAGTGAATATATATATTATAGCCTTATAGCCCGCCGTAGAGGGCTATACCGGCTATTAAAGGCCCTCTCCAGCGTTAAAGGCCCCGAGCCGAAGGCGAGGGCCTTTAACAAGGGAGAGGGACTTTAATAGCGGTATAGCCCATCTACGAAGGGCTATAAGGCTATTAGAACATTCTGTCACTAGAGGACAGAATGTTCTAACAAAAAAAACAAAGCCTTTTGGAAGCGTGAGGGGATTGGAATCCCCTCAGGCTCCCTGAAGCCTTTGTTCACAGCCAGAGCTGTGAACAAAGAAACATTGGAATGTTGGAGCTCCAGGCTTATACCAGCCATTATAAGCCCAGAGCACGCCATTGTTTTCAATGGAGCTCCCAACATTCCAATGTTCTAAATATATATATATATTTTTTTTCACTGAAAAAATCAGCTGGACATTTCACTCGTACAAAACCATTGAAATTCCTCCTCTATAGTTAGTTCTACTAACTATAACTCGCACGCCCGCAATGCACTGCTGATGATGTCACATATTACATCATTCATGACATGGTCAGTGACATCACTGATGACATCACTGATGACATCTCAAATGACATCACTAATGATATCATCCAGTGAATGTGGTTTGGTTCAATATTTAAATATGTATAATATATATATAGCAATCTGCATTGAAGAATGAGTGGATGTATTAGTGTCTGGATGGAGGATTTGGTAGCAGTCTGATTGACTGTTTAAGTGACTAAGTTAAAGTGCCTCACTAAATATATGTGATAGTGATTAAACTGTGTGAATATCTGTATCACTCTGTCTCTTGTTGTGTAAACTACTGCATAAGTTGGTTACTACCTATGTGAAAGTCTATATTAGTTATTGATTACTTAACTGAGTATTTGTATGGGAGAGTGAATGTGTGTGTGGTTGGGTCGGGAGTGTGTGACTGTTCAAAGATGTGTAAATAGTTGATTTAGTAGGTATATGAGGTTAAGACTGCATGTCGAAACAGTTGTTTGGTTTAGTAAATGTCTTTATGGGTGTGATGATGAGCAAATATATCTCTCAATGATACATGTCCAACAAAGTAGGAATATAAAAGGCTCTGTATGTGACAGTTGTATATAAATAAGTATACATAAGACTCAGTGACTGTATGAGTGACTTTATGGATAACTGTAGACTTGTAATAGTGATTTTATAACACACTAAGTATGAGTTACTATCTATATGAATAAATGAAGTGGTGTTTGCATAAGTGTGTAGCTGAGTAAATGTAAGTATGATTAATTGTTTGCATAAGTGAGTAGAATGACTGCATAAGTGAATAGGATGTGTGCTGTTGTGTAATGTCGATATAGGTGGATAAGTATATTTGCTAGTGTTCAATTGATCTTTGTCAGTATGTATGAGTGAATCCATAGGTAAGTGTTTCGATGTGTGTGTAGATCTAGCAATCTTTGAGAGGGTTTTTTTTAACCCCTTCAGTGCTGATGACAAAGCCAGCTCGTCATGGGCGTTGCCTGCGCTACGCGGATGCCGAGCTGGCTTTGTCATAAACAAGCCATTTTTTAAATTTCAGCGCACAGCGGGAAAACGCGGTAGCGCGGTAGGGGTTAAACTTGTATTGGTGTGTCAATGGTTTGAAATATGGTACTCTGAATTTTATAGTGAGTGATGAAAGGTTATGCTCGTGTATGATGAGGTGTATCAGATTGTCATGTGGATGTTGTCATCAGTGATGTGATCATTGATGTCATTTTAGATGTCATCAGTGATGTCACTGACCATGTCATGAATGATGTAATATGTGACATCATCAGCAGTGGATTGCGGGCGCGTGAGTTATAGTTAGTAGAACTAACTATAACGGAGGAATTTCAATGGTTTTGTACGAGTGAAATGTCCGGCTCACTATAACACCCCTGAAACCTATGGTTTTTTCAGTGAATTTCCAAGGTTTTTTAAATTCTAATTCCTAACTATAACACCCCTGAAACCTATGTTTTTTTCAGTGAATTTTAAAGGGTTTTTAAATGATAATTTTTAAATGTAATAATAGTTATATGTATTTTTATACTGATTTTCTATAGTTTTTTTTAACTGTTTATTTTTACATATTTTATTTTTAAGTCACATTATATATTTTTTTATATGAATGGAAAACAAATGTTTTTTAAAATATTGAAACTCAAATATTGTTTTTTTTTGTTTTTATATTTTTATTTTAATATATTTATATTATTTTCTTTATTGATTTTTTTCTCAATTTTTTGGGGGGAGTTGCACACCCAAAGCGCACCTTTCTCGTTCACGGCGCGGAACCTAGCTGCCATTTTAGGAATGTTGTCTAGGATCTGCTTAGGGTGTGCGATGGATGCGTATTTTGGTGCGCGATCGCTATGCGACGGGTACGCGACTCCAGGTGCATACGGAACACATGCGCATTACTTTACACGCCTCTCGCGCGCTTCTGCGTGATGTCATATACATGCTCGATGTGGTGGGTGTGCGACTACCGCAAAGTTTCTAAATGTCTAAAATGATATATATATATATATATATATATGTGTATTTAATAGACATATTAGGGCAAGACATTATCTAAGCTAATCATAAAAATAATATACTTTTACTTTTAATAAACATATTACTTTTAAATGCAATTTCAGGAAGTTGCGTTGGGTGCATGCTGCCTGTGCGCAGGGTGCGCGGACCCCATGTGACCCAAAAAAAAAATTTTGATTGGTTCATAACATTTCCTATTGCAGCTATTGAAGGACCCCACCCATTTCAATCATTCTTCTTAGACCTTCTTTGGAGAAACAACTCACACCTGAGAAGAACTTTTTTGGGTTCATTTCCTTTGTGCTATTTGCTGATTTCTGCTCATTATGGCTTCAGGACAGCAGCCAGCACTGGATTCTGAGCATTGTTCGGATGACGAATTTGTTCCTGAACCTGCACGCCCAGAAAGAGCTACTTCAGTGGTTTGGAAAAAAAATTCCATCCCAGAAGGCCTACAAAAGGTAAATGCCACAAAAGTGACCTGCAGAATTTGTGAAAGGGTTCTTTCGAGAGGCGATCCCAACAAGAATATTCCTGCGGTACAGCAAGTATGTACAAGCACCTCAAGACTCTGCACCCCGTGAACCTGGCTCGGGAGGAGTGCAGAAGACTTCGAGATAAACCTCCGCCTGCAGTGGCTAGTACTTCTGCTACATCTTCATCGCCAACACCTCCGGACATACATCCAGAATTTGGTCAACTAAAGATCCACTGTATCAAGTGCAAGAAACTACTCTGCTACGGAGAGCAGTCTGTGGATCTAATCTGCACAGCACGAAGAAATCATCGCTGTTAGGCTCTTTTTTTTCTGAAGTTGACTATTTTGTTCGTCCTGTTCTCTTTTTTTGTCAAATTGTTCAAAAATATACAAACAAAATGTAAAACAAAAAAACAACCAAAAAAAAGTTATTTTCAGAACTGACTTCTCTGGTTAAAAAAGAGCTATATTTGTATGATAGTGCGTGAAAGTTTGGTTGAATGCATGCATGGTGCTTAATTGACTGAAAGAATGCATTAGTAGTGTATGGTGAATGTATAAGTGCAGAACTATAAGGAAGTGCTGCAGCATGATACTGTAAGCTCTTTAGCTGCAGTGTGTTGTGGTACTTCCGAAGCACAGGGATGCAACATATGTGTACATAAATAAGTCTAAGCTTCCCTCTGCACTGCTGCTTAACCTGCAGTCATGCGGTGACACAGGCACTGTTGCCATTGTGCAACATTCTGTCCATCATCTTGTTTGTTTTGCTGTTCACCCTATGTGGGAAGGGTATGCCCAGACGTGGGTCCCTTGCTCACTAATCCACTGGAGTCACGCTATCCTGGCTGAAGACGGCTGATAGCCAGAAACCGGTCCTAGGATGCTTGATTCCAGTCCAGGGAAGACATGGCTTGGCAGTTCGGGCTGGACTGTTCCCATGAGGCACAGGGTCAAAATTGATTTGCATATAGCCATGTCTGAACTGGGGTGGCTTGGTGAGCAAAATAACGATGGATTAAATCCAGATCTGTGACTGGGGGTGAATGTTTTGCCATTGTGCAACATTCCATCCATCATCTTGTGTGTTTTGCTGTTCACCCTTTGTGGGAAGGGTATGCCCAGACGTGGGTCCCTTGCTCAATAAGCCACTGGAGTCAAGCTATCCTGGCTGAAGATGGCTGATAGCCAGAAACCGGTCCTAGGATGTTTGATTCCAGTCCAGGGAAGACATGGCTTGGCAGTTCGGGCTGGACTATTCCCATGAGGTACAGGGTCAAGACTGATTTGCATATGGCCATGTCTGAATTGGGGTGGCTTGGTGAGCAAAATAACGATGGATTAATCCCAGATCTGTGACTAGGAGTGAATGTTTTGCCATTGTGCAACATTCCGTTCATCATCTTGTGTGTTTTGCTGTTCACCCTATGTGGGAAGGGTATGCCCAGACGTGGGTCCCTTGCTCACTAAGCAACTGGAGTCAAGCTATCCTGGCTGAAGACGGCTGATAGCCAGAAAACGGTACTAGGATGCTTGATTCCAGTCCAGGGAAGACATGGCTTGGCAGTTCGGGCTGGACTGTTCCCATGAGGCACAGGGTCAAGACTGATTTGCATATGGCCATGTCTGAACTGGGGTGGCTTGGTGAGCAAAATAATGATGGGTTAAACCCAGATTCGTGACTGGGGGTGAATGTTTTGCCATTGTGCAACATTCCGTCCATCATCTTGTGTGTTTTACAGGCACCCTTGCACCATGGTGCAAGGATATCTGTATTGTGCAGAGTTTGTTTTTGTGCAGGAAGACACACCTTCCTGCACAAAAACAATCAGTGAAGGCATTTTTCTCCTTCAATGTATGCTGTGCAATGCAGCATATATTGAAAGAGAAAAATGTAGGAGAAATGAAAACAATTCTCCTTGTTGTGCCTTGCTACACCAATTGGAGGATGGTGCAGCATTCACACACATGTCCAGATTCATGATTTCTGATAAATCTGGAGATGTGTCTTGTTCTATGAGTGTTCTGTGTAAACACCCACAGCACCATTTGTAGAACACCCCTTCCACGCAAGGTAGTGTGTATGATGAGGTCGTATTTACATGAAGAAGAAAAGCTACACAGAGTGCCTTTTCCTCTCCTTGTAAATATGAAAGAGGGTCTTGCGCTATCACTATGTTTAAAAAAGTGACTTATTGTTGGCACAGGACGCTTCCAAATTTGCCCCTTAAGTGCTTAGGTATTGGCAGACTGTTACAAAATGAACATATTGCTAATTCAATAATTAAAAAATTGCATGAGAGTGACAGGAGGTAAACACAGAGTTATCTCTCCAAAGATGCTCAAAGAAGAATGATTGAAATGATTGTGGTCCTTTAATAGGTACAATGGGAAATGTTATGAACCAATCAAACCTATTTTTTCTGTTCACATGGTATCCTATGATAGAGAGATTCCAAAACTACATAGGTATAAACTGGGTATTTTGAAGACTGTATTAATACTTTGTAGCTTCTTGCAGGTCTGCATGCATAGTATATAAAGAAATTGACATGTACTAGGGTTAGTGGCTAGGCCAATCCTTAACTATATGACTAATAGGTAGAGTAATTTCAGTACTGCAAAGAGAGAGCAAGATACATTTATAAGTACCTAGGTTTTGGCAAAGTGATAGGGCATGTTTACAGAGTGGTGAAGGGAAGGGATGGGGCCTGATGTGACATGTGCAAACACACTCTGTGACATGTTTTAAATTGAGGAATTAAGTCTCTTTAAATCCTGAAAGTCCCTGTGTCCTACTAGCCCACCATGTCTCTCTATTGAAAACCATACAGCTGCGTTTCAGAGAGGTGGTCTGAAGCCATGTCTCATTTTACACCTCTTTACAATGCAACTCTCGGGCACCTTCTGCACATATCTGGTGGGTTTGTTGGCCCCCAGGAACACTCAGGATTCAAGGCAACCATATCCCATAACTTAAAACGCCCACAGAGCATATTTCCACACATATCTACTCCGTCCATCCCCCTTTCTTCAACAGTGTGCAAACACAACCCATTGTGCATATTAATACTTAGTTAGTCTTACCTTCACAGTAATAGGTATAAAAAATGCTAAATATTTTTTTCTGTTGTTTTTTATAATTTAAATTCTGGATATTTCATGTTTTAGAATTATGATCTGTGAAAGAGTAGAAAAAATACAGTTATAATATATAATATTATATTTTTTACAACACAACATAATTTTAAGATTATATAAATTATTTTCTTTGCCTTTTTTGCTGTTCTCAGAATATATTGGATTTCACTACAAACAGTGATTTCAATGTTACTCATCACATAACAGCGGGCAAAAAAAACAACAATCAATAAGATTGTTTAAAAAAAAACTAAGTGCATCTAAAATATTATTAATATACTCAACTACTTCTGAACATTCCGTAAAAACTACATCCTCAATTACATACCATTTAATACAAATCTGTCATATATGAAATGCTTCCTTCTAAGAGAATTTTCTTAATTGAATATGAAAGAACTCAAATATTAATTCAATAAAGAATTCTTTTTTAATTTCTGTACACTGTAAATGGTGTTCTTTAAAAATATATGCTGTGAGAATGTGCAACAAAACGTCCATAATTCAAATGTATACCTTTCCTCTAGGCCAAATGGTATTGCTGAAATCCTTTAAACTGAAATTGTCCAATCGTAATCGTATTAATACATTTTATCTTATTTCTAATAGGCTGAATTATGTTCCTAAAAATTTGGCTTTTAAAAATATTATGTGGGAATTTGGTAATTCGTACGGCAAACGTTGTTTAAAAACCAATTGAGCATCATTACATTATGTCCATCATTTATCGCATTTTAAATAGGCCGTGTAATGTCCAGATGTTGAAGAAGGACCATCAAGGAAAATTATTGCTACTGCTACAAAAGTTCTTCCTGATATTGATAATTGACTTGCTACCAAATATTTTATTAAAGTTTCCAATTTTCTTCCATCAGCTGTAAAACGATGTATCATTAAAATTATATATTATCCATATCTTCGTATAAATAATTCTGATAACATGTCTGATTTGCATTGGCTACACTCCATGTTTTGATTTGCTGCTTTAACTAATTTGTTGAAAGACACTGATTTACAGTCTGGTAATGTCAAATATATAAATCTTTCAGTGTCTATGTTAGTGCTAGAAGTAAACATCCAATTTTCACATTGATGTTCTCATTTTCCAATACTGCAAGCATATCCATTAGAAATTCCTGAGCATCTTGTTGGATATTCTGCGTAAATTGTGTAGAACCAGGACATATATCCAAAAGATTACGAATATCAGAAACACTTTGCATTTTACTTTTATCAGTTGTTAAGTTTTTCATAAATACAATGCAACAAGGAACAAAATATTTTTTCCTGATTCTCCATAATTTGCCGTTGCAAACTTTCTAGAAAAAAACAACATTAACCACTACATTAGCATAGCAGTTGATACCTGAACTATTTTCAAACTGATAAACAACAATCTCTTTAACAGTGTCCTTTTTCTTTTTACTTGCAATCTCAACATTATCTTGATTTTTTTCCTTCTCTATAACTTCACTACAGATATTCTCATATCTTCTTTTTTGACCGACCACACGAATTTCAAATACAGGATATTGACCTAAATTGGGAGCATACGCTCATCTTAACCTACGTTCTGATGCAATGTCCTATCTCATGTAAAACTCTCTGATACCTCCGGGTCTAGCCAGTGCTATATAAAACTTTTCAAATAAAATAAATAAAAAAAACACACAGTTTGCATCTGCAGTAATGCTTGTCTCATCAAAATCAATCAAAAACAAACCAGATCAAGTTCTGACTCGGACAAAGCAACATATACCCTCTTTAAACACGGTACTTCCAATGGTCACCAAAGCACTGTCTACACTTAATTCTTGAGATTTATGAATAGTCACTGCATATGCCAGAGAAAGTAGAAACTGTTTTTTATGGACATATAAATCTTTAACAAGCAAAAAACAAACTGAACAACAACCAATTTGTTTTACTTCTTCAATTTGATTAAATAATTTTTTTTAAATTCAATTCTATCTCTATTTTGATCATTAACAAAATCCATAACTTTACCTATTGCTCCATTTACTAAACACTTTTCTACATCCAAATGACGCCTTAAAATTACCCGCCAGTTTAAACATACATATAGATTCTTTTCTAAACTAGCAGTTTTAGATATCGATTTTTCTAAAGAATCCAATTTTGTTTTCAATTTTTCTGTCAAAATAATAGTGATTCCTTCATGCTCTATTTTATCAATGGCTTCCATGTTTATTATTTCTTCATTTTCTAGGTTCAAAAGTTGTTAATTGAATGTAGAACACTCATGAAGTGTTGGCATTAAGCAGATTATAGATTTATCTTCTGCAATTTTCATATATATTTTCTCAGGAACTATATTTTCATTTGGAAACAAATTTGAAAGTAGTCGACTTTGCAAAGCTTGTTTGCCATGTTCTGTCAGTACTCCAATTCTTATGTCTTGAAGTATAGTTCCATAATCAACATAATTTTCCTGTCGCATATTTGTAATGAGTTCTTTATATTAAAAATATGACCAAATATTAACATTTCCAACACTTCCCAAAGACTTTCTGGTTTCTTCATGCACAAGTGTTTTAAATACTAGTTGTCCTTTTATGGGAGTAAGTTGCAGTAGATCTCCAAAAACTATGACATGTTTTCCTCCAAATAAGACATCGTACTCTGTTTTAAGAATTTGCTGCATTCTTAAATGCACAAAACCAAGCATTACGTTTGAGACCATGATTACCTCATCAATAATCAGAAGTTTCATTTTCTTCAGCACTCTTGAAACTTCATAACAAGCTTCTCCAAATAGCTTGTGATATTCCAATGTGTTTTCATGCTCTACAAGTAGCATAAGTAAACGATGCAATGTAATTCCTTTAATGTTGTGTGCTGCCAACCCAGTTGGAGCAGTTACAACACAAGACAAATGTGAATCAGTTGTTTTCTGTAGATAAATGGTCAATGCTTTTAGAAACTTTTTCCTGTTCCAGCTTGACCACTGACATACATACGGATAGGTTGAAATGATGTGCCTGTGCATTCTTTCTTTTCATGAAAAATTCCATGGTCAATTTCTTGTCCCACTTGGTGATATATTTCTTTCTGTTGAACATTTAGTTGTTCTTCCAAATTTCCTAAGTCCATAATACCTTCTTGAGCTTGATGTATTCCTGTTTCCACTTCATTCATGGCAATTGCGGCTTCATTTTCAGAATTGGTTGTCCTAGTGGATCTGAAAAGGGGGGGCCCTCGGCCCCCCCGCACGCATGGCGGCGCGGCGACCGCCTCACCTCCTCTCCCCTCGGGCCCTTCGACGGTGGGGGCGTGCCCTGGGGGCGCGGCCCACCGCCGATTGGCCGGCGCCCCTCCTGACCCGGATTCAATGGACTGGTTCCGGGTCGGGGGGGGCGGGCGATAGGAGGGGCCACCCGGCCCCTCGGGAATAAGAGGTGGGGAGCGCCCAGGAGACCCCCTTGTCCCTGGACGCTCCCTCGCTGAATGCTGTGCCCCGCGTTCGGGGCTTCTTTGTTTTGTTAATAGTCTTGCTTTATTTTTCAGATCTCCGTTCGGCGTTGCGGAGCAGCAGGACCCCGCTGGATCAGGAGCTGTACCTGGAACGTCGTGATCTCTGTTTTTGTTGTCCGCAGGCCGAGGGAGCTGTGACCACGTGGGACACCGCCTTTGCCCGGGTGCATCGCCTCGCCGGGTGTGGAGAGCCGTCGGGAGCACAAGGGCGCGGAGGCGTCGGGGAGTGCGGGGTAACGACCGCCTTTGAGACGGTGTGGTAGCGTGTGGGGCAGGGAACTGCAGTAACGGGCTGCGGTAGCTGGGAAACCGGAGCGGGTGGCGCACGCTGTTCATGCAGCCAGGATTCGAAGCAGTTAGCGCAAGCCGGGGTTCTAGACGGCCTCTTTCACGGAAAATCTTTATCATCTGAGGAAATCCTCTAAATGTTTAATAATTGATAAAGGGGTGTGCTAAGCTCTCCGTGTGAAGGCTGTTAATTCATTTATGTCCTTTGCGGTGGGGACCTAACGGTCGTAAGCGCGGGGGCGAATTACATAAGCATAATTGGGGTGAAGATCATTTAGCTCGTTTTACGTGCATTTCCTTATTCACGCGCTGGTGTTCACGGGGCTGTTTTTGAAAGCGACCAGACAGGGAAGTGAAGCAGGGGCGACCAGGGCAGCACCTGGATGGGAGACCCCTAGGTTAATTTTACAATTTCAAGGATAAAGCTAGGTGGAGTGGGATAATTGTTTTGTAATAATTGTTTAAAGAGTGTGGTGCATTCCCCTACCCGATAATTGCCTTATGAATTCTGTTTAGATAGGTGACTTTGACTGATCAAAGGGGGGCAATTGTTGGTAAGAAGTTAAATCAATAGGTATTTAAGCCCTCTTTTTTAGCTGGTTTAAAGAGAGAGTTTTGTGTTGTTGTCTACATCTAAAGTTTAGGGGTGCACATCGCCAAAAAACTAACGGGCGGGGGTTCAAGCCTCCATTGTATGTAAATTGGGCTTGATAAGCCTGCTCCTGTGTTATCGCACGGTGTTAATACATCTCTCCATTTCAGGCACCTAACGACGTTATTTCGTGCAGATTCACTCATTTGACTTGGCGTAAGGACGTACGGACGGTCAACACCCAACCTGGTGCGCAGGACTGGTCGGTAAGAGGGGTACGGGGGGCTGGCATTCATCGCTCCTGGTGGCCGCCGGGTGGGTCTACATTAGGTTTACTCACCCCCTTACATAAGCGGACAAGCCGCTAGTGTTGCGGTCGCCGTTGCATGGTGCTGAAAGCCCCCTGGTGACCCTCCATCTGAAAGGTACACACATCTGGCCTTTTTGGGAACTAAGTAGGCAGCGGGTGTTTTCTGGGGTTAGCGTCATGCCAGGTCCAAGGGGTGGAAAAAGGGGGTCCAACATGGAGGCTATGATGCGGGCTATGATGCGGGAGATGAGCGACATTAAGCAACAGCTAGGACAAATTAAGGAGCGGGAAGCTCGGTTGGAGGATAGAGAGGGCGAGGCACCGGGCCCGTCCGGGAGACCGATCCGCAAGAGGGTGGCACCAGTGCCAAGAGGGGAATTTGTCACCCCGCAAGGGAAACCTAGGTCCAAACGACCCAAGGAGGCGGTCCCCACCCCAGGGCCAGTGGATCCGTTACCCGCCGCACCGCCCGCGGTGGTCCCACCCCCGCATGTGCCTACACCCATTGCCCCTGTGGTGCCGGTGCCGGCAGGTCAACCAGTAGACGCTGGGTCTGCTCCCGCACCGGTGCCCACAATCCCGGGTACAGGCGGGCCACACCCGGCGCCCGCCCTGCCAGCTGTGCCAGGACCACTGGGCATAACCCCAGTGGTACCTGTTGTCCCGGGGGGTAATGTAGATTCAATGCCACCCGAATTGTTGTCTCAGTTAACGGCCATGATGCCATGGCTCCAAAAAGGGGGAGCCTTCCCAAATTCAGCAGACCATGCGGCAGAGGCGGCAAGGTTTGTAGAAAAAAAATCAGATCGGCACCGCTCGCCGACAGTGTTGCATTGCCAATTTCTTCTCCCCTTGCAGGTCCAAGTGTTCCCCAGCTGGACGGAGTAAAAGGGCAGCCGCCCCCGGTGCCCGCACTTGGTAAGGAAGTGGCATTGCCGCTCTTGGGGGACGGTGTGATACCTTCCAGGAGCGAAAATCTAGCTCAGCATGTGTCTTTAGCTGTGAAAGAAATGATTTGGGCTGATAAATACGTGTACATTTATTCTTTATTGTTGGGTAATAGGGAAATGGAGCAGGCAAAAGCACTGAAAGAGTGGATGCTCCCAAGTGAATGGAGGGCGCAGTGTACTAGATTCAGGGTTGAGGAAAATCTCAATAATTGGATGCAGGCATGGGCTGTTTTCACTGCAGTTAAGGCTGAGCGTCCTCCAGATCTGCAGGCTGCATTGGCTTGCTACTCAAGCAGGATTGTGGGGTGGAGTCAACAGTATTCTGGGGAAGCATGGAAGGGTTATGATGTCAACTTTAGGAAGGCTTTGGAATTCAATAGATCATTGCCATGGGACTCGGTAGATTCCATGGCTTGGCACAAACAGTTCTCTGACACTGCACCGCCCCCTCAGTTCGGTGCGGTCAAGGCGTTCACTAGACCGCAGCAGCCCTTTCGGCCCCCCCAAACGAGTGAAATACCTGGGAAATTTAGGGCAGGTGGGCCAGAGAAGAAAGGGGTGTGCTGGGATTTTAATAGGCGTACCTGCGCAAGGGCCGCGTGTAAGTTTAGGCATGCATGTTCCTCCTGTGGGCATCCCTCTCATCCAGAAACTACCTGTAGGTCCAAGCAAGGTAACACAGGACAGAGGGGTAGGGGAAAGCCACTATAAGTCAGACAGGTTACGCCCCCCCACTCCAGTGGATGTGGTGGCAATGATTCCATTGTTGAACAGATACCCTGACCACAAAGCGGCCACCCTACTCCAAGAAGGTTTTTCTAAAGGTTTTAGGATCCCGGCCGGGGGATACACAGGCAGTGCGCACTGTAGAAATCAATTATCAGTCAAACACAATCCGGCTGTTGTGGCCGCCAAAATTGACAAAGAGCTTTCCTTAGGCAGGATAACTGGCCCTTTTCCCGCAGTGCCAGTACCCAATTTTGTGTGTTCCCCACTGGGAGTTGTCCCCAAGAAAGAGAAGGGGCAATTCAGATTGATTCATAACCTGTCAGCACCAAAGGGGGCGTCATTGAATGATGCCATTGACGAAGGTATCTGTAGTGTTAAGTACGCCTCTTTTGATCAGGCTGTTGCCTTATTGCAGGCCACTGGACCCGGGGCGCTCATGGCGAAATCAGACATAGAATCAGCCTTCCGCCTCCTCCCAGTCCACCCGGCGGACCAGCATCTTTTAGGTTTCACCTTTAGGGATAGGTTCTACATGGACAAATGCATGCCTATGGGTTGTTCTATTTCTTGCGCCTACTTTGAGATGTTTAGTTAATTTCTTGAATGGGCCATGAGACAAGTGACGGGCCATCAAAGGGTCATGCACTACTTAGATGATTTCCTCTTCCTCGGTACAGCGGGTTCTCAGGAGTGCGCACTGGCATTGCAGGAATTTTGCGTGCTCATGCGGGCTTTTGGGGTCCCGCTTGCGCCTGGGAAGACGGTGGGCCCGACCACCTGCTTGGAATTTCTGGGCATCGAGATTGACTCAATGGAGAGATGTTTTAGACTACCCAGGGACAAGGTGTGCAAATTCAAGGCGTCGCTACAGTTATGCCTCCGGAAGGAGAAGGTCACTTTGCAGCAATTACAGGAGGTGGTAGGGCAATTGAATTTCGCGCTAAGAATCATCCCAATGGCTCGCCCCTTCTCTCGCTCCATCGCGCACGCGATGAGGGGGCTGAAGGAAAAGCACCACCGCACGCGCCTATCGTCTGAAATTCGCCAGGATATGCTCATTTGGATGGCATTCCTGGAGGATTTTAACGGTAGGGTGGTCTGGCCCGGCCCGCTCATGACATCGGCGGAGTTGGGATTATGGACTGATGCGGCCGGTAGTGTGGGCTTTGGTGCCATCCTAGGGAATAGGTGGGTCGCTCAACAATGGCCAGAAGAATGGAACACATGGGGTTTGCTCAGCAACATTGGCTTCCTGGAACTTTTTCCAATATGGGTGGCACTGATGGTTTGGCCCGAACACCTATGTAACCAATCAGTGGTGTTTTGGTCAGATAACATGACAGTGGTGGAATGTATCAATCAGCAGGGGGCGCGGTGTCCTTTCATACTTCGTCTGATCAAAGAAATTGTTCTGCGGTGCCTTCAACTGAATGCTAATTTTAGAGCCAAACATGTCCCTGGTGTTTTAAACAATGCTGCTGACTCCCTTTCTCGCTTCAAAATGCAGGTTTTCAGGGAACATCTCCCCACAGCAGACCCCTCGCCAGCACACTTCCCAGCAGTACTTTGGCAGATTGGTGCCCCAGATTACAGGACCTCGTGGTCGCTAGCCTAGCCCCCAGGACCAAGACGGCTTACGAAGGGGCGTTTCTGTCTTATTGTTCTTTCTTGGGGCCACAGTGGGAAGTGCTTTGGGCGAAGGAGGATGGGTTTGCAGCCTATTTAGAATGGATGCACAAAGAGGGGCGCTCAGTGGCAGCGGCGACCAGACATAGGGCAGCAGTGTCATTCTTCGCTCAAGCTAGGGGCTTCAGGGATCCCACTAATACCTTTATGATACGCAAGGCTTTAAGGGGATGGCGCCGTATTCAGGGACACCAGAAGGATAAGAGGAAGCCCATGGGGTTGGCCCGGCTAACAGCCTTACTGGGCACGCTGGAGATTGTTTGTAACTCAGAGTGGGAAGTGCTTCTTTTTAAGGCGGCATTCTCCCTGGCATTTTATGGGGCGCTGAGAATTAGTGAACTTGTGGCAGGATCCAAGTCTGACATATTAGGTGGCTTGCAGAAGGCTGGGGTGACGATAAGGGGTGACACCATGTGGGTGATTATCCAGAAATCAAAGACCGATCAAGAAGCTAGGGGTCACACCATAGTTCTGCAACGGGCACCCGCCAACCCGTGCTGCCCGGTGAGGCACGTAGAAGCACTCATGGGACGGATGGTCGGTTCAGCAGGCAGGGCGTTGCTCTGTCACGCCGACGGGAGCCCCTTGACCAGGTATCAATTCAGGAGAGTGTTCGAAATAGGGGTTGCAGAAGCAGGTCTTGATCCTAGAGATTTTGGATCTCATTCCTTCAGGATTGGGGCAGCAACTGAGGCGGTGGCGGGGGGCCTCCCGGTGGAAAGAGTGAAGACAATTGGAAGGTGGTCATCAGACTGCTATAAACGTTATGTTCGGATTGACATGCTATGATTACTTGTCACTCACGCTTGGTCTCTTTCCGCTCTCTTACAGTTTCTCAGACCTGTTACGCAGGGGAGGAATTTGTCGTCGGGCACCGCCAAGATTCATCGGCACGGAGCGGCGAACAGGAAACAACAAAGAACAATGTCTGGATTGTCGGTCATTCATATGTAAAGCGAGCGGAATGTGTCTTCCTGTCAGGTGATAAGAAAGGAAGGGCGGCACAACTTGGGTTGAATATCACGTTCTTTGGCAGAGGTGGGTTGTGTCTTCACGAGTTTAGGGGTTTCTTCCAAGGGCTGTTAGCACGCCAGCGGTCTCCACCGTCAGTGGTGATACTTCACCTTGGGGAGAACGACTTGGCAACACTGGGCAGGCGCATCTTGATTGAAGAGATTATCTCAACAGCGGGTTGGATAGCTAGGACCTGCCCCGGGTGCACGCTAGTATGGTCACAACTCATACCTCGACTTCAGTGGCGGGGGGGTCATTCGGTCAGGGCGTTGAATCACTCGGTAAAGAGGATCAACACACGGTTGGATAGGTTGTTTCGAACCCCCGTGTTACAGTCAATACCGCATGGGTGCATCTGGGGTCACAAGTATTACTTGAAGGACGGGGTTCATTTGACAGAAGAGGGTAATGTCCTATGGTCTGACAATATCTGGGCTTGGCTAGAGGGCTGGGATAGGAGGAGTGTGTCCTTAGGCAGGGGATAGAGGGGGAGGCCAGATCGTCGGTTAACAATACTGGCCTGTGGCGGTAAGGTCATTATCGGTGAGCACATATTTGAGGTCTGAGGGGGCGGGCATCATCCTATGGAGGTTCCCGCCCGGGGGGAGGGGCCTGCGGGCCACTCCCAGTACTCCAGGGGCAAGGTAATATGCAAAGGAGCGCGGGTAGGAGTAGTTCACGCTTTCCTTAGGCTGGTAGCCACCCCGCGCGCGTGGACTCATGACGCCACCGGCGCAGAGTAAGGGCCCTCCTTTAGTGGGTAAATGGAGTTTGGGGCGTAGACCGGGCAATTCCCGGGGTAACACTGCGCATGCGCACTTCTAGGGGGAAGGCGCAGCTTGTAGGACCTGACACCGGTAGTGACCCTGCCATATGGCCAGAAATGTACAAAAATCAAGGTAGGATGTTTAGTTTAAGCTAGGAGCAACTTGTATTAGAGTTTTGTTAAGGTCAGGCTCTCAAACTTGTTGATAACAATTGTGTAACTGAATGTCCTGCTGATTTTTGTATTCATTGTTGATTATGCAATTAAAACCTTTTTTAATTTCATACTTTAATAAATACGGCCGGGCGACTAGCGCCCGCCTTCCAAAAGTAAAACACGTCTCGTGTCCACGTTCCTGGGTGTTGGGTGCCGGATTGGGGGGGAGGCGGCAGCTAGTCGCTGACCATGTGAAAAGGGGGGGCCCTCGGCCCCCCCGCACGCATGGCGGCGCGGCGACCGCCTCACCTCCTCTCCCCTCGGGCCCTTCGACGGTGGGGGCGTGCCCTGGGGGCGCGGCCCACCGCCGATTGGCCGGCGCCCCTCCTGACCCGGATTCAATGGACTGGTTCCGGGTCGGGGGGGGCGGGCGATAGGAGGGGCCACCCGGCCCCTCGGGAATAAGAGGTGGGGAGCGCCCAGGAGACCCCCTTGTCCCTGGACGCTCCCTCGCTGAATGCTGTGCCCCGCGTTCGGGGCTTCTTTGTTTCCCACCCACCATCCCTTGGTACAAAGTTTAAGCAGCATTATGTCCAGTTTAATGGTAAGTTTCAGAGGTATGGACCGCGGGAGAGAGTAGGCTGTTGTTGTCTTTTGTGATCTGTTGTTAGGACCTTTTTTCCCTTTGTAGAAAAGTGATTTGTGAAGTGAACTGTATTTGAAGATATGTGTCTTTAGGCCTTTTTTCCCTTTGTAGCTATACGTTGATATTGTAATTTGGAGTAACATGAGTGAACCAAACTGTAATGTTATGCCATGTGTCGTTAGGCCTTTTATCCCCTTTTAGCTATGTGTGGATACTGTTATTTATTAGCCAGTGTAGTTGTCCTTTAGAATTTTTCCATAGGTCGTCGTATTTATTAGGTATGGGACATGCGGTAAGGTCATTATCGGTGAGCACATATTTGAGGTCTGAGGGGGCGGGCATCATCCTATGGAGGTTCCCGCCCGGGGGGAGGGGCCTGCGGGCCACTCCCAGTACTCCAGGGGCAAGGTAATATGCAAAGGAGCGCGGGTAGGAGTAGTTCACGCTTTCCTTAGGCTGGTAGCCACCCCGCGCGCGTGGACTCATGACGCCACCGGCGCAGAGTAAGGGCCCTCCTTTAGTGGGTAAATGGAGTTTGGGGCGTAGACCGGGCAATTCCCGGGGTAACACTGCGCATGCGCACTTCTAGGGGGAAGGCGCAGCTTGTAGGACCTGACACCGGTAGTGACCCTGCCATATGGCCAGAAATGTACAAAAATCAAGGTAGGATGTTTAGTTTAAGCTAGGAGCAACTTGTATTAGAGTTTTGTTAAGGTCAGGCTCTCAAACTTGTTGATAACAATTGTGTAACTGAATGTCCTGCTGATTTTTGTATTCATTGTTGATTATGCAATTAAAACCTTTATTAATTTCATACTTTAATAAATACGGCCGGGCGACTAGCGCCCGCCTTCCAAAAGTAAAACACGTCTCGTGTCCACGTTCCTGGGTGTTGGGTGCCGGATTGGGGGGGAGGCGGCAGCTAGTCGCTGACCATGTTGACTCAGTGGAGCAGAACTTTGACTATCTTGAGAACTGTCTCTACTAATCTCAGCTGCAATAGTAGCTATTTGATCAATTTCATCGTTCAATATTTTCAGATAATTTGCAAAAACAGTACATTCTATGGTATCTTTACAAGCGTTGAAGGAATCTTCATAGCTTTGAAAATCTCCAAGTAATTCTGATTCTGTACGCCACGGTTTGAACAGTTGCAAAAGTGCCAAATAGTAAAATTCCCTTTTATCAGTAGTATCACATCTCAGTTTTCTCTGATTAATCAAATTTTCTTTTCTTTGATTCACCAAACGTTCTTCGGAACCAATCGCTGCATATTTTCCTTCATTGATGTTTTCTGTAGTATTCCGTTTAAAAGTGTAACGTTGTAGCACTTCATAGAGACATGTGTTCTCAAGATGATGACTTCTATTTGGATAATATGTATCCAACATGTTTGTTTTGACAATATCTTTACTTTCCGGATCTTTTTTTGCTAAATATTCAATTTCTTGTACAGATTTAAGTACTCGATTTCGTGTAGCAGTAAGACCAAGACTCACCCAAATGATTCTTCTAGATTTTGAATATAAACTTGCAGATGATAACCAATCCGAGCATTCATATGCTCCAATTTCTCGTTGGGATAACATCTTAAAACTGAAACTGTACAATTTCTTACTAAGACGCTTCTCGTGAGAAATTTCTTCCCACATTTCTTTCAATTCCGTCTTTTTTCTGATTTTTGTAATGTAGGATGTCACATACCGAGCAACAGCAATGGAATTATCCGCAACGTACTGAATATCCATATTAGCATTCCACATTGAGAGAATAACTGGATTATAATCATTTATGTATTTTGATTCTTCACTTCTTCTCAAATTGTATGCATTTTTGGGAGATTTTCTAGTGATGGTATGTCTCATAGCTGACATAAAATAGTTTTCTCTTCCTTTGGATATTACAAGACGTGGAAACCAAAACGTGGAAATCCAAAACAACATATGGTATAAAACTTTTCATTAGACTTGTACTTTCATCGACAGTATTTTCCACATCGATGACTTTGGAATCGTAAGACTTGTTGTCTTAAGTTGTTTTCTTCTGTTCTTTTTGGTATAGTACATGTGGCATATTCTTCAATAAAAAACAAAACAGTATCATCCGAATCAGTTCCGAATGTAGGTGCATCCTTGATCCATATCAGCATATGTATATGAGGAGCACCTCTAGCTTGATACTCCTTTCTCCAAAAGTAATCCACAACTTCTCCAGGAGGAGTATTTGTTTTATTGCAGATAAAAGACATCATAGCTTCAAATCTATGATTGAAATATCTGCATACATTAACAGGATCCAAAGAGCACAATTCTCCAGATGTCTTGTATTCAATATTTTTTTATATTCGAATTTGCCTCTCAAAGAAATTCAAGTAAATCATCCCAAGCGCATTCAGCACAGCTTAGGGTAAGGAACCACGTAGGAGTTCCTAGGTTCCTTAGCATACATTTGTACCACGCTGACATGCCATTAGATTAATCAGCTGAGATTCTAAATGATCATCTCTATGATGTACTTTATCCATAAATTCCTTTGCTGAAACATTTTGAAGATGCACTTCTGTTTTCAATATCCGGTTAATGGCATATGAAAGTCCAGATATGTCACTCTCAAACAAAAGATGAAATATATATGGGATACATTGTCGAAATCTTGGATTTTCTGCATACAATCTAGTTGTTCGATATTCAGATGCAGGAATCTGCACTGATCATTCATCATATCGTCCACCTTTTCCTATTGGAAGCAATTGCGGAAAACAACGAGCTTCCAAACTTTTTTCCCAAACACTCATGGGACTTCCCTTTGCTTTTTTCATTTGAACTAATTCAATAGTATTCCCCATTACTTCTTTTGAATAAAGTGAATGAACACTATAATGTTCATAGATTTTTTCACTTTTGGGCATATCCACTTGTTCAATGCGACCACTTGACGTTTCAGTATCCTCTCCTAAAAGTATTTCTTCTTCTTTCACATACACTTTTTTGTAGTACTCATTGTTTTTCATGAGATATAATGTTGCCTTTTGCACTTTCCTAAAATCCACTAATTCTTGCCAAATTTTCTTACTGTTAGTAGGAACTCCATTAACTAGAATAACTAGTGGTTCATGTTCTACATTCTCTACACTAATCATTTCAATCTTTTTCTTTAAATCTAGGGGTAAATATACAACTCTTCCTTTTAATCCTCTCTGTAAATCTGAAGGAGGCAATTTACGTGTTTTAGGCTCCATTTGAACAATAGCTTGAAATGGGTGAACACATTGAATAAGAATAGACTCATACGTATTTAAATCTATCAGTACTGGAGGAATAATTACCAGCTCTAGATTATTATGGACAGCTCTAGTAGGCATTTTATTCTCATCTAATTTGTTAAAACAATATTTGTAAACACGCTGGTTGGAGCCAAAATCAAAACAATTCTCTACTAACAAATAAGTAGCAAATTCCTTCCGCTTATTATTTTCTCTTTCACTTTTTAAATACAGATCAACAGTCCTAGTCTGATTTTTATAGTGAGTTCGCCGACAACAAATACAAGAATAATTTGGCCTTTCACTTGAAATCACCTTAAACTTTGTAATTTGTTCTTCAAAAATTTTTGTAGTAGTATGTTGCACATTCTCTTCAACATTTTCTTCTATTAATGTGTCAGTTTCTGCACTCTCTTGTTCAGGACCAAAGTAACAAAACTCAATTTCATCACAAACATTCTTCACATCTGTTACTGACCCACGCAAAAGAGCACTGTTCAACTCATTTAACATTAGTGCTGGCCTTTTTGCGTATTACAATCTTCTGACTAACTTCTGCATTTGAGAATGATGTACCACCACAGAAGGAATAACGCTAAATATCTTTCACGATCCATTCCTTCGTAGATTGTGTTCACAGGTAGACCCTCCTGACGGACACCTGTTCGAGTTTGTGTAATACATAAACTCGGTAAGTTTCATTTACTATTGGGTTACTAGCCTATATGGAGGCTTTTTAACGATGCGCCTATTTTAAGAGTGGTTCACTTGTGGAGTGTGTGTGGGTTCATGGGAGTCCTAGGCTTTGCCATGGGAATGAGAGAGTGTTGTGTATATCTTTTTCAAATCACTCATCGAACAATATGAATTAAGATTAAGTGATTAAAGCTAATCACCTGGAGTGTTTGAAGTAAAAAAAAAACCGGGCTACAACACCTTACTAATGAGTCTCATTATGGAACTTGTGTGAGCACAGTTCATTTAGTTGGAGTAACACCCAGTTTAAAGAAATAGAAATTTTAAGGGATGAATTGAGTGAAGGGGAATAGTACTCGTACCTCTACCTTTACTCTTTTTCTCTAGTGAATGTTCTCCCCCTATTTTGAAGTTTAATCTCCACTAAATGATCGGAAGATCTGGAGGAGTACGGATCTGCAAGACCTACTCCAGTCTGGAGGCCCTGTGACCGAATTACGGCAGGGCGACGAGTGGTACTGATCGCGGCAGTCCTGAAGAAGACCGAAGTGACCTTTTGAGGCACAACTGAAGCGGTCGAAACATGTTGACCTCAGCAGTGGTAGGAGGGAAGTCTTGAGGAACCTCATTTTCTCAATAAGACATTTCCCATCCTTTTCTTATTTTTAATCCTGATAGGGGTATCAAATTGTGTACAATAAAGTAATTCTTTCTATTGGCACCCTTAATCAGTTTTAATCACATCCTTACTGCACTTTTTTGTCGCACTATCAGTTTATCCACAAGGTGTTCACTGCACGTTCTATTACTCATGTGTGTTACTCGTTGTACACATTGAATTATTTGGTTGTATGTCTCGTAGTGTGGAATTTATTATTTTTCCCCTCCCTAATGCTCCGCCCTGGATGTGGCTACACCAGGGCGTTTGCAGCAGGCCCTATGATGAAGCATGTCACATACCTCGGTATGTGAGTGAGGGCAGTTTTTCCAAATTGGAGAATTTTCATGTGTTGTGTTCTTGTTGTGTACTCTATATACCCCTTGTGTGTGATCATTTGGTTTACTCAAGGGGGCCTGGGGTATTGGAGTATAAATGATATTGGCCCTCCCCCCTCTTGTGTGTTGATGAATGATGTACTGCTAACATCCTGAAATGATGAAAAACACTTTGACATACTTTTCTAGAAAGATAAGCCAGTGAATGACCTTGCAAACCAGTATTTTTTCTCACTCTGTAAGGGTCTAGTCCTTGCAATATCTTAATCGTTTGTTTAACACTTTTTTTTACTATATTGTCGTAAGAAATTGCGTAAAATATTAATAGATTCTTGTCATACACTACAAATACTACAAGTTCAAGTTCAGAGATTTATATAGTGCACTACTCACCCAGAGGGTCTCAAGACGCTTGGGGTAGGGGGGTGCATTTACTTATCGAATATCCAAGTTTTTAGTTGTTTTCTGAAGGAGAGGTGGTTCTGAGTAAGGCGGAGGTGGGTGGGGAGAGAATTCCAGGTCTTGGCCGCTAGGTAGGAGAAGGATCTGCCCCCCATGGTGGATTTACGGATGCGTGGGATAGCGGCGAGGGCTTGATTGGATGATTGTAGTTGGCGGGTGGGGGTGTAGAAGGTTAGTCGTGTGTTGAGGCATTCGGGTCCAAGGTTGTAGAGGGCTTTGTGTGCGTGCGTGAGGAGACGAAACGTTATTCTCTTGTTGACGGGAGCCAGTGGAGGTCTTTCAGGTGACCGGAAATGTGAGCCTGACGAGGAATGTCCAGTATGAGCATTTTGGATGCGTTGGAGTTTTTTCTGTAGTTTGGCTGTGGTTCCGGCTTAAAGGGTGTTTCCGTAATCTAGACGGCTGGTGACCAGGGCGTGGGTGACCGTCTTTCTAGTTTCGGTAGGGATCCAACGGAAGACTTTTTTGGGCATGCGTAGGATGTTGAAGCAGGATGATGAGACAGCGTTGACTTGTCTGGACATCGAGAGAGAGGAGTCTAGGATTAAGCCCAGGTTGCGTGCGTGATCCATAGGTGTGGGTGCGGTTCCCAGGGCAGGTGGCCACCAGGAGTTGTCCCAGGCAGAGGGGGATGAACCTAAGATGAGGACTTCCGTTTTGTCTTAGTTTAGTTTTAAACAGCTGTTCTTCATCCACTCGGCTACATCTTTCATTCCTTCGTGTAGGTTGGTTTTGGCGGTGTTTGGGTCTTTGGTGAGGGGGAGGATTAGCTGGGTGTCGTCTGCGTAGGAGATGATGTTGAGGTTGTGTTGGCGTGGGATGGATGCGAGGGGGCTCATGTATACGTTGAAGAGGGTGGGGCTGAGTGATGATCCTTGTGGTACGCCGCAGATGACTTCGGTGGCCTCTGATCTGAAAGGGGGAAGGCGGACTCTCTGCGTTCTTCCGGCGAGGGACGAGATGATCCATTCCAGTGCTTTTCCTTTTATTCCGACATTGTTGAGACGTTGTATGAGGGTGCTGTGACAGACTGTGTCGAAGGCTGCGGAGAGGTCAAGTAGGATGAGGGCAACCGTTTCTCCGTTGTCTAGTAGTGTTCTAATGTCGTCTGTTGCTGCGATGAGGGCTGTTTCGGTGCTGTGTTTGGCTCGGAAGCCGGACTGTGAGGGGTCAAGGGATTTGTTGGAATCAAGGAAGGCGGCGAGCTGACTGTTGACGGCTTTCTCTATGACTTTGGCGGGGAATGGGAGGAGCGAGATGGGGCGGTAGTTCTTAAGTTCAGTGGGGTCTGCTGTGGGTTTCTTTAGAAGGGCGCTGAGTTCGGCGTGTTTCCAGCTTTCCGGGAAGGTAGCGGAGTTGAAGGAGCAGTTGATGACATCGCGGAGATGGGGTGCGATGATAGAGTCTGCTTTGTTGAAAATGTGATGGGGGCAAGGGTCGGTTGGCGAACCTGAGTGGATGGAGTTCATCAGGCGGATGGTGTCTTCGGTGGTGATTGTGTTCCAGGCGTACTACAATCCCAAGTGTACACTGGGGCTTTAGGACGTCTCCCTAGAAATTCATCAGCTAACACTTCTTCTGCATTTCTGGGAACCATCTTCTCTTTCTCAATTGGACAACCATTTCTAACCTCATAAGCTCGACCACTGGTATCAACTGCATGCAATAAATTATTGGTCTGAAAATAATTCTCTTCATTAAAGAAAGACTCTGAACTTGAACTGTATTTCCATTCACCCCAAAAAAATCACAAAAATGTGTTCTGTTAATTACTCTTTTCCTCTTACTTTTGGCCTTCATTAAATAGATTTGTTTATCTAGTGATCGAATTCTGTTTAAAACTAAAATGAATAATTTCCTTTTTAATTCAAAAGCTTTTTGAACAATGGATTCATATGCTTCTTTTTATAAAATAGTGCTCTTTTTTATATTTTTTCACATCTTTTAGCAAGTTAAAAACCACTCTATTATAAAAAAGAAATTCTGATTTCTTAATACTGATTTTGCCTTCTTTTACCATACATTGTGTCTTTTGAATATAATTTTCCATTTTTTCCTTTGTTTTTATTCATATTCTTTTTTCTGTTCGAAGCATTCTTAGTACTTTGCACAATCTGCACACTGTTTCTAGGCTTTGAAAGTTTTTTAATAAATACTTTCGTTGTCTTACCGGATGATTTTTTCTTTTTACCCACATGATGTTGGTCATCCAATACTTGTTGAGGAATTTCCTTCAAATAATTGTCCCTTTTCTGTCCTTTTCTCTTTCTTGATTTTTCAGGCATGATAAATTTATTTTAATGATGATAAACAATATCTGTAAAAAATAAATATATATAAATGTATTTTAATAAATTTATAAATTATACTTTTCCATTACTATACAAACACATTGTATATAAAAACCATTTAACTACTTTCTTTTGTAATCACTAATTGAAATTGTAATTTGAGGTGTAAAGATAACTGTGTAGGTGATTAGAGGCCTGCATGTGTAATGGACAAGGGTTTGTACCAGTGTTTGCATTAAGCCCTGGGACATTATATGACTACTTAGGCACTGACTGAATGATTAGAGTCCTGCAAGGAGAATGCCTGGATGAATGTATAAATGTTTGGGTTTTGGTGCAGTGTTTGGATTAGTACATGATGCTGGGTGGCTGACTGGAGCAGTGCATAGGGAGTGACAGGGTCTTTGCTGGAGTGTATAGGAAATGCCTGAGTAATTAAAGATGTGAAAGACAAGTGTGTAGGTGGTTAGACAACTACATGCATAGTGCACAGGAGTTTGTCCAAGTGCATGTGTTAAGGCCTAGCTAACTGTATGAGTACTTGGGTACCAAAATAATGATTAGAGTACTACAAGGAGAGTGCCTGGGTGAATTTATAAGTGGTTCAGTTTTGGCGCAGTGAATGGATTAGTAGATGGTACTGAATAGGTCACTACAGGAATGCACGAGCAGTGACAGGGTGTTTCCTGGAGAGTGTATGGATTCTGCCTGGGTAAATGAACGTGTGTAAGATAAGTGTATAGGTGATTTAATGGAGTGCATGCACATTGGACAGAGATTTGTAGCACTCCACGTTGTAAGGCCTGGAATACTGCATGAGTACTTGGGTACTGACTGAATGATTAGAATACTGCAAGGAGAGTGCCTGGGTGAATTTATAAGTGGTTGGGTTTTGGCGCAGTGAATGAATTAGTACATGGTGCTGAATGGGTCACTAGAGGAGTGCAAGGGGAGTAACAGGGTATTTGCAGGAGTGTATGGATACTGACTGGGGAATTGTAGGCCAGAAACACAAGTGTGTTGGTGGTTACTGCATACTGCGTAGGAGTTTGAAGCAGTCCATGTGCTAACACCCTGGATCCCTGCATGAGTCCTTGGGTACTGATTGAATGATTAGAGTACTAAAAGGAGAGAGCCTGGGTAAATTTATAATTGGTTGTGTTTTACTGCAGTAAATGGATTAGTACATGGTGCTGTAGTGTTCACTAGAGGAGTGCAAGGGGAGTAACAGGCTGTTTGCAGGATTGTATGGATACTGACTGGGGAATTGAAGGTGTGAAACACAAGTGTATAGGTGGTTAGAGGACTACATGCATAGTGCATAGGAGTTTGAAGCTGTCCATGTGCCCTGGATCACTGCATGAGTACTTGGGTACTGACTAAATGATTAGAGTACTGCAAGGAGAGGGCCTGGGTGAATTTAAAAGCGGTTCGGTTTTGGCGCAGTGGATGGATTAGTACAAGAGTGCTGAATGGGTCACTAGAGAAATTCAAGGGGTATAATAGCTTTTTAAACAGTTATGTGTCAACAAAGACATAAAGTAACCAAATGTTTCTCTCACAATGGTTGCCCAAATGCACAATGACTCACAGTGTGATTGTAGACATGCAACACTATTTCTTGGACTTTAGCTAAACAGACTCACTAGTCTGGAAGGGGGTCATGTGACTGCACACATTCTACATATTTCACTACTGCACTCTAGTGTAAATCCCTGACACATTCTGCAAATGCATAAGCAATGACTGGTATCTAATACTACTAAAACTTGACAACAGAATATGTTTTTAAGCAATTATGTGTCAGCAAATACATGAAGTAACTAAATGCTTTTCTCACAATGGTTGCCCAAATACACACAGACTCACAGTGTGATTCTAGACAAGCAACACTATTCCTTGGAATGTAGCAAAAGAGACTCACTAGTCTGGAAGGGGTAAGGTGACAGCACACATTCTACATATTTCACTACTGCACTCTAGTGTGAATGCCTGACTCATTCTGCGAATGCATAAGCAATGACTGGCTTCTAATACTACTAAAACTTGACAACAGGATAGGTTTTTAAGCAGTTATGTGTCAGCAAATACATAAAGTAACCAAATACTTCTCTAACAATGGTTGCTCAGATGCACACAGACTCACAGTGTTATTCTAGACAAGCAACACCATTCCTTGGACTTTAGTAAAACAGACTCACTAGTCTGGAAGAAGTGAGGTGACTGCACACATTCTACATTTTCCACTACTGTACTCTAGTTTGAATGCCTGACTCATTCTGCAAATTCATAAGCAATGCCTGGCTTCTCATACCACTAAAACCTGAGCACAGTATAGGTTTTAAGCAGTTAAGTGTCAGCAAATGCATGAAGTAACTAAATGCTTCTCTCACAATGGTTGTCCAAATGCATACAACCTCACAGTCTGATTCTAGATAAGCAACACTATTCCTCGGACTGTAGAAAAACAGACTCACAAGTCTGGAAGGGGTAAGGTGACTGCACATATTGTACATATTTCACTACTGAACTCAAGTGTGAATGCCTGACTCATCCTGCTAATGCATAAGCAATGACTAGATTCTAATACTACAAAAACTTGAGAACAGGATAGGTTTTTAGGCAGTTATGTGCCAGCAAAGACATGAAGTTACCAAATGCTTCTCTAACAATGGTTGCACAAATGCAGACAGACTCACAGTGTGATTCTAGACAAGCAACACTATTCCTTGCACTTTAGTAAAACAGACTCACTAGTCTGGAAGGGGTAAAGTGACTGCACCCATTCTACATATTTCACTACTACACTCTAGTGTGAATACCTGACTCATTCTGCAAATGCATAAGCAATGACTGGCTTCTAATACTACTAAAACGTGATGACAGGATAGGTTTTTAAGCAGTCATGTGTCAGCAAATACATGAAGTAACCAAATACTTCTCTCACAATGGTTGCCCAAATGCACACAGACTCACAGTGTGATTCTAGACAAGCAACACTATTCCTTGGACTGTAGCAAAACAGACTCACTAGACTGGAAGAAGCAAGGTGACTGCACACATTCTACATATTTCACTACTGCACTCTAGTGTAAATGCCTGACTCATTCTGCAAATGCATAAGCAATCACTGGCTTCTAATACTACTAAAACTTGACAACTGAATAGGTTTTTAAACAGTTATGTGGCAGCAAAGATATGAAGTAACCAAATGCTTCTTTCACAATGGTTGCTCAAATGCACACAGACTCACAATGTGATTCTAGACAAGCAAGACTATTCCCTGGACTTTAGCAGGAGAAACACATTAGTCTTAATAAAAACAAAGGCACCACATACAAACCTCACAAATTAATAACTCACCTTTCAAATTGAATTGTAGATTAAGACGTATGTCAGTCACACACCAGATTTTCTTATACAGAATGTCTGTACTGCACTTTTCTTAGCAAAACCAAAAAATGGCAAACTTTGCCTCTCATTATGCACACATATACATGTAAATATCAAATCACATTGCTTCCCACATTAATTCAAAAGCTAACACACATTTCTATTGGTTACACATTTCAACCCTTTCCAATTGACATAACAGCAAGTGTGCTTGACTTTTCAAAATATCAGCTTATCCTATGTAATGTTCCTTTCAAACAGCTTTTGTTAACCAATAAGAAACATGCTTTTAAAACACAGAAACATGCACCCTATTTTGTTTATAATGTTCTCAAACAGCCAAACATTTCTCTTCTTTCTTCAAAGCTGCATCCTATATACCATTTTAGAACAATCTTAGTTTTCAAACTGCCCACTTCACATACAGACACCCTCTGAGTGCATTCAGACCCCCCTTCAAGATGCTTAGAGTGTGGAATGTGGGCCTCAGCTATATTTTCTGGAACCAAAGGGATGCAGAAAACAGAGGTATTGACAAAGACCTAGCTTTGCCAAATGTAGACATTAAATGGATTAGACAGAGAGGATTAAAGTGGCGCCAATTGATGCCATTGGTTAAATCCATTGTGCATCTCCAACACCCTGACCGCATAATTGTGCACTGTGGTGGCAATGACCTAGGCACTTTGACTGGGGTAGGTCTGGAAATGCTTATGAAGGACACCTTTGGAGAAGTATTGTCTCTTTCCCCTCAAACTGCCTCTGTCTATTCTAACATATGCCAAAGACAGAAATGGAACTGGTCCAATCATTTTTGTCCACAGATTGAGAAAGCTAGGAAAACTTGTCAATAAAGCTGTTTCTGCTTATCACTGAGATTACAGGATGGGGTCCATTTACCACAACAATCAGCGTTTTAATATGGATGGCATCTATAGGACAGATGGTGTACATTTTACAGATGAGGGTAACAGTCTTCCTCATCAACCTTATACTCTGCATAGGTACTTACTTATAGGTACCAACATCTCTCAATAAACACAAGGCCTCCTTTTAGAGCCACCTAAGGTCTAAACACATAAGATTGATGATTATTTAAAGAATATTGCATTTCTTTTATGCTTGGAGTCGCGCACACAGCGTGTTTTGGCATCACGCACCCAACGCATTCACACCAGTCGGCCGCGCTGGGAGTCACGCACCCAACACGTTCACACCAGGGGCCCGCGCTGAGCGCCGCGCTGGGTGTGCGACTCCTAATTTTACTTTAAAAAATTTTCTCTCAAAATGCAAACCAAGTTTGCTATGACAGGGTGGGAGCCACCAGGCTCCCACCTTGTCATAGCAAACAGCAGTGTCCCGGGGGTGGGTATGCTGGGACACTGCAGGAACCAGCCATGGGGGTTGGTGGTGCCCAGAGCCCTCGAGGGCTGCAGGAGGGAGGCCGCGCGCCCCCCTCCCACAATCTACAAAGCCCCGGGGGTGGTGGTCCTCAGGGCTTGGGGGGCCTTTCAGCCCCCCCACCCATTTACTTGACAGTCCCGGGGCGGCGGTCCCTGGGGGGCCTTTGAGCCCCCCACCCTCGTATTTTGCTGTGGTGGGACATTGAGCCCGCCCACCCATTTATTTTGTAGCTACGAGGGGTGGCGGTCCTTGGGGCTGAGGGGCCACTCTGGGCCCCCTATTACATGAAATGTTTTTTTTTTTCACGGCAGGATCCGAGCACCCTGCACGGATTTTGCTGTTTTAAAAATATATATATCATTTTTGGCCCTGGGGTCCTTGTGGGACCCCCTAAGCAGGTCTAGGGGGTCAGGGTGTTTCTACCCTGCCCCCTTTTTATGTTTTGCACACCACAGTGATGTCATTTGAGATGTCATCAGTGATGTCATCCGTGATGTCACTGACCATTTTATGAATGATGTAATATGTGACATCATCAGCAGTGGATTTATTTAAGAGTTTTATATAGCGCTGGCTAGACCCGGAGGTAGCAGAGCGCTTTACATGAGGTTCCACAAAATTACAAGATTACATCAGTTCCAATTTACATCAGTTGCTAGACAAACAATTACAAGAGCATAGAAAACGAGATAAGTGAAGTGTAGAGGGGAAGGGGTAAGGGTAAAGGGGAGGGAGGGAGATACGGCAGAAAGATGAAGGAAAGTCAGCCCAAAGTCCGGCTGGCGGACGCGCGAGTTATACTTAGTACAACTAACTATAAGGGAGGAATTTCAATGGTTTTGTACGAGTGAAATGTCCAGCTAACTATAACACCCCTCAAACCTATGGTTTTTTCAGTGAATTTCTAAGGTTTTTTAAATGCTAATTCCTAACTATAACATGTCTGAAACCTATGTTTTTTTCAGTGAATTTCAAAGGTTTTTTAAATGCTAATTCTTAACTATAACATGTCTGAAACCTATGTTTTTTAGTGAATTGCAAAGGTTTTTTCAAAGACAATTTTTAAATGGAATAATTGTTATATTTGTTTGTACTGATTTACTACACTATGTTAAAGTATTGATTTTTAGATATTTTATTTTTTAAATTACATTATAATTACAGTATACATTACATTACAAAATATACTTTCTCAGAATGAATTTCATTAGTTTAAATACGCAATAGACTTTTAAGTACAGTAGTTACAGTTGTTGCAATGGGCAACACAATTTCAAACACAATGCAACATTGAGCTCAATCGGAATTTCTAGGTAAATGCAATTAGTTACTTTATGGATTACTTTTCTAACAACAATAAACCACACACGTAGGCTGATTAGTTTCATTTCTGGGATTTAATTACGGGTGACCAAACTACGAGCAAGATAAAGTTTACGATTGTCTGATTCATCTTCAGTTTATCGTCCATTTTCTCACAGGGAACATAAAGTTAATGTATATATTGTAATATATAAAACAATATGTCCCCTCCAGAGGAGTTGAATGTATGTCGACGGAAAGAGGAAAGAATTTTAAAGAGAGGTAAATGAATGTTATAAGTTTATGCTTTATATATTTTTCTAATGCAAGTATATTATTATGAGTTCTAAATGTAGTGTGTAAGAGTATAATTGTACTTTAGAAATAACATAAGAACAGTTCATGTATTATCGTCGCGAATTGAAAATGCTACGAAGACGCAGAAAAAAGAAGGTTTGAAATATGTACAAATAAAAACAAATATCAACTAATTCTCTTTTTCTTCTAGAGTGAAAATGGGTTTATAAGTATGTATATTTTGTAGTACTGTGACGTATTTTAACTTGTAAAGAACTGGAAGTTTATCATTGCAAGCAGTAAACATGGAAAAAAATATTAATGCCAATTAACAAATAATAAAATAATCCTTTTTAACAGTCACAATGTTTTCATAAAGAGTAATTGAAAAGAAATGTACAAAAACCAAAAAAGAAAGATGAAGAAGTGAGGGAGTGTTTGTAGTAGCACTTCTATTCTACTTTATCTGAAAGTAAATCATGCCCTCTTATATTAATAAGAATTTGGGGCAACACTTAAAAAAAGATTTGAATAGAAAATAGTGTTTGCGGAGAAAAAAGGGAGTGTCTGCATATTTATATAGTGCGAAGTCGACCTAAAACTATATCAGCAATTTACATGAGCAGCGTATTTACAGTACATTTTCAGGCAGGCGTAGATTACATCATTTGTCTTCAATAACAGGATGTGGACGCGACTCAGAGGCTCGAACACTGATTTCCAGCACCAAGTTCGACAGTGTACCTGAATGACCACATACGTATATATATATTAGCTGCCCTTCATGTGCCAAAACGGCATCCTAAAGCTTTCATAGCCCTGTAAAACTACAGCTACAACACTCCACTGAATGTACAACAAACATTCATATTCACAGAAATGCGTCATGTCCACCATCTTTTATGTGTGCAACTCTGGATAAATACTGGGTCAGTGATACCCCGTACCTTCCATGTTGGCCATGTTGTAGGACTTTACAGATATAATGACACATTTGCATTTAAGACCCGGGTGACGTCAGCACTACAAGACGAACACCAGAATCACTTGATTTCTCATATAACTCACAATGTAACCACGCCCATTGCTCCAGAATCATGGTCCAGAGCCTCACACAGCACTGGAATAAGTCAGTCCAGCCTACTCCGCTTACGCTTCCAGGAAAAAACAAAAACGCAACATTACCCAGATTTCCATTGTAGTGATTTCTTAGTTCCAGATCTAGTTGTCAGCACGGCACATACAGACACACTACCTCATGCCTGGTATACACCCACACCACACCCATCCACCACAAGCGTCACTACACACGTGACCCTACCAATAAAAAAGAAGGGGCGCACGTGCTCTACGCCATTTTCGAGTTGCTCCCATCCCAAGCGGTGAGATGGCCCGTCCTAGTGGTTCGGACGCCTCATGTAGGCCCAAACCACTGAGTATGGGGGCCCACCACTACCTGCATGGCCTATTTGGTCACTGAGTTAGTGGTACCACAAGGACTGAGCCGGTGAGGTACCTGCGATGATGATGGGAGTACAAGTATGTCGTTAGCCATAGCGATATCAAGACTCGGCACCATATGTGAGACTTCTTGGTAGCAGAGCGGGACTGCATGATGTACAAGGTGCCCTGTCTACGAAAAGGTGAGCAGTGAGGCCTGGGTGTGCAGCGCAGGAAGTAGATGGGGTGCAGCAGACTGGATACAAAAAGGCGACACAGCAATTTAGGCGTACGCAGTCCTATATACCGTATCTTATTGCATTTATATATTTTTTCCAAAAACAGGAAAGCTTTTTTGATCGGTCAAATGTCCGTTGTTTGTGCTGATTGAAAGCATGTGTATCAATACGCACCACTTGCTTTCACAACCGGATAAAAAACCTTACTACTAAAGTAATTTTTCTAAAATCGAAGCCCATTAGACAAGTTGGAATGGTACAAATAGTTGTTTTTTAAATGCGGGAGGGAAGGTGTGTGAAAGGATGATGTAATTCTACTCCACATTAAGATAGTAACAATTACCAATCATAACATCTTTCTTTTACTATCTTTTAGATGTAAAGCTTCAGGGTGCATTATGTTCTGGCACGTGGTAAAAGACACACCGGTGACAGAAAGGTGAGCTGCAAATATTCTTTTCAGCCACTCTTTCACTTCCTCACTCGTTTGATAAAGAAATGACGCACAATATTAACTTCTTTTTTATCTTATAGGTTGTGTTTCACAAATTGGCGTCCCCCCAACACTTTCAAACCTCAACGTTCGAGGATTCTGCGATGATGCGTGGCCATCGTAACAATGTCTGAGAAGGCTGCTACGACACGTGGTGCACCCTCTTTGAATCATGCCAATGGCACAAGGTGAGCAAAGAAGCTTGCCTCCGAAACAACAACAAGTCACCTGTGGGCGGAGATAGCGGGTAGTGTGCAGCAGCTTGACTGCGTAGGAATGTACAATTACCGCCGGGCAGTGAGAATAGATAGGTTGCAACAGTCTGAGGGGCAGATTTACAGGCCTCTTGCGCCACTTTTGCATCACTTTTAACATGGGAAAAGTGACGCAAAAGTGGCGCAAGCAGCTTATAAATCTGCCCCTGAGTGAGCAAGAAGAAGCACTCACCTCCGGACTCTGGGAGTCAATGGGGTGCAACAGTCTGGGTACGCAGTAATAAGAACTCAGCGCTATGCAGTGGGAGTACATGGGGTATAGTACCTTGAAAGAAAAACATTGCACAAACACCTTGCAGTAGAAGTTGATGAAATACAGTATCCTGCGTGTACAAAGAAATAAAGCAAAAAATATACTTGTGCAGTTGTATGTACTATGCTATTACTAACTCTATATGCTATCTTTCAGATCACTAAACTGGAGGGTGCACTATGAACCGGCACGTGCTTGGACACACAACGGAGGCAAAAGGTGAGCTACGAAGATTTTCTCCAGTATTAACTTCTCCATCTATAACTTTCTCTCTCTCACAGTTTTAATGTCGTTTTTCTCTCTTTCTCTCTCTCACTCTCTCTCACATTGTTTCTCTTTCTCTTTTAAAGTTATGGACGCTGCTGTCCACTCTGCAGATGCAAAATTCAGGGCTGAATTTAATAGTCTGCAGTGTAGAACCAAAGTTGAGTTGAAGTTGTGAACTCTGTTTGTTACAGTGTTTATCTAACAAAAGAGAGGGACCCCAACGTCCAAAAGGGTAGGGTGCCTGAAGACAAATGTCAAAAAAGAAGATTCCCTTTTGGGTGCAACCTTATATCATAGAACCAGTTTCTAACCACCACAACTCATTCAAATAGGAGCAAAAAGGAGAAATTGATTAAAATAAAACAGTTTATTCAGTTAAGTTTGTTAAAAAAGCTTATCATTTCTTGTTGTCAGACACGATTAAAAATAAACACAAATTATACACAATAAAATCCATTACAATATACAATTAAATATCACAAGTGGGAAACAGAGCTTAAGGAAAAGATGGATCCTATTAGCATGAGGCAAGTACAATAGCAACACTTATCATCACACGCTGATGTCTAACTAATTATTCAATCAGAGTTATTGTCACCAAAACTTAAAGTACTTCAACTCAAAAGGAGCATTGACGTGTTTTGGTGGGCACAATGTTTAGGAGCCAACACCTTCTTCAGGATGTAATGATTGAATCCCACATTAAATATAAAACATCTGCAATACAAGAAAAAGTGTCTTAGATAAGCATAGCTACAACATTTTGCATTAAAATACAACCATCAACATTATTTCAGAAAACAAATCCTAGATGCTCCACATTAAAGGCCTTACACATCATTCTTACATACATAGATTGCAAACTTTTCATCAGAATGTAACATCAGGTTAAAGAAACCGTTCATTTTACATAATCTACTGTTTAATAGTGAACATTATGCAATTTCATCCTTGGCATATATGTACAATCTACATTGTCTTATTTACTGGAGCCCATTTAAATGTCACCAGCACGGCTATATGCTATTAAAATTTTCCATTTACAGAGGTCCTATGACGTTCCATGTTAGCTAGCGTACTATACACCATGGGTAAACCGGTAATTACCTCATTCGGAGACAGCTCGGAAACTCAGTTTTTCCGGATTGGTAGTTTGATACCACTAAAGTGGCTATCAAAATGTTGGAAAAGAGACGTCATATGAATACTGAAGTTCTCTGGATATATATATATATATATATATATATATATTACCTACTGGCGGTCGCCAGTAGGTATATATAGTTAGGATTTTTTCTCTATGGGTTTTTTGAAAATTCTATGTCTAATAACTTTGGCGTTTGTGGACGGAATCGGCTGAAATTTTCAGGAAAATGGCACATTTTGTTTCTGAGCAGCCCTTGAAAATTTGGGGGGGGTTCGTCCAGTGGGGGCCGAGAAAAAAGGGGGGTCCCAAAACGTGTTTTTAACATTGAGTTTTCCATAGGGCGGTTGGCCTCACTTTTAGCCCGAACGGCTGAATGGATTTGCACGAAACTTGGCAAAATTGTAGGGACTGGTAGCCCGATGTGCCTTTTGTAGGTCTCAATATATGTGCTCCAGTGGATTTTGAGAAATTAACGTTTAAAAAAAGATATATATCTGTAACAGCGGACCGGTTAGCGCTCTGGTTCGCGGACTTTTCGCGCAACGGAGCTTTGTGAAGCGAAGCTGATTGGTTCTCCGGCGTCTGTCAACATTCCAAACAGTCCGTAGCGGCCGCCATCTTGTCTCTCGGTAGGATCGAGAGACAAGAGGAGGTCAAAACAAAGGGGGAAATAACTATAAGGGGGCATAGTAGATCCTCGCTGACCCCCTAGGTTTGATGTGGAGGTTTTAAAAGGGCCCCGCGGGGCAAAAAAAAAAAATAATAATAATAATCGAACGGCTGAATGGATTTGCACGAAACTTGGCAAAATTGTAGGGACTGGTAGCCCGATGTGCCTTTGCTAGGTCTCAATATATGTGCTTCAGTGGATTTTGAGAAATTAACGTTCAAAAAAAGATATATATCTGTAACAGCGCACCGCTTCGCGTACTTTTCGCGTTACGGAGCTTTGCGAAGCGAAGCTGATTGGCTCTCCGGTGTCTGTAAACATTCCAAACAGTACGTAGCGGCCGCCATCTTGTCTCTCGGTAGGATCGAGAGACAAGAGGAGGCCAAAGCGAAGGGGCAAATGACCATAAGGGGGCATAGTAGATCCTCGCTGACCCCCTAGGTTTGATGTGGAGGTTTTAAAAGGGCCCCGCGGGGCAAAAAAAAAAAATAATAATAATAATCGAACGGCTGAATGGATTTGTACGAAACTTGGTAAAATATTAGGGACTGGTAGCCCGATGTGCCTTTGCTATGTCTCAATATATGTGCTTCAGTGCATTTTGAGAAATTAACGTTCAAAAACAAGATATATATCTGTAACAGCGCTCCGCTTCGCGGAGATAAAATTATATGTGTATTACCTAGCTGTTGCTAACACCAGTTAGCGACGGCTAGTAGGAGATAGCGACCATCTTGGGTCCCACTTTGCATGTGAGTGATATTTATCACTAATGACATGCAAAGTGGGCATGCCAAGATGTTAGCGACTGGAAACAGTCGCTAACATCGCTATCTCCTATTATCAACTTTTGGAAATATTCGAGATAAGCGCGAATATCTCCAAAAAGTAACAGCTGCCCTGAGCAGTTCTTAGCCATGTTATCCAATGGGAGGTGGATAACATGGCTAAGAGCATTAGCTCGGTAATGCATGAATATCGCGGAGTTTTCAGCGATATTAATGCATTGCGCTCGTTTTTTATCGTATTTGCGATAAACCTTGATAATAGCAAGGTTTATCTGCGATAATTTCTGACGGTAAAAAAATCTTTGCAATGCATCGTTAGGGATAAATATCGCTTAACTTTGGTAATATGCCCCAACGTCTGTTAACGTTCGATTCGAAGGAAATCAGGAATTGTTGAAAAACATTGTGTGCGCCATCTTGTCTTTTTTCAAATGCCACACTTTTGTCGTGCACGGCAGCCATTTTAGATGCCTTGACCAGATCCACTCTGTGCACGCTGTCGATCCTTAGCATGGCTCCCCACCCTCGCAAGCATCTCCCCCAGGCAGTGGTCACCCCCGCTCTCTGTTTTATGCATGGGTAATAAACCTCCCCCCATCTGCGCTGTTCTTCCCTGAGAATCACACCCTGTGCCCGCCCGACACCTCCCTTTCGCCCTATTCACTACCGCACCCTCTGACACTCCTTTTCCTCTGTGTCCGATTGTCCAGGCCGGTCCTAGGCTATCAGCTAGCCCTGCAGATGTAGTTTATGGCCACAGCTGTAAAGAATCACCCGTCTTCAAAGGAGTTATAGTAGATCAAGGCCCACACTCGATGAGATCCGTCACAGCAGAAGCGTTGCTATTATCTGAAAACCATCCTGTATTGTGATTGGGGAGGGGACCGAGCGTGAAGCGGAAGATTCCAGGGATGACTCTTTGTACATCAAAGTTTTTACAATTATGTGTCACATTAAAAATATATAGCACTCCGACAAAGTAGTAAGATTATAAAACTTTAATAATTTATAAATATATACAAGAAAACAAAAATAGTAATAACATATAAACATTTTTAGAGAAAAACAACGAAGTAGCGGTCGGCTGTGCGAATAGTCCCAACGCAGCACAACGTCCAGATTTCCGGCGTGGGGCGTCGCGGGGGGTGGGTGATCAGTAGCAAACTGTTGTGCGAATAGTTCCAAGGCAGCAGAACGCGCCGAAATCTAGATGACACAAAAGTGATGTCTAGTAAGTTGCCACCCAGCAAATAACGGCGTGGGGCGTCGCGGGGGGTGGGTCATCAGTAGCAAACTGTTGTGCGAATAGTTCCAAGGCAGCAGAACGATGGCACCAAGGTGATGTCCAGTAAGTTGCCGCACTGGTTTTGGTATCCTACAATGCTGCTCCGAATAACGGCGTGGAGCGCCCCGGGGGAGGCGGCGTGAACGGGCCTCTCCAGGTGGAGTCTCGTCTGTTGTAGTGGGGCGCCCCTTTACCGTTTCAGTTGCCATTCCGTCCGCTTTTGGTCCACTGTGTCAAAATCCGCCATTCAGCTGAGTTGCGCCCACTCTTGCGGTGCAGCGATAGGCGGCTGTCACAGGACTCTCAAAATGGCGGCAGGCTGTTTCCTTTTTGGGCCTGGTCCACTGAAATGGCCCTGGGACACCTTGGAAATCGGACGCTTGTCTGCTAGGTCTTGGACCCCATTCTCGAAAGCGTCCCCTCCGCCTTGAGAATTCATCAAAAGTTTTGGGGGCCCCGACTCCTGCAGGCTTCTGGTGGGGAGCGGCTGCCATGATTGCTCGCGGAATGACCACGACGGAGCTACGAGATGGTGGTGCTCTCATGGTGACGCCAGCTTCAGTCTGAAACATCCAGAAACAAGGTGGGGCTTTCATCGTTTGGGGGAAAAAAAAAGTTTTCATCCAATGAAAAGTGTTGTTTTTAGGTCATATGATCAAGCCTTCCATCATTAGGAAACCAAAAGTAAAATGAACCAATGAAAAGTTTTATAAACAAGTCACATGACCTGTTATGCGGCATAGGGTATAAAATGCGGAGAAAATACGTTGGCACGTGAGGCGGCGTCAGTAGCGGACCGATGTGCGAATAGGCCGAAGGCAACACAACGCGCCAAGATCCGGATGGCATCGAGGTGGTGTCATAGTTGAGAGTTCTGAGCAGCGGTTGTAACACTGTCTGAAGCTTATTTGCAGCTGCTGAAGCTTCACTACGCGCCAAGATCCGGATGGCACCGAGGTGGTGTGTAGGAAGTTGCCGCACTGGTGTGGCCATCCTACAATGCTGAAAGTCGGCGTGGGGCGCCCCGTTGGCCTGTGAGTTTGCGTCAGTAGCGGACCGATGTGCGAATAGGCCGAAGGCAGCACAACGCGCCAAGATCCGGATGGCACCGAGGTGGTGTCTAGTAAGTTGTCGCACTTCTGTGGCCATCCTACAATGTTGAAAGTCGGCGTGGGGCGCCCCGTTGGCCTGTGAGATGGTGTCAGTAGCGGACTGATGTGTGAATGGGGCCAAAGGCAGCGCAACAATATTTTCTACTATATTTCCGGTGTAGAAGAGACCACAAGGCGCTGAGATGCCAAGATCCGGATGGCACCGAGGTGGTGTGTAGCAAGTTGCCGCACTGGTGTGGCCATCCTACAATGCTGAAAGTCGGCGTGGGGCGCCCCGTTGGCCTGTGAGATGGCGTCAGTAGCGGACCGATGTGCGAATAGGCCGAAGGCAGCACAACAATATTTTCTGACTGACACCACAAGGCGCTGAGATGCCAAGATCCGGATGGCACCGAGGTGATGTCTAAGTTGCGGACTGATGTGCGAATGGGGCCAAAGGCAGCGTAACAATATTTTTTGTATGGAAGATACCACTAGGCGTTGAGATGCCAAGATTCGGATGGCACTGAGGTGATGTCTAGCAAGTTGGTGTGGTCATCCTACAATGCTGAAACTCGGCGTGGGTCACCCCATTAGCCTGTGAGATGGCGTCAGTAGCGGACCGATGTGCGAATAGGCCGAAGGCAGCACAACGCGCCAAGATCCGGATGTCACCGTGGTGGTTTCATAGTTGAGAGGCACTTCATCTGCAGTGGGGCGGCGAGATCCGGATGGCACCGAGGTGATGTCTAGCAAGTTGCTGTACTGGTGTGGTCATCCTACAATGCTGAAACTCGGCGTGGGTTGCCCCATTAGCCTGTGAGATGGCGTCAGTAGCGGACCGATGTGCGAATAGGCCGAAGGCAGCACAACGCGCCAAGATCCGGATGTCACCGTGGTGGTTTCATAGTTGAGAGGCACTTCATCTGCAGTGGGGCGCCGAGATCCGGATGGCACCGAGGTGATGTCTAGCAAGTTGCTGTACTGGTGTGGTCATCCTACAATGCTGAAACTCGGCGTGGGTCGCCCCATTAGCCTGTGAGATGGCGTCAGTAGCGGACCGATGTGCGAATAGGCCGAAGGCAGCACAACGCGCCAAGATCCGGATGTCACCGTGGTGGTTTCATAGTTGAGAGGCACTTCATCTGCAGTGGGGCGCCGAGATCCGGATGGCACCGAGGTGATGTCTAGCAAGTTGCTGTACTTGTGTGGTCATCCTACAATGCTGAAACTCGGCGTGGGTCGCCCCATTAGCCTGTGAGATGGCGTCAGTAGCGGACCGATGTGCGAATAGGC
Organism: Lissotriton helveticus; assembly: GCF_964261635.1. Taxonomy (NCBI): domain Eukaryota; kingdom Metazoa; phylum Chordata; class Amphibia; order Caudata; family Salamandridae; genus Lissotriton; species Lissotriton helveticus. The sequence continues at coordinate 866,513,101 of NC_136057.1, read as the reverse complement.
CGAAGGCAGCACAACGCGCCAAGATCCGGATGTCACCGTGGTGGTTTCATAGTTGAGAGGCACTTCATCTGCAGTGGGGCGCCGAGATCCGGATGGCACCGAGGTGATGTCTAGCAAGTTGCTGTACTTGTGTGGTCATCCTACAATGCTGAAACTCGGCGTGGGTCGCCCCATTAGCCTGTGAGATAGCTGTTCTTTGGATTTGGGCCTGGCTCGTCTGCTGTAGTGGGGCGCCCCTTTACCGTTTCAGTGGCCATTCAGCTGAGTTTCGGCTGCTCTTGATGCTACAGCGACAGGCGGCTGCAACAGGACTCTCAAAATGGCGGCCTGTTCTTTGGATTTGGGCCTGGTCCACTAAAATGGCCCTGGGACACCTTAGAACTCGGACGCTCGATTTTTTTTTCCTTTCCTGTACATGCAAAAAAAGGTAAATGCCCGGTACGTTACACGCTTCATCTGCCACGATGAACTCTCCAGAGGAACCGAAAAAAAATATAGTTGTGGTAACTATACCATGCATCGTCATATGGAGAGGTGGCACCAATTAATTATAGTGCTGCATAAAAGAGAGATTTGGAGGAGAACCCCTGACCTGCTAGTACATTCATCAAAGAAGTGGCACTGAGAGCTTCAGAGGCAAGGGAAACGGTCCCAAATATTTAGAAGAACTTTGGAAAGATTAAAATGACATGTTTAGATTGTGGCAAATTAATTTCATGTGGACAGATGAGTGTTACTCTAATAAATACAGCATATGAACATCATCATAGTCGATGGTTGGTAGAGACATTTTGACTATATCCTGGACCTGCCCGTCCTCGCCCAAAATGGCGCCAGAATAAATGGGACTCGTAACTCCTTGTTGTGTACTGGTTGCAGAACCTTGAAATCACGAGATACGTATGCAGTTTTGAAGCACATGGCGGGCGGGGACGAGAATTGATTGAATATTTCGACATCCCTATTGATATTAAGTTCTGATGTGTTATTGATTACTGTACTGTTGAAAGTTCGAATTAACGTCACCCATGGTACTTGCCCGCAAATGTATATCTAGATAATTTTATTGTAACTGGCCCTGTCGTATTTTAATTATAAAATGTACGTCCACCGATTCCGTAACTGTTAGACACCTTAGTTCTTGCAACCTAATGGCCCGCCCGTTACGTTCCTCTACAGTGTAAATGTCTATTCATCATATACGATTACAGTTTGCTCCGTGGCCGGCCCACGTGGTTATAGGCTCGTATTTGTATAATGAAATTTTCACAATAAAGGTTTTTAAAAGAAAACATGGTAGTAGTATATACATTGGTAAAGTTTTTAATAATAGTCACTGTTTTAGAATCATTAAAAGGCAAGTGAAATAAAGCAGACCAATTACATGAAGGGTAAAAGGTATAATACGAAGGAACGCAGTAAAGATAAATGGTCAAGGGCTGTTGTGTTTTCTATTCCTGCAACATAAAGTGATCGATAAGAATCTCATATTCAGGCGTATCGGCGACTAAGACAGCAGGTCGACCCTCTTTTGCTCAACGGCTCCGTCATGGGACGAAGAAACGCTCTTTTTCTCGAAAAAAGAATATATTTTACTTGCAGGACAGTTGTAAAATTTCCGGGAAAGTACATTAGCCTGGAACATTATAACATATATTTAAGAAAAAATAATGTTCGGAAGTAATGAAAAGCGTAATTTTTAGGTCATATGACCAAGCCTTTCATCATTACAATAAGAAAAGTAAAATGAACCAATGAAAAGTTTTATTAACAAGTCACATGACTTGTTATGCTTACGTTACGCGCTGCGCGCCCCGGATGACTTCCGGATGCGCTAACGCGGCGCGTCATATGACGCATTACGCGACAACGCAGGTACAGAATATAGTCAAAATGTCTCCACCAACCAGCGGTCGGAACACAACCCCTTTCAGCAGGCTAAATAGTTCTGTTAAATGACAACAGAAGGGACAGGCAACAAGAACCATCAGTCAAAGAGGGGAGGGCTAGTTCTTCTCTACCGGGTTACATTGGGGCGCTACCGGAACTGATCGAATTGGTAGTCTACAGTGTTTCTGGATGTTTCAGACTGAAGCTGGGGTTAGCATGAGAGCAGCACCATTTCGTAGCTCCGTCGTGGTCATTCCGCAACCAATCATGGCAGCCGTTCTTTATCGTTATTTTGGGCGGGGTGGGTGGCGGAGCCGAGCTGTTTTGCAGCCATCATTGTGTGGAGTTCAGTTCATCTCACTAGTTTTGTATTTGTCATGAGGGGTTGTTCCTAATGTTTCTATTTTAGCGAGGTCAAAAAGAGATCCCATTAGTGGCCTACTGATTTTGCTCGATTCCTTTTCTTTTTTTTTACACGATTTTTCGTTATCTGCAAAGACTAAACAGAGTATTGCGACTCTGTGTTTGTTTGTAAATAGAGAATGAACCAAAGAGAACTAATTCTAAAACAGTAAATACTGGGATAACAATGAATCAAATGGAGAGAGAAGCAGGCACGACGGATTACAATGGGGGCAAAGACCTGCGTTAACTACCTTTCACTATCTGCAAAGAGAGAGTACTCCTAATAGAAATGAGGGGGGGGGCACCATTCAAAGCAGATCAGTGTGCATAAACACGAAAATGTTTTCACTTACCACGTACTTGACATTCGACAGCTTATGATATTTGCTATTAAAAAACCATTGAAATTCACTGAAAAAACCATAGGTTATAGACCATATATAGTTAGGAATTAGCATTTACAAAACCTTGAAAATTCACTGAAAAAACCATAGGTTATAGACCATATATAGTTAGGAATTAGCATTTAAAAAACCTTATTTTACTCACACAAAACCATTGAAATTCCATATATAGTTAGTTGCACTAACTATATATCGCGCACCTGCAATCCACTGCTGATGATGTCACATATTACATCATTCATGACATGGTCAGTGACATCACTGATGACATCACTGATGACATCTCAAATGACATCACTGATAACATCACTGATGACAACATCCAGTGACTGTATGTTTCTGTAAAGTTAAAATGTGTCTTACATATTGAAGAATGAGTGGAAGTATAAGTGTCTGGACAAAGGATTTAGTAGGTGCATGACTGAATGCATGAGTGAGTGATTAAATGTGTCTCACTGAGTGCATGGGTTAGTGACTAAAGTGTCTTAATTTGTGCATCATTATGTCTGTTGTTCTGTAAACTGCTGCATGTTTTGATCAGTAGCTATATGATTAACTATATGGGTTACTGATTGATTGTCCAAGTATTTGTATGGGAGACTGAGTGTGTGTGTGGCTGGCTGGGAGGTGTGTGACTCTGTGCAGATCAATGTGTACTTGTATCAATGATTGTATAACAAGGTAAGTATGTGTTAGTATATGTTTGAAAATGTAAGGTGCTCTATGTTTAACTGTATAGACAAGAAAATGGAAGTGTCATTGATTCTTTACAGGACTGACTAGGTGTGTGAGTAACTCCATGGATGAGTGGCAGACTGTGAGTGTCTGTATAGGTGTATGAGTGCATATGATAGTGTTGTAAAGATGAGTGATTGTATGTATGAATGATAGTATGGGTGAATGAGTGAAGGTGTGTGTAGACGTAGGAATCAGTGAGTGCGTATGTAGTAACTAGTATTGGTGTGTCAATGGTTTCAAAAATTATATTCTGTATTTAACACTGGGTGAAACAGAGGTTATATTAAAATGTGAGGAGATGCATTGTATTGTCACATGAATGATATCATCAGTGATGTGGTCATTGATGTCAAATGAGATGTCATCAGTGATGTCATCAGTGATGTCATTTGAGATGTCATCAGTGATGTCATCAGTGATGTCATTTGAGATGTCATCAGTGATGTCATTTGAGATGTTATCAGTGATGTCATTTGAGATGTCATCAGTGATGTCATTTGAGATGTCATCAGTGATGTCATCAGTGATGTCACTGACCATGTCATGAATGATGTAATATGTGACATCATCAGCAGTGGATTGCAGGTGCGCGATATATAGTTAGTGCAACTAACTATATATGGAATTTCAATGGTTTTGTGTGAGTAAAATAAGGTTTTTTAAATGCTAATTCCTAACTATATATGGTCTATAACCTATGGTTTTTTCAGTGAATTTTCAAGGTTTTGTAAATGCTAATTCCTAACTATATATGGTCTATAACCTATGGTTTTTTCAGTGAATATATATATATATATATATATATATATATATATATATATATATATATATATATATATATATATATAAAATATAAACTATGTAGAATATCCCGTCTACAACACACACCTTTCAATTTGGCGCAATCTTTTGTTCAAATATTCCTTAACGGCCATTCTTGCACCAGTCAGCGATATTTTCATCTGATCTGCAGGGGCAATTCAGACCAAGAAATAACTATTCTGGAAGGGTATTGCAGAAAGGTAACTCTTTAAAAGATAACTTGCTTGAAATGCAAAATCCAAACGGTATATATCACAGTACAGCCTCATAGAGGATAGGCTGATACCCCATATATTAACTCTATTAGTTTTTATGGCGATAGAACAGAGACCAATTATTGTGGCACATCGCGTCTTAAAGATTAAACAGAAAACGCGAGCATGCTGAACAAACCCGTGCACACTGAACAAACACATAATGATTTGATCAAAGGCTGCTCAAACATATGATGCGCGTGCCCTGACGAGGAGCTCTTGTGAATATCAGCAGGTAAAGGACTGCTTGGGGATTTACTTTGAGTTTGGGAGAGTGTAGAGTGCACAGACTACGTGAATTACACGGTGCCTCCATTTTGTTTAATTTCACATGTAGAATATTGTAATTTTCTCAGGAACTACTGAACAGATTTACACCATATAAGCAAAAGGCACGTGTCTGAACCAAGGACTACAACTTTGCTAAATTTGGTGTAATTCCGTTCAGCCGTTCGGGCTGTAGCCGCGATGAATGGGGAAAACATGTTTTGGGACCCCCTTTTTTCTCAGCCCCATCTTCACGAATCACCCCAAGACTTTTAGGATAGGAGCGGACCGGAGCGACACACCAGTTTTGAAAATTTTGCGAATATTCGTTGACTGGCGTCAAAGTTATTCCAAATAGAATGTTGCGGATTTCCTATGGAAAATAGATCCTAACTATAACTACCTACTGGCGACTGCCAGTAGGTAATATATATATATATATATATGTATATATCACTGAAAAAACCATAGGTTATAGACCATATATAGTTAGGAATTAGCATTTACAAAACCTTGAAAATTCACTGAAAAAACCATAGGTTATACACCATATATAGTTAGGAATTAGCATTTAAAAAACCTTATTTTACTCACACAAAACCAATGAAATTCCATATATAGTTAGTTGTACTAACTATATATCGCGCACCCGCAATCCACTGCTGATCATGTCACATATTACATCATTCATGACATGGTCAGTGACATCACTGATGACATCACTGATGACATCACTGATGATAGGTGTATGCCTCTTTTGCGCCACTGTGCGTCACTTTTATGATGCAGCGGCGGTGCAAAAGATTTGCTATGAGGCGACAAAATTACAAATTGATGCATTTAGGCAGATATGTCATGGTGTAAAAAAAACGTACCACATGAAACCAATGCAGCAGTGATGCAAAAGATGCACCATGTTGCAAGACAGGCCTCACTTGGGGCCATATGTATCAAGCTAATTAGCATTCGCAAAGATCAAAATTCTGCGAATTTCGGCCTTTGCGAATGTTAATTAGACAAATGGTATGTATCAAACAAGTTTGATGCAAAATAAGGAGTAGCAAAATTTGCTATTCCTTATTTTGCGATTGCACTGAAGGATTTGCAAATTTTGTGATTACTTAAATGCAATGTATCAAACAAAAAATATGTAAAAAATGACATTAAGGATTTGGAAAATATTGTGGTAAATTGGTGGTAATTTGTGAATTCTTTTCAAAAAGCTTTTTTTCAAAAAAAACAAAAGGTCCCATATGACGCCAACACATGCCCTTAGGGCATGTATGTGTGCCATATGCCCCCAAATTTCTTTTTCAGGGGTGCAGCAGGGTGTTCTTGAGACACCCCTGCACCCTTGGAAAAATTCCTAATTTGTGATGAGCAAATTGCTAATCGCAAATTAAACCTTCATTCCTATGAGCCTCCTAGCCCATGGAAATGAATGGGTAACTTGCAATTAGCAATTTGCTCATTGCAAATTAGGAATGGTAAAGAATTGCTATTTATTCCTTAAAATTCGCTATTTAGGAAATGCAAAATAGTTTGATGGTACATATGGCGGTTCATCTGTAACAAGATAAGAAGCTTAGGGATAGATTTATGATGACTGGTGCATCACCAGGGATGTGTCAGTCATCCTGCGCCGCTGTTCCGCCACCCATGGTGTGCTGCATTTACAATGCGGGGCATCATGGGGCAAAAATGGCACAGATGCGTGATGTATCTGTGCTGTAAAGGTAGTGATTGCTGGAGTTGTATCGCAAGTGCGATGCAGCTCAAGCAAGGCTCAGGGGTGCCCCATCTCCACAATGTTGCGTCAAGACCTATGCCTGCTTAAAGCAGGCGCAGAGTTTTGACGCAGCTTTCTCCTATCTGATTGTAAATACGGCACACCATGGGTGGCAGAGCAGCGGTGCACGTTAACTGGTGCATGCCTGGGGATGTGCCATTTAACATAAATCTGCCCCTTTACATTTAAGTATGTGCAGGACACACAGAGTCGGTGAGGCTTATCCAAGGTTAAGAAGAGATGAGTCCTGTTCACTGAAAAATTAGACATAGTCTTCACCTGATCAGCATTGCTGGACATGGCTAAATAATAGCTGCAAAATATTACTCTTGTTAAACAATTTTACTATTATAATCTCTGAGATTTGTCTCTTACTCTGCAACATCTCATTGTTGTTATCTTTCTTTAAAGATAAAGACAACATCAACATGAGCGACAATCTGCAATCAGTTGATTTTGACCTCATCATTGAACTTGTAATTGAAACATCAGTGGATGTTGATCCATTGGATGATTTAAATCCTGAGGATGAAGAAGAGCGTGATGAGGATGCAGATTTGTCCGAATTATATGACATAGGGTGGGAAGCTGACCTGCTTGAGCCTATGGAAATATAAACATTTATTTTTAAAATGTATAATTAATAAAAAGTAAAAATGTAAACCGTTTAATTTAAAAATAAAGACACCTTCAAAAACAGGTTATGTGTAGTGTCTTCAATAAAATATTAAAATATGCTCATAAAATTAGATCAGATTCACATATAAAATAGCACAGGTAACATAAATATAAATGTCATTTCTTTTCTGCTATTTCTGTATTGTAAATTTGCCAAGGACTAAAAAATCTTCTATTTAAAATGTCAAGTAGTGTGTTAAGTTTTTGATCACTGTTATTGATTTACTGTTTGGTAATAATGGTTAATAACATTTTTTATTATATTTTACCACAGATTCAACTGCAGATCATTTCAAGATTTCACCATGCCAACAATAGAAAGACAGAGAAAGGCTGCAAAACGTCAAAGACAGCAGGTGAAACAAAATAGGCAGCAGTCCTCTAACAAAAAGATTTGTCAAGTCACGAAGAAAGCACCGGGTAAGAGCACAAAATATTTCATAAGAAATATGTGTTGTAAAAACAATATTACTACAGAAAATGTTTCAGTCCATAAAAAGAGAAGCAATTCAAATGGAAAGGAAAGGCCAATCAAAAATGTTACTGCTAGAGCAAGAGATAACTCTGTGCATGATAGTAGAAGGAAACAACAGTTTAGGGACATTCGTAAACGAATGTTCCGCAACAGGATAATTGGCAATTTGTTAAAAAATATTAAGAAAGGTCAACAGAAACTGGTTTTTTATAAGAGAAAAAAAAAAGTTGAGAAAGTTATTGATCAGGCATTTGAAATTAAACGTAAGTTATTTATTTTGATAATCAATAGAATTAGGAAGCTAAACAAGGCAATTTATGATTTCAAAAGAAAAAGTAGATGGAAGAGAATAGTTAATCGTAGTAATTTTTGTGAAGTTTTTTCTGGAGAATGGATGCATAGTTCAAGCTGTGAGGCATTTTTTAATGAGGAGAGTTATTTCCAGGATAATGATTTGGTGCATGCAGTTGACACCAGTGGTCGTGCTTATGAAGTGAAAGATGGTTGTCCAGTTGAAAAAGAAAAACTTGTGACAACAGAGACAGAAGAGGTGTTAGGTAATGAGGTTTTAGGAAGACGTGCTAAGGGTCCTGTGTACACCTGGAAGTGTAGTAGTATTTGTAGTGTGCGACAGGATTCCATCAATTTGCTTTGTGATTTTGTACGGTCATTTAATAAGAAAAGTTTGAAGCAGAAAATAAGGTTGTTGCAAGAATTAGATCCTTGCAGAGTGAGAGAAGTGACAGGTTTGCATGGTCATTCACTGGCTTGTCTTTCCAGGAGAGTATGCCAGAGTGTTTTTCATCATTTCAGGATGCTAGCAGTGCATCATAATAAAGTGAGGAAATTAGTTAGAATGTTGTATTATGCTAAGAGTCCAGCAATTATGCTTAAACAATTATGCGCTGCTCTTTTGCATGGTTCTGAAATAGATGTGAAGAACATATGTGAAGAAATTGAGTTTTGTTACTTTGGAAGTAAAGAGGAGAATGTTGAAATTGAACCAGAAGAAGAGGGTAATGTGGAAGATAGTGTACAGGTTTCCAGTACAGATAATTTCCAGAGGGAAATTGCAACGTTTCAGGTGAAATCAAGTGAGAGGCCTAATTTCACTTGTGTGTGTTGTCGACGCACTTTTTTATAAGAATCAGACTAAGTTAGTGGATTTATATGCAAAAAGTGAAAGGGAAAATAATAGTGAATGGAAGGATTTTGCAACATACTTGATGGTAGAAAATTGTTTTGATTTGGGATTCGATCAACGTGTGTGTACTTATTGTTGTTGCAAATTAAATCAAAACCAGATGCCTGCTAGAGCAGTTCATAATAATCTGGAATTGGTTGAGATTCCTTCTGAATTGAAGGATTTAAATACTTATGAATCTATTTTGATTCAAAGTATCCATCCCTTTCAGGCTATTGTAAGAATGGAGCCAAAGACAGGGAAATTGCCTCCATCAGATTTACAGAGAGGATTAAAGGGAAGAGTTGTTTATTTGCCTCTAGATTTGAAGAAAAACATTAACACAATTGGAGTAGAAAAAGTGGAAGAGGAACCTCTGGTTATCTTAGTTAATGGGGTTCCGACAAAGAATAAGAAAATATGGCAAGATTTAGTATATGTTAGGAAAGTTAAAAAGGCAACATTGTATTTGAAAAAAAATAATAAATACTATAAGAATGTATATGTTGCAGAAGAGGAAGTAAGTGAGGAAGAGGATAGCGATTTGTGTGCTGGTCAAATTGAGAAAGTAGAACCCTCTACTAGTGAAGAAATATATGAACATTATAGTGTTCATCCTTTGCATTCCAAGGAAGTCATGGGGAATGCTATTGAGTTGTTTCAAATGAAACAAGCCAAAGGGAGTCCCATTAGTGTTTGGGAGGAAAGTTTGGAAGCTCGGTGTTTCCCACAGCTTTTTCCAACAGGTCAGGGAGGAAGATATGATGAGCGACCTCATCAAATTCCTGCTTCTGAATACCGGACTTTGCGATTGTATGCAGGAGATGCTAGGTTTCGACAATGCATTCCTTATTTGTTTCATCTCCTGTTTGAAAGCGATCTGTCTGGACTGTCATATGCAGTGAACCACATCTTGAAAAGTGGTATACACATGCAAAACATCTCGGCAAGTGACTTTATGGATAAAGTCAATGTCCAAGACAGTATTTTGGATTCTCACCTGATTAATCTCATGGCGTGTCAGCGTGGTACTAATGAGTACTGGTACCGTCGTCATGGTGATTTAAAATGTATGCTGAGGAACTTAGGTACTCCCACATGGTTCCTCACTCTGAGCTGTGCCGAGTATGGCTGGGAAGACTTACTTGAATTTCTACGAGAGGCAAATGCTAACGTAGATAACATCGAATTCAAGACACCCGGAGAACTGTGCTCTTTGGATCCAGTCAATGTATGTAGGTACTTCAATCATAGATTTGAAGCTATGATGTCTTTCATCATGAATAAGAAGAATTCACCTCTTGGAGAGGTGTTGGATTTCTTCTGGAGAAAGGAGTACCAAGCAAGAGGTGCTCCTCATATACATATGTTGCTGTGGATCAAGGATGCACCTAAATTTGGAACGGATCCAGAAGACTCAGTGATGAGTTTCATCCAACAGTATTCTACGTGTGTTGTTCCAAACGCAAAGGAGAAGAAAAGCCTAAGAGAAAAAGTTCTGCGTTTCCAAAGCCATCGATGTGGAAAGTACTGCCGTCGTAAATTCCGAAACAAGGACAAGTTCTACACCAAATGTCGTTTCGGCTTTCCACGACCGGTGATTTCTAAAGGAAGAGTAAACAGTTTGATGTCTTCGCTGCGACACAATGTCATGAAGAAATCACCTAAAAACACATACAATTTGAAGAGGAACGAAGAGTCCAAGTACATCAATGACTACAACCCGGTGATTTTGTCCATGTGGAATGCTAACATGGATATACAGTTTGTGGCTGATAACTGTATGGCTGTGGCTCGGTATGTGACGTCTTACATCACCAAAAAAGAGAAGACAGAATTGAAGGATATGTGGGAGGACATTTCCCATGAAAAGAGCCTCAGCAAGAAGTTGTACAGTTTCAGTCTGAAGATGTTGTCGCATCGAGAAATCGGAGCGTACGAATGTTCTGACCGGTTGTCTTCAGCAAGTCTCTATGCCAAGTCCAGGAGTATCGTTTGGGCGAGTCTTGGTCTTGCTGCAACGCGTAATCGAGTTCTCAAACCTGTCCGGGAAATTGAGTATTTGGCGGAAAAGGAGCCAAACAGTACCGACATTTTGAAGACCAACATGTTGGATACATATTATCCAAATCGAAGCATTCACCTCGAGAATGTTTGTCTGTATGAGGTTCTTCAAAATTACATATTCAAGAGGAACATCAAAGAAGATACTGAGAAAGGAGTGTATGCTGTAATAGGAAGTGAGGGATGTCTGGTCAAGCAAAGAAAATGCCACTTGGTAAACCAGGGAAATTACTTAAAATGTCCTTAAGACACATGAAAGTGTTTTTTTATTGCCTTTCCAGCATGGTTGGGTCACTTTTAACATGGCTATGTAACACAAACATTTAAAATCTAAATTTGCCATGCACAGGTGGGAGCATATTTACAAGCAATTTGCGCCACAGAGAAAGGTCTTACATTAAAATGGGAAAAATAACATCAGGGACAGTCAATTGCCTTATAAAGAAGCATACACCATTATGTCCTTGTCATAAATTTAAAAACAATTCCTTTTCCCCAAAAACGATTTTCAAATCATAATTTCAAAACACTGCACATGGGAAAATTACTTAAAATGTCCTTAAGACACATAAAAGCGTTTTTTAATTGCCTTTGCAGCATGTTTGTATCACTTTTAACATGGCTATGTAACACAAACATTCAAAATCTAAATTTTCCATGCACAGGTGGGAGCATATTTACAAGCAATTTGCGCCACATAATTCATAATTTTCTCCTTAAAGCACACTATTCTCTATCTAAATTAAAGAAATATTTTCTCACCTTAGCAAATACTTTGAGTTTGAAAACAGTCTCAGAAACACACCAATTTGTCTTCAGCAGAGCAAAAGGTATGCACTCCAGAGTCTGCAGCTATCAAAAGCACAGAAATGCTGTAATTCTTCACACATATCTCTCATGTCACCCAATCAAAACTCTTCCCTCACTTTTTTTCAAATGAAAACCCTTCCCCCCTCTGCCCTTTCTGCCTTTTTTGCATAGCAACCACCTCTTGGAAGACCTCTGGTGTTTGCAAGTTCACACAACAATGTTGCAATTGAACTCTGAACTCTCAGTGCACCTGCATATCCAGTGCATTCTTTCATTTAATGATTTTTTATTGACCATTCAAAATACATCTTTCAAATAACTCATCCGTGCACCCTAACTTTCTGTTTTCAGCAATCAAAATCCACCAATCACTGTTACTGCTTCATGAACACAGAAACTCCACAGTTTTTTTCATTTTAAACTCTCATTTTTTCAACTGCCATTTCATTGCCACACTTCATCTGACTGCAGGAGAACCTTCTCTCACCATGTTTTCTGTCTGGATTGTTGGACATAGTTATATTCACTGGGCTCAAAGGTACGCTGAAAACAGGAATTTACCTAACCTCAATTTACAAGATGTGGAAATTAAGTGGTTTGGCCACAGAGGATTAAAATGTCACCAATTGATACCATTGGTGAAAACCTTTATGCATTTGCCCAAACCTGACCTGTTAATTGTGCACTGTGGAGGTAATGATTTGGGCACTTTGACTGGGGTAGGTCTGGAAATGCTTTTAAAGGACACCTTTGAGCAATTGATGGCACTTTTTCCTCAGACTGCCTTGGTATATTCAAATATATGCCAAAGACAGAAATGGAGGTGGTCAAACCAATTTTGTCCACAAATTGAGAAGTCGAGGAAGCATGTAAACAAATCTGTTTCAGCTTACATGAGAGACCATGGAATGGGCTCCCTGTACAACAATAACTTGCGTTACTACATGCAAGATATCTACAGAGGAGATGGAGTTCACTTCTCAGATGAGGGCAACAGAATTTTCACTCTGAATTTAAGAATGTGCATTGGTACCTACTTATAAGTACCTAAATGTACCATAAACCCAAAAGCTCTTCTCAGAGCTACCCTACATCTGATCACTCACAATTATTATTTTACTCTAACATTTTTCACTAATTTTCAACAAAGTACGCTCCCTGGGGCGCTACCCGGTACGCGAACCGGGAGCTAACCTCGCGAAATTTTTAAAAAAAATGTTTTTTTTTCGCACATATAAGCCTCCTCAGCCACCCTCACAAAACCTAGGGGGTCAAGATAAGTCTACCATGCCCCCTTCTACCCATTCTGAACATTATTTGCCCTCCATCTTGTATCTTAATTCGAACGAAACACAAAATGGTGGACTCCTGTAACGCTTAAGGTTCGCGAACCGGGGCGCTCAACGGTTCGCGTACCGGGTCGCTCCCTGGGAAGCGCACCATCAAAAAAGGTGGGAAAGTAGTTCACAGAAAAGCCACTGGAGACAATTTCACCAAATATAGATTAGCTCATACTACATACCAATCCCTACCATTTTCACAAATTTGATTGGAATTCCATTTAGCCATTTAGCCTGTAGACCTCTCTAAATACCGTGAGGTAAATTACTTCACAAAACACATCTGAAGTGTTGGAATTGACAACCAATTAATATGTTACTTTCATTTTCTACTTTTTTTACCTGACATTTCATTGGTTATATACCTGAATATATATAAAGGAAGAGAAGAAAACACAGCCATTTTGACTACTACTTCTTGGTGTACATTTCAATAGGATTTTCACTAATTCCTTCAACTTCTTTCTAAAGGTAAGTTTTTATTTTTAAAACTGAAGTATATTGTGCACTATAAGTTAATATGGTAAACTTTTTCTGATAGTTATATACTATCCCTCTGTAGTAGTTATAGATTTAGATAGACTTCTCTGTTATAGTTATGGATGGAGTTAGGCTTCTCTTGTATAATTATGAATTTACTTACGTTAAATCACATACACTTTTTTATATTCCTACTTCCACTCTGATACTATACACTGCCCAAAGATAAATTCACTGATAAAAACTGCCTATCTAAAATTAATCCCAACAGTGCCCTATCTCTACTAATATATATTTTTTTAATCTAAATTTCAGGCAAAATGGAAGGCGAACAGAAAGTTGAATTTCAAATTGTCCTGCAAGAGAGCAGCCAAGAAATCATTGATGAAAATGATATTGAATTTTTCGATGAAACTTTAGACAAAGAACTACTGCAATGTGTACAAGCAGTAGATAACCTCCTTGAAAATGAGGACATTTTACACCCTCAGAGACTACAATGTATATTCAATGATAATTATGAAATTTCTGACAATGAAATGTTAGAAAGTTTAATAAATTATGAAACACAATCACAATAAAAAAAAATGCTTAAAAAATAAAGAAAATAAAAAATAATCAACAAAACCAACAATCAATTAACATACAGCATTTGAAAAGTCTATCATTCATTTTTCATTGTAGTACGCTGCCTAGAACGCTTCCCGGTTCGCGGACCGGGCGCTACCCACGCAAAAAAACAAAAAAAAAAATATTTTTTTTTTGCCCCGCGGGGCCCTTTTAAAGCCTCCACATTAAACCTAGGGGGTCAGGGAGGATCTACTATGCCCCCTTATGGTTATTTCCCCCTTTGTTTTGGCCTCCTCTTGTCTCTCAATCCTACCGAGAGACAAGATGGCGGCCGCTCCGGTCTGTTTAGAATGTTGACAGACACCGGAGAGCCAATCAGCTTCGCTACGCGAAGTTCCGGTACGCGCCCCGGTCCGCGAACCGGGGCGCTGCCCGGTCCGCTGTTACAGATATATATCTTTTTTTAAACGTTAATTTCTCAAAATCCACTGGAGCACATATATTGAGACCTACAAAAGGCACATCGGGCTACCAGTCCCTACAATTTTGCCAAGTTTCGTGCAAATCCATTCAGCCGTTCGGCCTAAAAGTGAGGCCAACCGCCCTATGGAAAACTCAATGTTAAAAACACGTTTTGGGACCCCCCTTTTTCCTGGGCCCCCCCTTGACGAAACCCCCCCAAATTTTCAAGGGCTGCTCAGAAACAAAATGTTCCATTTTCCAGAAAATTTCAGCCAATTCAGTCCACAAACGCAAAAGTTATTAGACATAGAATTTTCAAAAATCCCATAGGGAAAAAATCCTAACTATATATACCTACTGGCGACCACCAGTAGGTAATATATATATATATATATATATATATATATATATATATATATATATATATATATATAAAATAATAATATATAAAATATAAAATAATAATCGAACGGCTGAATGGATTTGCACGAAACTTGGCAAAATATTAGGGACTGGTAGCCCGATGTGCCTTTGCTAGGTCTCAATATATGTGCTCCAGTGGATTTTGAGAAATTAACGTTCAAAAAAAGATATATATCTGTAACAGCGCTCCGCTTCGCGTAACGGAGGTTTGCGAAGCTGATTGGTCATTCTGTCACTGGGCTATAGTTGGGCTACATCTGGCTGATATTTGGGCTACATTTGTTTTTTTGTGTGTCTGGCGGCCATCTTTGGGCTACATTGGGCTACATAGGGCTTCATTGGGCTACATTCGGCTAATTAGCAAATAGCTCATCGCAAACTAGGAATGGTAAAGAATCGCTATTTATTCCTTAAAGTTCGCTATTTAGGAAATGCAAAAAACTTTGATGATACATATGGCGGTTCATCTCTAACAAGATAAGAAGCATAGGGATACATTTATGATGACTGGCGCATCACCAGGGATGTGTTAGTCATTCTGTGCCGCTGTTCCGTCACCTATGGTGTGCTGCATTTACAATGCGGCGCATCATGGGGCAAAAACAGCACAGATGCGTGATGTATCTGTGCCGTAAAGGTGGCGCATTGCTGGAGTTGTATCGCAAGTGTGATGAAGCTCCAGCAAGGGTCGGGGGTGCCCCTGTCGCAGGGTTTCTGTTCTCACACAGAACTGTGGACAGAGGATTGGAACCTCGGCGAATTAGGGTGTCCCAAAACTCACGTTAGTAATCAAAAACTCCTTAGCAAGCTAGGTACAGTGTCACATTGGATATAACAAACTCTCAATGTTTAGACAATCCAGAATATGAACTTATAGTACCTCAGGATACGTGGAACTCATGAACAGTCGGTCGTTATAGATTTCTTAGAAACCAGAACATGGAGTTAAGAAGAACAGATGTGTATTTGAAATGTTTATTTACTAATGCCGTCTTCTCAGGCGTAGTACCTTAGATAATAAAAGTACACATATTATCAGTAGCAAAATTACCAGCATAGTTACTAGTACATAAAAAGTGAATGGTGATAGTATGTTAACATGCTGTAAATGAATAAGAGTTAGCAACACTTATAAGCAGCCGCGGGCCGTGGAGGGAGTTACGGTGAGGCAGGGAGGCGGGGAGGGGGAGAAGCAGGGTGGAGAATACAAGTACACATATTATCAGTAGCAAAATTACCAGCATAGTTACTAGTACATAAAAAGCGAATGGTGACAGTATGTTAACATGCTGTAAATGAATAAGAGTTAGCAACACTTATAAGCAGCCGCGGGCCGTGGAGGGAGTTACGGTGGGGCAGGGAGGCGGGGAGGGGGAGGGGCAAGGTAGAGAGGGCTCCACCCTGCTTCTCCCCCTCCCCGCCTCCCTGCCCCATCGTAACTCCCTCCACGGCCCGCGGCTGCTTATATCTCACCCTCCCTAATACACATATTATATTATTTGC
Organism: Lissotriton helveticus; assembly: GCF_964261635.1. NCBI lineage: Eukaryota > Metazoa > Chordata > Amphibia > Caudata > Salamandridae > Lissotriton > Lissotriton helveticus. Next base: position 866,496,544 of record NC_136057.1, on the reverse strand, counting down.
TAAGAAGGTCTCTTTGTGTTGGTTTAGGGCGTGCCCATACTTTAGTGTCTTAGATTTGAAGGAATCACATCAGCATACACCAGCTCTCTCTTCATGTGAACCGCATCAACTGTTGTGTATGTGTGTTCGGCAAAGCAATATAAAACCCGCCTCATGCCCAGAATTGGCAGAAGTTGCACTTATGTTATGAGTATGAAGTCGTGGAGATCAGACCTCATAACAATTCTGTATCGTGTTGTTCTTGAAACTTTAGCACTCGCTGTACAGATATAGTTTAACAAGTAAAGCAGATAGTAGACCAATAACATATTATTCTCATGTAAACCACGATGAACTACTAGGTGGAAAGCTAAAGCAACAACTAAGTGTCGTGTGCAGAAGTTGCAAAAAAGGAAAAATGGCGTTTAAACCGGTAATGAGCCCATGCTAACTTAACACGGTGTAAAGATATCCAGGACCTAGATGACACCTCCTCATGATCCGGAAACGAACTGAATAAGATAATAGAAGTGCCATCTCATGAGAGCAGATTGCAAGTTTATATGTGGACGGTCCGCAAGGTAAAGCATTAAAAACTAGGAAAATTTAATGCTAAAGAAAAATAAAACAGCCAAGTACTTTATCGAGTCTTAAGCCAATAGGCAAGGTAAATAATAAAAACTTGACAAATAAGTCAATGAATTGTCAATGAAATGCTAGTACTCAGCATATCAAACATGAAAAAGGTCTATGACATAACTGTGTATGCAAAATAAGCTGCAACAGCCTCCAATAGGAAGTCACCGTCTTCATCCGAAAACAGTTCAGCCATCCAATTTAAAAGCGGAAAAGAACATACGTGCTCTCCCAGCACCGGATCCTCTATCACCATCAGAGGACAGCTCGGTGGGTTTTCAAGAAAGCTCTGTTCCAAGAAAGACTGTGCTGCCGCCAGTAAATTCCAGGGACCAAGTAGTCCATGCATCAATGCCACAGCCATAATCCTTTCGCCAGGACAAACCAACTCGTGAGTAATGATAGGAGTCATCAGCTGATTAAAGTCGACGTCAGGAGAAACCGGTCCGCAGAGACACAAATCAATGGCCCAATCGAAATCACAGGTCAGGCAGTGAAATACAGGCTGGACACAGGTGAAGTAGGAGAATCGAAAAGATAATCCATATGCCGTGCTTAATATCGCCAACGGCATTGTGCCATAATATTCTAGCATGCGATTGCGGAACAGTGTCAGCAGCTGCAGGGTGGGAGGTTGCATAGGAGGGACATCCATATTTAAAAATGTAAAAAAGCACAAGAGCGTCCGCTGGTAATGCAAGTAAAAATGCCAATCCACGAACCAGAGTGCAGAAAATAGAATGAAAGGAAGCAGGGATGACTCCAAAGATTTTCTCAAATGAAGTCACGAGACCACTGGTAACAACTTTAAAAAAGTGCGCCAGGGACTTTGTGGAGGATGCGTTAAAGATAGTCGGAAACATGTTGCTGAAATTGAAAGGCAAATCTTAATTGAAAAGGGTGTGCACCTCTGTACGGGTGTTCGCTATGTGAAGTACGAAAGTTTCACGGGCCGAACTCAAGGCCACCTCTCTCTGAGACAAAAGAGCTCTTATTCTTGCCATGCCGGTGAAACGTGTCCCAAGGTTGGTATTTGTGGCCAGATTGAAAACTCCCTATGTTCATGTGTGGGAGGAAATAGAACATTTCTGCAGCAAATAACCCGTTCACTTACTGTTACGATAAAAGGAATACTTTTAATTAACTCAGAACAATCTTCATTATTGAGCATCAAATAACTACCATTTTCCAACAACTTGAACGTGGGGATGATAGCAGGAACTGGCGTGCCTTGCAACACGCAAGCCATATTTGGTCGGTGTTTGTTGCATGAACCGTGTAACTGTATGTGCCTACACATTAGTGAATGATCTGGCGTCTCAGTGCATTCCTCTCCATTCAGATAAACTTCTTGATCATCTTTGAAACATCTGTATGTGTATGGAAGCGACCAGACCTCATGAAGAAAAGCACTACCTAAAGGTTCATAACGACCTATTGGTATATATTTCATACAATTTGAAAACTTATATAAAGCAAAAGGCAGCGTTATTAAACCGTGGATAAGGCATGTTGCCAAAAAACCCGCAATCCTCTGCTGATGATGTCACTGAGCATGTCATGAATGATGTAATATGTGACATCATCAGCAGTGGATTACGGGTAATGGTATCTCTAGTTTACTCCCTTATAGCTGTCTTTCTTTTAACAGAAGTGTCTGTTTCCTTCCCTTATACTTACTGTTTTTGGTTCGCTTCCGGTTCGCGTACCGGCGAGCGAACTGGGAAGCGAACTAAGAGAAATAGAGGTTGGCACAGTTCCAAATATTGTACCAATTTTTTAATAACGGGGAGGTAGTTCTGAAAAGAACTTTTTTTTTTATTTTTCTGAACATTTTTTTACTGTTTTTGAATTTTTCGGAACAGTTTTATATTTTTTTGGGTTTTTCTTGGAGGGGGCAATGAAAACGATTCATTGTAAAGGGCTCAACAGGAGCAACAAAACAAAAAAAAGAAGTATTTATTATTTTGGGCGTTTCGGACAAACTTGCATATGATAGTCAATAGCTCTGTTGATCAGAGTGATGCTTTTTTCTCCGTAGGAAATGAATCCATCGCAAAATGCGCAGATGTGTTTTACATCACCAAATCTCATTTGTATATTTGGCACCATCTCCCTGCCCTCTGGTCCCGTTACTTCCGGTACAACAGATCTTCTGGCCATAATAGGGAGATTATCTAGGTCGTTCCGAAACTGTGCAGCACTGTAGTTGTTAGGATGCCACCTAGTCATATGGCGATGCATTGTGTAGTTTCCGAAACTGTATTTTGTGTCGGTCCCTCTGGACAGTCTATCTTGACATATAAGGCAAGTTACGTATCTTGCATTTACTTTTTTCTGACCTTTGGGAATTTTAAAAAATTGCCAAATGAAGTTTTCTTTCCGGTGAGACGTCCTGGGCTGCTCAGGCAAAAACTGCCTCTCTTCGTGCTCGTCCTCCTGTTCCTCTTCTTCTTCTTCTTGTTGAATTATAACTTGAGCAGGTGGTCCACTCTTCCTTGGATGTGGTGGAGGTGGTGGGGAAGCACCAGCTGAAGCTACTAAAGAAGCCATTGCTCAGTGATCACAAAGGGTCTTTCTCTCACAATGATGAAAGTCAGAGTGAGGAAAGAAGGAGGGATTTTCATCATTTGGGAAAAACAAGAGTTCTCAACCAATCAAAAGTGTTCATTTTAGATTATATGACCTAGTCTTACATCATTAGGAAACCAAAAGTGAAATGAACCAATGAAAAGTGTTATTACCAAGTCACATGACTTGCTGTGTTTACGTTAAGCGCTTTGCAGGGCCTCCCGGTTTGCTTCCAGAAACCTGCGCTTTGCGACTCGCTTCGTGTACCAGTTCGCTAACGTAGTACGTCATATGACGTATCACGTGACAACGTGAAACGTCATGCGGACGGGAGGCGTCACGATGTTGTTTTGTAACGCGGCACTTGCGGTAAAGAAACGTTTACCGGCTCGCGGTCTATTTCGCGGCATCAAGGTCAGCTAACGGGAAGCTTCCCGATTTGCGAAGCGGGAACGAAGAAAAAAAAATATTTAAAAAAAAAATTATTCATAAACATATAAAATATATTTTTGGATTTAAAGAAGAATACATTTTACAGCTACAGATATTAGCTGTTAAAAAACCAATGAAATTCACAGAAAAAACCATAGGTTATGGACCATATATAGTTAGGAATTAGCATTTACAAAACCTTGAAAATTCACTGAAAAAACCATAGGTTATAGACCATATATAGTTAGGAATTAGCATTTACAAAACCTTGAAAATTCACTGAAAAAACCATAGGTTATAGACCATATATAGTTAGGAATTAGCATTTAAAAAACCTTATTTTACTCACACAAAACCATTGAAATTCCATATATAGTTAGTTGCACAAACTATATATCGCGCACCCGCAATCCACTGCTGATCATGTCACATATTACATCATTCATGACATGGTCAGTGACATCACTGATGACATCACTGATGACATCTCAAATGACATCACTGATGACATCACTGATGACATCTCATTTGACATCATTCTTGTGCTAATACGATAAACCTCTTCAGACTCTAATATAACCTTAGATACACTCAGTGTATACAGACACTCACACACTGCCACTCATCCATGGAGTTACTCACACACCCAGTCAGTCATGCAAAGAAACAATCTCACCTCCATTTCTTCAACTATACAGTTAAACACACCTTACTTATTGAAACATATACTAACACATATTTACTCTCTTATACAATCCCTGATACAAGTTCACAATGATCGATACAACCACTCACTCATTCAGTGGCTCTCATGCACAGTTATTTATATATGCCAACTCTCACATGTACTGTGTTTTACATATGTACTTACTATGACATGTAGCATTGAGATATCCATTCACTCATCAATACACTCATGCACACAGTCAACTGCCCATGTAGCTGTTTCCACATGCACTCTTGAACTCATACACCTAGTGAATAAACTGCTCACACATCTATGCATAGAGTCACACACCTTCCAGCCACCCCCACACAAACTCAATCTCCCATAGAAATACTTGGGCAACCAATTAATAACACATATAGCCTCTCGTATAGCTAATGATCAACACATGCAGCAGTTTACAGAACAACAGACATAATGATGCACAAATTAAGACAGTTTAGTCACTAACCCATGCATTCAGTGAGACACATTTAATCACTCACTCATACAGTCAGTCATGCACCTACTAAATCCTTCATCCAGACACTTATACATCCACTCAAGACATATTTTAACTTTACAGAAAAATACAGTCACTGGATGTTGTCATCAGTGATGTCATTTGAGATGTCATCAGTGATGTCATCAGTGATGTCACTGACCATGTCATGAATGATGTAATATGTGACATGATCAGCAGTGGATTGCGGGTGCGCGATATATAGTTAGTGCAACTAACTATATATGGAATTTCAATGGTTTTGTGTGAGTAAAATAAGGTTTTTTAAATGCTAATTCCTAACTATATATGGTCTATAACCTATGGTTTTTTCAGTGAATTTTCAAGGTTTTGCAAATGCTAATTCCTAACTATATATGGTCTATAACCTATGGTTTTTTCAGTGAATTTTCAAGGTTTTTTAAATGCTAATTCCTAACTATATATGGTCTATAACCTATGGTTTTTTCAGTGAATATATATATATATATATATTCACTGAAAAAACCATAGGTTAGAGACCATATATAGTTAGTAATTAGCATTTAAAAAACCTTGAAAATTCACTGAAAAAACCATAGGTTATAGACCATATATAGTTAGGGCTTAGCATTTAAAAAACCTTATTTTACTCACACAAAACCATTGAAATTCCATATATAGTTAGTTGCACTAACTATATATCGCGCACCCGCAATCCACTGCTGATGATGTCACATATTACATCATTCATGACATGGTCAGTGACATCACTGATGACATCACTGATGACATCTCAAATGACATCACTGATGACATCACTGATGACAACATCCAGTGTCTGTATGTTTCTGTAAACTTTAAATATGTCTTACATATTGAACAATGAGTGGATGAATAAGTGTCTGGATGAAGGATTCAGTAGGTGCATGACTGACTGTATGAGTGAGTGATTAAATGTGTCTCACTGAGTGCATGGGTTAGTGACTAAACTGTCTTAATTTGTGCATCATTATTTGTATTGTTCTGTAAACTGCTGCATGTGTTGATCAGTAGCTATATGAGTAACTATATGGGTTATTGATTGGTTGCCCAATTATTTGTATGGGAGACTGAGTGTGTGTGTGGCTGGCTGGGAGGTGTGTGACTCTGTGCAGATCAATGTGTACTTGTATCAATGATTGTATAAGAGAGTAAGTATGTGTTAGTATATGTTTGAAAATGTTATGTGCTCTATGTTTAACTGTATAGATTAGAAAATGGAAGTGTGATTGATTCTTTACAGGACTGACTAGGTGTGTAAGTAACTCCATGGGTGAGTGGCAGAGTGTGATTGTCTGTATAGGTGTATGAGTGCATATGATAGTGTTGTAAAGATGAGTCATTGTATGTATGAATGATTGTATGGGTGAATGAGTGAATGTGTGTGTAGAAGTAGGAATCAGTGAGTGCGTATGTAGTAACTAGTATTGGTGTGTCAATGGTTTCAAAAATTATACTCATATTTAACACTGGGTGTAACAGAGGTTATATTAAAGTGTGAGGAGATGCATTTTATTGTCACATGAATGATATCATAAGTGATGTGATCATTGATGTCAAATGAGATGTCATCAGTGATGTCATCAGTGATGTCATTTGAGATGTCATCAGTGATGTCATCAGTGATGTCACTGACCATGTCATGAATGATGTAATATGTGACATCATCAGCAGTGGATTGCGGGTGCGCGATATATAGTTAGTGCAACTAACTATATATGGAATTTCAATGGTTTTGTGTGAGTAAAATAAGGTTTTTTAAATGCTAAGCCCTAACTATATATGGTCTATAACCTATGGTTTTTTCAGTGAATTTTCAAGGTTTTTTAAATGCTAATTCCTAACTATATATGGTCTCTAACCTATGTTTTTTTCAGTGAATTTCAATGGTTTTTTAATAGCAAATATCATAAGCTGTCGAATGTCAAGTACGTGGTAAGTAAAAACATTTTCGTGTTTATGCACACTGATCTGCTTTGAATGCTGCCCCCCCTCCCCCTCATTTCTATTAGGAGTACTCTCTCTTTGCAGATAGTGAAGGGTAGTTAACGCAGGCCTTTGCCCCCGTTGTAATCCGTCGTGCCTGCTTCTCTCTCCATTTGATTGATTGTTATCCAAGCATTTACTGTTTTAGAATTGGTTCTCTTTGGTTCATTCTCTATTTACAAACAAGCACAGAGTCGCAATACTCTGTTTAGTCTTTGCAGATAGCGAAAAATCGTGTAAAAAAACAAAAGGAATCGAGCAAAATCAGTAGGCCACTAATGGGATCTCTTTTTGACCTCGCTAAAATAGAAACATTAGGAACAACCCCTCATGACAAACACGAAACTATTGAGATGAACTGAACTCCACACCATGATGGCTGCAATACAGCTCGGCTCCGCCACCCACCCCGCCCAAAATAACGATAAACTCTATGCAAATATTACAAATATATACAACACACCAGCAAAGTAACAGGGTAAAACATTTTATTAAACAACTATTTACATAACTATTTTATACTTTTTGATGCCCGATCCGGCTAGCTCAATCGATCGAGCATGAAACTCATGCACTCTGATGGTTCAAAGTTTTGAGGAGTGCTTGTAACACTGTCTGAAGCCTATTTGCACTTGCTTCAGCTTCACTATTGTCAAAGTAAAGTGGGGACTGTTTGAGGACGTGACTGCATTTGTGAACAATGTAATGCGGTGCCACACTGAACCGCTTGACGGAGGCCCCCGAGGGACGGTGTGATGGCGCGGACTCGGAGGGGGCGCTTGGCTCCGGCTCCCTCCCCAAGTCGTGTTCTCCTGGTGTAGCCTGAGATCGCCCCCGACATAGGTGGCCGGCTCCCGGGATCAAGCTGAACTTTTTGCCTTTTGGTAACTCTTCCATTCTTGACCTTGTCCCACAATCCGTTTCACCTAAAGACACGCTGTAGTGGGGCGCCCCTTTACCATTTCAGTTACCATTCCGCCCGCTTTTGCTACACTGTGCCTCTTCCGCTATTCAGCTGTTTACCGCCCGCTCTTTTGACTACAGCGTCTCGCTCACCATGTAGTTGAGTTGCTCCCGCTCTTGCGGTGCAGCGATAGCCGGCTGCCACAGTACTCTCAAAATGGCGGCCGGCTCTTCAGATTTGGGCGTGGTCCACTAAAATTGCCCTGCGACACCTTGGAACTCAGACGCTTGTCTGCTAGAGATTGGGCTCCATTCTCGAAAGCGTCCCCTCAGCCTTGAAGATTCTACAAAAGTCTTGGGGGCCCCCGACTCCCGCAGGCTTCTGGTGGAGAGCGGCTAGCATTATTGCTCGTCGAATGGCCACGACGGAGCGACGAAATGGTGGTGCTCTCATGCTAACGCCAGCTTCAGTCTGAAACATCCAGAAACACTGTAGACTACCAATTCGATCAGTTCCGGTAGCGCCCCAACGTAACCCGGTAGAGAAGAACTAGCCCTCCCCTCTTTCACTGATGGTTCTTGTTGCCTGTCCCTTCTGTTGTCATTTAGCAGAACTATTTAGCCTGCTGAAAGGGGTTGTGTTCCGACCGCTGGTTGGTGGAGACATTTTGACTATATTCTAGACCTGCGTTGTCGCGTAATGCGTCATATGACGCGCCGCGTTAGCACATCCGGAAGTGATCCGGGGCGCGACGCGCAGCGCGTAACGTAAGCATAACAGGTCATATGACTTGTTAATAAAACTTTTCATTGGTTCATTTTACTTTTCTTATTCTAATGATGCTTTCTAACATTATTTTTTCTTAAATATATGTTATAATGTTCCAGGCTAATCTACTTTCCCGGAAAATTTACAACTGTCCTGCAAGTAAAATATATTCCTTTTTCGAGAAAAAGGGCGTTTCTTCGTCCCATGACGGAGCCGTTGAGCAAAAGAGGGTCGGCCTGCTGTCTTAGTCGCCGATACGCCTGAATATCAGATTCTTATCGATCACTTTATGTTGCAGGAGTAGAAAACACAACAGCCCTTGACCATTTATCTTTACTGCGTTCCTGCGTATTATACCTTTTACCCTTCATGTAATTGGACTGCTTTATTTCACTTGCCTTTTACTGATTCGAAAACAGTGACTATTATTAAAAACTTTACCAATGTATATACTACTACCATGTTTTCTTTTAAAAACCTTTATTGTGAAAATGTCATTATACAAATACGGGCCTATAACCACGTGGGCCGGCCACGGAGCAAACTGTAATCGTATATGATGAGTAGACATTTACACTGTAGAGGAACGTAACGGGCGGGCCATTAGGTTGCAAGAACTAAAGTGTCTAACAGTTGCGGAATCGGTGGACGTACATTTTATAATTAAAATACGACAGGGCCACTTACAATAAAATTATCTAGATATACATTTGCGGGCAAGTACCATGGGTGACGTTAATTCGAACTTTCAATAGTACAGTAATCAATAACACATCAGAACTTAATATCAATAGGGATATCGAAATATTCAATCTATTCTCGTCCCCGCCCGCCATGTGCTTCAAAACTGCATACGTATCTCGTGATATCAAGGTTGTGCAACCAGTACACAACAAGGAGTTACGAGTCCCATTTATTCCGGCGCCATTTTGGGCGAGGACGGGCAGGTCCAGGATATAGTCAAAATGTCTCTACCAACCATCGACTATGATGATGTTCATATGCTGTATTTATTAGAGTAACACTCATCTGTCCACATGAAATTAATTTGCCACAATCTAAACATGTCATTTTAATCTTTCCAAAGTTCTTCTAAATATTTGGGACCGTTTCCCTTGCCTCTGATGCTGTCAGTGCCACTTCTTTGATGAATGTACTGGCAGGTCGGGGGTTCTCCTCCAAATCTCTCTTTTATGCAGCACTATAATTAATCGGTGCCACCTCTCCATATGACGATGCATGGTATAGTTACCATAACTATATTTTTTTTCGGTTCCTCTGGAGAGTACATCGTGGCAGATGAAGCGTGTAACGTACCGGGCATTTACCTTTTTTTGCATGTAGAGGAAAGGAAAAAAAATTCGAGCGTCCGAGTTCTAAGGTGTCCCAGGGCCATTTTAGTGGACCAGGCCCAAATCCAAAGAACAGGCCGCCATTTTGAGAGTCCTCTTGCAGCCGCCTGTCGCTGTAGCATCAAGAGCGGCCGAAACTCAGCTGAATGGCAACTGAAACGGTAAAGGGGCGCCCCACTACAGCAGACGAGCCTCCACCTAGGAAGGCCCGTTCACGCCGCCTTCCCCCCCCCCCCTTCGGGCACCCCACGCCGTTATTCGGAGCAGGATTGTAGGATGGCCACACCAGTACGGCAACTTGCTAGACACCACCTCGGTGCCTACCGAATCTCAGCGCCTTGTGGTGTCTTCTATTCAGAAAACATTGTTGTGCTGCCTTCGACCTATTCGCCGCAAGTGCGCACGCAACTCAGCTGCATAGCTTGCTAGACACCACCGAGGTGCTAACCGAATCTCAGCGCCTTGTGGTGTCTTCTATTCCAAAAATATTGTTGCGCTGCCTTTGGCCCCATTCGCACATCGGTCCGCTACTGACGCCATCTCACAGGCCAACGGGGCGCCCCACGCCGACTTTCAGCATTGTAGGATGGCCACACCAGTGCGACAACTTACTAGACACCACCTCGGTGCCATCCGGATCTTGGCATCTCAGCGCCTTGTGGTGTCTTCTATTCAGAAAATATTGTTGCGCTGCCTTTGGCCCCATTCGCACACTGGTCCGCTACTGACGCCATCTCACAGGCCAACGGGGCGCCCCACGCCGACTTTCAGCATTGTAGGATGGCCACACCAGTGCAACTTACTAGACACCACCTCGGTGCCATCCGGATCTTGGCATCTCAGCGCCTTGTGGTGTCTTCTATTCAGAAAATATTGTTGCGCTGCCTTTGGCCCCATTCGCACATCGGTCCGCTACTGCCGCCATCTCACAGGCCAACGGGGCGCCCCACGCCGACTTTCAGCATTGTAGGATGGCCACACCAGTGCGACAACTTGCTGGACACCACCTCGGTGCCATCCGGATCTTGGCGCGTTGTGCTGCCTTCGGCCTATTCGCACATCGGTCCGCTACTGACGCCATCTCACAGGCCAACGGGGCGCCCCACGCCGACTTTCAGCATTGTAGGATGGCCACACCAGTGCAACTTACTAGACACCACCTCGGTGCCATCCGGATCTTGGCGCATTGTGCTGCCTTCGGCCTATTCGCACATCGGTCCGCTACTGACGCCATCTCACAGGCCAACGGGGCGCCCCACGCCGACTTTCAGCATTGTAGGATGGCCACACCAGTGCAACTTACTAGACACCACCTCGGTCCCATCCGGATCTTGGCGCGTTGTGCTGCCTTCGGCCTATTCGCACATCGGTCCGCTACTGCCGCCATCTCACAGGCCAACGGGGCGCCCCACGCCGACTTTCAGCATTGTAGGATGGCCACACCAGTGCGACAACTTGCTGGACACCACCTCGGTGCCATCCGGATCTTCGCGCGTTGTGCTGCCTTCGGCCTATTCGCACATCGGTCCGCTACTGACGCCATCTCACAGGCCAACAGGGCGCCCCACGCCGACTTTCAGCATTGTAGGATGGCCACACCAGTGCAACTTACTAGACACCACCTCGGTCCCATCCGGATCTTGGCGCGTTGTGCTGCCTTCGGCCTATTCGCACATCGGTCCGCTACTGACGCCGCCTCATGTGCCAACGGATTTTCTACGCTTTTTATACCCTATGCCGCATAACAGGTCATGTGACTTGTTTATAAAACTTTTCATTGGTTCATTTTACTTTTGGTTTCCTAATGATGGAAGGCTTGATCATATGACCTAAAAATAACACTTTTCATTGGATGAAAACTATTTTTTTTTCCCAAACGATGAAAGCCCCACCTTGTTTCTGGATGTTTCAGACTGAAGCTGGTGTCAGCATGAAAGCACCACCATCTCGTGGCTCCGTCGTGGTCATTCCGCGAGCAATCATGGCAGCCGCTCCCCACCGGAAGCCTACAGGAGTCGGGGCCCCCAAGACTTTTGTAGAATCCTCAAGGCGGAGGGGACGCTTTCGAGAATGGGGTCCAAGACCTAGCAGACAAGCGTCCGATTTCCAAGGTGTCCCAGGGCCATTTCAGTGGACCAGGCCCAAAAAGGAAAGAGCCTGCCGCCATTTTGAGAGTCCTGTGACAGCCGCCTATCGCTGCACCGCAAGAGTGGGCGCAACTCAGCTGAATGGCAACTGAAACGGTAAAGGGGCGCCCCACTACAGCAGACGAGGCTCCACCTGGGGAGGCCCGTTCACGCCGCCCCCCCCGCCCCCCGGGGTGCCCCACGCCGTTATTCGGAGGGCGGCAACTCAGCTGAATTGCGGATTTTGACACAGTGGACCAAAAGCGGACGGAATGGCAACTGAAACGGTAAAGGGGCGCCCCACTACAGCAGACGAGGCTCCATCTGGGGAGGCCCGTTCACGCCGCCTCCCCCCCCACCCTCCCGGGGCACCCCACGCCGTTATTCGGAGGGCGGCAACTTACTGGACATCACCTTGGTGCCATCGTTCTGCTGCCTTGGAACTATTCGCACAACAAACCGCTACTGATGACCCACCCCCCGCGACGCCCCACGCCGGATACCGAAATCAGTGCGGCACCCAGGCAACATCACCTGGGTGCCATCCAGAAATCTGGACGTTCTGCTGCCTTGGGACTATTCGCACAACCGACCGCTACTTCCTTCTTTTTGCCTAAAAATTTTAAATGTTTTTACTGTTTTTGTTTTGTTGTATATATTTATAAGTTATTAAAGTTTTATAATCCTACTACTTTGTTGGAGTGCTATATATTTTTAATGTGACACATAATTGTAAAAACTTTGATATACAAAGAGTCATCCCTGGAATCTTCCGCTTCAGGCTCGGTCCCCTCCCCAATCACAATACAGGATGGTTTTCAGATAGTAGGAACGCGTGTGGTGTGACGGATCTCATCGGGTGTGGGCCTTGATCTACTATAACTCCTTTGAAGAGGGGTAATTCTTTACAGCTGGGGCCATAAACTACATCTGCAGGGCTAGCTGATAGCCTGGGACCGGCCTGGACAATCGGACACAGAGGAAGAGGAGTGTCAGAGGGTGCGGTAGTGAATAGGGCGAAAGGGAGGTGTCGGGCGGGCACAGGGTGTGATTCTCAGGGAAGAGCAGCGCAGATGGGGGGAGGTTTATTGCCTATGCATAAGACAGAGAGCGGGGGTGACCAGTGCCTGGGGGAGATGCTTGCGAGGGTGGGGAGCCATGCTAAGGATCGACAGCGTGCAGAGAGTGGGTCTGGTCAAGTCATCTAAAATGGCTGCCGTGCACGACAAAAGTGTGGCATTTGAAAAAAGGAAAGATGGCGCAGACAATGTTTTTCAACACTTCCTGATTTCCTTCGAATCGAACGTTAACAGACGTTGGGGCCTATTACCAAAGATAAGCGATATTTATCCCTAACGATGCTTAGCAACGAATTTTTTACCGCTAAGCATCGTCAGAAATTATCGCAGATAAACCTTGCTATTATCAAGGTTTATCGCAAATGCGATAAAAAACGGCCGCAATGCATTAATATCGCTGAAAAGTCAGCGATATTCATGCATTACCGAGCTAATGCTCTTAGCCATGTTATCCACCTCCCATTGGATAACATGGCTAAGAACTGCTCAGGGCAGGTGTTACTTTTTGGAGATATTCGCGCTTAGCGCGAATATCTCCAAAAGTTGGTAATAGGAGATAGCGATGTTAGCGACTGTTTCCATTCGCTAACATCTTGGCATGCCCACTTTGCATGTCATTAGTGATAAATATCACTGACATGCAAAGTGGGGCCCAAGATGGTCGCTATCTCCTACTAGCGGTCGCTAACTGGTGTTAGCGACAGCTAGGTAATACGGAGATAATTTTATCTCCGCTTTCTTGGCTTTTAAAGCCAAAAAAGCGGAGATAAACCCCCTTGATAATATGCCCCGTTATCTCTCCCACACTACCGGTCCCCCTGGGCTTAAACGCCGAGATGGTAGGGACTGCATCCCGTGAAGATAGGCCGAGACGTCACTCAGCAGAAAAAAAAGTTTAAAAAAAGTCTATAAACATACAATAAGTTAAAAGTCAATCATTCTTCATTCCTTGTAGTACGCTCCCCAGTCCGCTTCCCGTTATGCTAACCGGGCGCACCCCACCAAAAAAACGATTTTTTTGTTTGCCCTGCGAAGCCCTTTTAAAGCCTCCACATCAAACCTATGGGGTCAGGGAGGATCTACTATGCCCCCTTATGGTCATTTGCCCCTTCGCTTTGGCCTCCTCTTGTCTCTCGATCCTACCGAGAGACAAGATGGCGGCCGCTACGGACTGTTTGGAATGTTTACAGACTCCGGAGAACCAATCAGCTTCGCTTCACAAAGCTCCGTAACGCGAAAAGTACGCGAACTGGAGCGCTGCCCGTTCCGCTGTTACAGATATATATCTTTTTTTGAACGTTAATTTCTCAAAATCCACTGGAGCACATATATTGAGACCTAGCAAAGGCACATCGGGCTACCAGTCCCTACAATTTTGCCAAGTTTCGTGCAAATCCATTCAGCCGTTCGATTATTATTATTATTATTTTTTTTGCCCCGCGGGGCCCTTTTAAAACCTCCACATCAAACCTAGGGGGTCAGGGAGGATCTACTATGACCCCTTATGGTCATTTTCCCCTTCGCTTTGGCCTCCTCTTGTCTCTCGATCCTACCGAGAGACAAGATGGCGGCCGCTACGGACTGTTTGGAATGTTTACAGACGCCGGAGAACCAATCAGCTTCGCTTCACAAAGCTCCGTAACGCGAAAAGTACGCGAACTGGAGCGCTGCCCGGTCCGCTGTTACAGATATATATCTTTTTTTGAACGTTAATTTCTCAAAATCCACTGGAGCACATATATTGAGACCTAGCAAAGGCACATCGGGCTACCAGTCCCTACAATTTTGCCAAGTTTCGTGCAAATCCATTCAGCCGTTCGGGCTAAAAGTGAGGCCAACCGCCCTATGGAAAACTCAATGTTAAAAACACATTTTGGGACCCCCCTTTTTTCTCGGCCCCCCCTTGACGAAACCCCCCAAATTTTCAGGGGCTACTCAGAAACAAAATGTTCCATTTTCCTGAAAATTTCAGCCAATTCCGTCCACAAACGCCAAAGTTATTAGACATAGAATTTTCAAAAATCCCATAGAGAAAAAATCCTAACTATATATGCCTACTGGCGACCGCCAGTAGGTAATATATATATATATATATATATATATATATATATATATATATATATATATATATATATATATTCACTGAAAAAACCATAGGTTTGACACCAGTTATAGTTAGCTGGAAATTTTACTGATATAAAACCAATGAAATTCCACGTTATAGTTAGTTGGACTCACTATAACTTGCGCTTGTAATGCACTGCTGATGACGTCACATATTACATCACTCATGACATCACTGATGACACCATCCTTGTGACACAGTGACAGACCTCCTTTCACTGTAATCTAACCCTTGAAACACATATTCAAAAATAGAAACAAAAATTTTGAAAAAAATGGAGATATCCATACCAGTTACAACAACCAATTCAATAATTCCACCATCTATATACACATGCACTAATTCACCAACAGTTCTATATAGTCACTCATACATATATTCACTAATCATATGTAGTGATACACCTACACATCCTGTTACACACCGACACTCATCCAAAAGTTATTCACACACATACTCACACATGCAAATAAACTATTGAACATCCATTTATTTGCATAAAAAGCTATAAACACACTACCACTTTACTTCTAAGGAAACTTACACATACTTACTCTCTTAAAAAATCACTTATAGAAACACATACTAATTTAAACAGGAACTCTTACAATCCCTCACTCTCACATATACTCACTTATATACATCAATATTCACATATACTAGATTAAAACATATGTAGTTACTGATAAAGACACTAATAAGACAGTCATTCACTCACTAACACAGACATATACACACTCATCCACCCATACAGTCCTGCACATATGCTGTCTTCAAAACACATACAAACAGAGACTCAGTCATTTTTGCATCTATGTACTAAGTAATACTCCCACCAAAGCATGCAAACACTCATACTGATACTAAGAAAAACATCTAATCACCTATATACATACACATGTACCTACTCATCAACCCATGCAGCCACTTATACACAAAGTGAAACACTAATACATATATTTAAATATTTAAGCATTACTCACTAATATATGTATTCACTAAGATATTCAATAATATATACATATATAACACATATTTATTTTTCAGAAAGACACACATTCACTGGATGGTGTCATCAGTGATGTCATGAGTGATGTAATATGTGACGTCATCAGCAGTGCATTACACGCGCAAGTTATAGTGAGTCCAACTAAATATAACGTGGAATTTCATTGGTTTTATATCAGTAAAATTTCCAGCTAACTATAACTGGTGTCAAACCTATGGTTTTTTCAGTGAATTTCATAGGTTTTGTAAAGGCTACTTCCTAACTATAACGTGTGTAAAACCTATGTTTTTTTCAGTGAATTTCATTGGTTTTTAAAATGCTAATTCAGAAATATCTCGTGTATACAACCTATACTTTTGTCAATAAAGTTCTGGCAATATTTTTTTCAGAAACAAGCCGTTTTCTTCACTGTTCAAGTTGCATACAGACTCCTTGTAAAGCGATACAGAATTAGAAAGTCTGTATCTTACCTTTTTTTCAACGCATTAAAATTTGCCTGTAAATAAAAATAGCCTTTCTAAACTTTCGTGCACGACCCGGTGTGCGCACCCTCGGCAACAGTTCTCAATAAAATGGATAGCGCATTTCCAGGCTTTCGTGCGCGACCGACTGCGAGCACCCGCCTATATATTTCGTGAAAACTTTGCAATCTGAACTTATTGAATTTCTTCATAGACCCATCAAAGAACTTATACTACGTCAAAGAGACTAAACCTAGGCTTCTTTTTTAATATTATGAACATTTTCATTAAATGGAGCCGAATGTCTTTTTAAACTTTCGTGTGTGACCGAATGTACACACCTTGGTATTTTTAAAAAAAATATAAAAGGTTTTATACTTTAACAATTGTATGCTTGAATCGAGCTCAGAAGATATATTAAATCCGGGTATGTTTGGATTTACTCCTTTTCACGTTTTGAAACTTTGCTGAATTAGACCGCTACTTCCAAATGGCGTACGTGACCAGATACTATCACCGCGTACACGTCCTGAGACGCGCATGTGAAGTCATGTGACTTGAAAACAACACTTCCAATTGGTTCTTAGTAGTTTCTATTCCGCAATTTACACGGAGCACTCCACCCACTCCTCTCACTATCTTTTCTACTCTCAAAAGAGAACGACGTTCAACACCCTTCGGAAGACTTTGCTGAAATGGCTGCCGCCCCGCATTCATCTTCCGAATCTGAAGGAAATGAGCGACTACCTTTAAAAAGAAAAAAGGAATCTTTTATTTGGCAATTTTTCACTAATCCTGAAGAACAAAAGAAAGTGAATGCGCCAAAAGTTACCTGCACGATATGCAATTCGGTTCTCTCAAGAGGAAATCCAAGAAAAAAATATTCCTTTTCCATACATACCATGGTGCGGCATGTCAAACAAGTGCACCCTGTGGAATTTGCAAAGGCATCGACAAGAGCCCTGGCCACGCTATTACCATCAGAGGTGGCCAGCACATCTTCTGGTGGACGACCTGTATCACCATCGAGTGCTGTGATGGACTTGAGACCATATCTTGCAAAGGTGCACATGAAATGCAACGAGTGTGGAGAAATTCGTCTGTACGGAGAGCAGAGCCTCATTCTTACTAAACTAAAAATTGAGAGTCATAAATGCCCCGAGAAAAGATAAATTTCTTCATTTCATTTTGATCCTGTGTCACACATGAAAATGTTGTTGCAAGTTTAAAAAATCAAAAACAACATAACACTTGTTTTAAAAAAAAAAAAAAAGTTCTTTTCAGAACTAACTCATTCTACCAAAAAGAGCTCCAGGAGCATATTATAAAGGGGGTTTATCTCCGTTTTTTTGGCTTTCGTTCGTGCGCGCACCCGCCTATATATTTCGTGAAAACTTTGCAATTGCAACTTCTTAAATTTCTTCATAGACCCATCAAAGAACGTATACTACGTCAAAGACAGTAAACCTAGGCTTCTTTTTTATTATTATGAAAATTTTCATAAAATGGAGCCGAATGTCTTTTTAAACTTTCGTGCGTGACCGAATGTACACACCTTGGTATTTTAAAAAATATATATAAAAGGTTTTATACTTTAACAAATGTATGCTTGAATCGAGCTCAGAAGATATATTAAATCCGGATGTGTTTGGATTTACTCCTTTTCACGTTTTGAAACTTCGCTGAATTAGACCGCTACTTCCAAATGACGTACGTGACCAGATACTGTCACCGCCTACACGTCCCGAGACTCGCATGTGAAGTCATGTGACTTGAAAACAACACTTCCAATTGGTTCTTAGTAGTTTCTATTCTGCAATTTACACGGAGAACTCCACCCACTTCTCTCACTATCTTTTCTACTCTCAAAAGAGAACAACGTTCAACATCTTTCGAAAGACTTTCTTTTCACGCGATAATGTGAAATACTGAGATTGTTACAGGATTTTTATCACTTAGAAGCCTTCCTATTATGAAGGTTTATCTCCTAAGTCTCTGATTCTCAAACTGTGCAACGCGGCTCCCCTGTGTGCCGTAATGAAGTGCTAGGGGCGCCGCCCACACTCTAGTGTGACTAACCATCTATAAATTCCACAGACAGCTCTACCCTGTTATCTGCAATTGTGAGCATCAAAAGGAGCTGCGCTACGCCCCTGTGAGAGTCCTCACTCCCACTGCTGCAGCGGCTTGGCAGTCCTCCAGATGCACAGGAACAGCCCCTCCGATCCATTGAAGTTCTCTGTCGTGAGAGGCCTCACTCCCACTGCTTCAACGGCTTGGCAGTCCTCCAGATGCACAGGAACAGCCCCTCCGATCCATTGAAGTTCTGTGTCGGTCTCAATACCACTTACGAAATGAAAATAAGCACTGAAGAATATTCAAGCATGTAGTACTCCTCCTGCTACAGCATACAAAATGCATTCTATTACCTATAAAAAAGTCAAACACCCACGCTACAATCATATAGAACACTTCCTCTAAAGAAGCCTGTGAATAACTTTAAAACATCAGGTTAACCTTTTTTTACTCTCTCATCATTATTAAAGATAAGTATTTACAATGCTATATTAAACAATGCCATGGTTCTTGCTTTTTAATTTTAAAAATCTTGCAATCTTTCACAAACCCAATACTCATGGCTTCTTTTTCATGACAAAAATCTTGCAATATTACATACCTACATAGAATACCAGAAAAAACATAACACTACAAAGGCCGAACACTCTACTAAACGCGGATTTGTAACCTATGAGGCAGATTTATGTTAACTACTTCATACCCAGATATGCACCAGATATGCACCAGTTAATAAGTATTTACAATGCTATATTAAACAATGCCATGGTTCTTGCTTTTTAATTTTAAAAATCTTGCAATCTTTCACAAACCCAATACTCATGGCTTCTTTTTCGTGACAAAAATCTTGCAATATTACATACCTACATAGAATAACAGAAAAAACATAACACTACAAAGGCCGAACACTCTACTAAACGCGGATTTTTAACCTATGAGGCAGATTTATGTTAACTACTTCATACCCAGATATGCACCAGTTAATGTGCACCACAGTATGCTAGTTCTCCGTTACCCATGGTGTGCCACATTTGAAATGTGGCGCACCATGGTACAAAAACACCATACATGCGTAACACATCTGTGCTCAAAAAGTAATACATTGCTAGAGTTGCATCGCAAGTGTGATGCAGCTCCAGCAAGGCTCACCAATGCACTATATTCACAATACTGCGTCAATACCTACGCCTGCTTCAAGCACATGCACAGTTTTGAAACAGCATAGGTCTGAAAGTCCGCCACTTTCAAGACGCATTCCTTCAGAGGAACACTTCCTTATGGTGCAGGGCTTTAGAATGTGACATATCTCCTAGATCCATAACGTTGTAAATATGGTACATTATTTCCACTGTCATTGTATTAAATAAACTGACGAAATTGTGGCGCAAAGAGACGCAACGTCAACATAAAGCTGCTACAATGTGTTTTAAAGTGCCCTTTAAATTACAACCAACACTCTCTTTGAAGAGACCCCTCATGTTTTTTTAACACCTGTTAAGTCCTTCCATTCTCATGACAGAGCCGCTCCATCACGAGCATTGCCTCAGCTGTCCCCAGAATAGACCAGTTTTGTCATGGGCTTGCCGCTGTGCTTGCACAGCACTAATATTGTACCTCCATGACACGTTCTATTGACTAAGCAGATCCATGAGAGAACCACTGTATCATGAACAGATCTCAACCGTGGCTCATGAAGGAGTACCTCTATCATGAGCATAGAAGTACCACTCAGCCCCCCGGCCCCCTAATGCTGAGGCAGAATTGCCACTGCAGCAAAGGACTTAAACTCCTGGAAAGAACAACATGTAACATTTAATATCATTTCCCACCAATGTTTTCATATATCAGTGTTGCTGAACTCACTCAGTAAAATGTCGCTCATTTCATTAAATCACTTTTAAAGCATGCCTTATAACAATGCACCCAATCCTATGTGGAAGTGCTTATATTAAACATGACATTGCTTTAAGCAGGATAGACAAAGAAATGACACAGTGATGTAAAAGTTTCTTTATTTTTTATACTTACCTAAAAAATAGTAAAAAAGTTAAGTAAATTTCTTTTAAAAACGTAGTACCTGTGGAAGAAAAGTAAAAATAAGATTATAATGTACATTTCATAAAATAAAAAAAAAGTAGGAGTCAATAAGAGAGAGGCAGAGAAAACTCTTGAATGTTATTAGTTGTACTTACCTTATAAATATAATATCTGTGGAAGACAGTAAAAAAATATTTTTAATACATATTTCTAAATTCAATGTAACAAAATAACTCAAACAACATATTAAATGGTTTATTTTTGCTGTCCTCAGAATACATTGATTTTCACTATAAACAGTGATTTCAATATTAATCATCATATAACAGCGGGGAAAAAAAACACAATCAAAATGATTGTGTTTAAAAAACCCATCCAAAATCTCCATACATATTATAAATACCTGAAAAAAACATATCTTAAATGTTTTTCTCAAATTCGCAATTTCTTGAGTAAGCACACTACATCTTCCACAGTTACAAACTAATTAAACTATACGACCTATTTTTAAATATATCTCAAAAAAACACCGTGCAAGTATCTCCTATAAAAATCTATCTTAAGTATACATTTTCTTCTCTCATACCTTTCCGCATGGCCAAATTGTATAAGTTAACTCATTACCTTTTAAATACCTCTCCCAAAAACTTGCGTCCGTATATGTTCTAAAATAATTATCTAAAGTACTAATTTTCTTCTCTCATATTTTTCCACATGGCCAAATACTATGAGTTAAGTAGTTTTTTTCTGAAATTTCCTAATCTTAATCTTATCTATTATTTTGTGAACCTTTACAGTAAAAATGTGTAACATGCTTTATACCACCAAACATTAACTAAATTTCTACCTGATGTTATCACTATACCAAACACAAATTTCATTTATAGATTTGTAGACCCTCAGTCACATGATATTTGTAAACAAGAAAGTTTCATATCTTTACAGTATTAATCTTCCTACAGCAAGTGATTCTACTGAAATTTGGGTTCCAAAAATAGCAGATAGGAGTTAGTTAAGGCAAAAGGCAAACGTTTCTTAAAAGTCAATTGGGTATCATTGCAAAGCGTCCAGCCACTTCCACACTTCAAATAAGCTGTATAATGTCCTGATGATGTGGAAGGCCCTTCATGAAAATTAATGGCTACAGTTACAAATGTTCTTCTAGAAATAGATACTTGAGTAGCCACAAAATTTTTAATTAAAGTTGACAATTTACTCCCATCAGCTCTGCATCGTTGAAACATTAATATTACATATTGTCCATATCTATGGATAAATAAAGTTGATAACATTTCAGACTTACATTGAGAACAGACCATGTTCTGATGCGCATCTTTAACTAGTTTATTAAAAGACACTTCTTTACAGTCTGGTAATGTTAAATATATAAATCTTTCACTGTGTATATCAGTACTACTTGAAAATGAGCAATTATCACAGTTATGTTCCCATTTATAAGAAAGGCCAAAAAGATTATCAATATCTACACCTTCATCTTCTAAAACTGTAAACATATACATAATAAATTCCTGACAATCTTGCTGAATATTCTGTGAAAATTGATTTACTCCTGCACATATGTCTAAAACATTCCTTAGTTCTGAAACACTTCCTACTTCACTTTCACCACTACTACATTTTTCAAATATAGAATTTAAGGAATAGCAAAATGTTTGCTCCTGATTTTCTACAATCTGTTCCCTAACATTTTTTAGAAAAAAAACAACATTAACTACTACATTTGCATAACAGTTGACACCAGACCTGTTTTCAAACTTAAATCCAACAATCTCTTCAATACTAACCGTTTTCTTATGCCTACCATCAACAGCTACATCTTTTTTTCGTCGTTTCTCAACTACTTCAGCACATTTCTCCTCATTTTTCCTTTTCTGACCAACCATACGCCTTTCAATTAAAGGATATTGAGGTAAACTTGGAGCATATTCTCTTCTTAACCTATTATACTCCTTCACACAATTTAAATCTGCACTAATCTTTGTCTCATCATAATCAATTAAATAAAGTCCACATAAAGTTCTAACTCGCGATAAAGCAACATATGCCATACCCTCTTTGAATACAGTGCTTCCAATATTTACCAAAGCACAATCTACACTTAAACCTTGAGATTTGTGAATAGTCACTGCATATGCCAAACAAATTGGAAATTGCTTCCGACGGACATATAAGTCTTTCACAAGCAAAAAACGATTTGAACAGCGACTAATTTGCTGAACTTCCTCAATTCCATCAAATTTTATTCTTAAAAATTCAATCTCATCTCTATTTGTATAATTAACAAAACCAACAACATTACCCATTGCTCCATTTACCAATCCTCTTTCTACATGTAAATTTCTCCTTAAAATTATCCGACAATTTAAACATACATACAGATTTTTCTCTAAACCAGCAGTTTTAGATATACTTTTTTGAAGAGAATCCAATTTTAACTTCAACTTTTCAGACAAAACAATAGTACTACCTTCATGCTCTATTCTATCTTTAGCTTCCAGTTTCCTAATTTGTTGATTTTCTAAATTCAACATTTTCTCATTAAAAACTGAACATTCTTTCACAGTTGGCATCAAGCATATCACTGATTTATCTGCTACCTCTTTACTATATATTTTCTCAGGTACATTATCTTCATTAGGAAACAGCTTGGAAAGTAATCGTGTTCGTAGAGTGTGTTTCGCATCTTCAGTTAGTTTTCCAATCCTGATATCTTGATGAATATTTCCATATTTAGTATCCTTTGCCTGTCGCATATTTTGAATCAGTTCAGTATATTTGAAATGTGACCATATATTAACATTTCCAATACTGCCCAGGCACTTTCTAGTCTCCTCATGCGTAACAGTTTCAAATAAAGGTTGTCCTTTCACTGGAGTTAGTTGGAGTAGATCTCCAAAAACTATGACATGTTTACCTCCAAATAACACATCATACTCTGTCTTAAGTATCTGTTGCATTCTTAAATGCACAAAAGCAAGCATTAAATTAGATACCATGCTTACTTCATCAATAATAAGAAGTTTCATTTTTTAAGCACTCTAGAAACTTCAAAACAAGCTTCTCCAGATAGCTTGTGATATTGTAATTTATGTTCATGTTCAACTGGCAGCATCAGTAAACTATGTAAAGTAATACCTTTAATATTATGTGCTGCCAATCCAGTTGGAGCAGTAACAACACACGACAGTGTTGACTGAGTTCTTTGCTGTAAATATGTAGTAATTCCTTTAATTAGGAAACTTTTACCAGTTCCAGCTTCTCCACTTACATATAATCGAATAGGTTCAAATTACATACATGAGCAATCTTTTCTCTCATGACGAAAGCCATGCTCAATGTGCTCTGTCACTTCATCATATATCTGTCTTTGCTCAATATTAAATTGCTTCTTTAATTCTTCTAAGTTGATTACTTCCTCTTGACCTTGCTGCATTGCTCTTTCCACCTCATCCATGGCAGTGGCTGCTTCATTTTGGATAATTGGTTGTCCCAGTGGATCTTGACTTAATGAAGCCGAACTTTGACTATCTTGTGAACTATCTCTACCAATCTCCGCTGCAATTGTCACTTCTTGCTCTATTTCATCATTCAACATTTGCAGATAATTACTAAAAACAGTACATTCAACACTACTTTTAGATGCGTTGAATGAATCTTCATAACTATCAAAGTCCCCAAGTAGTTCCTCTTCTCTACGCCATGGTTTAAAGAGTTGCAAAAGAGCAAAATAGTAAAATTCTATTTTGTCAGGTGTTTCGCAACTCAGTTTCCGATGATTAATCAAGTGTCCTTTTCTTTGCTTCACCAGACATCCTTCTTGTCCAATTACAGCATATACACCTTTATCAATGTTCTCTGTAACATTCCTTTTAAAAGTGTAGTTTTGAAGTATTTCATACAGACAAATGTTTTCTAGAAGAGTACTTCTATTTGGATAGTATGTATCCAACATATTTGTTTTCAGAATGTCTGTACTGTTTGGTTCTTTCTGGGCTAAATATTCAATTTCTTGCACAGGTTTTAGAACACGGTTTCGTGTTTCTGCAAGACCCAAACTCACCCAGAGAATAGTCCTTGATTTAGCATAAAGACTTGCTGATGATAATCGGTCACAACATTCATATGCTCCAATTTCTCGATGAGACAACATCTTCAAACTGTACGTATACAATTTCTTGCTTAGGCTCTTTTCATGAGAAATGTCTTCCCACATCTCCTTCAGTTCCGTCTTTTCAGATTTTGTGATGTAAGACGTTACATATCGAGCCACAGCAATAGAGTTGTCTGCAACATATTGTATGTCCATGTTAGCATTCCACATGGACAAAATGACTGGGTTATAGTCATTTATATATTTGGATTCTTCACCTCTTCTTAAATGGTACGTATTTTTAGGTGACCTTCTTCTGATGTTATGTCGCAAAGATGACATCAAATTGTTGACTCTTCCTTTTGAAAGTACCGGTCGTGCAAATCCAAAACGACATTTGGTGTAGAATTTACTCTTTGATTTGAATTTTCGCCGACAATATTTTCCACAACGATGACTTTGAAAGCGTAACACTTTTCCTCTTAAGTCCTTATCAGTTGTACTATTAGGTATGTCACAAGTGGCATACTGTTCAATAAAAGAGAGTACAGTCTCATCCGAGTCTCTTCCAAATTTAGGAGCATCCTTGATCCATAACAGCATATGAATATGAGGAGCACCTCTTGCTTGGTATTCTTTTCTCCAAAAGAAATCCAGTACTTCACCAAGAGGCGGATTTTTCTTGTTTGTAAGAAAAGACATCATAGCTTCAAATCTATGATTAAAATATCTGCAAACATTAACCGGATCTAACGAACACAGTTCTCCGGGTGTCTTGTAGTTTATATTTTCTATGTTTGCATTCGCCTCCTGAAGAAATTCAAGTAAATCTTCCCAAGCATACTCTGCACAGCTTAGAGTTAAAAACCATGTTGGTGCTCCTAAGTTTCTAAGCATGCACTTCAAATCTCCATGACGACGGTACCAATACTCATTAGTACCACGCAGACAAGCCATTAAATTAATTAAGTGTGAATCCAAAACACTATCTTTCTGTTGCACTTTATCCATAAATTCCTTTGCTGAAATATTATGCAGACGAACTCCACTTTTTAAGATATGATTTACTGCATAAGAGAGACCAGATAAGTCACTCTCAAACAGAAGATGAAACAAATATGGAATGCATTGGCGAAACCTCGGATCTTCTGCATATAATCTTGTTGTCCGGTATTCAGATGCAGGAATCTGCATAGGTCGATCATCATATCGTGTACCTTCACCTGTAGGGAATAACTGTGGGAAACAACGACCTTCCAAACTTTCTTCCCACACACTAATAGGATTTCCTTTCGCCTTTTTCATCTGAAATAATTCAATAGCATTCCCTATTGCTTCTTTGGAATGCAGTGGATGAACACTGTAATGTTCATAAATTTCTTCACTTCTGGATAGGTCAACTTTTTCAATTTGTCCAATAGACAAATCACTCTCCTCTTCTTCACTTACATCTTCTTCTTCTACGTATACATCTTTATAGTACTTATTGTTTTGAACTAAATGCAACGTTGCTATTTTGACTTTTCTAACATCCACTAAATCTTGCAAGATTTTCTTACTCTTTGTAGGTACACCATTAACTAGAATAACTAGAGGTTCCTCTTCTACATTTTCAACACCAATTGTTTCCATATTTTTTTTTAAATCAAGTGGCAAATATACAACTCTACCCTTTAATCCTCTTTGTAAATCTGAAGGATTTAATTTACCAGTCTTAGGCTCCATACGAACAATAGCCTGAAAAGGATGTACACATTGGATCAGAATAGTCTCATAAGTATTTAAATCCATCAATTCTGATGGAATATTTATCAACTCTAGATTATTATGAACAGCTCTAGCAGGCATTTTATTTTCATTTAATTTATTATAACAATATTTACAAATACGTTGCTCAAAACCCAAATCAAAATAGTTTTCCACCAACAAATAAGTTGCAAAATCTTTCCATTGACCATTACTTTCATCTTCACTTTTTAAATATAAATCAACTAACCTAGTTTGACTTTTGTAATGAATGCGTCGACAACAGACACAAGAAAAATTTGGTTTCTCACCTGCAATTACCTTAAACTTTATTATTTCCTGTTCAAAATTTTCAATATTAACATGTCCAACATTTTCTAACACATTTCCTTCTATAATTATATCAGTTTCTGCATTACCTTCCTCTGGACCAAAATAACTTACCTCAATTTCTGCACAAATCTTCTTAACATCTAATTCACATCCATACAAAAGAGCAGTATTTAACTGTTTAAGTTTAAGTGCTGGACTTTTTGCATAATACAACTTTCTCACCAATTTTCTCATTTTAGTATGATGCACTGCTAACATCCTGAAATGATGAAACACACTCTGGCATATTTTTTTAGAAAGACAAGCCAGAGAATGACCTTGCAGACCTATTTTTTCTCGCACTCTGCAATGATCTAATTCTTGCAACATAACAATTTTTTTTCTAAGACTTTCTTTAGTGTACTTACGTAAGAAATTGCGAAAGAAATCAATTGAATCCTGTCGTACACTACAAATGCTACTACAATTCCAACTGTAAACAGGAACATTAGCACGTCCCCCTGAAGCTTCTCCAGCCATCACCTCTTCTGCATTTCTAACCACAATTTTCTCTTTCTCAATTACACATCCCTCCTTCACCTCGTATCCTCGACCACTGGTGTCAACTGCATGCAACAAATTGTTACTTTGAAAGTAACTCTCTTCATTAAAAAATGGTTCAGACATTGAAGTATGCATCCACTTCCCAGAAAACACTTTACAAAAATTACTTCTATTTATGTGTCTCTTCCATTTACTTTTAGCTTTTAAAACTTGTATTGCCTTATTTAGCGTATTTATTCTATTAAGTACTAAAATAAATAATTTTCTTTTTGTCTCAAACGCGCGCTCAACAATACCCTCTATATATTGTTTCTTCTTAAGAAAAGCAGATCTTCTTTTAGAAACTTTCTCCTTTTGTAATAAATTCGAAACTACTCTGTTGTAAAACATACGCTTCCTGATTTGGCTAAATTGATTCATCCGAGTTTTACTGTACAGATTTTCCTGTCTACTGATTCCAGAAACATTTTTATCTTTGGTTCCATGTCTCCTTCTCGATACTGGTATCCTTTTTTCCTTGTCCACTTCAATACTAAAATTTTTCCTTCCACATTTTGCTCTCAAAAACTTTTTGGTTTGCTTACCAGGAGCACTCTTCTTTTTATCCGTCCTATGTTCTTTTGATACTTCTTCAATTCCTTTCTTCTTCAAATTGTAAGTCCGTTTATAGAGCTTTCTTTTTTCAGTTCTGGTCGGCATCTTAATTTAAGATTTTGATGAAATTCTCAATCTGTAAAACACAAACATAACAAATATTATAGTTGACTACTAGCATATAACGTACAAATTTAAACCACAGATTCATTTTCTAAGTAGAATTAAGAAAATAACAGAAAGTCTCTGAACAGAGTAGGAAATCCTGTAGTGAATGTTGGTTCTTAATTTTATCACACTCCATATCTGTTTTAACATTATAGACAGTTTTTAATTCTAATTTTTAAAGCATACAAACAGTACACTTTTTTCAAGAACTATGGGTCATCGTAGATGTTTTAATCTTTTTTACTACAATCTCTTTTACACTTCATGAGAACATGTCTTATCACTCTCCTAAAGCACATCAACGACGAATAGGACAAGAAAACTGTCTTCAAGAATGCTTTACTATCAAAAAAAAATGTATTTATTGAAATCTTCATAATTTTGTAGAACTTCCACCTTTATATCATCAGGGACTTATTCAAGTCCAAAGTCCTCATCTCCTTCAACCATCTCTAAGTAAGCAGAGTCTAAAGACATGTCCATAAAATAATTTTTTTCATCTATTTCCTCTTGAAAGACTGCGTCTACAATTTCCTCCATCACTTCGTTAATGATTTCAAAATGAATTTGTTTCTCTTCTGAGGAATTCTCCATAACTAGACTCAGTTTATTCTTCTGTATCCTTTTAAAAAAATATAGAGACTAAATTATATCTTTTTTCATAAATGTATAACTTAAAAGTACCTTTACTAATTTTTAAACTACATATATTTTTATAATTTCTAACTTATTAACTCTATATATTTTAAGATATCACGTTCCTCTTCTTTTGAAAAGAAATTGGCAATATAACCCTAAACATTAACAATGATCTTTTTTTTCCATTAAATAATTACTGTTGTTAAAAGACATTTTACTGTAAAATTTCTTTTTAGATTTTCTGGATATCACAAATATTGATAATCTGTAGAATTAATTTTTAGAGACCCATTTTTTCAGTTCACCAGTACAAAGAGCTATGTAAACTATATGCACTCTGAAGAGAAGGCTCACACTATACAAACCATAGCATTCACTTAACAGATTACTACTTCTCACAGAGACAGTTCCTTTTATGTTTCAACAGCATACTCACCATGTAAAAGTCATAGCATATACAAAATGTCATACTAAGCATGAAGAACAACCTCATAATAAACCTCTGCATGAATATGTAAAACAATGCCTATACATAGTATAATCACAGATATGCAGGAAAGATACCCATCACACCTAGAACCATATCATAATACCTCTTTGTAAATAAAGGAGAAAAACTGCCAAACATAATGCAACAAGATTTCAAAAATCATGAGCACTTCACAAGATTTAAGTAATGGAAACATGAAAGAATTATACTCCAATGATCCGTAAATCTGAACTCCATCAAAAAGAACACATTCACCAAGCCCATTAAAAGATAATTTCAACTGTCAGTGGAGAATATCTCAAAATACATATCTAGTATAAGCAAATACAACCCATGTGAATAATTCAAGATAAAATCATATTCCAAAATGAAATTTTACAAACATTTAAAAAAATCTTCTCCATTATTTTCATGTGCACCCAAAAAAATTGCCTATGCAAAAATACCAACTCACCTGAAAAAAAGAATATAATTCCTCAAATTCTGTAATTCAGAAGGCACGTTGTTGCTTTTCAGCACCAAACACTGTAAAAAAGAAAATAATAAAATTTAATTAACTTATTACAGACTTATTTCTTACACAACATAGAGCCATTATAGCAAAGAACAAGCATAACAGATAAATTCCCCAAGATTCTCTATCATCACAATAAGATACAAAATGTCTCATTTATGAAACCATTGCGCCACAGATATATCACTTTTTCCCATGTTAAAACTCATGCACCAGCGACACAAGGCCTTCATAACTAAAAGCCCATGTGACGGCGAACAAGTACATAGACAGAAAATACAGGGCCAACCATGGGCATATGCAAGCAGTACACCTGCACAGAACCACCAAACCCCAGGAGCCACCATATTAATATATATCCTTAATATAATAATTCTCTAAGGATGCATACATATTTGCGTAGCGGACCATGGCAGGAATTTGGCGTGCTCTGCCTCTGTTCCACTTCCAAACACCTTGATCCACCCCCCTCTTCAGTGGGCTGCACGCTCCGCCCCGCCCAAACCCCCTGTTACAGAGCCCCCTACCTACGCTTCCTGCCCAGGGCTGCCATGACCCTATACCCGCCCCTGGAAAATGTGTAAGACACAGCAACAGTAAAAATCAAAGAATAGGCAACATGCAGAAAAACTACACAGTAGATAAAGAAACGAGGGGCATATTATCAAGGGGGTTTATCTCCGCTTGTTTGGCTTTAAAAGCCAAGAAAGCGGAGATAAAATTATCTCCCTATTACCTAGCTGTCGCTAACACCAGTTAGCGACAGCTAGTAGGAGATAGCGTCCATCTTGGGCCCCACTTTGCATGTCAGTGATATTTATCACTAATGACATGCAAAGTGGGCGTGCCAAGATGGTAGCGACTGGAAACAGTCGCTAACATCGCTATCTCCTATTACCAACTTTTGAAGATATTCGTGCTAGGCGCGAATATCTCCAAAAGCTAACACCTGCCCTGAGCAGTTCTTAGCCATGTTATCCAATGGGAGGTGGATAACATGGCTAAGAGCATTAGCTCGGTAATGCATAAATATCGCTGACTTTTTAGCGATATTCATGCATTGCGGCCGTTTTTTATCGCATTTGCGATAAACCTTGGTAATACCAAGGTTTATCTGCGATAAAAATTACCGCAGCGCAGCGGTACATTTTTGTCACCAACCAAGCAATAGCGATAATTATCGCTATTGCTTGGTAATATGCCCCCATATGTTTAAGATAACCCCATTGAAAAACATGTAGTAATTTTTTTAATCTGCCATGCATCTAGCCCTCCACGACCGCTTTGGAAACTCCTGCTCTAAACCTTTACATTTCATTTTTAAAACAAACGCACGTTTTTTTTCAAAGCTGCATATTAAACGCCTAAACATATATTTAGTCGTCCACATGCAGGCACTTTCAATTACATGACTTATTTAAGTGGAATCCCTGTAATGTTGCATATCTTTCCAAAAATACACCAGTGCCTATTATTATAACGATTTTTTTTCATTCTTCATCAGTGATATTATTTTTTACATATAATGAAAATCACTATGACTTTTTAAACGACAAAGCTTACGCGGTAAAAATCACTCTGCATTTGCTTGCCTTTAAGAATGTAGTTTATCTACCCCACGCATGTGAACCTTGATGTTTTCATCTGGCAGCGAATTCCGGCCTTGAATCACAAGACATGAACAACAGCCTTATTGTCACAAAAACAAGTTAGCGCAGCATCTGTTCGCGAACATATCTTTCACTTAGCTAATATTCACAGACAACACCATTCCTTATAAAAGAGTGGCCTTCCTTTACAATGTACTAAGGTGACTCCCTTAATTTTAAACACATCCTCCACTTCAAGACACGCTATTTTTTTTATAACTACTAACCAATGGTTTAGTGACCGGACTGCCAAAAATTATATCAAGTCATTCTGCTACTATTCACTCCATGCTCTGCGACCTATTTCTGTGGACTTCCTGTTGAACTGCCAGTGCTGCGACGTTTGTGTTCCCATCTCGTTTATTTCAAAATGGATGTCCCTCCTGTCTTCGCAAACAAGCCGGAACACTTAGAACTATTTCGCCAGAAGATGCTTGACTACTACGGCATCTTAGCACTCTCGACTCTGAATACTTCATATCGATTATCATTTCGATATTCCTATTTCACCTGTGTGCAGCCTGTATTTCATTGCCTGAGCTGTGATTTCATGTGGGCCCTGGACTTATGTCTCTGCAACTTGGTACCTCCTGAAGTGAATTACAATCATCTCATGAATCCGTTAATTGATCATGAACAGCTTTGTTGCAACGGAGGGATTATGGCCTTTGCAGCGATACAAGGAGTTCTGGGTCATTGGGATATATTCGCAGCGGCGCAAGATTTCCTGACAGACAGCTACATTGAAAACCCACCGAGCTGTCCTCTGATGGTACTAGAGGCTCCGATAATAACAGATCATGAATGCTGCTTTCCTCTTTTCAATTGGATGGCTGACATGTTTTCGGATCATAACAGTGACTTCTTGTTAGAAGCAGTTGCTGCCTACTTTGCCTATACAATCCTGGGTTGACTGTTATGCAAGCCATTGACGTCCACATTTCGTTTTGCCTCCCTATATTTTTCACGTTTTCTTGGATACTTTCTTAACATGAACAGACCTATTGGCTTTACTAACAGTGGACATTATGATTTCCTACTGGTTAAATTTTGATCTTTTATGTGGACTAAATTTTTTTTCTTCAGCTACTCGATTTTGAACTTTATTTTTTATTAAAGTCTAATCTCAACAATTCTATTGTATATCTTATCTTATGTTATTTCAAACGTACTCGAACCAAAACTCGCTAATATATGCTACATGTGCCCTAATTAATGTGTAAATATAGAATGAGTTTTTTATAACTGTAAACGCCATTTCGCATTTGAACTGCTTAATTCCGCCTCAGACACCTCTGATCATTTAATTTTCCATAAACTGAAATATTTTGATTACATACATGCACCTCTCGCCATTTTGTCCGTTTTGGCGCGTTTTTTTTCCCTTACACAATAGCATAACAGAAACGTGATAGTGCTTCGCATACAGAGAGCTGATTGATAAAGACATCATGTCTAACCACTAGCATTTTCATGTATCGTTCCTAAACTGAAAGGCCAGAGACCTTCTTCCATTTATTAAAATATAATATACTTCCTCATAAGAGTGTATAATTAATTTTGCAAAACCATATTCATTTTTCATCAACTATACCGTTTGTATTCTATGTACTACTGACTATACCGATTACTTTGTTTTTTGCAATGTCTCTACTCGTATTAGATTAGAAACTTGCCTTGAAAACAGTGCATTTTTGAATAAACATTTCAAATATACACGTTCTCTCTTTTAATCCATAATCTCAACTAAAATGATTGTATACTGAAACAGTATTCATGTGTTCCACGTAACTTCAGCTGTACTAACTTAATATTTTCTTTTGTCGACCTGATTTACTCATACTAGAACCCACAGCCCTATAACAGCCCGTGAACCCTTTCTTAGTAGGTCACGCACCATGCAGACAGTTGTACCTCTGTAAAAAAATAATTTATTACTCTTCTCAAGCACCGTCGCAGTTCCGCTCCACTCAGTGTTAATCACTGCTCCCACGCTTCTACAGAGCAGACGCTATGTCGTATTTCACTCCTTATCACGCTTTAATCTCCACAATAACAAACACTTCTCCGCCAGCCACCAGAGAACAGAGTGCAGATGCAGAGGCACTAAGTAGTGAAATACAACATACCCTATGCTCTATGGAAGCAACCGAGCGGTAATTCTGAAAGAAAACATTCACTAGCGCTTCAAAAAAGCATTTCAATTATATAAATAGTTTTTTGAAAACGTTCCAACTACTTTGATGCGACTATCTGTGTGTGCCTCCACAGCAAAGTTCCTCAGCCCGGACTGAAGGCAGACACAGACAGACACACACACAATAAGATAACACAGGGCAACGGAGACGGAAAACAGAAGGCAGATGAAGATGCAGTCAAACAGCAGGAGTGAGAGAGATATTTTTATACTCCGTTTGGTACCTCAATTTACGAACACATTTACTGCACAAATCTGTGTACAATCTCATGGTCAGAACTTTTCATTTTATTTTACTCGACCACCTGCCCTTCTCACCCTACGCCCACCATCGCAGGCCGCGGCCACAAACCGCACTATAATTTTGTCGTCTGACACAAACTTTAAGAATTCATTAAACATTACCACTTTTTCAAGACGGTATCACAGTAATGTACCAACTTTTCATTTTATTTTACTCGACCACCTGCCCTTCTCACCCTACGCCCACCAATGCAGGCCGCGTCCAGAAACCGCACTCTAATTTTGTCGTGTGACAGAAAGTTTACGAATTCATTAACCATTAAAAAAAATTCACGACGGTATCACATGTAATTTACCATTTCTCTCTCTATCTGCATTATCTGTCTCTCTGCTAATATCATTTTTTCACTTCATAAACAACTTCTCTCATTATATATAAAGGCTTCAAAATCACACAAATAATTACTCTTTATATTAAACATATTTTATACTTCATATTTCACATTTAAATTAAAAATAGTTTTAGAAATACAACACATTATGACAGCCAAAAATGAGTTTAGTTTCAAACTATGAGGAAAATCAATCATTGTTTGTGAGTAAACCATATTTTACGGTACATGACAAAACAAACAGTTACAGACTTACCTTTACCAATGCTTTGTACGATGTACAACAGTGACAGTCACAAAATAGATATTCGTTTGACGGAAGTCTCAATTATGCTGCTATCACTGCAACCAAAATTCAATGGCACAAATATCCAGTCAATACAGACTCATATATGTCTCTTCAGCCAATCATATTTCCTCCCGCAAAATTTTGTATTCAAATTTACATTTCAGTTGGTTGTCCCTCACAATATTTTCAATGTCACATAAAAGTCACCCATCACCCACTGCCATCTCTGGCTGTTTCCATGGTAACACCTCATTCTGCACCTGGCTGAAGGCACAGGTCAAAAAGGTTCATATCTCAACGTTCTACAGCAAACTAACAACACTGTTCTCCCTCCAGAAACACCTGCCTATCCACAGCTCTGTTACATGTCATTTTTTTCACACCCAATACTACTTTTTCTTTTACATAACATTAACATGCAACGTAGTCTTCAATCTTCACGTATTAGAATCAACCAATCATTTTTCGTTTTTTAACCACACCAAGCTTCATCCATTTTTTTATCCTGACTTTCAGCTTCTAACTGCCATTCCACTTCCAGAACCCATCGGAGTACGAGTGCATCTGCCTTGAAAATGAAGGTTTGGCTTTTAGGACACAGCTATATTCACTAAAGTGGAAAATATGCAGCAAGCAGACGAATTTCCAACCTTGATTTACCAAATGTGCAGATAACGTGGATTGGGCAAAGAGGATTAAGATGTCACCAATTAATACCATTGGTGAAAACTTTTATGCATCTCCCAGAACCAGACCTTATAATTGTGCACTGTGGTGGGAACGATCTAGGCACATTGACTGGGGTAGGTCTGGAAATGCTTCTAAAAGACACCTTTCGACAATTGATGACACTTTTTCCTCGCACTGCCTTGGTATATTCCAATATATGCCAAAGACAGAAATGGAATTGGTCCAATCAACATTGTGCACAAATTGAGAAAGCAAGGAGACATGTAAATAAATCTGTTTCTGCTTTCCTCAGAGATTATAGCATGGGTTCTATTTACCACAACAACTTGCGTTACCACATGCAAGACATCTATAGGACAGATGGTGTTCATTTCATGGATGAGGGAAACAGAATCTTCCTCTGCAACATCAGACTCTGCATCGGTACTTATAAATGCAGAAAAAACTCAATTAACACAAGGGCTCTTTTCAGAGCCACCTTATATCAAAGCACTCAAACTTCTGATTTATCTCCATTTTCACACTCTTGTAAATAGGAGTGCGCGCCCGAGTGCGCGCACCCCGCAACTTTTTTTAAAAAAATATATATATATTTTCGCGTTTAAGGGCCTTACTGCACACCCTGAGAGAACGTCACGCAGCAAAAAAAAAATTCCGCTCGCGCGCAGCCGCTTGAGTACGCGCACCCGTACGCGCTTATAGATATATAATTGACTTTAACTTTAATTTTCTCAGCAACTACTGAACAGATTTACACCATTCCAAAAAAAGCGTAATCTGCGAGCCGGACTCTACAGTTTTGCCAAATTTCTTATAAATTCATTCAGCCGTTCGACCTGTAGCCGTGTCTAAACGTCCTATGGAAAATAACATGGAGAAAACACGTTTTGGGACCCCCTTTTATCTCAGCCCCCACTTCACCAATCCCCCCCAAACTTTCAGGGAAGGAGCGCAGCGGACCGAGCCATCTTCTTTGAGAAATTCGCAAAGATTCATCCACCAGGGCCAAAGTTAATCCAAATAGAATGTTGAGGATTTCCTATGGAAACTAGGTCCTAACTATAACTACCTACTGGCGACCGCCAGTAGGTAATATATATATATATATATATATATTTTCCATGGTTGGTTCCTTTCGCCACTCCAACAGCGCTCAGTACGGGTGCGGCGCCCTGCAGCTGAACCACGCTGCTGATATCTTATCCACAGCTCCCTCACAGGAAACAAATGGGTCGCACTCCACGGGTATTCTTTTTGCAGTTTTTTTATTTTATCGTTTTAAGTTACATTTCCACAGGCAGATGTTCCGATCTACGCGTTTCGGTATTACAAATACCTTGCTCACGATCAACCGTTCTCTGGGCTACCCCTTCAAGATATACCACAATACAATGTGTTTCATACATCACTTCCTGTTCGGGGTGTGTCAGAGCCTCTAAGCTTTATGGGACATGTAGTTTTTTACTCAAGTGTCGATATTACTTCCTATCGCCCAATTTTTACATTTTGTATTTCATTAGATGCAAATAAAGATGTTGAGACATGCTGGTGATATTAAGTTCCCTCTGGTGGGATTAGGAAACAGTATTGTAACAATTTTAACTCCGTTTGTTTCTAAGCGGCTGCATTATTTTGTTTCTAATCTTTTCCCTCTGGTGGGATGACGTTATATATGTAGGAATCATATAATTAAACTCCGCATTATCGGTATCACTGATTTATAAGTACAATTTGATTCTCACATAGTGTGAGGCTGTCTTAATATCCCAGATTCCCCATAGTGCTCAATTCCACCTTCATTATTCTAACAACCACTTGAGTGATTTCACTATTATAATATCACATTTTCGTCATTACTTATTTCTTTTGCACCTATTAACCGCAGTCAACATGGAGTAAATATATATTGGGCGTCACAAAAGTTTAAGAAAAGAGAAGTTTTCATAAATGTATATACAATTCTTCAGATTGATTCAGCCCGTAGGGCGTTAAGGTTCGTAGGTTTAGGATATGGCGGGATTCCTTTTGTCGTAAGAGTCTTTCTCTGTCTCCTCCTCGATCTTTCTTGGGGACACTTTCCAGACCAAAGAATTTCAATTGGCTCCAGTCACTCTGATGATACAGTTCCATGTGCCTGGCTATTGCATTAGCCTTGTCTTTGTGGATGGTGGCACGCACATGTTCCAGTATGCGTTTTTTAAGTTCACATATTGTACTGCCCACATACCTCATGGGGCATGGGCATTCCACGACATAGACCACATGGGTTGTTTTGCATGTGATCAGCTCCTTTATCTCCCAGTTCTTTTTGTTGGACATTTGTACCTGTTTAATGGGTTTGGCGATCTGACACACCTTGCAGGCGTAGCACTTCACGAACCCCGTTGTTTTTAGCCACTCATCCTTTTTTTTTTTTTTTTTTTTTTAAAATGGCTATGGATCAGATGATCCTTGAGGTTCTTTGCCCTTCTGTAGGTGATCGTTGGATGTGGTCCCACCATGTCTTTCACAGTTTCATCCAGTTGAAGTATTTTCCAATTACGCTTGAGGATATCAGCAATTCTTTTGCTCTCGTTAGAGTAATCCATTATCATGCGTATGGGTTCCGCTTCCTCTGTTGATTTTTTCGGTTTTCTCTGGAGACATTCCTCTCTTGTTTTTTTGTGTCTGTTCTTTCCCAGCATTTGTTCACAATGCCTTTATTGTATTTGCGTTTTTCGAATCTTTTCGAGGTTGCAGTGCTGTGTTTTTCCCACTCTTCATTTTCGCTGCAGATCCTCCGGATTCTTAAGAATTCCCCATATGGGATACTACTGATCAGGGAATGTTGATGGAAGCTGGTTGCTTCTAGTGTGGAGTTGGTGGCAGTGACTTTACGATGCAATGTTGTTTGAATCTGGTTCCCTCGAATATAGATCTCAGTGTCCAGAAATACAATCCTCTCATTGCTTATAACATAGCTAAATTTGAGATTTGGTATGCTGTTATTCATGATGTCGAAGTATCTCTGGAAATCCTCTTTGCTGCCATCCCAGATGATGAGTAAATCATCTATATAGCGGGTCCAGCTTATTACTTTATTCAGTGCTGTTTCGTTGCTGTTGCTCCACGCTATTTCCTTCTCCCACCATCCCATCGCCAGACAGGCATAGCTGGGACTGAAGGAAAATCCCATCGCCGTCCCGCTGTTTTGGGAGTATAGTTCATCCCCAAACATGAATATATTTCTGGTTAGACAGATCTGGATCATATCCAATATCATCTGGTTATGATGTGAAAATTCCATTTTTCGTTCTTTCAGGAAATAATTACACGCTGTGAGGCCCATGTCATTCCCTATGTTGGTATAAAGGGAGATGACATCCATGGATACCAAATGGTACGTGTCCTGCCATGGGGTATTTTCAAGTTTCCTGAGCAGATCACTCGTGTCTTGTATGTAGGAGTCCAGGTCTAGTACAAACGGATTCAGGAAGTGATCGATATAGTTGGCAATGGGTTCCAGGAGTGAGCCTTTGGCAGAGAGGATCGGGCGTCCCGGGGGCATCTTTGCGTGCTTGTGCAGTTTAGGTAGAAAATATATGGTTGCGGTGACTGGGTGCGCTACCGTTAGATATTTCCTTTCCTCTTCGTCAATTAGACCTTTTTCTGACCACTCAAACAATCTTGCATCCACCATTTCCTTTATTTCCATGGTGGGATTTTTTCTCAGTTTGTCATAATACTTTGTGTCTCTTAATTGACGGTGCGCTTCCGTGATATATGCCGTCTTTTCCAGTATCACCACATTTCCGCCTTTATCGGCCATTTTTATTTCGATTTGTTGGTCTGCCACAAGTTCCTCGAGCGCCTTTCTCTCCAATTCTGTTAAATTGTCTTTGTACTTGATGTTTTTCAGTTTATATAAGTCTTGGGTTACAGCCTCCTGAAAGAGATCAATCTTATTTCCAGGTGCCAATTGGGGATAAAACTTGGATTTAGGTTTCATCCCACTCAGTCCTGCACCTGTTTGTTCGCAAGCTTCTTCCAGGGTGATGTCGCGATTCACATCATCATTTAAGTTTATCAGGGTCATCAGGGCTTCCGAGTCTTTAGCTGATAAGGCTATGACCCCTTCCTGTATAGGGACTTTCTTGGTCCTTTCGGTTTTTTGCTTTTCTGCAAAGTATTTGGCTAGCTTGATTTTTCTGATATAGAGGTAAAAGTCTATCCGGACTTGGGCTAAGTTCATTTTTATCTTTGGACAGAAGTTAATTCCCTTCTTCAGAAGTTGTTCTTCTGTTGACGATATTGCCCTTCTGGATAGGTTGACCACCTGTAATTCGTCCTCTATGGGTTCATCTTCCTGCGCATACTGCGCGTTTCTATTCCCACCTTTGTTCCTTCGCTGCCTTTTGCACCTTTTTCCTCTCCTTTTTGGTCTTTTTGGGGCCATCTGCGTCCTCTCCCTCTCCCTCTTTGTTGTTGACGGGGGGGTAGATTCTGTTCCCACTGTTTTTGGTGCAGTACCAGTCTCATGTCCACCAGAGGGAAAAGATTAGAAACAAAATAATGCAGCCGCTTAGAAACAAACGGAGTTAAAATTGTTACAATACTGTTTCCTAATCCCACCAGAGGGAACTTAATATCACCAGCATGTCTCAACATCTTTATTTGCATCTAATGAAATACAAAATGTAAAAATTGGGCGATAGGAAGTAATATCGACACTTGAGTAAAAAACTACATGTCCCATAAAGCTTAGAGGCTCTGACACACCCCGAACAGGAAGTGATGTATGAAACACATTGTATTGTGGTATATCTTGAAGGGGTAGCCCAGAGAACGGTTGATCGTGAGCAAGGTATTTGTAATACCGAAACGCGTAGATCGGAACATCTGCCTGTGGAAATGTAACTTAAAACGATAAAATAAAAAAACTGCAAAAAGAATACCCGTGGAGTGCGACCCATTTGTTTCCTGTGAGGGAGCTGTGGATAATATATATATATATATATATATATATATATATATATATATATATATATATATATATATATACATATATATATGAAGTATGTAAAGCTCCAAAGGTCCGCAAGTACAGCAGGTAAAGCCACACGAACAAACAGGAACCAGCAAGACCCAGGATGGTGCAATATTTTGTTTATTTAGATTTTAAGCCCAGCACCAGTCCGCCATGACGCGTTTCGGCTAGAGATAGCCTTGATCACATGACGACGTCATGGGGGCTGACCACCCATTTAAAGTGCAACAGTGCCATCACATGTAATGGAAAGGGAAAAAATACTATTTCCATTTTTTCACAAAGTTGATTGCTGCATAAATGCCGTTATTTGCACATAGAATACAAGTCAGTAATTTAAAAATTATTATCTGTAAAATACATATTCCAAACCTGAATGTAAAGCCTCAGTAACCAAAAGTCATTGTGTACATTAATGGCAACATTATATCAATATACAGTAAAAACCTCTAAAAATAAGTATAAAAGTTAAAACCTATAAATATTCACATATAAATATTGCCAATTAAAATCCATCAAAATGAAGCACCCTTCGCATGTTGAATGGGGCAACAGTGGATAAATGCAAAAGGATGACAAGTAATCCTAATTGTCACACATTCATATCTATTCAAGGAAAATAGTGCCCAAGTGGGCTGTACACTGGCACTGAGGTAGATGATAAAATTAAATATGTGCAAATACGCGTAATTAGTGCAAACATGTCAAGATGGCAATAAAGTGCTACCAAGAAAAAGTGCAATATTGTTAAGTCAATAAAATTTGAAAAAACAGTTACAAAAAAGGTCAGGAGGGGTCCAGGATGCATGTTAAAGTTTCATTACCCTAGCCTAAACTCAAAATTACAGGACAAACACAATAATGATGTAGAAAGTGCAATGTGCATATCACAGAATGAACAGTTGCTGTAGATAGGTGTGGCAGTCCTCCCCAGTGTTAAGCCCTTGCGGTGTCTTAGTATCTAGTAGTATTATGTAATGGGTCTCTAGCTTTCACAACAGGGACTCTCTGTCGCCTCCCCTCCTCTGGGGGGGAACACAATCTATCACAAAATACTTGAGCAGGGAAGCATCTTTGCCATGAGTCTTCTCAAAATGTCTGGCTACAGGGTATGAGGGATCTGCATTGATGATTGCTCGCAGATGCTGTAGAATACGTTTATGGACTTGTGGCCTTGTGCTCCCTACATAACGTAGCCCGCAAGGGCATTCTAAAACATAAACTGCAAACTCTGATTTGCAGTTTAGTTTTTGCCTGATTTTAATAGGAAATGGGGAAAGTGGCGTGCTCACTTCAGACTTGCTGGTACCATTTTTGCATGCTTTACAAGTAAAACATTTCAGGAAGCCCTTGCTTTTGTCTAACTAGGATCCCATAACCACCTCTGGGCTGCTTGAGACCAAGCTATCTTGCATTGACCGGGCTTTACGATAAGTTATACTTGGACATTTGGGCATGACAGGGCCAAAGACAGGATCACTAGATATAAGGGACCAATTCTCCTTAATTATTTTATGAATACTTTATGTTGATTGCTGTATCCAATAATTAACCTTGTCACATCACAGGATCTAGTAGTGGGAGACTTCACCCGTTTAACTCATGCGCCCAGGAGTGCTGTCCTGTCCATTCTGTTGGCTCTCCGTGTGGCACTATCTATAGTCTCTGGTTTGTAACCCCTTTGGAGGAAACGGGCCCTACATTGGAATTGTGCCAGCCGGCATTCTTCCTCACTGCTGCAAATTCTCCTGACACGGAGCATCTCCCCATAGGGGATACTCCGTATCAGGTGTGCTGGATGATGGCTACCAGCATGTAGCAGTGTGTTACCCGCTGTGGGCTTACGGTACAACTTGGTGTGGAGGCTACCATCTTGGACAAAGATTTCCACATCCAGGAACACAATAGATTGAGTGCTGACACTGCTGGTGAACTGAATATTGAGATTGTTAACATTCAGTTCTTGTATAAAGTCACTCACTTCATTTTCAGTACCATCCCATATAAGAAACAAGTCGTCAATATACCTTAACCAGAGTTTCACTTTGGTATTCATTGTGGCAGCATGCTCAGACATGAGGACCTGCTCCTCCCAGTACCCCATGTGCAGACAGGCATAACTGGGAGAAAAGCAGGCCCCCATTGCCACTCCCCTGGTCTGTAAGAATAGTTGTTGGGCAAACAGGAAGACATTATTCTCTAAGCATATTGAGATCATATCTAACAACATTTTCGAATGTTCCTGGAAGCAACCCTCTCTCTTTCCAAGGAAATGTTGAATAGCTTTGAGTCCATCTTGATGGAATATGCTGGTATATAATGAGGTAACGTCCATAGATACCAGAATATAGTTTGAATTCCATCTGAAATCAATAAGTCTTCTGAGTAAGTCACTTGTGTCAAGGATGAAGGATGGCAGTTCTTTTACAAACTCTTGTAGAAAAAAGTCGATGTATTTGCTCATGTTCTCCAACATGCTGTTACAGGCAGAGATAATAGGCCTGCCCGGTGGCTGCTGGTAATTTTTGTGCACCTTTGGGATGAAGTAGATTACCGGAGTAACTGGGTAATCCTTTTTCAGAAATTTAAACTCATCCATAGTCAGCAGGTCTTTACTCCTCCAAGCTGAAAGTTTGGAGTAGATTTCATTTCTAGCCATATGGGCATCTTGCATAGTAATACGCTTGTAACAGTCCCTATCATTGAGCTGCTTAAGGGCTTCTTCCAAATACATCTTACGTGGCCATAAGACCACGTTGCCACCTTTATCGGATTGTCTTGCCACCAAATGTTTGTTTGCTTTGAGTTTCTTTATGAGTTTATGGTACTCACTGTCTCTGTAGTTGTAGCGTTTAGTTGCATGAGCATTTTTAATCTGTAATTCCTTCAACTGTGTGGTTACTCGATCGTGAAATATATCCACATTGTCCTTAATCATCAGTGGGCAGAATTTTGATTTGGGTTTGAAGGGGGTAGGACACAGTAAAGGAAAAGGTTCACCTCCAAGCGCTGTCTGATTATCTGTTTGGGAAGGAAAGTCCTCCTCCTGAAGCTCCAAAAGTTCTTGCGTCAAAGCCGCTCCCACAATGGCCACTTCACTGGCTTCACTGGTTTCATTGTGGGCAATGTCGCTATCCTGAGTCCCGCTTGATGTGTGGGAATTCATTCTTGTGCGTGAAGCATGGTATTTACGCAATTTTAGTTTTCGCACAAATTTAAACACATCTATCTTAGTTGTCGCATAGTCAAAATCGCCACGGGGACTGTAAGTTAATCCTAACGCTAAAATAGATGTTTCCTTTGGAGTCAGAACAATGTCAGTTAGATTGATAACTGCATGAACATTGGCAGCGTCATCGTTGGTAACATTTATTCCTGTGGTT
Organism: Lissotriton helveticus; assembly: GCF_964261635.1. Lineage (NCBI taxonomy): Eukaryota > Metazoa > Chordata > Amphibia > Caudata > Salamandridae > Lissotriton > Lissotriton helveticus. Next base: position 866,452,767 of record NC_136057.1, on the reverse strand, counting down.
GCGCTGGTTGCGCCTTGTTCCACTGCCATCTGGAACGTGGTTTCCTTTGTCTTCCTCCTGCGTTCGCGGCGTTTGCTACTCTTCTGCCTCTCTGCACGTTTGCTGTTGGCATACTGCCGGCGGCTGCCAAGGTTCCTGAGAGCAGGGTTCGCTTGCGGTCCTGCCGGACCATCTCCAGCTCCTGCGCTGGAGTAAATTTTCGAAACCCCGACCGTTGTTGACGCTTGGCTTCTGTGTCAGACTCACTATCAGGTTGCGAGCTGTCCCCTGAAATCGAGGACACCTCAGTCTGCCCTGTGATTGCCGTGGCGCCTGTAGTGTTGTTAACGGTTATGTTCTGGCGCTGTTTGATATTATCATATCTCTTCGCAAACGTGAAGATCTGGCCGTTTTCATAGTCCAGTCTATCGCGTTGAAACTTGTACGCCTTCCTCTTTTTGATGATATTCTCCTCGCGCTTAAGGCGCGTGTTCATTTCCTCTCTGTATTTGGTAAGTTCAGGTGAGGGAGGCAGTTTATCAATGTCAGCATTAATTGAGGCTATTTCATCCAAAAACTTAGTCCTATCGCTTTCCGCAAACTGGACAAGTATGACCATTAGGCGTTTCGAATTGTCAAGATTACATTGTGCCCAGGCTGATAACAATAGCGGGTCCAGATTTTCATAGGAGGGGGCTAACATGATGCGTAGTCCACGCGGCACCCGCCCCACATCTAGGTAGCCCGTTAGTGAGGTATACTCCCACCATTTGGATAGTTCACCTTGCTGCATTTTTCAAGCCGCTTAAACAGGTCCTTAGCACCGTTTTTGTTTTCTGGCACATTGGTTGAGCTAGTATTGGGAACGGACGCCCCAGCCGGGGGGTCCGTAAACATGCCCCTGGACGCCTCCACACGCCCCCTTAACGTGTCTGCCGACATGGTGCGTGTCAATGGGCAAATGTCAGATGCACAAAACAGTCGATACTCCTAGCAGGCAATGCTCCTTGGAGTCGAATCTGTTACTCCACACAGGGGATCTTGCAGTTAGTCCGTCACAGCGATGTAGGTACTTGTTCGGTGAGCCAAGGGTTCCCGACCAGCCGACGCTGACCCGATGCCCCGAACTACTTCCGTTCTTTCCGCTGCATCGCCGACAAGCAATTCCGCTTTCCCTGGGGCGTTGGCGGCATCTCCTACACAGAGATTTTGAATAAGTCGATCGCCAGTAGGTATATATAGTTAGGACCTAGCTACCATAGGAAATCTGCAACATTCTATTGGGAATAACTTTGGCGCCGGTTGAGGAAGTTGCGTGTAATTTTCCAAAATTTTGGCCAGCTCTGCTGCGCTTTTTCCCTGAAAGTTTCGGGGAGATTCGTGAAGTGGGGGCTGAGAAAAAAGGGGGGTCCCAAAACGTGTTTTCCCCATGTTAATTTCCATAGGACGTTCTGACAAGGCTACAGCCCGAACCGCTGAACGGAATTACACCAAACTTGGCAAAATTGTAGGGACTGGTATGCAGAAGTGCCTTTGCTATATTTGGTGAAAATTGTTCCAGTGGTTTTTATGAAAATTAACTTCAAAAACACATGTATATCTGGGCGGAGCCTAACTACACATCTCATCGTGAGATCTGACTGGCTGTCAGCACTTCATCCAAGAAGTGTTGGCAGCCATCTTGGGACCAATATACATGATAGCACCTCATTAAAAAGCATTGTAGTTAATAGAGGGTTTTAGGACTTTAGTTACATTATAAATTATTTGTTGATGGTACCATACTCATTTTAGGAATTGTGGTGTGTTCTAAGGTGATATTACAATGTGAAAAAGCCTTCTGCTGGGATATCATGAATCATGTTTGAAAGAAAACTATTATCTCATGCTTTTCCCACAGTGGTTTGGAAGGGGGTCTATAAGCTAAACTGAAAGCATATTTTCTGTAAATTCACATTATCTTTCTCAGTCATGTGAGAATGAAGTCTGACATTCTCAGTAAAACATGTACATCCAACAAGGACAGAGACTGTCAGTTGATTCCTTTGTGTTCTACTGCAGCCTCCTAGAGTGTTCTAACGAATAACTAGAGCGCTAACAGTCCTACTTATTACAAAGGTATGGCACACCTGAAGCCATCTTGATTGGAATAAAGTGGTAACTCTTAAAACATTTAATTAAAAAAGGAACAAAATGAGGGGGTATAGTTTGCCATAGAAAGTATGATTAGTGCTGCAGAAAGAAAAATTAGGGCACATTTTGAGTGACTTCGCAAATCCTCTTCTATTTCATTAAAAAATCCTGACATGAAGTCTCCCAAGATGGCCACCAGAGACAAAAGAGCCCAAATGTAGCCCAAATATCACCCAGATGTAGCCCAAGTATAGCCCAATGACAGAATGTCCCAGAGTGTTCTAAAGAACAACTAGAGCGCTAACAGTCTTACTTATGACAAAAGTATGACACACCAGAAGCCATCTTGATTGGAATGAAGTGGTAAGTCTGAAAACATTTAATTTAAAAAGGAACAAAATGAGGGGGTTCATTTTGCCATAGAAAGTATGATTAGCAGCAGACTTCCCTGGTGAGCAGTAGCTTTACTACAGTGATCTAATGAGCAACTAGAGTGCTAACATTCAGAATTTATGGCAAATGTGTGACACATCTGAATGCCTTCTTGATGGAACCACAGTAAACAAGCATTGAAAATGCAATAGATCTCGCCCTCGTTTAAGTTAAAGCCATTCTGTTTGTAATGAGGTGGCTTTTTAGCTTTGCTTTTATTAGTGTTTTTAAAACTTTCATGTAAATAACATGCATATATGTGTGCATATATGTATATGTATGCATGCATTTATATTTGTATTTATATAGATATGCAGATTATATATGTTTATATATGTATATATATATATATACACATACATAAATACATATGCATATATATATATGCATATATATATGTGTCCGTGTAGAGAGAGGTAGAGGTGTAGAGGTGTAGAGGTAGAGAGGTGTAGAGGTAGAGAGGTCGAGGTAGAGAGGTAGAGATAGAGACTAGTAGAGAAAGAAGTAGAGAGTGGTAGAGAGAAGAGAGTGAGTAATAGAGTAGAGAGTGAGTAGTAGAGAGTAGTAGAGAGCAGTAGAGAGAGTAGCAGAGAGTGAGTAGTAGAGAGTAGTAGAGTGAAAAGTAGAGTGAGTAGTAGAGAGTAGTAGAGTGAGTAGTAGAGAGTGAGAAGTAGAGAGTAGTAGAGAGTAAGCAGTAGAGTGAGTAGTAGAGAGCAGTAGAGAGTGAGTAGTAGAGAGTAGTAAAAAAGGAGTAGTAGAGAGTATGAGTAGCAGAGAGAGAGAATAGTAGAGAGTAGTAGAGAGTGAGTAGTAGAGTGAGTAATAGAGTGAGTAGTAGAGTGAGTAGTAGAGTGAGTAGTAGAGTGAGTAGTAGAGAGAGAGTAGTAGAGAGTGAGTAGTAGAGAGTAGAGAGTAGTAGAGAGTGAGTAGTAGAGAGTAGTAGATAGTGAGTAGTAGGGAGTGAGTAGTAGAGAGACAGTAGTAGAGAGTAGTAGAGAATGAGTAGTAGAGAGTGAGTATTAGAGAGTAGTGGAGTAGTAGAGAGTAAGTAGTAGAGAGTAGTGGAGAATATTCCAAAGTTTGGCACAGCACCACTTGCACAATAAGTCCAATCAAATCATATCAGTTAGAGTCCTTATTAAAGCGCTGAATCTTGGTGTATATTCAAATGCTTTTATTTTCCTTAAGTTTATGTACCACAGCCAGCTGACGCGTTTCGTTCTGTACAACAGAACTTCTTCAAGGCGTTCTTATTTCCTTCAAGTTATTTCGGTATCCGGTTGTCATATAACTAGATATTTCTTCCAAATGTTAGACGAGACGTACGTACATTCTTATTCAAAGTGACTAGGTATCAATTTTACCCACACAAATCGGGCAGACTTGAGTAATTTATAGCATCCTCAAAGTCAGTCTTTCAAAAATTCCAAAGTATAGGACATGATAATCTAAATCCAAATGTTTCTCAAGAAAAGTCATTTTCAATCGTTCGGAATATTGGCGTTTGGGCAGATATGAACCAGGGACCCCCAGTATGCAAGGGGAATTATTCCCCCCTCTGCAAACGCGCCAGTGGCCTGCGTTGCAGAGAGGTGTAAAAAGAGGCATAGCCTCATTACACCTCTGTGCAATGCAGCCCCCTGGTGCATACTGGAGGTTCCAGGTGGGCTAGTTGGCCCCCAGGGACCACCAGTATGCAAGGGGAATTAGTTCCCCCTCTTCAAACATGCACGGGGGGTGCGTTGCAGAGAGGTGTAAAAAAGGGTGTGGCCTCATTACACCTCTCTGCAATGCAGCCCCCTGGTGCATACTGGAGGCTCCTGGTGGGCTAGTTGGCCCCCAGGACCCCCAGTATGCAAGGGGAATTAGTTCCCCCTCTGCAAACGCGCCAGGGGGCTGCGTTGCAGAGAGGTGTAACAAGAGGCATAGCCTCATTACACCTCTGCAATGCAGCCCCCTGGCGCATACTGGAGGTTCAAGGTGGGCTAGTTGGCCCCAGGGGCCCCCAGTATGCAAGGGGAGTTAGTTCCCCCTCTTCAAACATGCACGGGGGCTGCGTTGCAGAGAGGTGTAAAAAGGGGCGTGGCTTCATTACACCTCTCTGCAATGCAGTCCCCTGGCGCATACTGGAGATTCCTGGTGGGCTTTCAGGTCTTACATAGTTAGGAATTAGCATTAAAAAAACCTTTGAAATTCACTGAAAAAAACATAGGTTTCAGGCCTTATATAGTTAGGAATTAGCATTTAAAAAACCTTGCAAATTCACTGAAAAAACCATAGGTTTCAGGCCTTATATAGTTAGGAATTAGCATTTAAAAAACCTTTGAAATTCACTGAAAAACCCATATGTTTCAGGCCTTATATAGTTAGGAATTAGCATTTAAAAAACCTTTAAAATTCACTCAAAAAACTATACGTTTTAGGGGTGTTATAGTTGGCTGGACATTTCACTCATACAAAACCATTGAAATTGCTCCTATATAGTTAGTTGTACTAACTATATTTCGCGCACCCGCAATCCACTGCTGATGATGTCACATATTACATCATTCATGACATGGTCAGTGACATCACTGATGACATCTCAAATGACATCACTGATGACATCACTGATGACATCATCCACGTGACAATCACATACACCTTTTCATACACTAGTAAAATCTTTCATCACTCTTTGTAAAATACAGAGTATCATATTTGAATCCATTGTTACAGCAATACAAGTGTCTAAAAACCCACTCAGTGATTCATAGATGTATACACACATCTAATCACTTACCTGTAGATTCACTCATACATGCTGTCAATGAACAATAGAACACTATCAAAAATACTTATACACCTAAATCGACATTACACACCAGCACACATCCTATTCACATATGAAGTCATCCTACTCACTTATGCAAACAATGGATCATACTTACAGATTTACTTAGCTACACACTTATACAAACACAACTTCATCTATTCATTTAGATAGTAAGTCATACTTAGTGAATTATAAAATCATTATTACAAGTATAAAGTTATCCATACAGTCACTCACACAATCATTGAGTCTTATGTATACTTATTAATATACAATAACTGACACATACACTGCCTTTTATTTTTCTAGTTTGTTGGACATGTACCATTGAGAAATATATTTGCTCATCACCACACCCATAAAGATATTCACTCACCCAAACAACTGTTAGAACATGTAGTTTTAACTTCATATATCTAGTGAATCAACTATTCACACATCTTTGGGCAGTCACACACCCCCACCGAACCACACACACATTCACTCTCCCATACAAATACTCAGTTAACTAATCAATAACTAATACAGACTTTCACATAGCTAGTAACCAACTGGAGAACCAGTTTACACAACAACTGACAAAGTGATACAGATATTCAAACAGTTTAGCCACTATCCACTATATTTAGTGAGACACTATAAATTGGTCAAGTAAACAGTCAATTACACTGCTACTAAATCCTCCATCCAAATATTTATTTTTATTTATCCACTCATTCTTCAATGCAAATTGCTATATATATAATGCATATTAAAATAACGAAGCAAACCACATTCACTGTATGATGTCATCAGTGATGTCATCAGTGATGTCATTTGAGATGTCATCAGTGATGTCACTGACCATGTCATGCATGATGTAATATGTGACATCATCAGCAGTGGATTGCGGGTGCGCGAAATATAGTTAGTACAACTAACTATATAGGAGCAATTTCAATGGTTTTGTATGAGTGAAATGTCCAGCTAACTATAACACCGCTAAAACTTATAGTTTTTTGAGTGAATTTTAAAGGTTTTTTAAATGCTAATTCCTAACTATATAAGGCCTGAAACCTATGGTTTTTTCAGTGAATATATATATATATATATATATATATATATATATATATTATATGTTTATTTATTTTTTATCTCCCCCAATTGATGCATAGCCAGTGAACTAGGGACAGGGTCCCGAAACGCGTGTGGCACGAACGGCAGAGAGTATGCGAAAAGGTCCTTACCAGCTTGTCCATGTCAACCAATTAAAAGGCTAAAAGAAACGATGTGTGGGTCTCCTCAAGCGACTAGCAACTATCTTTTGGATATTAAGTGGCCCGCTCTGGCCACGAGAAGAACCCCCCCGCAATTGCAGGTCCGTGTGCGATGAACTAGAAATGCACACAGTGGAACAGCGTGTCGGGTTGGCTGACCGAAGCAAAGTGGCAAGAAGGTCAAGTACCAGAGCAACACGTTATTGTTATGGAGGGAACTTTACAGCGCCTAACAAAAGGATTGTACTTAACTGAACTGCATGTACCATCATGCCCAGTGTAGACACGCCCACAGGAGGCGGTCTTAAGAACGGGCGAATACTTGAAAAATGAACTCGCTATTTCTCCCCTAATTGATGCATAGCCAGTGAACAAGGGACAGGGTCCCAGAACGCGTGTGGCACGAACGGCAGAGAGACAGGTCCTTACCAGCTTGTCCATGTCAACCAATTAAAAGGCTAAAAGAAACGCTGTGTGGGTCTCCTCAAGCGACGAGCAACTATCTTTTGGATATATATATATATATATTCACTGAAAAAACCATAGGTTATAGACCATATATAGTTAGGAATTAGCATTTAAAAAACCTTATTTTACTCACACAAAACCATTGAAATTCCATATATAGTTAGTTGCACTAACTATATATCGCGCACCCGCAATCCACTGCTGATGATGTCACATATTACATCATTCATGACATGGTCAGTGACATCACTGATGACATCACTGATGACATCTCAAATGACATCACTGATGACATCACTGATGACATCATCCAGTGACTGTGTGTTTCTGTAAAGTTTAAATATGTTTTACATATTGAAGAATGAGTAGATGTAGAAGTGTCTGGATGAAGGATTTAGTAGGTGCGTGACTGACTGTATGAGTGAGTGATTAAATGTGTCTCACTGAGTGCATGGGTTAGTGACTAATCTGTCTTAATTTGTGCATCATTATGTCTGTTGTTCTGTAAACTGCTGCATGTGTTGATCAGTAGCTATATGAGTAACTATATGGGTTATTGATTGATTGCCCAAATATTTGTATGGGAGACTGAGTGTGTGTGTGGCTGGCTGGGAGGTGTGTGACTCTGTGCAGATCAATGTGTACTTGTATCAATGATTGTATAAGAGAGTAATTATGTGTTAGTATATGTTTCAAAATGTAAGGTGCTCTATGTTTAACTGTATAGATTAGAAAATGGAAGTGTGATTGATTCTTTACAGGACTGACTAGGTGTGTGAGTAACTCCATGGATGAGTGACAGAGTGTGAGAGTCTGTATAGGTGTATGAGTGCATATGATAGTGTTGTAAAGATGAGTGATTGTATGTATGAATGATTGTATGGGTAAATGAGTGAATGTGTGTGTAAACATAGGAATCACTGAGTGCGTATGTAGTAACTAGTATTGGTGTGTCAATGGTTTCAAAAATTATACTCTGTATTTAACACTGGGTGTAACAGAGGTTATATTAAAGTGTGAAGAGATGCATTGTATTGTCACATGAATGATATCATCAGTGATGTGGTCATTGATGTCAAATGAGATGTCATCAGTGATGTCATCAGTGATGTCATTTGAGATGTCATCAGTGATGTCATCAGTGATGTCACTGACCATGTCATGAATGATGTAATATGTGACATCATCAGCAGTGGATTGCGGGTGCGCGATATATAGTTAGTGCAACTAACTATATATGGAATTTCAATGGTTTTGTGTGAGTAAAATAAGGTTTTTTAAATGCTAATTCCTAACTATATATGGTCTATAACCTATGGTTTTTTCAGTGAATTTTCAAGGTTTTGTAAATGCTAATTCCTAACTATATATGGTCTATAACTAGGGCTCCCGGTTTTCCGTATTTACGGATTTTTACATATAAATACAGACGGAAAACAAGTTTTCCTTTATCTGTATTTATATATAAAAACGGGAAAATACTACCACATTTTGCTTGCTGTGCTGCCATCTGGTGTCTCCCCCTCCTTAGAGGGTTAAAAGGTGACAGCTTCCCGGCACACACAGAGCCCCCAGCCGCTCCCGAGTACTTCACAGGTCTTTGAAAGACCATTACTTGTTAATGCGGCTTTGTTGTTATTTCACCCCTTTTAGAGCCCCTGACAGAGTCAAATTAGGACTCTCTATTCAAACCATTGTTGTGTGACTTGAGGTTCGTGCACCATGTTGTGAGCAGGTCGGATCGGGCTGTAACATCCCACTCACACTCTCGTGTGCTACTCATGCACGGCAGGGATAAACGGCAGAGATTGCATGAGAATCCATAACTGCTCTGCATCACAGACTCGCTGTGAGACAATAGTCGGTAATCTTGTGTTCTTCAAACAGATGACAAAAGGCTGCACTTCCTCGTGCCTTAACGACAATCAGAATTTGATTGTTGTAAACACCATTGAAAAGTGCTGCTCCTCAGACCTGTGCAACACCTACAGCATCGGCAACGACAACACCATCTTTGGCTTTACCTCCAGCGCTACAAGCGCCAAAATCAGCTGTTGGGCAGGGGCTGCCTCGGTAGCGGTCGTCGGTGTCCTGTTGAGGCTGGCGCTGTAATGTCTGACGAAAGAAGAACCTGGGCTGTAGAGCGTACAGTGAATACATTTAACTAGTGCTTCATTTGTTAAAAAAAAAAAAAGCTCTTTAAAATTTAGAATTTGTAAATGAAATGACTGAAAAGAAAGTCTAGCAGCATTCATTGGCCACATGTTTATACTGTATTGTGGTTTACTGAACAACACAAAGGCTATGAAGAGCGGGAATCAGGTGTTAATTATTTTAACGAAATGGCACCACATCCCCTACATTCCACAATCACTTAATTGCTAATTAAGTGCAGTACTTTGGGATTGTCTCCGGAGAAAGGAGCCACTAGCACGAGGTAGGTCCCAAATTCTGCAGCAACTCTCTAAACAATTGCAAGTTGTGGAACCTGGGGCAGCTTAACCCTAGCCCTCCCAGTGGCAGGAACATAAAACTAAGTGCTGCTGCTAACCTCTAGTGTGGGGGTCACATTCCCTGCACATCCCACTTGACAGCTGGGGCTTGTATTTAAAAGGAGGCTCTGTAGCTTCCACTATACTGGGGGCAGGGTAAGGCGACAATGGGTTTTACTGGGGTGCTCTACCACCTGGGCTGTATCATGGATTGGCTGTACTGGCGCAGTGCAGTGCCGAGCGCATGTTTTATGTGTCTGTAGTGCATAAAGTGGATACATTTAACTAGTGTTTCATTTGAGTTAGAGCTTTATTTTCAGATAGCAGAGCTCGAGAATGGTGGACAAGGCCTGCCTCTTCCTGTTTCTCAGCTGTTCTGTCTGAAAACAAGAATATATAAATATTGGGGCAGAGGAATACCCTTTATGCCCTGCAGTGCATTAAAAAGGTGCACAGCTCTGTGTTGCACCAGCAAAGGTCACTGTGATACACCCGGGACAGATAAAGGGCGGGGTCAGAGGGAGTAAGTGAAGAAAGAATCAGCTCAGCACTGATTGCTGGGAAATGATTCCACTGAATCATGCTATGTTAGCCTTGTTTAGCTCTGAGCCAAATTAAACAACGGGTTTTCTTTGAGGGCCTGTAGTGAGAAACCCTGGTCTACTGCTTAAGTGAAATGTATAGAAGCAGAAATTCAATACTTTCTCTGCTTCTTCAATTACCACTTGACCCTGGGCAAGTCACACTCAAATAACCCCCGGAGGTCATTTAGAGATTGTGCAAAAATTACCGAGTGCAATTAACATTTTGGTTGCAGGTTTTCCCAGTTTCGAGTTTTCTCGGTGGGGCAGTATGGTGTTCAGTGGGGGAGAGGATGTGGCACGATGACAGAAACTGCAAGGCTCTGAGACAAATGGCTTGTGATAGTACTTTTAAGCATTTTTGGGACATTTGACCAATAACAACTGAGCGCACGTGTGCATTGTCAATTTAAATAAACGTGGAAAAATACTAGCTGTAGCGTCGTCTTTTGCTTGTATTAAAAATAAATGTGGATAAATACAGAAAAAATGCCCAAAAAATAAATATGGATAAATACAGACGGAAATGACAAAAAAATAAATACCATAAAACCGGGAGCCCTATCTATAACCTATGGTTTTTTCAGTGAATTTTCAAGGTTTTGTAAATGCTAATTCCTAACTATATATGGTCTATAACCTATGGTTTTTTCAGTGAATTTCAATGGTTTTTTAATAGCAAATATCATAAGCTGTCGAATGTCAAGTACGTGGTAAGAATTTTTTTTTTCGTGTTTATGCACACTGATCTGCTTTGATTGCTGCCCCCCACCCCTCATTTCTATTAGGAGTACTCTCTCTTTGCAGATAGTGAAGGGTAGTTAACGCAGCCCTTTCCCCCTTTGTAATCCGTCGTGCCTGCTTCTCTCTCCATTTGATTGATTGTTCTCTTTGGTTCATTCTCTATTTACAAACAAGCACAGAGTCGCAATACTCTGTTTAGTCTTTGCAGATAGCGAAAAATCGTGTAAAAAAACAAAAGGAATCGAGCAAAATCAGTAGGCCACTAATGGGATCTCTTTTGACCTCGCTAAAATAGAAACATTAGGAACAACCTGTTGAAAATAGCAATGCGTATGTATATAAGCGGCGTTCATTTGTGTTCACAGTACCCCTTGTTGATTGTTTCAATCGAGCATTGAATTGTTCGAAGTTAATTCTCTTAACGATCTTCTCTACCTGCAAACGAGGAAGAATAGGAATATTCTATCTCCCTTTGCAGATAGTGAAGGGTAGGTAACGCAAGCCTTTAACACGTCGTACCTATTTCATTCCTCATTGATTGATTGATTGTCCGAACATTGACTGTTTGGGAATTAGTTCTTTTTGGAGGTATTCCCTGTTTGCAAATAAACGTAGGAAAATCTTTGCAAGTAGTGAAAGGGTACGTAATGCGGACCGTTCTCCCCCGTTGTAATCTGTCATGCCTATCTACTCCCCACTGATTGATGCACCTTTTTCACCCGGACCATTTACTAGAGATACGTCATCTGGCCCGACCAGAGAGCACCCCTAGTGAAAAGGACATATGCAATAATAACGAAGTGATCACTGTATCCTGTTAACAGAAACTTTACCATGAAACAACCTGGAAAGAAAAAAATAGGAAAACGAAAATCAGTAGGCCACTGATGAACATGAACTTTTATTAAACAACGAACAAAGAAACGATAACATAACGTAATGATAAAACCTATTAATGTCCTAGAAACAAGAAAACGTTAAAATATGCCAGTGGTGAGAGACCAGAAAAACAGTAAGAGAAACCAAATCACCCCTCGCTGTCCCACCGCCTGCCACGCCAAAAAAATCGATAGACTAGGGAAAATGCAAGTCAGTAGAACATCCACCCCCACTCTGGAAACTTCCAAGGTGGGGCAGGGTTCCGGCTACGCCCAGCCGGGAGCAGCCCATATAAGGCAGGTCCTGCTGCCACGCCTCGGCCAGGAGATCCTAACGTAGGGTGTAGCTGGAGGAGAGGCCGAGACCAGCGGGACCCGGCCAGGGGATTGCCTTTACAACGCTGAACAGTTGCAGGGGGGGGGAATGTCTCCTCGACCCTCCCCTCTCTCTCCCAGTCCGGCCGCGGTGGCCCTTGAGAGTTGCAGGTAGTCCCGCCACATGCTCTTCCGGTCCGACCACCAACGGTCGGGGGGCCGAGGCCGACGGGATCCGGCTGCAGCCGATAAACCAAGAAACCCGTTCATGGGGCCAGAGCCAGGGGCGTCCGGCCGACATCCACCGGAAGCCCGGCCCGAAGACGGACGGGACACTTCTTTCTTTTATAATGGCTGCGACAACACTGGGGGGGGATGTCTTGCACATGCCTCCGACCCCCCCCTCGTCCTCATCGCCTGGTCCGGCCATAACAAATCTCAAGCGAGACGCCGTGGGGTGCACTGGGAGGGAGAGACGGTGCGAACAGGCCTCTCCCGCCTCCCCAGGTGGAGACTTCCCAGCTGCACCCTCAGCGCTCCAGGCGGTGGCATCCTAACAACTACAGTGCTGCACAGTTTCGGAACGACCTAGATAACGGTTCTTCCACTGTGGCCATGCTGCAACGTCTCGCCCGGCAGGGTGGAGCCCGTCCGCTCATGTGACCCCGCGATCGCCGGTAGCTGCCGAACTCTCAAAATGGCGGTCGACCTGGCAAGAGCGGGCCCAACATAAAGAAATGGCCCGGTCACTGGTTGACTCCACCACCGTAGTCCTCCACGACCTTGAAGATTCTAGAGGAGCCGCGGGAGTCTCCGACCCCCGATGGGGAATGACTGCCATGATCGCCCGTGGAGTGACGAAACTGTATCCGCGGGACGTCGGCGCTCCCATGCTGGCGCCAGCCTCACTTTGAATTACTACAATCCTGCAGACCTCACTTCCGGTGAAAGCACAGTGTGACCCGGTAGGAAAAATTATTGCACCCCCTCCCCTTTTTGACTGATAGTTCAAACCACCGATCCTTTCCTTTGCCCTTTTAACGGAACTTTGGACTGCCTCCCCCTCTTTTACATTTTCTAGAGAAAACAAAACATTAACCACTACATTAGCATAGCAGTTGACACCAGAACTGTTTTCAAATTGAAAACCAACAACATCTTCAACAGAATCCTTTTTGTTTCTGCTGTGACCCTGCTACAGCACAGGCATTGTCCCCAGCAGTAATTCTGCAATGCCGGTAAGAATAGCTGTGGTGCCTACTGGACTCACTCACCCCCGCGGCGCCCCACGCCGTTTTTTGCTGGGCGGCAACTTACTAGACATCACTTTCGTGCCATCTAGATTTCAGCGCGTTCTGCTGCCTTGGAACTATTCGCACAACAGACCGCTACTGACAAGAATATTTCATTATTGGTGCTGTCAATTTCAATAAATCTATTGGATAATTAAAAAGAAATTGCCACGGTCTCTTCGTTGTTTAAATGTTTTTACTGTTTTTGTTTTGTTGTATATATTTATATGTTATTAAAGTTTTATATTCCTACTACTTTGTTGGAGTGCTATATATTTTTAATGTGACACATAATTGTAAAAACTTTGATGTACAAAGAGTCATTCCTGGAATCTTCCGCTTCAGGCTCGGTCCCCTCCCCAATCACAATACAGGATGGTTTTCAGATAGTAGGAACACGTGTGGTGTGACGGATCTCATCGAGTGTGGGCCTTGATCTACTATAACTCCTTTGAAGAGGGGTGATTCTTTACAGCTGGGGCCATAAACTACATCTGCAGGGCTAGCTGATAGCCTGGACAATCGGACACAGAGAAAGAGGAGTGTCAGAGGGTGCGGTAGTGAATAGGGCGAAAGGGAGGTGTCGGGTGGGCACAGAGTGTGATTCTCAGGGAAGAGCAGCGCAGATGGGGGGAGGTTTATTGCCCATGCATAAGACAGAGAGCGGTGGTGACCAGTGCCTGGGGGAGATGCTTACGAGGGTGAGGAGCCATGCTACGAATCGACAGCGTGCAGAGAGTGGGTCTGGTCAAGACATCTAAAATGGCTGCCGTGCACGACAAAAGTGTGGCATTTCAAAAAAGGCAAGATGGCGCAGACAATGTTTTTCAACACTTCCTCATTTCCTTCGAATCGAACGTTAACAGACGTTGGGGCATATTACCAAAGTTAAGCGATATTTATCGCTAACGATGCTTACCAACCAATTTTTTACCACTAAGCATCGTCAGAAATTATCGAAGATAAACCTTACTATTATCAAGGTTTATCGCAAATGCGATAATAAACGGCCGCAATGCATGAATATCGCTAAAAACTCCGCGATATTCATGCATTACCGAGCTAATACTCTTAGCCATGTTATCCACCTCCCATTGGATAACATGGCTAAGAACTGCTCAGGGCAGGTGTTACTTTTTGGAGATATTCGCGCTTAGCGCGAATATCTCCAAAAGTTGGTAATAGGAGATAGATATCTTGCATGTTGTAATGCAAGTTATTGTGGTATATGGAACTCATACCATAATCTCTCAGGAAAGCAGAAACTGATCCTTTTGGGACCGCCTAAAAAGGCCTAGGGGGTGAGGAGTACTCTACTTTGCCCCCTTTTCACGTTCCGAACTATTTTATTTTACTCTCTTCTGTAATTACACAAAATAGCAGCGATAAGATGCATCGGAGACACACAGTGAGAGAAAGGAGGCCGGAGATGAAGAAGACATGTCAAATACACATTGGAGATAATATAGTGGCAGAAGGGAAGTAAATATGAGTAAACTTACCATGTAACATAAAAATGTTGCACTCTATACTATAAGTCTCATTTTATACTACAATCACTTCGCTACAACCTCATAAATTAAAAATAAAAATGAATAATGTCTCAAACAATTTTTGATTTCTAAATATAAATGTATTCTTCAGAATTTTCTAAATTTGAAAGAACTAGTAACATGTCCTCATCAGCAATGTCCTCATTAAAAGTCTCCAATGATGATTCTTGTAACTCTATGGTCTCCAAACACTCGATAAATTCGCCATCAAGAGATTGATCAAAAAAATCATTCAAGTCATCTCCTCCTTCTGACAATATTTCATTATTGGTGCTGTCAATTTCAATCAATGTAGTGGAATCATTCAAGTCATCTCCTCGTGACAATATTTCATTATTGATGCTCTCAATTTCAATCAATGTAGTGGAATCATTCAAGTCATCTCCTCCTTGTGACAATATTTCATTATTGGTGCTGTCCATTTCAATCAATCTAATGGAATCATACAAGCCATCTCCTCCTTGTGACAATATTTCATTATTGGTGCTCTCAATTTCAATCAATGTAGTGGAATCATTCAAGTCATCTCCTTGTGACAATATTTCATTCTTGGTGCTGTCCATTTCAATCAATCTAATGGAATCATACAAGTCATGTCCTCCTTGTGACAATATTTCATTATTGGTGCTCTCAATTTCAATCAATGTGTTGGACAATTCAAAAGAAATTGCCACGGTCTCTTCATTGTGAGCCATTTTATTTTGAAATTGCTTGCTGTAAATTGCAGAAAAAAATAATCACTTTCATTTATCGTCTTTAGTAATACATAATATAAAACTAACTTTATCAAGTATTTAGTATAACAGAAGGACTGCAAATAAATAACAGAAAACATTTTTCAAATTATCTTCAAGTGTACAACATAGTTCCCCATACAAATTAACAACTCACCTTTTTAAAAGTAGCAGAAGTGTTAGTACTGTGTAAATCAAACACCAGAAATTCACCACCAAAAATTCCTCACAAATGTACCTCAGACAGTAGTATCACAAAATGGCTGTGGTTTCCTCTCATTTGACATATATACATAATCAATTAACTTTCATCACACACAAATACAAAACCAAAGTAACATTTTAATTGGTTCTAAATTTCAACACTTTCAAATGTGTTTTCCCCATGCAATTTTCCATAGGACATTTGCATACGTCTACAGCCTGAATGGCTGAACGGAATTACACCAAACTTGGCAAAATGGTACATCAAACCTAAGAGGTCAGGAAGGATCTACTATGCCCCCTTATGGTCATTTCCCCCTTCGCTTTGGCCTCCTCTTGTCTCTCAATCCTACCGAGGGACAAGATGGCGGCCGCTACGGACTGTTTGGAATGTTGACAGACGCCGGAGAACCAATCAGCTTCGCTTCACAAAGCTCCGTTGCGCGAAAAGTCCGCGAACCAGAGCGCTGCCTGGTCCGCGCTTACAGATATATATCTTTTTTTAAACGTTAATTTCTCAAAATCCACTGGAGCACATATATTGAGACCTACAAAAGGCACATCGGGCTACCAGTCCCTACAATTTTGCCAAGTTTCGTGCAAATCCATTCAGCCGTTCGGGCTAAAAGTGAGGCCAACCGCCCTATGGAAAACTCAATGTTAAAAACACGTTTTGGGACCCCCCTTTTTTCTCGGCCCCCCCTGGACGAACCCCCCCCCCAAATTTTCAAGGGCTGCTCAGAAACAAAATGTGCCATTTTCCTGAAAATTTCAGCCAATTCCGTCCACAAACGCCAAAGTTATTAGACATAGAATTTTCAAAAAACCCATAGAGAAAAAATCCTAACTATATATACCTACTGGCGACCGCCAGTAGGTAATATATATATATATATTTATTTTTATCTCGAATGAAACAACATTAAAAAAAAAAGCATATTCGAGTCTTGTTCAACGGATGTGCCTTGAGAATGTAGCACAGTTTCAGCCTTTATAATCCTTCTTCAAATCACAGTAATCATCTCAGCATATCATTTGTTTTTTCATTTCGGTGCCAACTTTGCAAGTCTAATGAGCAGAGACTATACAGTACACAGTACCCAGCCGCGTGTTTCTTTTACGGTTCGGAAACGGCTCTGAGCTAGCCTCCCGGGCCGCACAAGCTTGTGTAACATAGGGGCTTGTTTGCTCAGGAATTCTGCTGTCAACGTGAAGTGGGTGGCAACCTGGACTGAATGTTCCCTTTATGCGTGAGAAGTGAAGCAAGGCCAGATTGCTATCACAGATGCCTCCGCGCTCCCATTTGTCCGTTCTGTGCACAGATCATTACATGCTACGCTTGGTGTCAGCATGAAAGGCGGGCTCCTCTTGCCATGCTTGGAGATGACTAAACATGCTGGCCAGAAACCTCTGTGTTTTTTCATTCCGCCCTGAAACCTGAGCTTTATTTTTATAGGAGCTCCCTCTCCAGAGCTTCTCCACCTTGGGCCGGGCTTCCTAATGTTTACTGATGCCGTGTGCCCCACACTTACTTCCACACGTGTCTGCCACAACAACAAAATCAACTGCATAATTTATACTTCTGACCATAAAATAATGTATGTTCCGAGCTAAACAGTAAAATGGCTTATTCGACCAAGAAAGAGCCTGTTGCAAGGTTTTGGAGCTATCTGCAATTATCTAGCATCTTAACTCAGACTTTCACCATTATTATTAGTGAAAAGTGTGCCGTTGTATTGAGTAATAGAAACATCTATTTAGAGCGTTAAGTGATAGCACAAATTGTGCTAACGAGTGTTATTTAAAACAAGTTCATAAATGCAAAACATGCGTTGGATTATTACAATTTCCTTCATGATGACTGGCGTCGTAAGTTTTGCTTACCACAAACACTGCTGTACTGGGGATGGGGGAGGGGGGTTATAATAGTTTAGTTTCTACTTGCTTTCGGCTGCAATTAGGCAGGGGTTCAGAGCGTTCAATGCGTACAAACACGTATGTGTGTGTTCATAGAATAATTGAAAATGCTGCTCATCATCACCTCAGACGTAGTTAAAAAAATCAATATCCACCTAAAATCTGAATTTAACACCCTGAAATAAATCTATATAAATGTATTTGGTAGAAACTGTTCGATACTCGGTGGGAATATATAAAATCCTACTCAGACACCAGGTAGCAGCTAAGTGACAGAAACTCACTATAATATGACAGCGGAAATCTCAATATGATAAACGTGCAACATGATTTTACTAGGCTTTGTGCTTTGGCTAATTTTGCTAAGCCTGCTTTTCATGCTTGCTTTAATCGGACTGTCACAGATATTTTGGCCAGAGGGCCCGTGCTCCTGAGCAGCTCCCCGCTGAAATGTACACCTCTGCCCCGCCACAGCCTCCCACGGATCCCACAACAAGCGAGTGCTGCACCTGTGGACATGGGTATCAAGTGACCCGGCGGCCTGCATCTGTTCCTATTCATTTTCAGGTGTGAAATACTTGACTGTTGACTGACGCTTTTTAACCCCCCTCCCGCCTTCACACCCGCCCGCATACAGGCCGTCCCTGTTGTTAAATAGACAAATTGCTCCCTCTCTCTGTCTAGGCCGGATCACCCTATTAATAACGATAATGGTGTTATTGAACGGTGTCATACGGCAATCATTACGTGTCAAAGGCTTCTCGTGGGCTTTTGTTCTTTCATTGGCTATGCAAATGTTCAGGAAATGGCAGACAGCCCCAAGCCGGGGGAATCAACACGGCAATGTTTGCTTCCCAAGCGCACAAAACCTTGTGTACACACGGCCAAATGAGCTGGAAACATTTTCAATGTGGGGGTGCGGAAACCATTTAAGCAGTTTGCTAATTGCGGCCCGGTAACGACCCTCCCACCCGCAAAAATGCTTTGAGGCTTGGTGTGATGCAGCACGCCACCTCCCCTCCTCCTCCCCACGCACCTGGGTCCAGCTTCTGTTCTGTGCACGTGGCAAAGGAACAGGCCGGAACCATTTGCATATGAACGCCTCTTTCCTATAGACTTAAGAGCGGGAAGAGGGGCTGGGTGTAATTCACTGCTTCCATTGGGCGTAATGTTCCTTTTTGTAAAGGTCTGCAATAATTGGCAGTCAGTAATTTGGGACATACAAGATAATGCTGCTGTTCAGAAGAAAATGTTTTAAATCAACAAGCAGAATATTAAAAAGAGAGCTCAGCACTTACAAATAAGCTATTCCAAGACAAGAAAAACGCCGGTTGGTGCGAAAGCCCTCTGCGGGGCTTGAAACATCTATGTTGCCCTGCCAGGGAATTGTTTTGTTTCTAGTTAGTCTTGTGTTTTCCTGCAGTGAACTCAACCATCATGTGAGTCCACAGAAGGTGCTCATCTTTTTTTGCTGTTAAGTACATCGTTAGACCCAGGATCTAACGACAAAGGGGCACCCCAAGTGTGAATCCTTGCTGAGTCACTGCCCACTCACCGTGGGCTATTTGGTGACCAGTGACGAGGGCAGCTTATTCATAACACAGGGGTACAGGCATTTTCGTGCGTGCCTCTGTGGCAAAGACGACCACTGGCACTCCCCAGTCGCAGGTCTGTCCAGTCACCATAACTAGGGTCAACGCCTTCATCCTGTTCAGTAGGAGATATGTGGCAGCTGTGAGTGTTTGGGACATGAGTGGTTTACATGACACCTGCACATTTTTTGCTGTATTATATGTGTGTGCGTGCTGCACATCAATGTGGTTTTGCTTTGGGGAAGCTGGTATTGTCCATGCTGGACATGATAACTACGGCTGTAATTGATTTTTCACATGCATGTGAAATCTACAAAATCACCAAAAATCCTCCCTCCGGATAGAAGCGGCAGTTTCTGGTCAGAGTACACAATGGGATGATAGCCCAAGACTATTTCCTTTTCTAGGAAGTTCATGGACAGTCTACTGGAACATTAGAAGCAGCACACTCTGTTAACACCAGTGCATACCATAAAAGGCAGCAAGTTCTATCCAGGCTCCATGCAGGGGCAGCAGGTTATCATGGTGTACCTTTACGGGGAAACATCGTGAGCCTGAAGTCAGTCTAGTGGGCAAGTGTGAAAGAGCAAGGGGGAGTGGTACAAAGCAGGGCGAAGCGTGGGTCAACATATGGTTAGGGTACTGTACCTTACCCTTGTAATTCATTCATTCAGAATCAACAACATTACCAGATCTGATTGAAAACTTTCTGCTGGCCACCTCTCCATATAACAGTCCAAGGATCAGCCCAATTCCACATTAATAGTTGCGAGATGCCCTCACATTTAAATTACACTGGAATCATTAAATAGATACCTTAAAAAAATCAAAT
Organism: Lissotriton helveticus; assembly: GCF_964261635.1. Taxonomy (NCBI): domain Eukaryota; kingdom Metazoa; phylum Chordata; class Amphibia; order Caudata; family Salamandridae; genus Lissotriton; species Lissotriton helveticus. The sequence continues at coordinate 866,432,550 of NC_136057.1, read as the reverse complement.
AAGCCGTGTCATATGTGGCCAGAATGGTCCTGAGTGCTACTCCCTGAAATCTACCAATGGATGCTGAAATGCTTTGACATAGAGACAAGAGACTCATGGAATAGTAATATTGACTAGCAGTTCTTTATTCATCAAAAGTAAATGCATATACAAGCCTCTTTCATGATCTTTCTGACTCATCTGAGTCCACAGCTTCTGGTTAGTTTGAATATGGACTGTCTCTTGTCAGGATGGTCTTTGCTGCTGTGTATCTTAAACCCCTCAAATAGAAGTAGAGAGAAAACAACACCTTTGTGAGTGCATTCCTGAGTTAATAACTCCATGCATATCCACACCCATTCATAAAATACTCATCATCTAATTGTTACACTGGAGGAACAATGTTGTCACTCTACTCATTCTGATGTCTGTATTCCCTCTCTCAAATTTTCTGAGATCTTGTAAGGGTGATGGCATTGTGCCAGTTTAGTGTTTACATTTTCCAATGAATACTTGGCATTTTACTTGCATAGAGAACACAATAGAGATCCTAACCACCATGACACACCTCTGTCAATCCTGCTTGTGAGTGCTGAGTCTATGGATCCTTACTACTCACATATGGGATTTTAGCATCCGTAACAACTGTTGACAACGTACAATAACATCCCAGAGCTCCTACCTCACAGTAAGGGATGAAGCATGCCACCTATGGTAGGTGAGGGCATTCGTCCTAAAAGGGATCGCTCCCCTTTTGGGGTTCTTTAGAGAGGCGTATACTCACCTCTTTTTTTTTTCCTTATTTCTCCCTTTGTTTCTCATACTGATTTCAGGCTGCCATAGACCGGAGAAGTATTTTGTGTTATAATTGTAATTTTAGGGGAATCACTTCTCGCAGGTCTCTCAACTTTATCCCTTGTACCCTCCTTCCGAGTTCTTTGTGTTACGATTAATGTACGGCTTTGCCGCGGGTCCTGTTGAATTAGTTCATTACACTAGTGGACTACCCGCTCACCAGTATTGGTGCTGTGTGTTGTTGTCCCTCACTTCACTGATATAGTAGTCACAGCTGTATTTAGCATTAAAAAACTATCAGAGATTGGCAGAACTTTTGGGGTTTGTCTTTGATGAGACTATTGCTTGAGACTTCCTTCTTACACAAAGTATTCTAGACAGTACGCCTAGTACCAGTTCTACTCCCAATGACAACTGGACCAAATTATTGGTACTCAAACGGTCGCATTCACGCACGTATATACACGGTGCGATTATGACTGAGTATTTGAGAGCGAATTGTGTACCAACCGGCCTGATAGTAACAAATGCACCGCGTCTGTTCTTAGAAGACCAATTGTTTTTGAAAGACTAGTCCCTTATTGCTTTGCGATGCACAAGGGGTTGTCTTATACTAATTATTAGTACTGCCAAGCGTATCGCAGACACTGTTTTGGTTGAGATACAAACATTAGAAACCCAGATTAAGTCAGTATTAGAGACCTCTGTGTATATGAAACAGGCAGAAGAGACAAACAAAAATAACAAAGAGTTCAAAGACTCTGTACTAGCTTTGAAGATAACCAAGTTAAAAAAAGTTCTTACAAAATTTGCGCTTGATAAAGTGTACCCCTACACTAGTTATAGCTTTGTGCCTCAACAATTTAATCATAGAGAAAAAAGATAGGGGTCCAATTACTCCACTTTGGCAAGTGAAGATGACTAAAATGACTCACTCATCCTCACATGAAGGAAGGGGACGTAGAGGCACGAATAGAAAGAACAGAGGACAAAGAAGAGGTGGCCAATACAGCCAAGAACATCCACAGTGGTGGCCTCCAGGTCCGTTTGGATATTTACAACCACCTTTTCAACCTCCTATGTATCCCTTGCAACCATATAACAACATGATCCCTGCACAGCCTTTTTTAGGGTTTAGCCCAGGACGGTTAAGAGGCCGCCATAGAAACCAGCAAGCCTCTGTGCATTGGAACTCAACAGTGACATCCATCACAACACACAGCATGGCACAGCCGCCAGTACAGCCAGGGAGCAGCCACGATTCGACATGATTATGAACTTGAGCGTACGGACGCTGACCGAAGATGAGACATCCGCCCTCAAGAAAGGTTTGGGATTTGTACCCACTTTTAAAGGTGATTCTTTCCAAATCATACAAGAGTTGGCTGTTTTTGTCCGGAAAATACGATTGCATTAATTTTTTAAGACAAACAAATGATTGCTCAAACTGAAGACACGAAGAATACAGGCCTAAGACCTCGTTCTAACTTCAACCCCCCAGCACACTTGACACCCTCTCAGGTTATCACATTTGAAAAAGCAGTGCTCCAAGACGTGAATAATCTATTTGAACAAGAGACCAGACAGTTCCAAAATCTACTGGAAAAGGAACGGCTAGCACTCCAACGGCTGTCCGAAGATTAAACCAATGTCATAAAACCGGCGGACAAGGGTGGAGACATAGTTATTCTGTATACCACCACCTATAGAGCTGAGTGCCTGCACCAATTAGGAAACAGAGAATCTTACAGACCCCTGAAAATGGACCCGACTAAACGACTCTCATCGGAAATAAAGAGAATGGTAGATGAAGTAAATAAAGGTTGGATCACTGACCATGAGGCGGCTTTCTTGGTCACACCATACCCAATTACACCCTACTTCTATGTACTTCCCAAAGTACACAAGGTACAGCTACCACCACCAGGGAGACCCCTTATTTCTGGGACAGAGTCTACCCTCGAGCCTCTATCCAACTTCATAGACTTTTTCTTGCAACCCTTGGTACTAAAAATGTCAACTTATGAGCAAGATACAAATGACCTGTTACGTCTCTTAAGTGAGACCACATTCGATCAGGAGCAAGATTATCTCTTCTCCTTTTGATGTCGAGTCGTTATATACCTCAATACCCCAGGATGAGACTCTTTTAACCATAGAGTCATTACTGGAGTCGAACCCCACGGAAAGCATCACTCCAGTGCATTTCATAATGACATGTGCACGCTTACCCATGAAAAATAATTTTTTCAAGTTTGAAGACGATATATATCTACAAATGTCTGGTGCATCAATGGGCAGTATTTTTGCCCCGAGCTTTGAGGTTCCGTGAATTCTGAACTCGTGTTTCTAATGTCATGGTTCCGTTACGATTTTGGTAACAAGGAACCGTAACTGATGGGTTCGTCAAGTACGAGTGTTTTTCGCCATGTTACACACAAGGATTTGCAGTGTATTTGAAGATTCTGCTCCGAACCATAGTTATCATTCTGTATAAGGCAGCCATTTTGTGGTTGCCCTCACATAGGCCGATGACTGCGGCTGAATGAGCCTTTAAGACTCGTGCCCTTTCTTGCTGGGGTTTGTGCTGACTTCTACATGACCCGAAGTGAATTGACCTCGTTGCCTGAAGTCGACCTTGCTGAGCCAGTTCTTGCCCACGAGCTGATCAAAACTAAAATCAGAGCGCAGGGTATCATAAAGTTTTACTACACACAAATATGCCTTATCCTACTGTTACCTGTTTCTGTTTCTTTCTTTATGGTCTATTTATGATATGGGTTGTTGCCTCTTTTATTATGGGTTCGTTCGGCCTGTCTAGAGAAGAATGTTGGGTTTGTCCGATGATTGATCATGGGCCGGGCAACTGAAAAGTGGGTTTTACCGTCATGCGATACCTTTGGTGTGGATACATGTGATTGGAGAGTTTGTAAATATTAGGTGTTCTGTCTGGAATGTGATTTTTGGCATAAAAAGGGATGACTTGCTTTGTAAAGGTGAGCAGTCTCCTGAGAACTCTTACCGTGATGATTTCTTAGGACTTCTGTTACTGACTGCAGTCAATAAACTCGATCTTTGACGTCACCACGAAGAGTCCTGTGTCTCTGTACTGAATTCTAAGACAGGTGAACCCGAAGACTTTGGGCGTGCCCCTGGCGCCGCCGGGTCTTAAATAACCCGGTTCTTCAGCTTGGCTAATCTTTATGTGCACCATTTGGAACAGATCATCGTCTTACAAGAAAGTAACCCCTTTGGTAGACACATTTGTGTCTGGAAGCGTTACATCGATGAAGTGTTTGTCATCTGGAGAGGGACCCCGGACACCATCACTTCTTTCCATCAGTTGTTGAATACTAAAAACAATTTCTTGAGGTTCACCTTTGAGTTTTCCAATATAAATCTACCATTCTTGGATATTCGCATCTTTCCGGAAGGACAAGCCCTTGGCACTGGGGCGTCTTTTCTGTAACCGGACCTGCCAAGCCTGGGGTGGCTTGCTTCACCTCCTTTCTCCAGTGGGACCCTGGCAGCTGTCTCTCCCCGCCGCCGCAGCCTCTGACACCGTGCTGCGGCCGCCGAGCGGGGGAGACTACAATCCCCGGCGTGCTTTGCGGCAGGAAGCAGCGAGAGCAAACTTCCGCGCCTGGAGGCGCTTCAAATTCCCTCACCAGTCTCGGGGGAGCGGGCGTCTTTTCTGTAACCGGACCTGCAAAGCCAGGGGTGGCTTGCTTCACCTCCTTTCTCCAGTGGGACCCTGCCAGCTGTCTCCCCCTGCCGCCGCAGCCTCTGACACCGTGCTGCGGCCGCCGAGCGGGGGAGACTACAATCCCCGGCGTGCTTTGCGGCAGGAAGCCGCAAGAGCAAACTTCCGCGCCTGGAGGAGCTTCAAATTCCCTCACCAGTCTCGGGGGAGCGGGCGTCTTTTCTGTAACCGGACCTGCCAAGCCTGGGGTGGCTTGCTTCACCTCCTTTCTCCAGTGGGACCCTGCCAGCTGTCTCCCCCCACCGCCGCAGCCTCTGACACCGTGCTGCGGCCGCCGAGCGGGGGAGACTACAATCCCCGGCGTGCTTTGCGGCAGGAAGCCGCGAGAGCAAACTTCCGCGCCTGGAGGCGCTTCAAATTCCCTCACCAGTCTCGGGGGAGCGGGCGTCTTTTCTGTAACCGGACCTGCCAAGCCTGGGGTGGCTTGCTTCACCTCCTTTCTCCAGTGGGACCCTCCCAGCTGTCTCCCCCCGCCACCGCAGCCTCTGACACCATGCTGCGGCCGCCGAGCGGGGGAGACTACAATCCCCGGCGGGCTTTGCGGCAGGAAGCCGCGAGAGCAAACTTCCGCGCCTGGAGGCGCTTCAAATTCCCTCACCAGTCTCGGGGGAGCGGGCGTCTTTTCTGTAACCGGACCTGCCAAGCCTGGGGTGGCTTGCTTCACCTCCTTTCTCCAGTGGGACCCTGCCAGCTGTCTCCCCCGGCCGCCGCAGCCTCTGACACCGTGCTGCGGCCGCCGAGCGGGGGAGACTACAATCCCCGGCGTGCTTTGCGGCAGGAAGCCGCGAGAGCAAACTTCCGCGCCTGGAGGCGCTTCAAATTCCCTCACCAGACCCGCGTCGCGGGAGCGCCGGGCGAAGCCCAGGCAAAGGACGGGCCCTCTGTGGCCCTCAGAGGCACGAGGAGGACGGGATGGGTCACCCCTCTTCGATTGCCGCCTGTATGTTCAATGCAAAACGAGAGGTAATTTTGTACTAACAAATCCATTAAATTGACTGTCATCATATTTTTCGGTATCCTCTACTGGTCTACCCTTTTTACCTCCCTGTTGTTAGATTATTGGAGTACGTGCATTGTTGCTTAGCCCTCTGTCATATATATATTTCCATGAAGTTAACTACATCATGACAGATAAAGGGCCTCGCACGAACAACATACCCCAGGGGGGCCAACGGAAAGGGACATTGGACAATTATCTAATCAAGACCACATCGGCTATCGAGTCCGTCGTAGAAAGAGTAGAAAAGAGTCTCTGTATAGAATCCACATCTAGCAACCACTCAGCTATGGAGTCATCAGACCAAACACAAAAAATTTATTTACTGGATGAACTAAATATGCTCTGTAAAACCGTGTATACCAATGTTGGAAACGAGAATGACTCAGCAAACTCTTCTGTAGGTGCATTGCGAAATACTAGCCCCCAGCCTATTACCACATTTCAACTAAACTTAAGTCATCCTGGTTCCCCTTCTCTATCTACACCTGCAGATAGTATACAACAGCCAGTAAATGTTCAGCCACGCTATCCAAATAGAAAGCGCAAAGGGCCTAAACAGAGGGATAGATCAGCCAAAGTACAAAGATTGTATCAAAGTCCCCCTTCAGGAACTAACAACACCCTTAAAACACCAGAGCTACGTTCAAATCTGGAGCTGACTGTAAATACCGCAACATCTCAACTATTGGCCCAAATTGACGTCCTGGTTAGGTCTCTAATTTCCCCACTGGTAAAAAGAATTGAGGCAATAGGGGAAAAGCTCTGTTCTATAGAGGAATCTATCGGGGCAAACCTAACGATCTCTAAAAGAATTGATGGAAAGAATCAAGTCGAGACCCTAGTGACTACTGATATTCCCATCCTCCCTGTACAAAGTAATACTATACAAACTCATGTATTTGCCCCCAATACATCTAAAACACTAGTCATACCAAATCCTTCAATAGCCCAGATTCCTGCATCCAGAGATGGCCGGATTAAACCACTCACGGTGAAAAAGGGGAGGTCCCAAATCTATGGTAATACGCAAAGAAGGGCTAAACATATAGATTTACCACCGGAGGCTGCACCCTTTGTGTCCATCCTCTCGGGTGTCCCCGAGCTAACTTATAGTAAAATTGAAAGACCAGCAGACCTGGCAAATAAGGTGTCTTTCTGGTTGACAAAGAATAGACCCTTACCACCCAATATCGATGGAACGATCTTAAATGTTAGAAGGGTAGGGTGATTGGGATCCATCCCCAAGGACATATCGAGAGACCTGGTTTTGGTCAACTTTAGGGACCCTCAAGTCATCAAACATTTTCGATGTTGGCAGCCACAAATGGGTGATGGCTCAATCGGAATATGGGAACTGCATGATTTTTATCCAAGGACTACATATATGCCCCATGCAAGATCACACAAATAAAATAACTTTGGGATGGGTAGTTATTGTCCTGGATTTAGCAAACTCATACCATCTACCTATAACCCATAACCGTTTTCCTTTACTCTAAGGCTTAGACCTGGATCCCTGTCCTGTTAAACCCGTGCACAGAATGGGCTTTCTTAAGCAACTGAAACTGATATTGACTTACATTAAGTCCATGGATGGTCTTTACCAAAGGAATAACTTATGTACTTTTTTCCCTTATACCCTTTGAAGGACATCTGCTTTATTTTTTGAATATGTCACTATAACATGTAAATATACCATACTTTTTAATGTAACTGACTTAATTGAATTTGCTATGACCATGCCTTGCAACAAAGTTGCTAGGGTTTGTATACGATGAATGGTAAATTAATTTTACTAGGACAATGAATCATTGTCATCTTCGCACAGATAGTGACTTTGTAATGCATATTATTGATGTTGGTGATTATTGTATTTTATTCTGTACGCTTTTATGAATCTTTTACTGAATTCGAATAAAGCTTGTTGACTGACTGAATTATACAAGAAGCCCATGGCTCAGAACTCGTTACTATCGTTTGATAGCTACCATCCTAAGGCATTACGAGAGAACTTGCAGTTTTGGCAATTTCTCAGGATACAGAGAAATTGTACTACTATGGAGAAATACAAAGAACATGCAGGGACATTAAGTACTCACCTGAAGGACAAAAATTACCCAAGCAACATAATCCGCAGATCAAGAAAGAGAGCTGCTAATAACAATAGGGAAGCACTTATTGAGGTGGCTTGCCCCAAGGATGAATCGTCATCGCTGACGTGCGTCAACACTTTTTGCAGCTACTCTAACAAAATCAAGAAGAGTATTTTAAAGCATTGGAAAATCATAAACATCGGTAGGGAACCTCTACCTACTCCTTTGTTTCCATTTAAAAGGAGCCCAAACATTAAGGACCAGATTGTAGAAACAAGGCCGAAATTCAAGCACAACACCTTAGATCAGGAATCACTATCGGGTTTACCACCTGTTAAAGGACATTTTTGCAGCGAGTCCCCAGACATCTCGCATGACTGAGGTAGACATTGGCACCAACAAGCCATGGGCTCTACTAAGTTTTGAAAACAAGGATACCCCATAAAGCGAACCTGGGGTAGAGACGTATTTTAGAAAAACAATGGTTCATGGGTGGCCTAATTAGGTTCTTAGTAGAATAGAGCGTTGTGGAAAAGAATGTGCATGTACATTTTATGTTGTGATTTTTACCATGTTCATGTGTTTCATATATTTGCTGCGTATTGGTTTTGGAGGTTGTGAGTTATTTACTCCGGTGGTGAATTAGTTTGGTTTATTTGAGTGAGCCATTTTTATGCTCAACTAAGGTTGAGGTGCTCAGTTGTTTTAAATTCAAATTTCAGGTGAGTTAGTTTCTTTATTGGAGTGAGCCATTTTTATGCTCTAATATTTTAGAGGTGTTCAAATTATTTGAAGTTTTAAAGAGAGAATGGTTGTTTTATTTTGGGATGTGAACCACATTTGTGCTCTGATATTTTAGAGGTGTTCACATCGTTTGATGTTTAAAGTGTCACAAGTTGCTTATTTATTGAACCACGTAAGTGCTCTAATATTTTAGAGGTGTTCAAATTGTTTGATGTTTTAAGGAGAGGAAGGTTGTTCATTGATATGAATCAGTTAAATGATCTAACGTGTGGAGAAGTTCTTATTTATGTATCAAATCCATCTTTTTCCATTCTTGTGGTTGATTCAGTTGATAGAAATAGATCTGATTTATTGAAGATTAGTTGATAATACAGAAATATGTAGGTTTAATAGTAATCCAATTAAAAACCCCACCAGGAGCAAATGGACTCCTGCTCAGCCTCAGATGTAACTGACTCTCAATCCAAGCATACACAATCAGAACCCTATGTGACATCATAGATGCATGCTGAGCAAGATATAACAAACACTAAAGTAGGACAGAGAAAGAGGAAAAGCAGGATGTAACACACGTATAATTAATTCACGCTGGGGAGCTAGATGTGTAGGTAAACATAAATTCAATTATTTATTTACATTTCTTAACATGCATCATGGCGTTTCAGGTGCTCATATGAGTGACAAAGTGCATAACGTGACACAAGTGAACATAGTGAAGACGAAACAGAATGTCGCACAACAACAAGGTATAGACCACAAAAATATATACAAATAGAGTAGGGGTATTTCCTTGGGTGGGTCGACGACGTTTCGATCTATATTAATTTTAGATCATCTTCAGGACTGGTGAGCTTCCTGAAACTGCAAGGAGGTAAGTATTAGCAAGGAGACCTACACAATATTTTCTTAGCGTAGTGATTTTAGTGCTCCCAGTGGCATGACTATTTTCCATGCACGTTTGTCTAAAAAAGGGCGCTAGCATCCGAACCGGGTGTGGGCTGCGCTGGGTCTTATTCACGGGGGTGAGGCATTTAATTCCATGCATGAACATATCGTTTTAAATTTTAACTTACTTTATAATTAATTATACAAGCGGGACAATCCATCTTGACAAAGTTTTTGGGAACTTGAATCAATGTGTCCGGGATATCTGATGGCCGGTGTGGGAATCTGAAAGGAAGAAGGGGAAGTGGTTGCCCTATCATAGTACCAAGCATGCTGAGTATACTGTTATTTTACGGGGATTTGGACTTACTTGTAAGCAATTTATAAAGGGAGTCCAATAGTCATGGTAGTGAGAGGTGGCGAGATTTCTGCAAGAGCGGTAGATTATTCCGCTGCAAACTGATGTACAAATTATACAATTAATATTTAATTAGCACAGGAATTTCAAACACACCTACATCGGGGTCAGCCAGAAGCGAGTTTACTCATTGTTTTACTAGTTGGGGAAGTTAAAATAGAGGTAGAAGTTGTAATTAAATAAATAAACTGCTTCTAAAGATAGGGGAACACATTTCTGGAAGGAAATCACTTGTGGTGATAAAAGGACTTACTAAGTCTGAGTAGTTACAGGATTCTATGTGTCTCGCCGTTCGCTGGAGACAACATGAGTTTGTCCTATTCGGGCTTTTCTAGAGCTGGGGGGGCAAGGGTCAGAAATGTAATGTGATCAGAAATGGAATTTACATAAGTGGTTGGATTAATTAGGTGGAGACACTAAACAATCGGAGAGACTTACTGGGTATGATTTAGAAACTTTGCACGACAATGAGGGTCTGAATACCGGCTTGCTCGCTATGTAAGGGGTCAGTTGGTCCTTTTCAAACGTACCGCCTGGAGCTGGGGGAGCAAGATTATAGTCAATAGATCGAAGCCATTAGTGCGGCCGAGGGAAAGTATTGACTAGCGGCAGACTTACTTAATCCTGACGGTTTGGCAGCAGAGAACGGGGGTCCGAGTGCCTTGCTGCTTGCTGCTCTCACACTGGAGTGCGTGTGATAGCGCGGTACTTGTTCTTCCGGGTTGTACGCACAGGCACTGAGCGTCCTCTCTATGCGCATGCGTGACAACAAACCACAGTTGTAGTTCATGCAGGTATCCTGCATTGCGCATGAGTAGAGGGTGGACATATTCCATTAGATGGATAATGATCTCTTAATGTTGGGGCCTTATAACTAATCAAAGGTCATTGCATTCTTGTGTAAAACCTAATCGGCAATTATTGCTTAGTCCAATATGTACGCCATATAGTTGGGAGTTATTAAATTGAGGGTGGACGCCAGTGATTAAAGTGTAAGGTGCTACATTTAGACCTATGTGGGAGGAGAGTTACACTATGTCAGGGCATTCAATATTATATATACACAGTTTACATTAGAATTGTTTACAACAAAACAACATTATTGCATGATTGCACAACATATTCATATGGTCAGTTACAGGATGGTGTTTTTCGGGGGTTGTATTCAGATACACATATTCCATTCGTCAAGGGAATTGAGTCCTTTTTCAATAGTCTTGCAATAGAAAATCCATTTGCATTCCAAACGGTTCAAGGTAGTTTGTTGATTACCACACCTCGCATTTGGTGCCAGTTTGTCAATCACTTGCCAATTAAGTTTGTTTTCCGAGTGTCCAAGTTCAAGGTAGTGTTCCACCAGTGGTGCAGTTGTCACTTTGCAGTGGATCCTGCTCCTGTGCTGAGAAATCCGTGTCTTCACTTGCTGGGTCGTTTGGCCAATGTAGAGTAGTTTGCAAGGACATTCAATGCAGTAAATGACATTTTTGGAGTTGCAGTTAGAGAAAAATTTTAATGTGTGCTTACAACTCTCATACTCAAATACTTTTGTGTTCTTAGTGAATTCGCATGCCATGCAGTTATTACACTTAAAGTGTCCTAAGACGGGTGGTAGGTTGAAACTCGTCTCGATTGTGTTGTTCCTACTGGGCGCTACTGCTGCTCTTACAAGATGATCTTTTAGGTTGCGGCCTCTTTTGAAAGAAAAGAGGGGGAAACCTGTATTAAGTCCTAGAGGGTCCAGTACAGTCCAATGTTTTTTGATTAATTTGGATAGTTTATTGCTGACTGTATTGAATGTTGTTACACAGGTAATTCTTGACAGTGTATTTTTGGGGTGTGGTTCAAGCAGGTGTTCTCTATGCGTGTACCAGGCTGTTTTCATGGCCCTTCTAACTAGTTTTCTTGGATAACCCCTGGAGATTAATTTCTTGCATAGGATTTCCGCCTCTGTAAAGAAATCATTTTTATATTTACAGTTTCTTCTGATCCTTAGAAACTGGCTGTATGGGAGGCCATCCCTCAGTGCCCTTGGATGTGCGCTATGGTATTCTAAAAGGGTGTTGAGTTCCGTGGGCTTTCTGAATAAGGTGGTATATAGTTGTTCATCCTTGCATTTAATTGTTACATCTAGATAGTCAACTTGGTGTCTGTTATAAGAGAAGGTGAATTTAAGATCAGGTAGATTGGTGTTTAGCCATTCACAGAAACTATGCAATGTCTCCTCATCGCCACCCCAGATCATAAGGACATCATCGATGTACTTGCGCCATAATTTGATTTGGTCATAGTAGGGGTTGCTTTCAGTGAGGATGATGTTGGACTCAAGGTCATCCACAAACAGAATGGCAAAGTTGGGGTAAAAAATCGCCCCCATAGAAGTTCCCTTACACTGTCTGTAGTACGTGTCTTTGAATAAGAAATAATTCTTGGTTAGGGCAATTTCAAGAAGGCTGATTATGAATTCAGTTGGCACTTGGTGGGGTGCTGGGCGATTGTCTAGATGTTTTTTGATCACAGCTATCCCTTTCTGTTGCGGGATGTTCGTGTAAAGTGACTCTATGTCAAGAGTGACAAGAATTTCACTATTGGGATGAAATGGTTGTGATTCAATAAGGTTGATCAGGTGCATTGAGTCCTTAATATAGGTATTGGTGTCAAGAATTAAGCCTTTAATGAAAAAATCAATGTATTTCCCCAGGGGTTCCACAATGGACCCGCAGCCTGAGAGGATTGGTCTGCCTGGCGGTTGTGCTGCATCTTTATGCACCTTGGGGAGTGTGTAGAGTACTGGAGTTCGGGGTTCTTTATTGTTAAGAAACAAAAATTCATTTTTGCTAATGAAGCCATGGTCAAGTGCTTCTTGGGTGATAAGGAGGATGGTTTCACTGATGTTTTTGGCAGGATTACCCTTTAATTGTTCATAGTGTTCCCTGTTGCTAATTTGGCGCATGATTTCTTTTTCATAGGTAGTGCGATCTTGGATTGCAATCCCTTCTCCTTTGTCACATGGTTTTATGACAATATCAGTATTTTGTTTTAGCCTAGCCAGGCTATTTTTCTCTTCTAGACTGATATTGTAAGGGGTGAATTTATAGTTTTCTTTAAGTTTTCCCAAGTCTCTAAGGACTAGGTGCTCAAAAGTGATCACTCCCGGGGGCATACTGCCACTTGATGGATTGAAAGTGGACATAGGGCGGAGACCTGTGGTGTCAGTCTTTTTGGGGCTATCCCGGTTTTTAAAGAAGGTTTGTAACCTCACTTTCCTAAAGAATTGCATGATCTCTGACTGTATGTTAAACCAGTTTGTTTTTTCTGCAATCACGAATGACAGACTCCTACTGAGAAGGGCTATATCTGTGGAATTCAATTGATGTTGTGAAAGGTTGAATATGGGTATTGTCTCCATATTAGTATGTGATCCTGTCTCACAGTCTAGTATTTGTAGCCCCATTGGTAGTGCCTGTTCCTGGTTTGGCGCTCTCCGGTGGGAAGTTGTATCTGGGCCTGGTTCGTCCCCTCCCTCTCCCTCTCCCTTGTGGAGGGTCTGGGTTCCTGGGTTGGCCTCTGTCTAAAAAATGGGGGTTTGTATTGGAGGAGGTACTTGGGCCTTCTGCTCCCTCAGACCCGTCAGATTCTGCTGAAGAATCAGAGAAGGTAACGGGTGCTCTGTTTTTGAAACGACCCCAGGTACCTGTGGGAAATCTCTGTTGTTCCTGCGGGCCTACAGTGAAGAAGTCTTCCCGGAGGTATGGGTATGTCTTCTCCTTGCTATAGTTTTTTATATCTTTGATGACTTTTGTAGTTTTTTTGTGGAGTTCAAACCTTTGAAAATCTTGTATTGTGCGGTCTATTTTCTCTAGAGCGGACTTAGCGTCTGCTAGGCTGTCCAAATCGCGAATTGCTTGTTCTAGCGCTTGTATCTCTTCTAGTTCTTTCTTGCTGTGTTCTAGGGCAGTATCAATGCCAAGCACCATCCAATGGCGCGAGCAGGTTGTTCCTATGTGTGAGAATCCTGATTTAAATTTAGGATCTTGGATAAAAATAGCTGGAACGTTGCGTACCTGAAGGCCTATGGGGATGACTTTGGCTCTTAGGTAATCTGTGAGCATACGGGCATGTAGCTCCGTGCGTATGTGTTTTTTCTTTAGACGTTCGAGCTCAGCTAGTTTTTCGCTCGCTGTGTCTAGGGGGGCCCTGGGGTTGATCAAGGGGCCCTGAAGCAGGGATGGGCCTGTAAGTTTGCTGGCAATATATTCTTCCGTGTATGTTGTACCTATGTTTATAGACATTGTCTGCTTGATTCTTGAAAAAAGGAAATACTAATAATCCTTATTGCTTAATAACCACTCAGTGAGTGATACCCTTGCAGTGTAGCCACTGCGCGTGAAGTAGGTTTTGAAAACAAGGGTACCCCATAAAGCGAACCTGGGGTAGAGACGTATTTTAGAAAAACAATGGTTCAGGGGTGGCCTAATTAGGTCGTTAGGAGAATAGAGCGTATAATTAATTCACGCTGGGGAGCTAGATGTGTAGGTAAACATAAATTCAATTATTTATTTACATTTCTTAACCCCTTCCACGCTCATGACGAGCTGGGCTCGTCATGAGGTAGCCTCCTCGCACGCTCATGACGAGCCCAGCTCGTCATGAAACATGGGAATGAGAAAAACTCAGCACAGGAGGGGAAAATGCATAGCATCGATGTGGTTAACATGCATCATGGCGTTTCAGGTGCTCATATGAGTGACAAAGTGCATAACGTATCTGTCAATTTCACCCTAGCTTGAGACTATGGTTGTTACCCTATTGAGCCGAGTGGCGGGTGTGTTTTGCATAGGAAAGAACTCAACACATCAGTTTAAATACCCCATTAGCCGCATGAGTGAGCACGCATTACGCATGATTGCATTTTCATAAGCTAAATACAATAAGTTGACAAACAAGACGATTCTGTCGCATAAGGATGTTTCAGTTTGATGTTTCCTTTTACTAAACGACGATAACAAACGGAGACACTGACCATAGTTACACGTGTCACATGAAATTGACTATAATGCATTCAATTCAAATGTAAGATCATAATCTAGCCACAATTACTGTACGTGATGGCTTTTGTTTATACTGACAGCCTAAGTTTTATCTTTTTGTAAAGCAGTGTTTTCACTGTATCGTGACCTGATAGGTACACCACCAACACTGTAGTATGATTTCAATAGATATGTGTCCATACTACATACCAGATGTTTTGTGACACACTTTCATTGTTTCAGAGCAGGGCTCCCTTCCCTGAGTTTTAACCAGGTTGAGGTGGGTTATCTTGTCCTACAAATTTGGGTGAGTAGACAACATAGGAGTACCTTTTCTAGACTCTACATTGATGTATGACTAATTAGTCATTAGAAGTCTTTTCTCATGTTGGGATTTACACCATTTTCAATGTCTCATCTTTACAGACAAAGTTCCAGTGATACCGAATCATACACAGGATTACTGGTTTTGTATCATCGTTTATCTTATTCTTTCTTAAATATTTTTCAGCAGCTGCTTTGTTTACCCATTGGTCCTGATGAAAGTCTATATACTTTTTTTAGATGGCAAAGGCTGAAACATGTTGACCACTCTTTACACCTTAGCAGTATAAATTGATACTGCTTTGCACTGCTTTTTAATCCTGCCAGTTTGGAAGAGCCAATAAAGAATTTGTTTCATCCATACTAGACAGTTTTAACTCACTTTCACTCACTCATTGTGCTGTACTCGCACCATACCTTACTACTCACATATGGGATTTTAGCAACCGTAACAACTGTTGACAATGTACAAAAACATCCCAGAGCTCCTACCTCACAGTGATGGAGTTGTAGCCCTCAGTGGAACTAGGTTTTCCCACTGGGAGGAGAAGCCCATATGATGAAGCATGCCACCTATGGTAGGTGAGGGCATTCGTCCTAAAAGGGATCTTTCCCCTTTTGGGAGTTTTTAGGAGGCGTATACTCACCTCTTTTTTCTTTTTTCTTTTCTCTCCCTTTGTTTCCTATACTGATTTCAGGCTGCCATAGACCTGAGAAGTATTTTGTGTTATAATTGAAATTTTAGGGGAATCACTTCTTGCAGGTCTCTAAACTTTATCCCTTGGACCCTCCATCCGAGTTCTTTCTGTTACGAATAATGTACTTGTACATTGTCATGTCACAGTTTCCTGCTGTGCCAGATGTGATTTGCTATGTTGTGCACATTTGCGGCACCATTTGTGTCCTGTGTTCTGTTGTAGAGGTGTTGCTGTTTGCACCGGGATGCAATGTCGAGGTGCACTTATACTTATGTGCGTATTCTGCACGGTGGTTGATTTGCTCCTGTGGCTCTGATTTGTCTTCCACTGGTCCCTCTCATGTGGTGTGCCTGTCAGTTCTGGCCTTCCACAGTGCTGAGACGTTGCAGACTTGGATAACTTGTGCTCTTTGTCGAGTTGTGACTCGCGGGCATGGTTAGTCAACAGATTTGTCGTTGAAGTCAGGTGTTGTTTGTTCAGGTGGTTGTGTACGTCTGCAACCTGTTCCTTTCCGGTTGTGGTCCGCACCCAGCCACTTCAATGTTGTGCCGTGTAAATTGTCATGGTGATTGTACTGCAGCCATGCTACTCGTCATGTGGTGTCTCTTGCATTGTCAGTGTGGCTGACGTATATGCATGTTTGCTGTGTTTCGCAAGTGTGCATGTGTTGGTTGTGTGCTTGTTGATGTGTTGTGAGGGTGCCCCTTTAGGCACATGGTGTACGTGAGACTACTTGGTGTTTGTGTGTGTGCTGAAGTGTTCCCATGGGATCAGGGACATGATCTTGAGTCATTGTGGGTGTGCAGTGTGTTCTGCTTAATTGTGCATGTGTGCCATTCTGCCCATCTCCACCCGTCCACCCACTCCCTGGTCAGTGCGCACCCTGTTGATGTTGTGTCGGGTCTTGTTGGA
The DNA here is from genome assembly GCF_964261635.1 of Lissotriton helveticus. NCBI lineage: Eukaryota > Metazoa > Chordata > Amphibia > Caudata > Salamandridae > Lissotriton > Lissotriton helveticus. Next base: position 866,415,912 of record NC_136057.1, on the reverse strand, counting down.
CAGTGTCCGGATCCCGGGCTCCTGTCACTGTCTTCCGACTGGTGACTATGGCCACCATCTTCTCCGTGTCATTCAGCTCCTGATGTTCTGCTGCCCCCCCTCCTACGGGGTGCGTTGTTGCTTTTTTGGTGGCAGCGAGTTTCTGCTTGGTTTTGCCATTCACATCAGTCCAGGGCCTCTTGTGCTATTCCATTGTCCTCTGCCATGCGACGGCATTCACATGGTCCGAGGTGGTATGCCATCTTTGCCTCTTTGTTGTCAATGACACGTTGGAGGTGACGTACAGTTGGTGGTGGTGTTATGGCTCATCTGTGGCGATAATCTGATTTTCCTGGCGACTGTACCCCGTATTCCTCTTCCTATTCTCTTTGGCCTTCCACGGGCCCTGTATTCCTTGGTGTTCCTCTGTGGAGAATGTGGGGTTCATGTTGTCCTCTGCAGTTGGTCAGGGTGCATCTGTGGTACTCCGCAGTTGATGTAATTTTTTTAGTGGCATTTGCCGTATGCTGTGCTTGTGCTTTTTTCCGAATTACGCGTGGGGATTGCTGGCCTCTCACTGGTTCTCACTGTTTTCTTATCGCGTTTGGGCACATTGCGTCCGTTTACGCGTTGGGGTTTGTGTTTTTATCTCCATTGCAGTGGTTGTATCGTGGACATTGGCCGCGTTTTCGGCGGACTATCGCAGGGTACGACCATATTGTTAATTTCACGTTGACACAGGGTTATTTTTCCGCAATAGGCTGTGATGTGTAAAGGTGCGTTCGCATTTGTTGGTGATGTTTAGCACACGTTCTTGTGAATATACCCCTGAGTCTTCTGGGGAGGACTCCATTGTTTGAACAAGAAGAACCCAGGATTGGAACAATGTAGTGTTGTTTGGATCCCACCTGTATACACTTTTTGTAGACATGGGGTTTGGATCCACTGTTTAAGGTTACAAAACTGGTTTGGGTTGGTTCTCTTTCAAATATGATGTCCAGGTTGCTTTTCAGACCCAGCCTTGGGTTGAAGTGAATTCTTTACAGCAGTTAGGAATGGGGCTGTCTTCAAGAATGCGTGTTCACAACTTTGGCAAAATGAAGTGTGAGATCTCTGCATCTGCCTATCATCAGTCTTTTAAAGCAGTAATCAGTGACATGAGCAAGAGCAGGCCTTCCCTAGAACCTTTCACATTGTGAACAATTGAAGCTGCAATCACACCCCTAGCATCCACCCAATGACAGAGCCCAGAAAGGACAAATCAACACTCTTTTGCTAGCAAGCATTTAATAGAATTCTAATGGTAGCCTGTCTCCATCCAACTTCACTTCAGTGTCTGGCTCTCCACCCTCCAGTCTCGGAAATATAGACAATCCATTTCCACTGTTTGGGGAAGCATTCCCCTTCCTTCAATTTGTGGACTGCTAAACCAAGTTTATTCAAAATGGACACCACTGGCTCCAGTAGTCAGGCTCACACAATACACAGAGTCCTACTTTACATGCTACACATGCCCTGCATATACACTCGACATACACAGGAAGTTAGCGCAAGGTTTTGTGCCTTACAACACAGCTGAACTTTACACAAGTGGGGTTAGAATGCCATCACATGAATAATGTGGTGAGCGATGTCCCAGTAACTCTATTGTCATCTGGAGTTAGAGCCATTCTGATCTGATTGACAGGCCAGAGTGGACTGTTGGATCTGCAGTCTTCTGCATTGGGCGTAGTCAAGGGTGGCCTGGTGTCCACTCTAATGGGATGGGATAGATGACTGATTGCTTGCTTGTGGCCGTGATTTGACTGTGGAGGCTGTTGGACTGCTGATTCTGGTGCCTACAGGGTGCAGTGAGTCTCTGTGCCTAGCCAGATGGCTGCTGTGTTTGGAGAATGGGTCCCTGCCAGAGAAGATCAACGGTGGTTGCCCTAATGGGTGGCAATTCAAGCTGCACCCTTTGGTCTATTGACACTCAAGCCCTGTTCTGCACTGCCTGGGCCTAGAGCTTCATTTGTATGACTGTTGGTGTAGGCCTGGCAGCTCATGCACTGGAACCACCATTGTTCTTTCTGGGGGCAGGGAGGAAGCAGTCCACTTCAGAGGGTGAGCTATGCTGGATGCCTAGGGTCCTGGTTAATTGGTGTGCGTGGGGGCCTCAGAAAGCACAAGGTCCATGCAACTGTTTGTCAGACTGTTTAAATTGCTAACAGGTGTGACACGGGCCAATCAGCATTTCTGACTGAGCCTTGGTGAGGTGTCAGGGGCTCACTTACCTCAGTCTCAATGGTAGACAAAATCGAGTGGAAGCATTTTATTGATTGTTGAGTCGGCATCTGGTCTGGACCACCACGCGGCATTGACTGAGGCTGTGGAGGACAAATTAATTGAACTGCTGATCCCAATTCAAAGATCAACCTCCTCCACAGAAAGGGGGTGGGAGTCACACATATATGAACTGAAGGTTCTATGGCTTCAGTGCACTATACTCCACAAATATGGGAAGGATACCGTTCTAACCAAAACAAACATGGTCAAATACCAATTGAAGAAAGGATCCACTTTGTGTTACACACTCTCACTATCAACACCGTAAATCAATATATACCTAGTATTAATAAAGGGAAATCCATCATTCACTTTCATGAACCACACTTTCTTAGCACTGAATGCTGTTTAATGTAAACATGTCTGGTTTATTTAATATAATTAAACCTTTACATATCCAAAATTGCTATCAAAATTAAAACATACTGTATGTAATATTTCCTTTATATAAATCGATATTATATCTAGTCTAAAAATGTAAAACCATTATTCATACTAAGTACAAAATATCATCACCAGGATATCTCTCTGTTACATTAAACACTTTTTTTATATATACAAAGTTTTCTTCTGATTTACACGAGCACAGAACTGAGGATATCAATAATATACAAAGAAAAACAAATTTCATCACAAGTTGTGACACAAAAGGGATCCTTTCTTCAATTCAGTGCACTATACCCATAACAGATCCCAACCTAGTTGCTATTGCTGATATTTAGTGAACAGATCATTTTCTTGCTGATAGCTACTGAAACACCTGGTGACTGTCTGTATATTCCATGGTCTCTCATTTTTCAAAAAATACCTAGATCTGCTTTCTCCGCATTTTCTTTCCAAGTTAGAGAAGGCCAGGTCTTAGGGTGTACTACTGCCTTCATTGCAGAAAGCCCTCCAGGTAACATTGCTTAAACTGGGCTAGCCTCCAAAACAATGGTAGATTTACCAGCCATTATCACATTGTTAACACTGATAAAAAAATGCTAGATAGGGTCATTTCCAATAGAATTCTGTCACTGTGCCTGATCTGGGCTACCCTGGTCTGTCAGGCTTCAAACTAGCACACTCAGTATCCCATATCCTGTACACAGTTTTTGCCATCATTAACCAAATGTGCTCAAGCCTGCCTGCAGTAGTGGTCTTCATGTATGCCACCAATGCATTGGCTCCTGGGACGGACGTATCTATTCACCATTCTAGAGATTATTTGCCTGGGGTGTTGATTTGTTAGCTGGGTTAACCTTTTATATTTAAGCCCGGTGGCTTACATCAAACTCAAGGGGCTGTGTTCTTGCTGCTCACCATGGCTAGAGAACCTAGGCAGGGATGCCCCATTTGTCCTATTATATTTGTGCCATCTTAACATCGCTAGCCTTCTTGCTGGTGTGTATCATCATCATAACAACTCTGTTATGAGATTTCACCTTTCGGTCTGGAGACACTGTTATCAATGTATGCATGTAATATTTTATTGTTCATTAAAAATCCTGGAGCCTATCTGTCCCCAGTCATCAGGGAGATTTCTCAATTTGGCCGTCTTTCAGGTGTCACGATAAATTGAGGAAGCCAATGGGAATTGCCTAACAGTCCTTATACCCTGCAATGCAGCTTGGTCATTAACGAACAACCTATGCTAAAATCACCGAGCAGTTGGAGAGATGGGTGTGTCTCCCTCTGTCTATTGCAGGACAAGTGGCCCTGATGAAAATGGTTGTGCTACCTAAACTCTTATTCCTATTCCTCAACATTCCACACCTGCTAAAGTGACATGTATTTGGTTAGCTCAAGTATCTAATGATCAAATTTGCTTGTGCTCGGAAACAGCCTTGTGTTGATTTGGAAACCCTGACTCTCCTTTATATAAGTTGATTCGCAGGACCTGACTTTGAACTGTAGTATTTATGCCCATTATTGAATCCACCTGCTACTCTTCCCCATCTAGTAGTGGAAGCAGACATGGCACACCCCGCCTCTTGACCACAAATCGTTTCATTCTGTAAGTAAACCTTTGGACTCCCTCAATTCCTTGGGCTGTGCCAGATGGACCGGGCAGAGGCTGGCCATCAGCACTGGTATGGCAACACTTCACTCCTCAAACAAACCATTGTAATACCACCCTTTGCTCAGGCCGATGCTTGACTCCAGGGTAAGATCCAGTTACTAAGGTTAGGACTACAGACATAAGGAGGCAGGTTTTTGCCAACAAAGTTTATTAAGAATGAACCAAATAGTAGGCCGCTAGACATTTTCCTGTACTATTACCTTTGGGCCACCTGTCAAGTTCTGTACATGTTATTCAATCTGCAGCCCCCAGATTCTCACTGATATCGATCCAGTCCTGACTGGAGGCCTCTAGACACCAGACTCTACAAGTTTTTCCAGGAGTGCATGTGTGGTATATTAACAGCTAATGGTAGGTGGAAAGTAGACCTAAAGCCCTCAATCTCTGATACACATTAGTCCCACTGCTGTGATCATAACAGAGAAGCCTCTCTTATTAGAAGGCATAGACTGTACACTTCAAGGTCCTTTACAGGGTATACTACCGTCCCTTAAAGGAAAAAGGCTTAGCATAAGATGCATGATGCTGGCATTTCCATGATCCAGAGGGTGGATATTTTCACCTGGCCTGGAGCTGCCAGACAGTGACAAGTTTGTCGACAGCAATCTTCACCACATTTTATATTATGATAGAGATGCCGTTGCTCCCATCCAACTTTGTGTTTTTGTTGGGGTATGCTTGGAATGTCTCTGTCTTTTTAAGCAAATACATGGCAATTGAACTACTAGCTGAAAGGTGTGTGTCCAGGTCCCAATGTTCATGACTGGTTGAAAAACACTCTCTGCTGTGTAGCAGAAAATTGTGTCATGATCAGCTGTGTTAGGGGTCTGGGCCCCAACGTTTATGACTGGTTGAAAGTCCCTATCTACTGTGGTGACAAGTTAGATATCTACTTGTCCACTCTCCTGCTGTTGACCAGGCACAGAGACAGCTGGGTTCTTTCATGAGCCACAGGGCTGACCTTAATTACCAAAATAGCTCTATACAAAATGTGCAGTAATATGATACATCTTTTCTCTAATCACATCTGGTATAAATAGGTTGCTATAAGAATCTCTCACCTGTAAGATGTGTGCATAGGCACCTCCTTGAGTTTTCTGCCTATTATACCGTCCTGACGCTCTCAGTAGCGGTCGCTCCCCCACGCTCCCTGCTCTACTCCTGAGATCGTTTGGGCTGCGTTCTTTGCTCTCCTCAGAGTATTGTACATCTGCTGGCTGCTGTGCATATTTGCGCTATATTGAGATAAGCTTTGTCGAATTGCAGAATTAATTTAACCTTCAGCGCTCGCTGTGTTGCTCTGATTATAATTGCATTGATTGTGTTGTGCCTTGTTTATTTGTAGCGCTTTATTGTATCATCGTGTAAGCTGCTTGATTTTGGCTTTGTGCCCCAGCCTCTCTCTAGTTTCGTTTCTCGCTACTGCTGCCATTTTGTTGTTATTGTCCCTCAGGGACCGCCCCCTGCACCTCGCCCCTGCCTCCCAGCTGATCCTCCCTCGCCCCTCGCCCCTCCCCCCTCCACTTCTCCATTTATGACGGATGCATTTGCGTGCAGCGTTCACGCGCAGCGGTCGCGCTCCATGTGCGCCGAAGGTGCGCCAAAGGTAAGCCCGTCTACGCCCGTCCGCGCCTGGACCGCGCCCAGCGCCAAACCCCCTGGCCCCCTGAAACCGCACTCCTCCAGCATTACGTATGATGCCGCCTCCCTCTTAGCCCTTAACCCCAGACGCATACCACAATGCTACGAAGCTGCCCCAGGACGTACCCACGGTCCCTTCACCTGCCACTCCTGCAAGTTCGCCTGCATCAATACCCACACCAAATCCACCTCCTCCAAACACAGCTCCGACTCTAACCACCTGAAGTGCATCCTGCTGAACACCCGCTCGGTCCACAGACACGCCACTGAACTCTGGGACCTACTCGACACCGCGTCACCGGACGTCGCCTTCCTTACCGAAACTTGGATGAACGCCTCATCAGCGCCCGACATCGCCATAGCCATCCCGGACGCTTACAAGATCATCCGAAAAGACCGCACCAACCAAACAGGAGGAGGCATCGCCATCGTCCATAAGAACACCATCCGAATCACGACCAGCTTCGATGATAACCTTACAACCGCCGAACACCTCCACTTCCAGATCCACACCGACCCCAGGACCACACTTAGAGGCACCCTCATCTACAGACCACCAGGAACCCGTAAACAATTCAGCGAAGACATCACTGACTTCATCAGCCCACATGCCCTCACCTCCGAGAACTACATTCTACTGGGAGATTTCAACTTCCACCTAGAAAATAAAAACGACAGCAACACCACCACCCTTCTGGACAACCTGGCCAATCTCGAACTCAAACAACTTGTTGACACCCCCACCCATGTAGCCGGACATACGCTCGACTCTGTCTTCACCTCCTGCAAACACATCTCCTTCGATCATACCACAGCTCCCCATTGGACGGACCACAGCTGCATTCACTTCAGCTACAAAACTATCACGACTCACAACCCCCCACAACCTATTCCTCGAAGAAACTGGAACAAAATCACCACCGACCAACTCCTCACATCGCTCAACCAAAACCCTCCCGCCCTCTCATCGGACCCAAACGAAGCTGCCACCAAACTCAAACAATGGATCACTCACAGCGTTGTCGAATTAGCACCCTTGAAAAACCACCAGATCAAACAAGGCTGCAAAAAGGCCCCCTGGTTCAACGATGACCTTAAGAATTCCAAGAAACTATGCCGCACTCTCAAAAAAACATGGAGAAAAAACCCAACCACTGACAACCTGACCACCTTGAAGGCAGCCACCCGCAAACACCACCAATTGATCCGATCCACCAAGAAATCAGCATTCAAGGATCAACTCGACAACAACGCCCACAACAGCAAGGAACTATTCAACATCGTCAAAGAATTTACCAACCCCACCGCAGCCTCAAACGACATTACTTCCTCCCAAGACCTCTGCGACTCGTTATCCTCTTTCTTCTACAACAAAATCGCCGACATACATAACAGCTTTAAGAACAATTCCAAAGAACAGTCCAATCCACCCACCTCCGAACCCAAACCGCTAGCACCTGGAACCCAATCACCACTGAAGACACCATCCACCTAATGAACTCCATCCATTCAGGTTCACCAACCGACCCCTGTCCCCACCACATCTTCAACAAAGCCGACTCCATCATCGCACCCCATCTCCGTGATGTCATCAACTGCTCTTTCAACTCCGCTACCTTCCCAGAAAGCTGGAAACACGCCGAACTCAGCGCCCTCCTGAAGAAACCCACAGCAGACCCCTCTGAACTTAAGAACTACCGCCCCATTTCCCTCCTCCCATTCCCTGCCAAAGTCATTGAGAAAGCCGTCAATAGCCAGCTCGCCGCCTTCCTTGAATCCAACAACTCCCTCGACTCTTCACAGTCCGGCTTTCGAGCCAATCACAGCACCAAAACCGCCCTCATTGCAGCGACAGACGACATCCGAACGCTACTGGACAACGGAGAAACAGTTGCCCTCATCCTACTCGACCTCTCCGCCGCCTTCGACACAGTCTGTCATAGCACCCTCATACAATGCCTCAGCAACGTCGGAATACAAGGAAAAGCCTTGGACTGGATCATCTCGTTCCTTGCCGGGAGAACCCAGAGAGTCAGTCTCCCCCCATTCAAATCAGAGGCCACCGAAGTCATCTGCGGAGTACCACAAGGATCATCACTCAGTCCCACCCTCTTCAACGTTTACATGAGCCCCCTCGCATCCATCGCGCGACAACACAACCTCAACATCATCTCCTACGCTGACGACACCCAGCTGATCCTTTCCCTCGCCAAAGACCCTAACACCGCCAAAACCAATCTTCATGAAGGCATGAAAGTAGTAGCCGAATGGATGAAAAACAGCCGCCTAAAACTTAACTCAGACAAAACGGAAGTTCTCATCCTAGGATCTTCCCCCTCTGCCTGGGACGACTCATGGTGGCCATCGGCCCTGGGCACAGCACCCATACCCACAGACCACGCACGGAACCTAGGCTTCATCCTAGACTCCTCTCTCTCGATGACCAGACAAGTTAACGCCGTCTCATCCTCTTGCTTCAACGTACTTCGTATGCTCAAAAAAATCTTCAGTTGGATCCCCACCGAAACAAGAAAGACGGTCACCCACGCACTGGTCACTAGCCGACTGGACTATGGAAACACCCTCTACGCCGGAACCACAGCCAAATTACAGAAAAAACTCCAACGCATCCAAAATGCATCAGCCAGACTCATATTGGACATCCCTCGCCAAGCTCACATTACCGGCCACCTGAAAGACCTTCACTGGCTTCCCGTCAACAAGAGAATAACGTTCCGTCTCCTCACCCACGCACACAAGGCCCTCTAGAAACTAGGACCCGAATTCCTCAACACACGACTGTCCTTCTACACACCCGCCCGCCAACTAAGATCCTCCAATCAAGCGCTCGCCGCAGTCCCGCGCATCCACAGATTCACTATGGGAGGAAGATCCTTCTCCTACCTGGCGGCCAAGACCTGGAATTCTCTCCCCACTCATCTCCGCCTCACACAGAACCACATTTCCTTCAGAAAGGAACTTAAAACCTGGCTATTCGATAAACAATGCACCTCCTCCCACAAGCGCCTTGAGACCCTCTGGGTGAGTAGTGCGCTATACAAATTCCTGAACTTGAACTTGAACTCTGCCATGGGATGGATTTGATCCATCACTAACATCTTTACTCACATCCATCTGCTCTGTTTCTGTGGCTACATTCTATTCTGTACTAATTGGTGCACGCATGTGACTGCTCATATTGACTTGTTTCTTTCACTATCATAAAATGAACAAGAATAACTAAAACAAACATTTGAAAAGCCAATAGGTTTTGCCTATACTAGATCTAATGACTTTGTCAATGTTTTGAACAATTTAAAGAAATGGGGGACAGTGGGAGGAGGGCTGGGGAGAGGATTACAGAGACAGTGAGAGGAGGATGGGGACAGCAACACTACGAGCAGTAACTGCGGGAGGAGGGAGGTTGTCTGTAGAGACATGCACTCTATAAGAGTGCATGATAAAAAGTGAAAAAATATTACCCGGAGGAGTCTACGGCCAGAGGAAGGACACTGGCCACAGACAGCAATCTGTTCTTGGTCCATGCTCCACAGTAAGGACACACAGAGAAGCCCCAAGAGGAATCTGGAGGAGAGGAGGATGGGGTGATCAATATAAAGCAAGTAAACAAGAGTGACGTAGGAGTTAACCAATATTAAGTGATAGTAAGTAATGGGCGGGTTCTAAGCCCGTTTTAATTTTTTTTAATTTACAAAAGATTTTGCAAGCACAGCGCAAGTGCTGTGCAAGCAAAGCCTAAAAAGTGTTTGTTCTACCATTAAAATATCCTAAGGAATGCTTTTGTACTACTGAACTCTGGAACTCTATGTAAATGTAAATGTAAATGTAGTATACTTGTAAAGCGCACAGCTGCCCCAGCAACGGGGCGTCCCGGCGCTGTATAACTCTGGGGAACCCGTCCTGGCTTTCCCTGTGGGATGGTCCCTTGCTGGGAGTCCCCAAGGTGGAGCCAGGCATCCCCGGAATTGGTGGGGCCGTTGTGGAGATTAGGCAAGCTAATGCCCAGAGTTGCCGAGTGGAACCCCTGATTATAGTAAGCACCGAAGCGAGAATTATCGAGTCCGCTGACCAAGGTCCACGACCCTGCCGCGTCGGGAATTGAACCCTGGTCCTGCCGCCTCTAACCAGTGAGCCACACTACTCCACTATGGAGCTAGTAAGATTGCCAATACTTTTGTGGAAAAACTTCTAAAAATTTCAGTCAACAGTCTTCAAAATGAAAAAGCAAATGTGCAGAAGCTGCACAACAAGGAAGTGTGAATGGATTTGAACATGAAATTGTTCCAGCACATTTCTTCCATTCTGGTGGCATGACACTGCCTCCCAGAGCAGCTAATGATCAAATTATATATACTGTTACAAGGCGTGGCCGGCACAGGTAAGAGCGGTGGGGTAGGCGGATGGAGGGAGGAATTTCGAAAAAGGACGCGATAGATAATTAAAATAAAAATATTAATACAACCACTTACGTTACGTTCACAAGATCATAGGGCTACAAGCATATCTGTCCTTCCCATAGAGACACATGAGGACGAAACTTAATTGATCGATAACAACACCATGGAACACGTTGGAAGTGGCTCTGATGTTTTCCCTGAAGCATTACTCGTTTCAGGAAAGCTTTTAATTGCTAGGTTCATTTGATAAACTTGTACAACCCTCATCCAAACCTGATAAAAGCCACCAGAACCCCATTGGGACGTAGATTCTCAGAAAGCCAGGACCCTTCTCTGGTGGAGCAAATGACACCTTCCTCACCGCCTCCCAACACACAATTAGAATGAAAGGGTAAATATTTTCTTTAACGGGCATGGCAGATAGCAAGTTCAAGATTGCCGGTTGCACTACACAACAATCTGAACTATATAAACAACCAAGAAATGTGGAAATATCCTACATTAGTCCCTTTTCCATGTTGTTTACCCTGGCAGTTTATAACTCTCAAAATCTGTATAACAATACACAAAGTCAGGCCGTAGGCTTCATCACTTTGTTAGTGTTTTAGGTACATCAGTCTTAAATAATCACTTAATAATATCGCACAGCAATCACCAGGCAATTCTTTCTGCTCTCTAAACACAAGAGATTGATTAAACAGTCCTGCTACTTTTCATAACAAATATAGCAGATTATTATCCTGTGCACTATTAGACAATGCGTGTAATCAACAGGCTGACTGCTGTTCTGACCGTTATCATTTAGTTATTATGATGCATTCACAGGCATTTTTCAGTTCCTTTGAGGTACGAAAGCTAGATTTGCCAATATCATTAGAGCGATTGCTTATTATTTTAGACAAATAAAAAACTGATAACATTTGTTACAAATACAAACCACATCTATCACGAAATGCGTAAAGTTCAAAGTAATAAATGCAGAGACAGTAGTCTGAGACAACATTCCTACACAAGGTCCTCATGGTAGTGCAATGTGAAATGAAAGCCTTATGCAGTGTCTGCAATTATTGATTGTTAAACAAATTCAATTATTTTACGCTGAAAGAGGAATAGTTATCACATATAACTGGGAGCTTAAAAAGAGTAAACTCTAGAAAGCAGAGTTCTGCAGGATATTTCCCCAGTGGCCTCACAATGCCGTGAGCTTTCAGTCCCAGCGAACCTTCCAGAGTTCACGTGTATTTCTCCTGCTCACATTTTTATCTCAGGACATACTGAACATATCGCAATGACGCAGGTGCAGAAGACCTCAACACAGGGAAGCACGTGTGAACTTATACACACGTGAACATTTATTACAAAAGACACTTGAAGGTTTGTGTACATGGATGGCTATACATACATTATACAATCTCAGCTGATAATAGGTCCTCAATATAGCTAAGGTGTGTCTCATAAAATATATTTAACTAACATTGTCGTGTCGTGAACCCCCCCAAAGATCACAGGAGACTGTTGGTAGGTTTCAAGGGTGTTTATTATCGATCGTGCTCACAGCATAGGATGCGTCCTGCCCCTTGCCCTCTTGGTCATCTTCCGTCCCGCCCTGCTTCCCTGACCGGAAGTGGTGTCCGGTGTCCCCTCCCACACTCCTGACCCCGGGGTCGTAGTGCCCACTGTCTGGGCACGACATCTCCCCCTTTGTTGCGAACAAAGCGAACAAACATTTTCTGTGACACTGCTTGTCGTTACTGGTAGAGCTAAAGAGAGAGAGAGAGAGAGAGAGAGAGAGAGAGATTCTCACGGTGAGCCTCACCACCTTACATCTCTTCATCAGTCTCTTTATTTTCTTGTATTCCCTTCTCGGCCATGTCTCTCCGTTATCCGTTTGTGCACCTTCGTCCTCTCTAGTGTCCTTCAGCGCTGGTACCTGCTGTTCTTGTTCTTTGATCTTCAATTCCTTGAAGTGCGAGCTGTTTCTTGTGTTGTGATACCGCCCTGCTGATGCTGTTATCATTGGCCCTCTCACTTCCGTCACCGTCAGTTGATCCTTTGAGAATGGGCTATCTGACTTCCTCAGCTGTCTCTGTCGCACTACTACTGTGTCTCCTTCTTTTAGTTTCGCTTGAATGGCATGTCTCCTCTTGTCTGCGTATGCTTTCATTTTTGCTTTTGCTTCTCCGTCTTTGGCAGCTATGCAGCTTCGCTCCTCTCTTGCTGTCTCTTCCATCTGCGGTAGCCTTGTCCTGCTCGAGCGTCCTAGCACGAGCTCGGCGGGGCACTGTCCTGTGGAGCTGTGAGGAGTATTCCGGTAGTCTCTTAGTATCTGGCATAGTGCCTGCCCTATCGATCTCTGCATTATCTTGGCTCGTTGTACCTCCTTCTTGATCGTTCCCATGAATCTTTCTGCCAATCCATTCGCCTGTGGCCACAAAGGTGTTATTTTCCGGTGGCGGATCCCTAGGTACTCCATGAATTTTCTGAATTCTTCTCCTGAAAATGGGGGCCATTATCAGTCTTTAGCGTTTGCGGAGAGCCCCATTATGCAAAGACATCGTCCATGACTGGCAGCGTTGCATTTGCTGACGTTGACGCTAGTTGCCTTACAATGGGAAATCTGGAGAATGCGTCGATTATCACTAGCAGGTAATTCCCTGTCTCCAGGGGCCCATAGAAGTCGGCTGCCAATTCGGTCCACACCGCCTTTGGTAGTTCCGACATCTGCAGCGGCTCTGGCTTGGACGGCTGCCCAGTCATTTGACAGACATGGCAGTGTGTGACTGCGGCTTCCACCATGCTGTCTAGTCCCGTGAACCACACTTTTTCCCGCAGCATTTTCTTTGTTGCTACCATGCCTCTGTGTTACTCGTGAGCTAGGTCTATCGTCTGTCTCCTCAGTGTCCTGGGCATTACTATTCGTGTTCCTCTCATCATTATGCCATTTTTGGTCTCTTAGAGCTCTTCATGGATCTTCTTGAATGCCAGCAGTTCCTCTTTTATTACTCCTTCTTCCACGATGCTGTTGTTATTGACATGCCTCCACCTCTGTTGTCTTGTCACCTTCTGGATAGTTTGCATTGTGAGGTCTCGTTTTGTTTCTTGTTCCAGTTCTTCCATCGTTATTGATGCCGAGTGTTGTGCTTCAATATGAAGTTCAGATATTCTTCCGTCATTGAGGTCGCCTCAACTGCATGTAGTAGAGGATGTCGTGACATGTAGTCCGCCGGGTTGTGTTCCTTTCCTGGTTGATGTATGATCTTGAAGTTGTAGTCCATTAGTCTGATTCCCCACCTCTCTATTCGGGGTGGTATTTTTGCATTGGGATTTCCATAGATCGTTATTAGTGCCTGGTGGTCTGTAATTTTTGTGAACGGTTTCCCGTATATGAATATGTGGTAGTGTTCGCATGCTCATACTACTGCCAGACTCTCTTTCTCCGGTTGCGAGTATGCTCTTTCAATGTCAGACAAGCTCTTGCTTCCGTAGGCTACTACTCTCCTTGGTGATTCCTTGCCTGGTCTGTGTTGTGCTAGTATGGCGCCCAACCCCACTGGGCTGGCGTCCACCGTCAGTTCGGTACAAAGTAGCGGATCAAAGTAGGCAAGGTGGTCTACTGCCATCACTGCGTGCCTGATCGCTTCAAATGCTTTGCTGCATTCTTCTGTCCATGCAAAAGTCTGTCCTTGTTTAGTTATTTCTCGCAGTGGTGCGCTCACCGTGGCAAGGTCTTTTATGTACCGTGCGCAGTAGCTAGCAAGGCCGAGAAATGACCTCACTTCGGGTGTTTTGCTTTTTCTAGCGTCTCCACCTTGCTGCAATCTAGTCGTATTCCTTTTTTGGAGAAGATATGTCCAAAGAACACCAGTGCGTCTCGCCCCAGCTCGCACTTGCCCTCATTTAGCGTCAGCCCCGCCCGCTCCAATTGGGAACACACATCCCGCAGTGCCTTGTCATGTTGCTCATCTGACTTGCCGAACGCCAGAATGTCGTCACTGTAGTTCAGACTGTTTTTTACTGGCCTTATTACTTGCCGTATTGTTTCTTGGAATATTTCAGCATTTGATGATATTCCAAGACTCAGGCGTTTATATCAAAAGAGACCCAGGTGCGTGGAAAACATTGTGATATATCTGGACTGAGGGTCAAGTTCAAGCTGATGATAGCCTTTACATAGGTCTAGTTTGGAGAAACGTCTTGTGCCTGTTAGGCAACTGATCATATCATCGAGGTGGGGTCCAGGGTGTCTTTCGCATTCGATTGCTGTGTTCGGTATTCTCATGTTGACGCAGATGCGAATCTTGGACGTGTTCTTTTTCGGCACTGCCATTATTGGTGATACCTATGGCGTCGGTCCCTCGCCTGGCTCTATAATGTCCTGCTTGAGCAGCGCTTCAATCTCTTCTTCTACCTGCGGCTGCAGGTGTATTGGCACTCGCTGGTGGTGTTGAGCTACTGGTTTTACTGCTTCGTTGATGTGCAGCGTTGTTTGGCGTCCCTTCAATTTCCCTAGTCCTTGTAGTAGTTCAGGATATTCTTTCAGGATGCTTTTCTTCTCTGACATGTTGTATGTCATTTCGAGGAGGCCCATCACCTGCGCAGTCAGATTGCTCAACAGGCACGGTGCCGGAATGTCACCTTTTAACACGCAAACTTCTTCCTTGAGGGTTTGGCCTTTGTATGTCAGATTTTCTGTGAAATTTCCCATGTTCGTCACTGGTTTTCTTGACCCCCACGTGAATACCTCAACTTTTGACGGCATCAGCACTGGCTTTACTTCCATCTTCTCATATTCCGACACGCACATGATATTACATGTTGCTCCGCTGTCTAGCATGAAACGTGCCTTGTGTTGTCCCACCTCTATTGTCACGGACTCCGTCTTCTTTATGTTGTTCTTGTTCACAAGGTGGATGCTTTCTCGATTCCTGCCTTCCTCTGTGAAATTTCCCATGTTCGTCACTGGTTTTCTTGACCCCCACGTGAATACCTCAACTTTTGACGGCATCAGCACTGGCTTTACTTCCAACTTCTCATATTCCGACACGCACATGATATTACATGTTGCTCCGCTGTCTAGCATGAAACGTGCCTTGTGTTGTCCCACCTCTATTGTCCCGGACTTTGTCTTTTTTATGTTGTTCTTGTTCACAAGGTGGATGCTTTCTCGATTCCTGCCTTCCTCTGTGGGCATGGTAGCAGTGTCGGACATGAGGCACAGTCGTTCTACCTTTCCATCGTCCTCTTCGTCTCCTGACTCCATCAAGGAGCTTCTGTTTGCTGTGTCTACATGCCTGACATGTCTGCTCGTCGTCATCCGTGTTCTTCCCGGTCTTCCTCTTTCACTCCTGAACTGCAGTCCCAGGCATGCATTGGCAAAATGGTTGCTTATGTTGCATTTCCTGCATGTTTGGCCCATTGCCGAGCTCGTGCGTTTGTATGGAAATTCAAGCCCACATCTGTAACAGGTTGATTCAGGTTGCTTCTTTGTCGCCTGTTCGTTGTGTCCTTTTTTCCAGCTGGTTGGGCGGTTGTTCTCTGCCATGCGGTGTGCCTGTTCAACTCGCCGTTCCTTTCCCCGTTCCATTTGCTTCGCTTGCGCTGTTGCTCTTGCCTCGGCCCTTGCCAGTGACAGGATCTTCTCCAGTGAGGTTGGTTCCTTCAGTATTCTCGCACGGAAGTCTGTGTCACGGCATCCTTCAATGATGCGCAGGAGAATCGCTTGTTCGTTGTCGCACTTGTCGAATTCGCAGTGAGTTACTAGTTTTCGCAGTCGCGTCGCAAACTCCTCTAGCGATTCATCCGTGTGTTGAAATGCTATTGTGAAGGTGTACCGTTCAAAATCAATGTTTCTCTGCGGATCAAATTTGTTTGTGAGGCATTTTATTAGCCCTTTGTATGTCGACGTCTCATCTGCTGGTAGTGTTACTAGTAGATCATCTACTTCATCACCCACTAGATTCAGGAACAGACCCAGTTGTTTGGCCTCTGTCACATCTGTGGCACTCATGTACCTCTTGACTCTCCTAATCCATCGCTCCCATCTGATTCCCACTTGTGGTTCTGATAAGTTGAATGGGAGAGGTCTGCGATATTGGGCGCTCTGCCTTTCGCTTCTTGGTTCAGCCATCTTTGTTTGCGGCTCTACTTCGATGTGTCTTCTTTCCTTTGATTGCTCTTAGCGGCACTTATGCTTCCTGCTTTCTTTTCTTCCTTTGTCACTATTGTCTTCTATTTTCTTTTATTTCAATATTTTCTTTGTTTGCATCTCTTTGTGCTTCCTTTTTATCTATTTTCCTCTTTTGTTCTGTTATTTTGTGTCTTTGCACTGCCTTGTGCTTGTTTTCTTTGCTTCAGTGCTCTTCTCGCCACATATTCTTTGTTTTTCTTGTTCCGCCTGACTTCAAATGGCTGCCGGTCTTTCCAGCTCTCTGATTGGTTCCTTTGCCTGATTTCAAAATGGCCGCCGAGACTCTCACAAGACTTCGGGGCCAATCCAAGCGTTGCCTGGTTTTAAAATGGCCACCCGGTCTTCTCTAGCGCTGATTGGCCAGTCCGCCTGACTTCAAGATGGCCTCTCTCGTGAGTGTTTGCGCGCTATTTTCGATCCTCACGCTCAATCTGCTAGTTTTCGTCGGGTCTTACCGGTGCTTGAAGATGCTTTGTTTTTCTCGTCAGTTGCGGTCGGTGTGGGCTCCCGCGCCGTTTCTTTTCTTCTTCACGCGAACCAGGGTGGGCTCCTGGTCTCGCTGCTTCCGTCGTTTTGCCACTCGACGCGACCCAGGGTGGGGTCCTGGTCTCGCTTCTTTACTTCTGCTGGGCACTCGACACGCGTGTGCTCGTGGCCTTCGTCGCCAGATGTCGTGTCGTGAAGCCCCTCGAAGATCACAGGAGACTGTTGGTAGGTTTCAAGGGTGTTTATTATCGATCATGCTCACAGCATAGGATGCGTCCTGCCCCTTGACCTCTTGGTAATCTTCCGTCCCGCCCGCTCCCCTGACCGGAAATGGTGTCCCGTGTCCCCTCCCACACTCCTGACCCCGGGGTCCTAATGCCCACTGTCTGGGCACGACAAACGTCAAACTGCATTGTGCAAATTGTATTCAAAATCACTAATGAAAGTCATAAAAAAACACGCACAATTTAAAGTTTCGTCTTCTGCTCTGAAAGCTAATGGTTATAGACGAGTAAAAGTCACCAGTATACAATAGGAGCACCCTAGAATACTTAGACATACACTGAAGAGAACATATTAGTTATTATACAGGTATGCCAACGTTTGGATACATCAACCTGGAATGATTTTCTTCTTGTTCTTTCTTTAGGAGTAGTAAAACATGCACCCTGTATCACCTAAACCCTACCACCAAACAAAGTCACTGACTCATTAGAAATTGGGTTGTTGGTTTACTGGGGTGTGAGCCCTGGTCAAACAGCAACCACAATCCTTGTCAGGGTAAGGAAGAAGCAAACCTAAAATTAACTGTGCTCCCAAAGGATGAAAAATAAAATAATAATACGTTACCATTTTATTTTTCATTCTCATTTCTGAACAGTGTCAGGACGGTGCTGCTGCTGAATGACAGCAGCAGGGAGGTGGGCAGGCTGTATTTGCACTTTTTAAAGTGCTTGTGTCCCTTTTGCCAGCCAACTGGTGGTGGGCAGCCAGACATGTGCACCTTGAAACCACTAAACCAGCTTTCTTAAGACAGCTGGGTAAGAGGTAGTGCAGGGCCCCAATGTCCTTGGGAAGGGCGAGTGAAGCAGCTCACTCCAATCAGTCAGCTGCTCTCACAGCATGAGTACTGCTTGTTATTCAACAATTATTTCAACCCTAAAAATGTGTAGACATACCATCAACCATTTTCAAGCTCATTAGTAGCTTTTATTAATTCATCAAAAAGTTTTTTCAGAAAGTTTTCAATTGGACATTACACAAACATCTAGTAAATTTTTTATCTAAACATTACACGACAATATATATTATATATTACAATCTCATTCAACAACCAACAAGTCTCTCGCCATCCAACATTCACTTCAATCCTTCTTAAAGAAACTTCCGGTTTATGATCAGTGGTTCGGAAACAGAAGCAATTGCCGTGAACAGGCACCAGCGGAGGCTTTACGCAAGGAGGCTTTCGGTTTACCATTTAAACTCGACATTGAAGAGTATTCATGGAGATTTCACTCACAACACAAAAGACCAGTAACTACAGGAAGTGACACGATCAAGGGAGCCATTCGGGAGTTGTTTAAATGGTTTCTTTTCATTATACTGAGTAAGGAAATAGATGATGTGACGCTTTTTGAAAAAAGTGAGGTTGGTCCTGATGAGAACCCGGATTTAAAAGGGGTTTGAAACACGTAGACTGTGGAACTACCAAACACTTGCCCTCAAACAATTGATTTTGAAATAATCTTGCTTGTTGCATTCTAGTAAATGAAAATGTGTAACAGGATGAAGCAATATGTAAAAATTACAAAGGATAAAAAAGGATTCATAATTTAATGCAATGTTGTTTGGTATGAGGAGTATGAGTATGAATGGAGAGCTTTTGATTTTCTTTAAGAATGATTGAAGTGAATGTGGGATGGCGAGAGAATTGTGGGTTGTTGAATGAGATTGTAATATGTATTGTCGTGTAATGTTTAGATAAAAAATGTACTAGATGTTTGTGTAATGTCCATTTGAAAACTTTCTGAAAAAACTTTTTGATGAATGAATAAAAGCTTCTAATGAGCTTGAAAATGGTTGATGGTATGTCCACACATTTTTAGGGTTGAAATAATTGTTGAATAACAAGCAGTACTGGCATTTTCTCTTGGTTGTTGTTGCGTATGAGCCGTACCCTTTGTTGTTATATAGCTCACAGCATGAGAGCAGCACCAGGATTGGTGCCCACACTGAAGCATCCGGTTGAGAAGAGGTCCGGAGCAGAGGACGATGGTTCTGGTAAGTTTTTTTATAAATTAAAATATTTACAAGCACGTGTGCCCCTGTAGATGCAAGCCACCACTGGCTCACACCCTTGGTAGCTGGGCACTGAACAGTCATGCTTGACTCAGAGGCAATGGGTAAAGTATTTGGCAATACCTCAAACAATAAAATAGTGAAAACACACCACAAAAGGAGTTCACAACAGATTTAGAAAAATAAAGTAAGTTTAAATATTTAAACAAAATCCAAAATGACAAATATCCACTTCGTACAACTGAAGATATTGAATTTTACAGTTCATAGTGGAAATAGTGCCTAAAAGCACAAAGCGCTACTGGGGATAGCTGGTCGCATCGCACCGGTACAAAGTCACAAGTTCAGGCCAACGGCGATCGAGCACGGGCCAGCTACAGAGATCCAGTTACGCCCACTGAACAGAGTACCCATTATCCTGGTTGCAGAGTGTTGCACGGATCCGCATCGAAGATGCGCCGCCAAGCCAAAGTGATGTGTCATTTCTGAGCTGCAGCAAGGCTGTGGTGCAAGGTCCTGTTGCATCGTTGTCCAGGGTCCTGTTGGTGGTGCTTGCAATGCAAAGTCCGGTGTCAGGGTGTAGCACGCAGCTGGTGATGCATCGGTTCCGAGGAAGGCGAGGCTGCAATGCGGAGTCCATCATCTTCATCGAGGCTGCCTTTGATGAGAGAGGTAAGTACCCGGGCTGTGGATGTGCTTTTGCTTTGTATACCTTATGGAGTAACAGGCTTGTTTTTGTGCCACACTGTTATTACAAAAATAGGCTGCATATGTTTTTTTTATTTAGATGTTTGCTGGGATTCAGTCTGAACACTTTGTACAAGGTCGAACAACTATGTGCCCTATTTTTCTCTGTGGTTGGACACTAAGCCATAGACATAATAGAGAAATCCAGCTGATGTTTTTCGAACAAGACAATTCTTATCATATAAACCAAGACTTGTCATTTTAAAAACAGAGAGGAGTGAGGCTTGCAGAGAAAAGGTCCTGAGACGAAAGAGCTGCTCATCTGAGATGTAGGCCAAATGATTATAACCATCAGGTATGGGGCCCGGCACTAATCCCTGAGATCTTTAGTAAACAAACTGTACTTTCATAGTAAGGGTAGGTTTAGGCTGATTTGTCATTCGCTATGACAGGGCTTTTTCTTGCATAAAGTTTATTAATTGGCTAATCACATCATTGACTTGCATATGTATCCTAATTGCAGCACAGTTTCTTCATGATAGAGCGCAATAGTTTCAATAAATGTTGTAAGCTTTCTTCATGTCTCCTTCCTTTTATTGTGGATACATGTGAGTGAGAGAACAAAAGGTCATGACCTGTTACCGCAACTTAGGAGAGAGTTCAGGGTGTTGTGTAGTGGGGTGCTAATTTGCCTGTCCCTCTTGAGGTTAGGAGGGCAGGTAAAGCATGATGAGTTAGTTTGGATTTGGCCCCATAGGTACTGATGTGGAATGATGACTAAGGGCCTGATTACGATGCCCGTCGGACTCTCGCCTGACTGGCCATGTAGCGGAAGCAGGACCGCCCGAATAGAAGTCAGCGGTCCGGCTACCCTAGTTACGATGAGACCGTCTTAATGATGGTTGCTATCTGTATATATTCTATTGCAGCATGTGCTGAGTGCTGAAGCACATACTCCAATAGAAATTAAACACATAAATAATATTCCTGCACTATGTGGCAGGCACCATGTGGTGCCTGCCACATGGTGCCGGGATGTTTAGGGGGTACCATAGGTGCCACCCAGGCCCCATAGCAGAGGGTCAGGAAGGAAGGAGGCCCTGCTATGGGCCCTCAAATTCATTCTCTGCCTGCCTTTTCATGGTGGGTAAACCTCCATGAAAGGGCAGGCGGAATGGATCATTGTAATCCCTATGGCGGTGCCTGAGCAGGCACCTCCCTCATCTGACGCACTGAAGGGCTCCTTGAGCCAGTCAGAAGTGCAGTTAATTGTCCCACCGCCAGATGCCTTCACCTGATGCATCATAATGCAGCGGGCGAACAGAAGGGCAGATATCAGTGGGTTTGACACTGACGAGCCATTGTTGTCGGACCCACCAACATCGCAATCAGGCCCTAAGCCTACTTGCTGATGTCCTGTGATCCCAGGCATAGATCGGTTTCTCGGCAGAATCCCTGCAACATTAGCAGGGCTAGAGTGCTCAGTAACCTAATGCCAACAAAAAGGAATTCAACAAAAAGTGGATGGTAAAGGTAAAGGTTTGGGGGTGACACTAAAAAAAGTGCCATTTCCAACACTGACAATGGACCTGCACCTGCAAACCCTGGCAATGTTAATGCACCTCCAAGTGCTAGCATCTGCCCTTCACTTGACACAGCAGATGAGCATTTCACCTGCACCTACTGGACATTGTAAATACCAGCACCAGAACCACAATGTACTAGCATCAAGTCCCCTATACCCAGTGACATCTAAACACATTGGCAGCTGTTTCCATCTTCCCCAGTCCTGCATCTGCAACATGCTTGCTTGCCTGCCGCCACTAGGTGTCATCTCTGCACATACCAACAATTGCTTCACATCTTCACCCAGAAACACCTACAGAAAAAAGCACCTTCAACCACTGTCTCCTACGCTCTCAAAGGCATATGCTAAGTACATCCACTAACAACACCCCTGTTCCACACTACCCCACCTGCATTGCACCTGTATGCCAAGGCACCTGTAGACACTGATACCTGCACCACACCTTTATTCATTGGCACTGATCCCTCAATACACCTCTACATAATGGCAACTACTTTCACTTACAGCAGTACATAGGACCATGAGCCAGACAGCTTGTACATATTCGTTAGTTTTTAGAAAAGAATATGCACAGAAATGTCAATAAACTGGGACAGAAAAATACTGTAAAGAGATATACTGTGTTATATACTGTGTTACAAAAAACGTATGGCGACACAGGGAAAAAAGGTCACTAACAGCTACGGACATTAATGATCACTGACACAGTAACTAGAGAGATGAGTGAAGTGATTGTTCAAGGATAAATGACTTATTGTACCTCATTGTACCTTTGTATCAGCATCAAATATTTCCTTTGTTAAAGACAGTGGAAATATGATGAAACATGGCTCTTGATTGCTAACTAGGGGATCTATTAATGTGATGAACCTTGCTTACTATTATAATAAGGTAATTAATATTCCTCTGATTTCCCCTGTGAAAAGGGGTTAACGGTCTTTCATTTTATCGCATCACTAGGTCTACCATTAGACAAATTTAACTTGACAGATAGAATAGAACTAAATACATTTTGTGAATGTGTGATCACTGCATCTAGATTTCTGCAGCATTTTGGGAAGGTGAGGCACTGCATGGACAGCAACTGGCTGAAGCGGAAGTATTGAAAAACAAGTTCACAATTATGGGGCAACAAAACCTCTAGGGTAGCACCTTTCAAGGTGGACTTCAATTGTTCCTGGATCCTCCGATTTCAGCAGTCCTTAACCATGGGATTCTGAAGTACTTGCTGCAGACTCTTTGTATTTTCCAGTAAGCTATTTATGCTTTTGCTACACCTTTCCCAACCTCAAATCTACCCAGCTATTTCCTTGTCTGCACCCACTTATGATAAGAATTTACTAGGGGATTTTTGTGCCCATAAACATACTGTACCTTTTTAGTTCTGGTACATTCTCTTTGGTATAGTCTTCCTCAGCGCATTTGCTGAACTTCATCTCATCTCAGGTTTTGGAGTCTCCCAAAGGCATGGCTCGCCCCTTAATTGGTCTAACTCTTCTAGGCTTTCAGGATCAGAATGCAAAAAATCCCTTTGTGTGGGAGTGCCCTATCAGAAATGACGCAAACTCAACTTAACTTATGCTGTGAGTGAATTCTATCTACAGTGCTCATAAAATGAATACTAGATATTTAAAAATGTATAAAGGCCGATTAGACAAAAGCCCACTGAGGGAGCCGGAAGCTCTAGTGAGGAGGATCTTTTCACCCTGTGAATGACAAGTGGGACATCTCCTCCATGATGTTTAAGAGTGTGCAACATTTGTATTACAAAAGCAAAGCGATTGTTGTTTCAAATGATTGGCCTTAGGGTATTTCAATGAGTTTTATGTTTTGTCTTTCCATGTGATAGAGTATAGTCTTTCTCATGGGTGTTAGCTGGTGCTAAAAAAACTGTGTCTTTCTCTTGAAAGGACAATGAATGCTGCACCTGTAACTCATAATATTTTGTAAATCACTGAATAGCGTGCATTACGTTTTAGGTCTTGACTACAGGGCTGTATGTTTGTGAAACACCTCTTGTCAATTGTATTAAAGTAGTACAGAGTGGTTATAGCACACCCTTTGCTTACAATTTCTTGGCTTTATTGTCACTTTAATTTGCTTGCTTCTGATTCATTGGCTTGCTTTACATTTCTTGTGTTTGTCCGTCCCTTGGAAAATAGCCTCTTTATCATCCTTTTGATTGGCTGACTTGTATCCTCCACTGCTCACACTACTTTCTTATTTTTAGTTAAGCACAGCAAGAAATGTCATGCTTTTTCTGTCTGGCACCTGTGCGTGGCTTACCCTTGTCAAATACCAACCTGTTGCTTCCATTTAAAAACACCCCAACCCACTCCTCCATTGCTCCTCTATCACATGTGGTTCTTAAAATACATTTATTAGTTTTACTTTATTTTTGGAGGACCCATCAGATGCCATTTAATGTTGGGCCACTCCACATTTCAAAAAAACTTTCTCATCCTCCATTGCTCACTTGGCACTCCCCGTTGCCTCCCATACCCGCCCCTCACCCACTCTGGATGCTGCACCACCCATTGAACACATTTAAATAAAGTTTATTTACTTTGTATTTTTTTAGGGCTCAGCAACTACCAATTGTTGCTGGACCATGAGGCTATTCAAAAGTGTTTTTTTAATTATTTACCAAATTAGGTGCCATTTGCCATCCTGAATCAGTAAAAAACAAAAAAAGAGCATGGGCACATCATTTCATAGGTGCTCGCAAGCATCATCACACATGTGTTGTTCTTTTTTTTTTGGCTGATGATGCATGGCATTGGGAAAAAGCACAGGGGTATTCTAAAAGTACCCATGTTTTGTGGATTCCCCTGGCGCAAAATAATAATATATATAAAAAGTATACCAACATTTGAAGTTGTTTTTGGGAAAGGTGCTGTGCGAGAAAGTTTGTTTTTTCAAGAAAATTGTATCAACAAGAAGTTTTGTATGGTAATGGTCACTCTCTTTCCAGATTGAACCGGAACAGTCAAAGTTGTAAAAAAAAATCCGTTTTTTCTCAACAGTGTATGCAATCTTCTAAATGGTAGTCAATATTTTCTATTTTTTGTTTTTTTGCAGATTGTGGGGAAAAGAGACGTGCAACCCATGGGTTAACCCAGAGAGCTGTACATTTCTGAAATATAGAAAAACATTCTGAATTCAGCATGGTTTCATTTTTGTAGATTGTCCATGTTTTGAAATCAATTATTGAAAAGAAAAATGATGAAAGTAGGTAGAAAGAAACAGGTGACAACGGTTTTCATCTGAATTTGTTTTACCGCAATGCCCAATTTGTAATAGTAACATTCCATTATGTTTGTCAGTCTCTACTAGTTGCAGGGATATGTAGTGTTTTTGAAAAGCAAACAATACCTACAGGCACCGACTCAGCAGCAGCTTTTAATTATTTTCGTTGTATACTGACCAATCATTAATTTATAAGTTTAAATGTAACGATTGAAACATTTGAGGGAAAGCTTTGCATTTGGAATGAGTGCCCACAAATTGGAGTTTAGGAATATTGTTTATTTATGCAACTCTGAATTTGGGATTACTCAAAATGTGATTCAGGCAGTGATTTGGAAAACAAGTTCTTTCTCATAATTGACTTACAATTTGAAGCCAAATATTAATTGAAATTCAACAGATAATAACAAATGTTCTACTATGCTGTCTTCTCCTCATTTCTCAATTAAAACTCTCCCCACATGTGTAGGTGGGCTGATCAACCGCAGCAAGAAAGAAGCCCAAGGGCAATATGAAGATTTCAATGTTGTTCCTTAAAATTTCTGGCAATGTGGTTAACTGCTGTATTTAGATTCTCGGTCATCCATCATACAGGAAAACCTACAAACACAAGACCGTACAGAAAAGTAGACACCTGCAAAATCCTAGGTGGGCTAACTTTTCTTACCCACAGTGCTCTTCAAACATCAATCTTTGGCTTAATTGACAGACCTTTCCCATGTTTCTGAGAGGGAAAATTCCTGGATCTATGGCTGTCTGCAAAAGTGCCTCCCAGCATTCTCATACTTCTCCAGATAAAACAGTACCCCACTTGTGTGGTGGGCACAATCACCAGTAAGAGGAAATGCCCCAAATGCAATGTGGGGACATCAAGATTTTTCTTGCCATTTCACTCTCTTTGGCATTGTCAGTTGGGGCAATATTTGGCTCAGTGCTTGCCAGCCCCGCGGAAACCCATCAACCAGAGACATTTCTGTATACTAGACACCTTGTGGAATTCCAAGGTGGTCAGGTCCTTCATTTTTCCACAAATTGTTAGTTCATGTAATGCCCTGCAAACTTTAAACTCCTGATAAAATTACAGATTTTTCTTATGTTTTTACAGGAAAATACTAGTTCCTGTGGGAATTGTTAGAAATTGCGTTTCTGGTTGGCAGAGGTATGCACCGTGTTCAAGCGGGAACCACAATCCTAGCCAGGGTAAGCTAGATACACACAAAAAGACAACCTGTGCTCACCCATTGTTAGCTTGGCACAGAGCAGTCAGGCTTATCTAAAGAGGAAATGTATAAAGTATTTGTGCAGCACACACACAAAGTAACACTATGAAAAACAACACAAAAAGACTCCACACCAGGTTGGAAAAATAGACAATCATTTTATGAGTAAATCAAGACCAAAATATCCAAAATCCTATAAGTAGAGCCGAAGGTAGGAACTTTTCAAGATTAAATGAAAATATATAACTTAGAGTCATAAAGTGACAACCAGGGACATCTGTTTGCACTTGACCAAGGCAAATCCAACATTCAGGCTGACCGTGATGGAGCGTGGGTCAAATACAGGGACCAGCCTTGACCCGCGGAGAAAACCTTGGCTGGAGACTGGAGGATGCATCAACGCCGAAGACCCAATGCGAGAAGCAGAGGAGGCGATGCGTCATCATCGATCCCTTAGATGTAGGCGATTCGTCGGATCCGATCCACGCAGTTGGAGAAGCTTCATCAGTGAATCCCTTTCCAATGCATCCACATAGAGGCACACAGTCTGCGGTCATCTAGCCACACAGCCATCAAAGCAATGTCCAGAAGCAGCAATGCATTGGAGAGGATGCTTCGGTTCCGATCCGCGCAGTTAAGATGATGTGTCGGTTCGGCTGAGTCATCACAGAGCATGCCTGGCCGTGATCGCAGATGCTTTACTCATCCTGCAGGAATTCACTTCTCTCACCTGCCCCCGGATTCATTTTGCCCCACTCCGGGCAGCACTGCTCTAGCGCCCAGGTCGAGCCTGTATCCACTTCCCTGAACAGCCCTAGGATCCATCTACTGTCCGTGCCCGATCAGAGTGCTTTCAGTTGCCCCCATGCCAGATTCCTTCATCCTTCAACTTTACAGTTTGGATTACTGCAATATTTCTCTCCCAGCACTATCTGTGATTTAGTAACCATCGTCCTGATTTTGACCTGATATTGAACAGGTCAAAACGCTGTTGACTATGCAGCGCAAATTGCGGTTCCCACGGGGTCAATCAACTCTTCCTAAATCAAAATACTTGATCTGTTTTGTATCATTGACTTGTTTTTACCTGTTTTTTCACTGTTCATGCTGTTTTTTCATCTTTTATGTCACTGCGCCGTTCACTCACACGAGCATGTTCAGTGCACACCTGGTTGTTATGGTTACTTTAAAGTAGATTGTATTGTAGTGCTGTTATAACTACTTACAAATAACATCATTTAGTCAAAAAAACTTCTCTTGGTCTCCCTCACTTTTTATTCCCTTCCTCCAGTGATTTATACATTTTTTGTAACTGCCTTTGCTAATGGTAACCGGTTGAGACACTTTTGTTTTTACTATATACTTCACCTGGTCTCAACTGGGTTAACAGGTTTACTCCTGTGCTTTATATTCCTTGTTCTGCTGAGTCAGCACAGAAAACTCACCTCCAAAAGCCCAGGACTAGGTTGGCACCACATGACAGATTGGGACTTACAGATGGCAGAGTCCAGGTGCTGATGCAGGGTTGCCAGAAGGCTTTAGTATCCGTGAGATTTCAGAATTGGGGGCAAACCAGCAAGTCCTTGGAGTCACTCTGAGTTCAAGTGAAATGGTTCTAGTCCTTGCAGGCCAGATGGTAGCAGGCAGAAGGGCAGAACAGTGAGCAAAACAGCAGTTCTTTCAGAGCAGCAGTCCAGCATAATGGCAGTCCTTGTAGCAGCAGAGCAGTCCTTTCTACTGGCAGAGTTCTTCACAGGTCCAATAGTGTCTGATTTGTTGGGGTCCTAACCCCAGTACTTATACTTAGTTGTGCCGTTGATGTGGGGGTGACTTCAAAAGAAGGGTCTTTGAAATTCACAGAACCCCTTTCCTCTCAGCCATGGCCCCAGACTATCAGTAGGGGGTAATCAGCTCTTTGTATG
The DNA here is from genome assembly GCF_964261635.1 of Lissotriton helveticus. NCBI lineage: Eukaryota > Metazoa > Chordata > Amphibia > Caudata > Salamandridae > Lissotriton > Lissotriton helveticus. Next base: position 866,387,850 of record NC_136057.1, on the reverse strand, counting down.
GGGACAGGACACTGCCTATTCAGTCGTGTCAGTCCCTCCCTCCCTTCTTGCCGAGGAAGTGCCATCAGAAAGCAGATGAGCACTCAGACACAACTAACCTTGTGGTTGTGGCTGTCTTGAGGGAATGCACAAAATGTAACTGTCACCCACTCCAGACATGAATTGGAGACAGACTGCAGGCACACAGAGCTGTAAGAGCAGAAAAATGTCCACTTCTATAAGTGAATTCACAAAACGGTAATGTTAAATCCCACATTACAGGTAAAGAGGATTTATCATTACCACTCGGGGCAAACAAAGCAAGCACAAGGGGATGATGGACAGAGCGTTGAAACTTTTCAGCCACTCACCCCTGAAACTGGTCCATGAGGAACAGGGTCAAGACTGATTTGCACATGGCTGGGTTTGAAATGGGGTGGTGAAGTGAGCTAAAGAACAATGATGGATTCAACCAAGATCTGTGACTGGAGGTGAGTGTCTGAAAAGTTTCAGCACTCCTTCCATTATCTCTTTGTGTTTGCTACCTTTTACTTGCACAGTAGCCTGCCCTTTGGGAAACCTAGGGCCTACCTTAGGGGTGACTAATAAATAAGAAAAGGGTCGTTTAAGACTTGGCAAATGTGTTTAAATGCCTAGTCAAAGTGGCAGTAAAACCTCAAACACAGGCTCTGCAGTGGAGGGTCTGATACATGTTTACAGCGCTACATGCGTGGGTGGCATAATCAGTGCTGTAGACCCAATAGTAGCATTCAATTTACAGGCCCTGGGTATATGGTATACCAATTTACAAGGGTCTTACACATACATTAAATATGCCAAGTGTGTATACACCACTGTTACCATATTTAGGGGAGTACACTTTAGCAATGATCAGCAGAGGTAAAGTGCTCAAAGTCTTAAGGCCAACAAAAAGTTTCAGCAAAAAGAGGAGCTAAGCAGGCAAAATGTTTGGGAGAAGGCCACCCTAATGCTGACAGATCGAACAGAAATCAATAAAAGTCCTAACACCCAGCATTCCCACACTTCTCATTAGCAAAACAGTATTGTTGGCTAGATTTAGAGATTGTCCTCACATTTATGAGAGAGAAGCATCCAGAATCATTGGGAATACACAAAAGTCCTACCACCCATTTTTCACAAACTCCCAATAAAAAAGTACCCTACTTGTTAGGTGGGGCCAATCACCAGCGAGAGGAAATGCCCTCAAATGCAACATGGTGATGTTGGATTTGGCCCTCTCTGCAGGGTCATCCCCATACATTTAGCCTTCACCCTCCTGTTTTCTGAATCTGTTTTTATTGGCTTTGAGGGCTCTGCACACTTTACCATGGATAACAGGTGCTACAGTGCTTGTGTTCTCTCCCTAAAATATGGTTACAACTTACATCTTATTACACCCAATTGGTAGATTTAATTTACTTATAAGTCACTAGTAAAGTGCTAATACATGTACCCAGGACCTGTACTTTAAATGCTACTAGTGGACCTGCAGTGCTTATTGTGCCACCCACTTAAGTAGCATTCAGAACATGTATCAGGCCGGCCATTTCTACATGTGTGTGTCATTTTAAACTGCCATGTCGACCTGGAAAAAGAAACCTTTTGCCAGGCCAAATCCTTCATATCTACTACTTATAAGTGACTCCTAGTGTAGGCCCTACACAGCCCACAGGGCAGGTCAGAGTGCATTAACAGAGTTGGGCATGTATTTTTAAGTTCTATTGTCTGGATGGTGCTATGGCAATGGTATAAAGCTCCTGAAATGCAGCACACTTTGCACAATCAGAAACAAATCTATGCTCATGACAGATGGGAAGCTGGGTATTACCCAACTGTAAGAGATGAAAGTAAGAGTGTACTGAAGAATTACACAATATTCCCACATGCAATGTAGTCTCTCAAACGTTTTTCAACTACCCAAATTAAAAGGGAGTCTACAGGTATATCCTAGACTGAGGTGTCACGGTGCACCAGTGCTCACCCAAAAACTCTTCAGTATGGATGTATAACGTTACAACGCATACTTTTACAACGCCTACCTTTACAACGCGGTTTTTACCACGCATACCATTACAACGCATAGCGCTTTGGGGTGCTGGATAGTGAATAGTTTAATTTACTATTCCAACTCCAGTCACCGTGGATAGTAGGGAAGGTTATTGGATAGTAAATTAACCTATTCCCTATCCTAGAGCGCCCCCCAGAGCAATGCGTTGTAATAGTTTGTGTTGTAAAAGTTGCGTTGTAATGGTAGGTCGTTGTAAAAGTTTTGTTGTAAAGGTTACATACCCTTCAGTATGCATATGTGTTTGCTGTACATTTTCCTCAAGGAACACATCATACACAAACGTTCGAAGTGGTTAATGAGCAAACTGCAGTACTGGTTAACATCCCACATCTCCAGTGAAAGGAAGAATTAGAGGCTGGAATCTATTGGTGGAAGTTAAGTGACTGCTTTTACTGTGCTCTGTGTGGTACCTGCAGGCACTCTGAATTGTGCTACACTGCCACTTTCTCTCAGCAGAACAGGTTGCGCTTGTAAAAGGAAATCATGACTGCTGTGATGGATGTGATTACTGTGAGCTCTCCTAAGCCCCAGCTCCCCTCAGGGCAAGCAACAGCGGATTGCCTTCATATTGCGGAGGAGCTTTTCATCAGTTTCACTTACGGCTGACGCCAGCGAGAGGGGCCAGAACTACATTTCCCTGGAGCCCCTGCGGCGTGCACACCGATTACGAGGAGTAGTGAGCCAGGAGGCGCTCAAATAGCAACCAGGGCTCCCGCAGCGCGGGAGTCTTTGAACATTAGTTTCTGCATTTTGAACCACAGCGGATAGCCTTCGTATTGCAGAGGAGCTTTTCATGAGTTTCACTTACGGGCTGACGCCAGTGAGTGGGGCCATAACTACATTTCTCTGTAGCACTTGCGGCGCGCACGTTGATTACGAGGAGGAGAGCACCAGGAGGCACTCAAATAGAGGCCAGGGCTCCCGCAGCGCAAGACGCGCGCGGCATGCCCGGGCCGCACCCAGGCCAAGGGTGGGCCCGTCAGTACCCGTCCGAGAGCGGACAAGGCCTGGCCGTGCCACATCACTTGGTCAAGTGATCACAAAGCCAACCTACTGTTAGGGAGTTGTTGAACATTCAACCTGTTAGGCTGGAGTGACATAAGAGGAATGGCGAATTAGCCTCAAATAAAGGGAAGTCAGCTGGGAAAACGGCCCCATTACAAACTATTTGAAGAGCGCCATGGGGATTCTAAATGATGAAATTGTTCAAGTTGAAGAGCAATTGGCAGCCACTAAAACAGCCCTGAATGTTGCACAAAGGGAGGCCAAGATTACAACAGAGGATTATGATTGTGATAATAGTCTCGGCCCAGAGAGTCCGGGGGGGCTGGGGAAAAAGACCTTGAACAGAAGAACAGTAGCAATTGGAGTAACAGCCCGGATATCCTTAAGTTAAAAACTCCAAATATATCAGGCCCATGTGTATCAAATACTCCATTAGAAATCTCCACGGCATCTGATGTACTCAAACTGACCTCTCAACCGGCCAAAAGGAGCAAACAGCACATTGCACCGGTAAAGACTAACCCACAGAAATCAAAACAAAGAAAAGGGGAGAATCTAAAACATGACGGCAGGGACGCAGGGACAGGATGTGGAGACCTACCACTTAATATACTTGGCATCAACACCCTCTTTAAGAAATTACACAGGAAAATTGACACCATTGAAAGGCGTATTATGACTGAAATAAAATAAGTACAAAAGGATATTTGCCAATTAATAGATCTGATTACAGACCTAAGGCAACAAAATATCCCCAAAACATGCCCAAAATCCATGCCAAGTAGAGACCCAGTCAAGCTACCACCACCTGATAAAAATAAAGCAACTGGCACTGAAATAGGGAAGGCTGATCCTGATAAATATGCCATGAAGTGCGCAGTGGGAACATCTGGAATATCCGGTTTGAGTACTGCCAAGAAACGAACAAATGGAAGACCACAAAAACGTTCTATTTGTAAAACTGGGTCTGAGGACTCTCAACAACCCAAGAAATATCAGGGTGTTTTTTTAAATCTGCCCCCCCAGGTTACCCCCTATGTTATTATTTAAAAAAAAAATTTCTATGTTGCCTGTGAACCCTATAGAAACCTGGGGATCATTGAAAAATCGTGGGGTAATTGGTTTGCTGTAAATACTTGTTGCAACACTGGGGTTCTGTCTCAGGAATTAATAATGCTAAGGAGAGTGAGTTGGGTGGGTAATATGGATAAGACCTGTGAGGGGGACTGTGTTGTTGTAAATTTTCGACATCCAGAATTTGTGGCTTGTTTATTAGATGAGGTCTTAAGAAAACAAGGATGACCAGGTGAACATCAATATGCTGGCATTACTGCAGTACCCCTTGGGTACATTTATAGACCAAGAATTGAGCAACATTCTAAACCCAGCAGTGCCCAATACTGCACAATTAACTAAATATTTCCATCCAGCAAGCAAAGATGGCCGCCTGGTAAGAGCTCCCGTCCGGAGCTCCTAGTGCCTGGGATCCCTTGATGGACTTATCCCGGTCAGCACCCATCTGCGCTGAACAAAATCAAGTAACTGGATTTACAGCAAGTAACAGGTTTTACCTCGAGTAACTGGATTGGAAAACACTCACCTGAAACAGCAGCGGAGCCCTGGACGGTGGGGCGAGCTTGGAGAGGGGGCTGCTGCTCGACGCTGGACATCAGAGGAGTTGGAGTCCGGGATCCCTGGGAGGCTTCGCTCGGCTCCCGTGACTGCACCGGACCGGCTGTGCTGCCGTAGGAGGGCTACTGGCGAGTTGTGATCCGGCCCATCTCCGCTGGAGCTGAGGGGGCTGTGGTGGCGTCGCTGGGGTTCCGCACCGCTTGCCGCGTCGGAAGATCGCGTCGGAGGATCGCCGAGAGTGCTGTGCTGCGGGAGGGATGCTGTCGTCCTGTGGTTTCCGCCCGTCATCGCTGGAGTTTGAGGAGAGCGCCCGTGACTGCAACGGGCCGAGGGCACATCGGGGACCAGGCAGCGCCGAGGAGAGTGTCACCACCACGACACCACCCCTACAGGCACAGAGCTTGTCAAATACCCTTTTTCAGTTCCCAGGGCAGCGGCGGTGACTGCAAGGACATAGCGCTTCCTCTGCCTCAGCTCCTCATTCACGGCACACAGCGCTGCGTGAGGAAAGCTCTCCAAAGTATCTCACGGTCCGGGCACGGTAATCACGACAGGGAAAGGGTGGTTCCCGGGCGCCGTGCTTCCCTCAGTAACCCTACACAGCGCGCACAACTCCTGGGCGGCGGCAGGGAGTCCAGGGGCGCAGCGCTTCCCTTCCGCAGCGTGTCTCCGTGCCTTAGAGGCCCCCAGGCGGCGGTGGTGATTCTTTCGGGATTACAGCGCTACGGGGCAGTGAATGAGAACGGATGTCTCTGTGAACTCCCCACGAAGACAGTGCTTAGAGCCAAAAACCTCGCAGAGGCAACGTCTATATAGGAAACCTGGGGGGTCCGTCTCCTGCGCCTCGCTCTGACGACACCTGGGGAGGTGGTCTGCTCGACCCTGTGCACGTTCACGTTTCTCTGCGGGATGTGCTGCACAGATGCAATAATTGGGAGCTGAGACGGCCGGTGAGCCTGTCGATCTGGACACCACGGTAACTGTGATATGCAAACGCTGGCAAATAAGGACGTATTTGCCCCGGCGGCTGGGTGTGCAGATCGCATGCCAAAGTGAAGTAAAGGCTGATTAAGGTATTTACTGTGCCCCAACACCTTTGCTGGATTAGTTACTTAGTTTGCCCCACGCGATTTTATTACTGACTCATCTTTAAAAACATTTCTTTTCTTCAAAATGGCCGGGGCCATAAACTGAATACCCAACCCCCGCCTGAACACACTAGGCCCCTCGACAGCTCCTCTTCAGATAATAAATCTGAGATAAGACTCCCCTGGTATGCAGGACCCTGAGATAGCCGGAATTGAATGTGAAACTGCTCTGCCCTGCTGTCATAACAGCAACAACTAAAAGAGGACTAATGACTACATCCTCCCTACTTGGTGGCCATTTTTAAACTATTCTTGCTCTCTGTGGCGGCCATCATGGACTAGTCCTTCCGACTATTATTTACTATCGGTACCAAGGACTCCACATAGCTCTGTATTTAAATGTCTGTGTTCTTAAGTGCCTGTCTTTTACTGCGGTATTTTATCACTTTTGTATTTTACAGTTTATGTAATCTGGTGCTCTTGATGTGCCTAAGTATCTGCCTTGTACTGCAGTATTATACTACCACTGGTACCCTACATCTTGGGCAACATACACCCATCCTCCCTTTTACTCTCTGACAGTGCACTGATTGCTACCTCATATTCTACTGTCGTATTTGTTATTGCTATAACCTGTTTGTTTGCACGCATATTGGACTCAGTAACTCATTAATAATTTAGCGCTATTCTCATACTGTATATGCGGTAAGCTACACCTATCCCACCCTTATCCCTATCACTCACTGTTCGCTACCCCATTTATGTGTTGGGTCTTCGATGTAAGATACCTCACGATGTTGCACTGATTATTATTACTACATCATTCAACCTAATTTATTTCACGATCTGAGGTGCATCAAGAACTCACCTTTTTAGGCTAAGCCCAACTACTACCACTACTGTACTCTGAACTACGGATCTGTGATCTATTGTACTCTGAGGCACTCCTATCTGTGTCATGTAACAGACTGCCTGCATCTGCATTCTGCTTTACAAGTATTATACTCATTATATACTCCCTTGCACTCCCTTGTGCACCTTGCTCCGGCATATCACTACTGTTCACCCACCCCCGCGCTACACTGCTACCATACCAACATGGAGCTCTTCGGCAAACACACATATAAAATAAACTACCCTTCCGCGCTCACCAAAAAAGCTACTAAACGCTTTAAACACGACTTCCTTAGGTCCCACCCAGAAACACCCTTTGCCGACACCTACTTCTCATCGGTCAATGGACCCTTGAACACCGACATCATTTTCCACACCACACGCAGAGCGCAATGGAAAAAAGTGTTCCTCACCCTATTCACCGTCTCCACCACCAGGAAATCCGCACATGGCCTAACACTCTCCATCACATCGTCCCAACTCCTCCCAGGCAGAACCACCATCACTATTTACAACAACGGGATTGTCTTAATTCAAGCGATAGACAGGAACCTGGAACTACTGGACAACATGTTCCCCTCTCTCAAAGAGCACCTTTCCAATCCTCGGACTCACACGCATATCACCCCCTGTCCTACCTCCCCTAACGTCACAGCTCCCACCCTTAACTCTCCTAACACAGTTCAGCAGCAAGAAGACACACACCTCACCTTCCCACCCTGCTCCACAGTCAATCACCCGCCCGTCGCAGCTACCCCTCCCCGCCCCTCATTCACAGACATAGACCTGGTCCCTCCACACACCACTCGCTTTCCCAGCCCCCCTACTAACCTTCGTACCTCCGCTCATCCTCCTGTCTCCCCCTCTACACTTTGCACTCCCGTACCTTCCCCCGCACATTTTTTCTCAGAGCACCCCTCCTCCCCCAATGACACCCCACACAACATGACTCTCTCTCCGACTTCTGCCCCCCCACACTTAGCACTCCCGCCACGCCTAGCCTGCACCCCTCTTTCAACCTCCCACCCCCCTCGCTCACTCCTCAATATCCCTCCTCCTCCCCCACAACAGCCAGCCTTCACATCGCCCCCTTTTTCCCCTCCCCCCCTAGCACGGATGCGCTTCCCAACACCTACCCTCTCGCTAACGCCCCCAACGCCCCCAACACCCTCATCAGTTCCGCCTCTCCACCCGGACTGCCCCCTGTCAACGTATGCGCCGGTTCAGCGCCAGTACCCCCCCCAACACCGCGCCCATCATCACCTTGGACACTATTATGTCTACCCTCCTCCAATTGAAAGAAGAAATACACTCCATTAAAGAGTTGCTCTCCACACACCCCAGACACCCCCCCCATTACCACCCTTACCGCACCTAACACCACGTCCCCCTCACCTCCTACTCGCCCTACCACACAACACTCCACACACCGGACCTCTATCCCCCCTCGCAATACCAACAATCGCAATAACAATTGCAATCTCATCACTACCAAGCGCAATACTCCCCCTTTTACACCTAACAACACTTCCTCCTCTCCTCCTACTCGCCTCATCACACATCTTTCCCCACATTGGACTTCTACCCCCTCTTGTAATACCACCAATCGCCCCAGACGCACTTCCAACACGATCTCTGACCATGACGTACACACCCTTCTCCACTCGTACGACCCGGCTCCCCAAAAGCCACTAGCTACCAACAACATGTCCATCCCAACGATTATATCTAACCCCCTCAGGCACCAAAAGGATAACAACAGAGGCGCTGTCCCCAACAACCTCACTAATGTACCCCTCATTACGGAATCGTCCTCCACCCCTTGCACCCCTAGCCTTAAATGCATACTTCTCAACTGCAGATCGGCCCAAAGACATTCCACGGAGGTCGCCGACCTCATTATGTCCCTGGAACTGGACCTAGCCATTCTGACTGAAACATGGCTCTCTGATTCCTCTACACCTATACTGGATATCCTAGTCCCTCCCAACTACTGTATCATTAGACTTGACAGGGCCATAAAGATAGGCGGTGGAATTGCCTGCATCTACAGAAGCAACCTCTCAGTCTCCAAAGTGGCCGTCCCCTCTCTTACTTCCTGTGAATACCTCTGCCTCGATATCATCAGCGAAAGCAAACCGGTATGCTCACTACACATTATCTACCACCCACCTGGGGACAATCTCTCCTTCGTCCAACAGCTCATGGATACAATATCAGCCAACTCAGGACGGCAGCACACCCAAATTTTCCTTGGCGACTACAATCTCCACTGGAATGACAGCAGTGACACAGTGGTAAACAGCCTCAAAAGCTTTCTCAACGCACTTGATCTCAACCAAATATGCAATAGCCCGACCCATAAGAGAGGTTCTACCCTTGACCTTATCATCTCCAAAGAGGGCGCTATTCAACTGGAGTCAATCCAACCTTGTGACTGGTCAGATCATTATATTGTCTCCTTCCTCATCAAGGAAAAAATCAGACTTAACTCAGTTCAACCCCCTAAGCACAAAGTGTGGAAAAGAGACTTGAAGAAACTCAATCCAAACTCCCTACCGCCTAACAGCTGCAATCGCCTACTTCCCCCTCCCGGCGTTACAGACGTTCAACTTCTGACTGACTACTATCTCAATACTATGTCCACAATAATCAATGAGGCGGCACCCATGCAACTGAAAAGAATCTCGTCCAAGAAGACTTCCAACCCATGGTATGACGGTAGCCTCAATGAGGATAGACGGGCCATGCGAATGGCAGAGCGCACCTGGAGGTCAGCCCCTTCTGCAGTGCACCTAAAAAGTCTAAAGAAACAGAGAAACGCCTACTTCAGGAAAATAAAACGCTCAAAAAGAGACTTCTTCAGCCTCCAACTCGCCCAAGCTAAAAACCGTCCAAGAAAACTGTTTGAGTTAGTCAGAACACAATCCAAAGAGCAACCCCAGACACTCAGCTCCATGGACGTTACTCCTTCCTGCGAAGACTTCTCTGCCTTCTTTATCCAAAAAACTGAGAGAATAAGAAGCGATCTCCTCAATGACGCTATCCTGTACTCCAACCCCCGACACACAGCAGTGCCTCAACCAAAGAACAATGCTACTTGGTCAGCCTTTGACACCTACTCCGAAGAAGAAATTGGCAGACTGCTCAACACCTTGAAACCTTCCAATCACCTCTCTGACCCCCTTCCTGCTAACGCTGTAAAAGACTTTTCCCCTTGGCTTCTCCCACTCTGGTCTAAGATTATCAATAGCTCTCTTCAACAAGGATCCATCCCCAACGCCCTCAAAGTAGGGCAAGTCACACCGCTACTGAAAAAACCAACAGCAGACCCCACTGATCTAAACAACTACCGCCCTATTACAAACATTCCCACTCTCGCTAAACTGTTGGAAAAATGCGTACAACTACAACTGACTAAACACATAGATAAGTTTGATCTCCTAAACGCTCATCAGTCAGGCTTCCGAGCAGGGCACAGTACCGAAACTGCCATGACTCACATAGTGGACGATGCCCTCCAAATCCTAGACCAAAACGATACCTGCCTCCTCATCCTTCTGGATCTCTCCTCAGCATTCGATACAGTTAAACATGAGAACTTACTCGAACTGTTAAACACAAGAATGGGCATATCTGGGACTGTTCTAAAGTGGTTCACCTCATTTCTACACAACCGGACACAAAGAATCAAAAGCAACAACCTGCTGTCCTCTCCGGTACCTGTATCGCTAGGCGTCCCTCAAGGATCCTCCCTCTCCCCAACACTGTTCAACCTAGTTATGGAACCTCTCACCACGTTGCTACAGGCATCTAATGTGCACTTTCACATGTATGCCGACGACACCCAACTTTATCTCAAAATACAATCTCCCAAGGACATCATGCTTCTGAACACCACGATCAGAAACACCCAATCCTGGCTTGCTGAGAATCACCTCAAACTCAATGCTCTGAAGACCGAGTTCCTCCTGATCTCACCTCCCGCTAAAATATCCACGGCTCAAACATGGCTTAAGCACCTAATGGCGCTAAATGTACAGCCCATCGTAGTAGACTCAGCAAAATCTTTAGGCATAACACTTGACACCAATCTCAACATGCAGCAGTACATCAGCAAGGCAACCAAAGGAGCGAACTTCCAAATCAATACCCTGAGAAAACTTAAACCCTTCCTTCCTGCCAAAGACTTCCAAACTGCAGTACAATCTATAGTCATCCCGCACATAGAATACGGTAGCACCGCCCTCTGCGGGCTCCCCCTAACTACAACGGCACCCCTAAGAGCGTCCCTTAACGCCGCAGCGAGACTCGTCACAGGCTCAAAAAAACACTCGCATATCTCCCCGGACCTTAAATCACTGAACTGGCTACCTTTTGAAGCCAGAATACAACTGAAAATCGCATGCATGACACACAAGGCTGTGCACCTGAATTCACCCGCCTACCTCACTCAAAAGCTGACAATTTCGGGTGGCTCCCGAACTACTAGAAGCACAAACAATCTTTTGCTGAAACCTAGAAGATTTCGGAAGGAAAGAACTTCTAAACGCTCCTTTTCAGGAATGGCACCCAGGATCTGGAACTCACTCCCTCCGGAAACAAGGCTCATCTCCTCCAACACAATCTTTAAGAAGGAAGTTAAAGCGATCCTCATGGCAAAATACACATGATCTATTATTCCGTATCACTCATGAATCTGCTCTGTAAGTCCTGCCCGACCCTGGTCTATTGTGCCACCCGTATTATCGAATTACTTAACTGTATACGCTCACTCTTTGTATTTTGTTATAATGTTTGATGCACCTGGTTGATTATGTATATTGTTTATTGTTGACGCACCTGGTTGACTGTGCACACTTTACCCTCTCCACCTCAACGTTCCTTACTTCCCTACTACTGTCGCACCTGTGGGACTATACACCCTGCTCACACCCACCTCAACTGTGCCCACCTTTAAACTCTAAATATTCTTAACACGCTTAACCAAGTATATGCTCCTTATTATTGCACTTTATACTATTGACGCAATTGTTTGTCTATACACTGTGTACCGACACTACCTCACCTGTGACCTACCTCATGTCCTTTGACCCACCTATGTAACTAGCACCTTGTACCTAACTACCTCATATATTACTTTGTGTATACGCTTTATTACTTTGTATTTTTATCCCCATGCCCTTGTAAAGCGCTCTGATATCTGCAAAGATCTTGTTCGCGCTATATAAAACTTTCAAAATAAATAAATAAAATAATCCATGCCAAATAGGTTTGACCCCCTGAGAAGATGCAGTGAGGTGGATTGGCTGAATATAAAAGCAGCTCAAACGGTTGATAAACAGACAATAAGAGGACCCTTTAGTAGCCCTATTGAAATTACCAGTATAAATTAACCTTTTTCGGATGAGGGAAATCTTCCCCTCCCCAGTGGTACAGAGATATTCTCAGTAGGATGTAACTCTTTCCCTCATTCTATCAGTATCGAAGCATCGCAGGCAGATGTAATGCTGCCTTGCACCTTTAACAACCCCACACTTTTTAGCAACCCTATCGGTACTGACCCAGCAAGTAGTCAACCTGCTGGATCATTGCAAATTCTGTCATGGAATGTTGCAACAGCTAAAAATAAATTGTCTGATATAGCATGGCTTAATAGCATACAGAACCGAAATTTTATCCTGATGCAGGAAACTTGGCTTGTAGAACCCTTTCACGTAAATGGCTATAAAACTATTTTCACCAAAGCAACTCCATCTAAAGCAGGAAGAGCGAGTGGAGGTCTGGCTGTGCTACTTTCGGTAACTTCCCCACTGACCTTACAGAACATTTTTACTAATTCATAGCACTTCCAGTTGCTACTTTTTAGCGTTAAGGGAAAGCAAAATATTGTAGTGATTAACTACTATAATGACACTTTTAACAAAACAAGATCAGGGATAATCACTATGTTGGCGGAAGAACTTGATATTTTCTTGGAGACGCTGGGGAGTGAGTACATATTGATATGGGGTGGCGATTTTAATATTGAATTATGCAAGTCTTTGAAAATGGATCAATGTGGCCATATAGATGATTTAGGAGACCATATTACTCATTTCATATATAATCCCTATGGTGAAACACTTAGTTACGTCATGTATAAATATGGCCTGGAAGTTACGAAGTTAGGTGTCAATGATGGAGCTATTGATGAATATACTTATGAGGGGGCTAGATCTTCTTTATGTATTGATCTCTTTTTGACATCAAGGAATAGTAGGCCTTTTGTAAACGATTGTATTATACTGCATAGTTAATTTAGTGATCACCACCCTCTCCTGTTAACATTACATTCCAGTTTATATTTTACTGAAAAGGTTTGTGCTTCTGCTGCTGACATCAGAACACAAGGAGAAAATGGTATCTCAATTAAATGGACTGGTGGTAATCCTGTAAATTATATTGAAAACTTAGCTGCAAGCAATAATCATGACATAGAAGTTTATTTAGATGGATCCTCTAACAATATTGATACCGTTATGGCTTTTAACACCATTTCTATAGGAATCAATAAAAATCTGAAATTAAAAAACAAGAATTTTAAAAATAAAAGAGAATATTGTCCACGTTGATTTAATCAAAAATGCTAGAAATCAAATAGAGATTTAAAGGAAGCCTTGAAAGTTAAACCTAGAATTGGGAAACAATTAGAAGCCTTAGAAAATGCTATAAACGAGCTCTCAATGCAAGGAAAATAGAAATTAGAGAGATTGCATGGGAGAACTTGGTCCAGGCAGGTTAGACCAAGAACTCCATCTTATTTTGGAAAACTATAGATTAGCCTGTGTTTAAGGACACTTCTTCAGCAAGGTTTGATACAGTAGTTACCCCAGAAGATTGGCTACTGCACTTTGAAGATATTTTCAACCCCACTAAATGTTGAAATAAAGTGGATAATGATGGTAACATCATTTTATTGGAAATTAGTAAAATGTAAACTATTACTGCAGATGTGATTGGAACTGCCTTACAAAATAGTGCAAGCGGGAAAGCTGCTGGCCCAGATGGGGTCCCGATTGATATTTTTAAATATGATGTTGACTTTTGGTCCCCTATTTTAGTCAACCTTTTCAACGCTATTACTGACGGGGTACTGCCCACAACCTGGGCTGAAAGTGTGATTGTCCCGATTTTTAAAAAAGGTAACAGAGCTAGCGCAAAATGTTACTGCCCAATTTCCCTTCTTGACTCCACATTTAAACTCATGGGCAGAATTCTGCTAGCCAGATTAGAATGTTGGGTAAAGGACAGAAACATTCTAACTGAAGCTCAATATGGCTTTAGAAGGGGAATCGGTATGGTTGAGCATTGTATCAACCTAGAACTGCTGATAGGGAAATACACCCTTGCAAAAGCGGGCTTACTTCATCTCTGCTTTGTTGACCTCTCCAGCGCGTTTTATTTAGATAAACCATACTAAGTTATGGCAAACGCTGGAAGGGATGGGTGCCCCTCACAATATTATTAGTCCTTTGTCACAAATTTATGCCCATCTAACAGCAAAGATACGATACGGACAAAACGGGGAATGCACAACGCACTTTAGAGTAACCCGAGGGATCAGACAAGGTTGTGTCCTTGCCCCACCTTTATTCTCATTGTACATCAATGGAGTTGATCTTTTACTACAGAGTTTAAAGGCCAATGCCCCTAACATTGGTAAACGTGTAACACCAGTTTCATTATATGCTGATGATGCAGTCCTGATTTCCAGGACTGCTAACGGCCTTCAACTCCTGATTGATAAATTTGCACATTTTATGACTGATAAAAATTTAGCGATGTATTTGTCTAAGACTCTTGTAATGATGTGTGGGAAAAGTAAAGCCAAAAGCAGAACCCACTACATTGATGGTGTACCAACTGAAAGGACATCAACTTTTTCTTACCTGGGGTTACTTTTTAATTGTAAAGGTACTTGGAATGCACATATCAACTTTTGCAAATTGAAATTTTTAAGGATAAGCGAGGCTATTTCTAGGTATTCGCAAAATGTAGTTAACAAGATAGTGCAAAAGATTTTAGAATTATTAGGGTGATAAAAATACAACAGGGTTATGCTATGGTGGAGCTTTATGGGGTATGGCAGATACCTCCCCACTACAAATTGTGAAAAATACATTTTTACGAAGAGTGCTATCAGTTCCCAGTTCCATGGCCACCTATGTTGTCCACAGGGAAACAGATGTACCATTCCTAAGCGACTTGATTAGTATGTCTGCCCTAACACTATGGTATCGAATTTGGACAAAGGATGAAACCCACTTCACTTAGTAAATAATACATGATTGTCTAATTCTTGATCATTCGGAGAAAATACTGCGGTTAAAATACATCCTTGGTCTCCTTACTGAGTGTGATGTGAAATCTGCTTTTAGAGATCCAATGAGTATTGAGAATTTTAGTAAGGGGGAGCTAAAAAGGAGACTTTTTAAATCTAGGTAAACAATAAGGGAAGCTGTGTTGTGTACTAAATCAAATGTTAGATCATACTGCGAAGGGCCTTTATCGCGTTGGACACAGCCATACCATATCTTCATCAGAAGTACTCAGCATAAATTTTATTTAACTAGATTAAGGTTGAGTACGCCGCATTTTCAGAAAGCATTCCAAAGATGGGTAAACGGATCGCAAATCTCCCAATGTGCCCATGTGATGGTTAATCCGCTCAAAGCACTTTGCTCTTTCTACTATTTTGTAATTTTTATAGAGATTTACGGAAATCAATTTTATGCCCACTTTTTATTTCTAAAAGACTGTACTCCTATAAAACCGCCTTTTATTTTATCTGTGACTTGGAACATATTTTGATATGTAATGCTGTAATTGCCTACACCCAATTGGCTATCAAGCGAAGGAAGGAACTTTCCTTTTTGGAATCACTTGTTTATGAAATGGAATAGGATGTACACTCATGATTTAAACATTTTTGGTCTTTTAATAATATATCAAATGTACTTGTATGATGTTTTAGTTTTATGTGCTGATATGAAAATTAATTGATTGCCATGATGTACCTATAATATTATTGAAACATGTGACTATGTTTTAATTAATTTTATTAGGGGGAAAGGTCATAGGAGAATTAATACTGGAGAAATTATTTGACTACTGTAAAATTTACGATGATTTGTCCCTGAGACGTAGAATGCTTTTATGGATACATTTTTTAAATACCAAATAAAGCTGGTTTTGACTTTGACTTTGACTGCTTTGATGTGCTTCATGGCCATACATGGCCATGTACTTCAGAACCACTGGAAGAGGAGTCATCATCATCTCCAACAAGTGAAAAATCTCTTCCAGATCCCGATCCTGGATTTGTGACTCTATTTCTCAGATGCAGTTTCAATATCAGAAGCTTTAGCTTCAGAGCTCTCCATTGTTTGGCTTAAGGTCTGTGCAGCAGTTATCCAACATGAGGACATGTCTGTTTTCTATCTAAAAACTTTCCCTTAAATAATGTATGCTAAGTAGAGAGCAGAGGTACTCATAGAAACTTTTATTTATTGAGAATGCTGATAAGTGTGTGATATAAGCACAAAAAGAGAATGTAGTAGTCCAGGTGAGAGTAAGATATAATCTATGATTTTAAATTGAAAGGCAAATCACAGCAGCGCCACTGGCTTCAAAATTGCAGCATACACATAAATAAGGCAAACAACTGTAATGCACTTAAAAAAACAATATTAAAAGATGCAACAAAGGATACGATGATTGTGATTGAATGGCACAAACCAAGTAGTGCACAAACTCCCATGTGCTTTCAAAATAGACTCTCCTCTTTGTAGTGGTGTAGATCACCGGCACAATATTTAGGTAAACAATACCATTTGGCAAAAATATCATGTCAAAAATATTGTTTACCAAAACATTGTGTCCCTATACTTATAATGGTAAGTACAAAAATATCGGCAAACAAATTATTGTCAACATTAATATCGTCAAAGTACATTTAATATAATGTAAATCAAATAAATTTCACTAGTATTTAATACTATACATAAATATATATTTATATAAACACACAAACACACATATATATGTCTGTGTTTATAATAAAAAATAGCATAATAAATTAAATGATTAATTTTATATTATTTTATTTTCTTTATATTTAAAATGTATTACTATCACTTTTATATGTATATATACACAATAAAACCATAAAAAATAAACAAATCAGTAACAATAATATATTAATTAGTTTAGAAAATAAATTAAACATTACAAATTTAAAACTCAAAAAAACACATTTACTACAAATAGAATAAAGAGTAGGGAAAGTGTTGGATTGCAGAGGCATTAAATGTACTATTCCCACTTCAGTCTGTACAACAGTAGGGGAAGCATTGGACATCGGAGGGGCAATATTTACTATTCTCACTCGAGTCTGTGCAACAGCAAGGAAAGTGGTATTCTTCTGAGCGTTAAGATTTACTATTCCCACTCCAGTTTGTGCAGCAGTAAGGAAAGTGTTAGACTTTGAAGGGGTTACATTTTCTTTTTCCACTCCAGTCTGTGCAAAAGTAGGGAAAGTGTAGGACTTCAGAAGATTTAAATGTACTATTCCCACTCCAGTCTATGTAGCAGTAGGAAACGTGTTAGACTGCAGAGGGGTAAGTGTAAATATTCTTACTCCAGTCTTTGCAACAGTAGGAAAAGCAGTGAACTTCAGAGGGATAAAATGTATTATTCCGACTCCAGTCTGTGCAACAGTAGGGAAAGCTTAGGACTTCAGCATGGGTAAGATTTACTATTCCCTCTCCAGTCTTTATAACAGTAGGGAAAGCACTAGACTTCAGAAGAATTAAATGTACTATTCTCCCTCCAGTCTGTATAACATTAAAGAAAGCTCTAGACTTCAGAGGGGTAAGATTTTGAGCTCATTAGGATGGCAGGCGTACTTTGCCCGCCTGCCACCCCAACGGAGAACGGGACCGCCCGCCATAAAGGCGGGGGTCCCGTGGGGGGAATTAGGATGTGCCCGCCACAGTGGCGGCCACATCCTACATGTTTTGCATTGTGGCGGGCGGTGCTCTATGCACCGCCCGCCACAAAGCAAAACATAAGAGAACGCATTTGCATATGCAAAGCGGAAGGCACCGCGCGGTGCCTGCCGCTTTGCATATGCAAATGAGGGGGGGTACCATAGGTACCCCCCCTGTCCTCCCCCTAAGCTGGCATCACCTGGGGGCTCCGCACGGGGCCCCCGCAGCAGATACCGCCTGCCTTTCCGTGGCGGCATTGCCGCCGCGGAAAGGCCCCTTCATGTGGACATTGTAATATGGCTGCCAGTGTCCATAGGACACTGCCACCATATTATTCTATTACCGCCGCGGTCACAAGGTGACCGCGGCGGTAAAGCGGCGGACGGTCTTTCCGTCCGCCACTGTCCCCACCGCCATCCTAATCTGGCGGGGGGGAATGCAGGCATGGATGTCGGGCGGATTGCCTCCGCCAGGGTGGCGGTGGCCACCGCCACCCTGGCGGGGCCAATCTTCCCGACATCCTAATGGGCCCCTATGTGTTTCTATCCCAGTCTGTGCTACAGTAGGAAAAGTGATGGACTTTAAAAGGGTTACATTTACTATTCCCACACAAGTCTGTGCAACAGTAGGGAAAGCGTTGGACTTCACAGGGGTTACATTTACTATTCCAACTCCAGTCTGTGCAACAGTAGGGAAAGCATTGTACTTTCAGAGTGATTAAATTAACTATTCCCACTCCAATCTGTACAACAGTAGGGAAAACGCTGGGCTTCGGAGGGGTAAGGTTTATTATTCCCTCTTCCAGCCTGTGCAAAAGTAGGGAAAGTACTTCACTTCGAAAACGTTACATATTTGAATAACCCTAATAATTTATAAAAAAATATAAAACTGTTAATTAAGCAAGATTCATTTAAATAAGAAATACAAATGTAAAAAATATGAAACAATTAAACACTCAACATAATTAATAATCAATTTAATAATGAATTATCAATTACAAAAATAAATGTTTAATCATTACTTAAGTTCCCACCCTATATCCCTACAAGCCTAGCAACCCACATTTCAAATATAACTAAAACAAATAAGTGTAACACAGTTTACATAATTAATAATTAGCTAAATATTGAATTAACATTTAAAAGCTAATTATTACTTAAAAGCTTCCTAACTTATACCGCTACAAATCCAGCAGCCCACAACGAAAATATAACTAAAATATATAATTATTGCACAATATATATAACTATTAATCAATTAAAATATTAATACAAATATTAACTAATTATATTTAATGATTACTTAAATAACTTCCCACCCTATACCCCTACTACCCTAGCAACCCACACCTAAAATAAAACTAAAATAAATCAATATGACATAATGTACAAAATTAATAATAATCACATACTTGCTTAAAAAAATTAATAATTAATGAATAATTAAAGATTGCTTAAAGTTCCAACTCTATGTCCCTACAAACCCAACAATATGTAAAAATCACTTACAATTGGAAACTATGTTTTAAAAAATGAATAACAATCATGGAAACAATAACCCAAAATTAATATATGCACTAAAACACATTAAATTAATCAAAAAAACATATTTTTACCAACTATGTTATTGAACAAGATATTAAAAACGAAATTCTTAACAACAAAAGTACTTACCTAAAATAGCAATATTCTTGACAGCGATATTTCTGTATCACAATATTTTTTAATCACAATATTTATTATCAGATATTTCTGTCTCTCGATATTAAAAGCTCAGGGGTATATTCACAAGAACGTGTGATAACCACCACAAGAGTAGCGTAACAGAACTTTCAACATCGCAGCCTATCACTGGAAAATAACCCCGTGTCAAAGTGGAATTCACAACACGGCGGTAGCATGCGATAGACACCAGATAACGTGTCAAATGTCCGCTTGAAAATGAACACCATGCCGCAAAAATGCGATACCCGAATGCTAAAAAACATGCGATGAGGCCAATCGCGGTACAAAAAGTAGCGAAAACCAGCCGCAGGCCTGCAAATCCCTCTCGTCTGGCAGGACAATGCACCATAAAAACCACAGAAACAACACACCAGAAACAAGCCAAAGCGCGTAGCAACATGGATGCACCCTGACCCAGCGCAGAAGCCAACTTGAACCCCACAACCCCATAACCCCCACAAACTACCAGCAAGGAACAACGGGTTTGGGGAAGGCCAAGGAGAAGAGGGAGAGGAAGACGGGGTGCAGACCACAGGAAAACAAGACCAGCCTAACCGAGGTGACAGAACACTACCAGCAACTGACCCACAAGCAGACCACCTGGAATGCAGTTGGAGTGCCGAGGAGGCCAATAGGCGCTGGCATGACGTGACAACCTAAACCAGGCACAAACCCGCTGCCAACAGTAAGGCAGCATTGGCGACAGGAGGTGGCAGTCCAGTGCCACAGGAGGAGCTGGAGGAAACCCAGGCCACAGTGATCAGTGGTGAGACGGTACAAGGAGTAGGGAGTACGGACACAGCTCAAGAGGACCTGACACAACATCAACAGGGAGTGCAATGAACAGGGACTGGGGGACGAGGGGAGATGGGCACAATGGCACACATGAACAATGAGATGGAGCACAATGGCACCCACAATTACCCAGGATCATGTCCCAGATCCCCTTGGCACACTGCAGCATACACACATAGCAAGAACAGCACACCCACATTGACTACAACATGATACAATGCGCATAGCTGACACTGCAGAACAGTGGACACAACTGGCTCTGCACATGCAAAGAAACATGCCTACTACATCTGACAGTGCCGGAAACTGTGAAATGGAAATCTACGCATACGACCTCACATTCGTCATGCAGTCCAAATGTACACTGTCCTGCAGAAGGACCAGCACCTCCCAAACAGTCACAATGTACATTGCCATACAGTCTGCATGCAAACCATCACAATGCGCCAACATAAATGTCAACACAATGTCAACATGCATCTCCCCTTCACATTGCAGAGGTGCTCACAACACCTTCAGCATAGCACAGAATACAACATATTTGTAATCCCGGAGAGGACCACCACACCGTCGACACCGACGCCCTACAAGAGCCCATGGATATCCTACGCAATCCCCATCAGGACCCGGACAGCCAAGACACTCAGAGGAGAACACTGAGCCTGCAACCGACCACCCAGTAGGAAGCACTCTCAAGCACAACTGGCTCACAACACTCCACCCACCCACACATGGCACCCCAATGCCATGTGTCAGCACGCCAAAAGGAGGTGGCCCAACAGGTGTGGGTGGGGGCTGAACCCAAGGAATGCGAACTTGAACACATAAGTAGGTGTCTCTCACCCTTCAGGGACCACCCAGACCCCACTAAGGAGACCCACACTGCCATAGAGACACATGCAGATGCACATTCACAGTAAAGAGGCATGCCCAAGGGCGCTCAAATAGCAGTCACACACCCATGTTGGCTCTGCATACGACGGACCTGGCCACTCCCCTTACGAATTGAGTGGGTGACGACAAAGCTACGTGTCCAAGCTCAAACCCACTGCCTGCGGTGACATGTCTGCATCACACAGCAAAATGTAATGTTGTAGGGCCCAGGGCCCTCATGCATACAACAAGACCACAGGGACAAACGCATATATCATGTTGAACTGGCTACGGGCACATGTGCCCTGCCCCTTTATTGGCAGTTCCACATTTACAGTGATGCCTGTGCTGGATGTGTGTGGGGTGAGTGTAAGCCATTCTGCACGGAATGTCTGGTGCTGGCAACCACTTGAACACTGGACACCAGTGCAGCAGAAACAGAAAACACATGCATAACAGAGTCAACTGCTGAGCAACATGGAGTGAGCCGGAGAAAGTCTAGAGGACAGCCAACATGCAAATAGAAGTGTCAGTGAGTTGCAGTGCGCTGGGGTTGGGACACAAGAGATGAGCGCGCTCATGTGAAGAAAAGTCTTGGATTGTGTCCCTTCGATATATTCCTGATGCAGATGCAGTGGGGTGTGTTAGACCTGCATCATCTTCCCCAAGAACATCTCAGGGCCCCCACACTGTTTGAGGTGTCATAGCTGCACAACCGCTACACAGCACAAAACTCAATCAGCAACTGACAATGGCCTGAGGTGCACTGAATCACTAGCACCTGAAGTGCTGAGCAGGGTATCAGGCCAATGATGGCAACCACAACAGGTCTGAGCAACTCCGTAAGTCTGTCAGGACCACCGTTTTGACTCTGGCAGATGGCAGTTGGAGGTGGTCCTTGTGGTGGTGGTGTGTGCCTCCTGCAGTGATGTGACATCCGGGCCAGTCAGGACTCGCATTGGTGTGTGAGCCCTGGTGGGACTTAGTTGGGCACGGAGGCTGCGTACAGCGCAGGGCCCCAGAGAAATGGCGTTGATGAACCCAAGACCAACGCTTTAGGGGCCATCCAATATCTCAGAAGAAGAGGACCCGGACCCCATCAGAACAGAGTTAGTGGCCCCGGATGCACTGCAGCCGGCACAGGCACCCAGCCACTGGATGGTCACATGCGGTGCAGTCAGATGGGTTATGCGACTTGAGCGTGTCCTCATCAATGTACGAGGTGTATGTTGGGGAGGGTTGCGGGTGACAGTGGTAGGTGTCTTCCAGGGCATGATGTGGAAGGTCTGATGTTATCCGGTAGCAGAAAATGGAGGAGTGGAAAGAGCAAGCCTCGTTTTCACCACCAATTCGGTATCAGCTACATGTTGATGAAAACTAGCCCCTAGTCCATAGACTCAGAAACCACCAATGTACGACCAGTGAGTGTCCATGAATGTCGGGGAACAGACTTAGTGGTACCGGTGCTGAGAGGGGATGCAGTCTGTGATGATGCCTTTACACTGATATGAACTCCGCCATTGCTAAATCAAGACTCATTGACCTACTGGACTGCAGTGTAGGCCAGAGACAGTGGTCAGAATGGGTCATTCACGAGTGTCGCCGGCATAGGTTGGTGGCCCACCGGTCTGCGTAGTTCAGGTTCAGTGGCACCATGTGTTCGGTCACCTCTGTGTCTGTGACCCGGCTTTTGTCCGGACTGAGCCAAATCTTCCTCTTACTCCTCTCCATGCGACCACTGGTGTGGACTCTGCCATTTGTGATTCGCGACTAGGTGCCGGATGCGAGACCCACTGGTCCGTAGGGTAGTCCTGGTCCCTTATCCACGTGTCACCGACTGGCGGTGAACAGTGTTAGTGGCACCACGTGTAACTGGCTGGTGTTTAACAAGGTTAGTGGCACCACGTGTAGCTGGCTGGCATTAAACAGGGTTAGTGGCACCACGTGTAGCTGGCTGGTGTTAAACAGGGTTGGTGGCACCATGTGTAGCAGGCTGGCTATAAACAGGGTTAGTGGCACCACGTGTCGCAAGATGCCCATATGGAACTATGCCTCACTGATTGGGGGGTCTGGTACTGTGGCCGCTGGCCCGGATTTGGGGTCACTGCCATTCAGGACCCAGGACACAGTTTAACATATGGGACCTACTGGGCCAAAAAGGACGCCGGTGTAGTATGTGAATGAGGAAGGAGTAATGCGGACAAGCGATGGTCTGAGAGGCTTGCAGGGTCGTGGGCCTCGGGCTTGGAGCTTGCACAGGCACGTGGTGGGCCCTCGTTGACACACGCTGGTGCTGGCAGGTGATCAGTGTGGCCTGGCTGCGCTGGGGCGGGACTGACAGGTTCGTGGTCCAGCGGACCAGGGTATGGCAGGCGCACAGGATCGCAGGCTACTCAGCTCACTGGGACGGCGTCGGCCTCATGTCGATGACAGGCGCTGCCCTGGCAGAGACGTTGGGCTTTCTGGAAGCTCACCACGCCCAGGGCTATGTGCTTTTTATTCACACCCCTACGCTGGCCTGGCGAACGCCGGGCAATACCACTCTGCTCACGTTTACAGGGGGATGTAACAGGCAACATTTCCACGAGGACTCCCACTGGCTGAGGTGACATGGTTGCGTCTACTTTCCACTACACGCCATACACCATAGGTGTATGTCGCCGTGGATATGGGTGTGTTCTATATACTGCGGTCTGTCCAGCACATCTTCGCCACTTCTGGCATTGTGTTCTTTCCCAATCATGGTTCTACTGCATCCTTCACACATGCCTGGTTGCCACCTCTCCCCACATTCGGCTATTGTGTGGCTGAGGTGCCATGCTGTTGATGGCTCATGTTCACGGCTTGCCCAGGTTATCATTGTAAGTTATTCTGTCGTGTCTGGTGGGAGGGCATGTTGTTGTGCATGTTGGTTGTGATTTTGTGACGTGTGCATTGCCAGAGTTGTGAATTGCATGGTTGTGGGGTTGATGAGATAGGGTGTTAATTTGGAACTTGCCAAGGGGCTGTGCATTTCCCTTGGTGCCATCCTGGGAACGCAGGTTGCTGATGGACTGTCGGAGGATGAAGGAATCATGCACACTGGCTGTGTATTTGGAGGCGACATTAGTGAAGGTCCCACGGTGTTCTGATGTTGCCTGCACATTGATGTGTGACGTGTGCTTCCTGTTGCAGTGATTGTGAGCTGTGTCACCAGGGGGCAAAGGTAGGACATGTGTGCTGTGGATTGCCCCAACACGTGCACGCATCCAGCTATGGCGTATGGTCCTTGCTTGGTCTCCAGCAGATCCTGCACATTGTGTTGTACGCATGGGGACTGGGGTGCCAGGGTGATGGTGATGTCCAGATAAGGTGTGGGGGACTTGGATGTGGCTGGCTCTGAGACTCCTCCGACTCTGGTGGATGTTGGTTGGGGTGTGCCAGGGTTCAACAGGTGCAGCATAGCCAGCAGCTTGGTGTGGGTTGGGATGTTGGATGTCTGCTGTGTTGGTACCGTAGGCCTGTTAGGCGATGATGGTCAGTATGTGTAGGATGGTTGTCCCTTTCAGCCTGTAGTGGACAGTGACATTGTCAGATGTTGGGTCTGTGAGGCAGGTGTGTTTCCTGGGGGGCTGCTGTCTTTGTCTGCGCTGCCTCTGTGGGGGTCCGGGGGGTGTTCCATGTGGCGGTTGGGGTCCTGGGGTGGTGACGGTGGGTGTTGTGGCCCTCTTGGGTGTCCGGGCTGCATGGTGAGTGACATCTGTTGCCCTTCTGATGACCCCCTGGGCTGGGCTCCCTTTTGTGGTGCAGGCTGCTGTCTGACTATACACCAGGTCAGAGCAGGTGTTAATTTCCTGCTGCCAACGCACCTTATCGCCAGTTTTGTGTTCTTATCACCGATCTGGCTGGTCATTGAGAATGTTGAGGTGTCGTGTTGTTGCAGATTTTTGCACGGGAACGCCTACTCTGCATCTCATTAGCAATAGTTGCGTAGGTCCTCTGTGGCGATGTTTTTTGTGGCTGCTATCGTGGGAAACTGGTGCTGTGGGCTGTTAACACTAGCTTGTAAATGGGGAGGTGCTGTTAATTTGGCAATAGCTCCTTGTGAATATGCCCCTCAATACTTTGTCCAAATATCAATGGTGCCTCTTTTACTTTTATATTTGACCAGGGGGAGGGTAGGGAGGGGCACCTGTACGCAGGCACAATTACTAAAAAAACTAAATTCCCATTGCTTTTTTCCCTTCCCTTTTAGGACATCAGGGAGGGCCTGCCCTGATCAGCCGCACAGGGAATGGAAAATGGTTTTTATTCCTTTGCCCCCTAAGGTTGGTTGTCACAGAGATGAGAACAGGGACTGACCTGCACCCAAAAGAAATCTCTGGTGGTTTAGTAGAGGATTCCAGCTCATGGATCGCTGCCTGGCAGTTATCCAAGAGCACGAATCCTTGAGGGAGAGACATTGTTGTGCCTGTCTAATACACTGAGGTGCGCGGTGGGATATGCCGTCGAATCTGGATCACAAAACCTACCAGTCTCTAGCGACTATGTCATCAGGAGCAAAAATTATGTCAGCGCAGCCCCTGGCATGCTGATGTTATCAATCCAGTGTGAGAGGGGCTGAGAGCTTAAACGAAGCACATTCGTGTATGCCCTCCATGGGGCCAGAAATCAGGGCTGGACTGGCCATAGCGGGCACCGGGCAAATCCCCGGTGCACCGCACAGGTGGTGGCCGGTTTGGGCCCCCTGGGGGCCATTTTTGTTACAGGACCGTTTTTGCAGCATAGCTGCAAAATCGTCCCTGTACCAAAATCGGCCGAAAACCGGCCCCGGCAAAGAGCTCGGGGGCCCCTCCAACCCCCCGAGTGGGGAGGGGGGCCGGCCGAGCACTTGCCAGGGCCGGTTGTGGTTCCCAGTCCGACCCTGCCAAAAATGGCAGAATCCTCCAGTGAAAGTGCGAGAGCTTTACCCACACCCTGCCTCAGGGGATGCAACATCATTCATCTACACTGGTGAAGTAGCAAGAATGACACGAATGCCTCGCCCTCTGAACTGAATAGGTTACTCATAAGACAGTGAAATAGAGTTAGATGCACTGTGCTCCCACGGAATTCCTTCTCTAGTGTCTGTGAGCGGTTCGGCACAAATGTATCTCCTTGAATGTATCACCTCATTTGGTGGAATATGTAGGTTGGACATTACCCTATTATCTTGTTTGTTGATTATTTTGCCTTGGCCATGACTTAAATTCAGTTTAAGCTAACGTCACAAGTTGTTCCTGCAATTGCTTTTATTGACTTGCATAGTTTTTGACTCATTATTACTTTGTTTGCGATGTATAAATTCAGCGAGAAATGCAGTCTTTTGCTTATTAAAGACGAGGGACGACTGCTCTGCCAGTTACAAAGAGTGACCCTGCTTCAAATGAATCTATTCGCTACTAAGTTCAGGAAACATTTGATGCTGTTTTGTTTTAATGGCACGTGAATTAATAACCTCGCCTTAAAATATTTTTATCATGAATGATTTAAGGGATTATTGCATTGAGTGCACCAGATTCACAAATCGTTTCGTAAATTCTGGAAACTTAATATAATTCGCATCTACATTAGTAAGATAGACTGCTCAAGATTTCTTTGAGTCGATTGCACAATCAAGTAGCACAACTAAAGTTTGAGCAAATGTAATTGTATTCAGCACTCAGAACAATGCTTTATCTGTGCAAGACACAAAGGTTGAAGGGTTGTATCTACGCTTTAGATGTGTTCCAGCCTAAGTGTTAAACATGAGCCTCAGCATCGATATATACTATGTAAATGATCCGTGTCTGTTCGTTTAACATACAATCCTCGTCGCCAGCCGTGAGGCGCCAGAAACTGATCAAGCCTTGCCACAGCCCTGTTGGAAGAGGGAGCGTGTTACCTAGTTATGATGGAGTCTGTCATAACAAACATCCTCCAATTAAAACTCTTTCAGTATTGAGATACCAGGAGCCTGTCGAGACACGAAATCTTCAGGTGAAGAAAGATATGAGCAGCAAAAAAAAACTTTTTAACTGTTTGCAACGATTAGGAATTTGGCATCTCTTTTGCAATTATAAGGTATATGTCCTCAAAAAGGAGTGCATAGTGACTGAATGCACAACATCATTTGCTGCTTTTGTTCTTTGTGTTAGAAAGTGTGTGCTCAATTTTGTATTGCTTTCTAAACTTGGACAGATGGATAACCAGAAATGTGTTTACACATGCTGGTCCAATTCATCTTGTAATGCATACACATTTTTGCAGATTTTCTGTGTGTGTATGTTCACAGACTTCAAAGGATTCAGCTTTACAGACAATTTGGCAGCGGAGATTGTCTCTGAGAAAAGCTGATTTTGTCTGCTAATATGGTCTGTTTGCATTTACATTGCTGCTTGGTGAAGAATGGGAATATGATAGCATTTGGAAAAACAGAAAGAAGCTGTCTATGTTACAACATGGCCGTCTGCAGTACAGCTCTAATTGTAAGTAAGAGTTGTGTCTCGGTTTTGATTCTAACTAATTGCAAAGTATACCAGCAGGTACTGGTTGCTCGGCCAAGTGTGACGTATTTGCATGTAAAGTAGTTCATCACATTGGTAAAGTAAACCAGTGGAGAGTTATTTTGGGATGTAATTTAGGCCAAAAAGAGTTCATTTCACTTTCAATTGTATTTATTTTTTCAATATTGACGTTAGAGAGAAGTACGATCATATTGAAACATATATGTAAATACTGGATATTGTACTGACATGTACTCATGTGGAAGAGGTGCTTTAGTGGCTGAGCTGCTTCGTTTGGAACACTGATAGCTTTCTTCTCCTAGCTTTGGGCCTGATGTATTACAGGGTTTCACCCGCTATGAGTCTATTGAGAAATACATTGATATGTAAGTGCCTTAATAAAGTAATGTTATTCCGTTCTGTTTAAATGATGTTCTTGTTCTCCTCAAGTTTTATATATGTTTAAGGCAAATGTTTAAATATGCGTGATGTCATGTTAAAGAAACCTTGGTAAAGTTCTGTCCAAATACATACCCCCGAGAACCCATTTTGGTTTAGGTTATCCCTTCTCAACCAAACTCCACACACTAATAATCTCTGTAAAGTATTGAAGGTAGTTGCATTCGGTAAAGATACCTAAAATTAGACAAAGGTTTCATTCTATAAAAGTATGGTCTCCTGTAGTAATCTTAGGTGCCCTGTTCCACTATTGTCAATTTTCATCTCATTTTTAATGAATTCACTGTTTCAAGGTCGAATACTTCTGTTGTGAGGATGTGGGTTGCATCACTACATTTACCGTGAAACACATTTCTTGCAATTCTCAGACTGTAAGCTCTAGCTCTCGAACAAGGGAAAAGTTTGACTTCCAGTACTGAGGTTCTTTTTTTGATGGTTTTTACTTGATGAATAAAATGCCCCGTTTCTCCTGTCTTCCGAAGTGCACCTATTAAATTGTTGTCTCACGAGAGTCAAACTGTGCAGTATTTACCACTATTTATATAAATCAGGGATGTACTGACATTAAGACACACTTTCCAAAGACTTCCCTATTTATGTGAAACAGCACCAATTTGGAAATTGACTTAACCTGTGAGCAGGCATCACATATAGGTGATTTCACCGTGTCTGACACACTGCTGCTGGTTGCAGGAGCGTAGTTCTAAAAGCATTAATGGGCTGGTTGCGTATTTTCCCTTGAGGCCTCATTACATGCATGTCACCTCTCTGACCCTTGTGGCTTTAACAGGGTTTAGAAAACTTAGGGGCATATGTACCAGGAGTTAACGCCACCTCAGCTTCACTTTTTTGACATTATTGCAGCGATTTTTTATCGCCATATGTACAAGCTCTCGCTAACCTCAGTTAACGGCAGTTTTCCAGGGAAAAAGTCCATAGAAAAGATCGCCACTTTTGTTAGCGATAATGACATGCAAGGGAGGTGTTCCCGTGCAAAAACGGTCGCTAACGCCACTTTGCAAATTTACAAGGGAATCCTTGAAGTTTGGAAGACCAAAAAACCTGCCTCTAACTGCAGTTAGAGGCAGTTTTGTAAGACCAGAAAATAGCTGGTCTTAAAAATGGAGACAACATTTGGGGCCTCATTTGAGCAGGTTTTGGGTTGGACAGCGCTGCAAGCAATATTGCTGCGCTGCCCTGCAACAAAACTACAGGGCAAGAATGCACTCTATCAATAATATAGTGTGCGTTCCTAGACCTCAGTCATCAAAAGTGTTGCAGCGATGCGACAAGGCAGCGTTACAACACTTTTCACTACCCCTTCTTGCGACACCATGGATGCGCTGTATTCACTGGACAGCGCTCCATGTTGTAAGTAATAACAGATACGTCTGGAGTCCTGACGTATCTGTCAGCACTACAGTCACGCATTGCAGCAGTTGTGTCACAAGCATGATGCAACTCCAGCAATCCACTCTGCCAGCCTATCCCTGTGGCACTGCGTCACCCTTACGCATGCCAACAGGCATGCATAAGGTACTGACGCAGTGCTGTCCTACAATAGTCATAGTGAAATCTGATGGATTTCACTGTGCCACTCCTATGAGGCCCTGTCGTGTGGGAACGCACATCCTGCATACAGGTATGATGTGGCACAAGGCTTCACAAGGTCACGCATATGCCTACATGCATCACTTTGCAAATACGGCGCAATGTGTTGCTAGATTTTGCCTGGTCTTTTCTTGAGGGGTGCCAGGGTGTCAGCACAGTTGTAGATCCATCAGTGACGTTTGCACGCTGCAGTGTTATCGTCTGTAAGCGTTGGTGGAGGGGTGGTGATGAGGGAATTGACGAGAAGTTCTTTGGTGGCTTTGATCCAGCTCCGAGGGAAGGCGATGATAGCAGTGGAGCATGGTGAGCATGGTGAAGACATGATATATACAATGATGGTCGGTCCAGGAGAGTCAGGTAGTGTGGCTGTAGTTGAAATTCCTGCTGGCTGAGGAGACGTGCTCGACCATGTGTCCTGCTATGTGGCTTGGTGCGGTGAGTAGCTGCTTGAGTCTGATGTTGGCGAGCTTCCCCAGGAAGGGGTGGTGTTCTGGTCACTGGGGTTGTCCAGGTAGAAGTAGAGTTCACCAAGTAGGATGTCGTCGGTGGATGGGAGATCCTGGGGTGCAATAAGGTCTGCAATGGTATCGGAGCATGGGGGTCTATTACCCAGGGTCCTGCAGATGAGGGTGCCATTGAGGCTGGGCTTGGGGTTGGTCCGAATCTGGAAGTTGAGGTGTTCCATGGTCACCATTGGGTCATTAGAGTGCGTGGTCAGTCAGAGTGTGCTTCTGCAGGTGATGACAATGCCTTGTCCTGGACGGTCAGGATGGTCCTTGCGAGTGATTTAGTAGCATTCACTGATGCAGATGGTGATGTCCGGTCCGGAGAAGATATTGGTCCTGGCAGGCGATGTGGCATCCAAGGTTGATGGCAAGGAGGGTGCTGGCGTCATTGTAGTGGAGTGTCTGAGAGAAAGTGTCCTTGTTGCTCAGCGTGGTCCAGGTGCAGACGGACGCAGAAGGACTTGCCTAAAGCTTACCTTTGGCACAGGAGATGTCCATTACAATGCAACTTCAACAACGCAGGTGCCTTTACATCGCTTGCCATTCTAACGTATTGTGAGGTTAGTAATGGAGATTTTTAAGTCTCATGGTGGATATGGTTTTCTGGGGTCAGAGATGAAATTTGGGGTGTATTATTGGGTCAAATATGAAATTTGGAGTGTGTTTTTGGGGTCAAATGAATTTTAGGGTGTGCTTTGAGGGTTAGAGATGACTTTCAGGGTTTGTTTTGGGGGTCAAAGATGATCTTTAGGGTTCAGGGTGTGTTTTGGGTGCAAGGGTTAGTTTTAGGGTTGCACTCACTAAAGTGGGAATAGTAATTTTTTCATCTCCACTATCCAGCACTTTCCCTATCGTTGCAATATACAATGGAATGCATTTTAAAGTCATATATATCTTTGGCACACCAGTGGTATGCCCAATGCGCATGGGCTGCGCGGGGGACGGGACAGCTGGGAGGTGGGAAACGCGGAAAAGTACACTGGATGGGGTGGGGACAGGGGAGTGTGTGTGTGAGCGGGTGTTGTAAATATTTTAATGAATGAAATCTTACCTCGAGGCCGGGGTCCCGTGTCTTCGTTGCTCCTGCGTCTGCTTCCAGGAACAGGAAGTAGGCAGCCAGGCTCCCTCCCCTAAGCCAATCTCAATGCAACAATGCGGCATTAGGATTGTTCTTGAGCGCCGTGACAAGGCATTCAGCCAGGGGCTGGAGGGGTGGGCATGTTATCCATGCATGCTGGAATGCAGCCTGCATTGCAAACAGGGAAGTGAACATGCCTGCTTTGGGCGGTCTGAATGGGCCAACCAAACAGTCATTGCGCACTTGAGTGGGCATACCACTCCGCCCCTGCCCTGTTAGTGGAGCAGTCCTATATACCCACCCTCCCACCCGCAAAGGAAACATAGCATGATTACATCAGAACGTTATCATCATGTGATGAGTTTTCCTCTTGCTGCACTGCTTGAAAGCAGTGGGGTGATGCTCTTCCATCATTGTGGATGAGCCACCACTGGGGGTGCATCACACCAGGTGCCAGGCCTAGGCTACTCGACCCCTGGGCCTCCTCTGCTACGCGTCCCACCTTCACCTTACCTGGACATTGACACTGTGGCACAATCAGCTGCACTCTCTCCAAATCTATGACTCAGCCAGCAGAATCATCCACCAGGTGGGATTTCACAAGCCTGGGTACAGCAGTCGCCGCCAAGTCTGCTGGGGAACCTCCCAATGCAGGTGATGCAGCAGGGCCCCCTTAGGCATGAAGTTGCAGCGCTCCCACCACACAAGTTAGGGTCAGCTCAGGGGCATCACCCTCCACAGCGTCCAGCCAGCGCAACTTCATCCGGCCTGTGATGAAGAGAGGCGCCGCCCACTGTTGGTAATCCCCTCCGTGCACACTGGTGTAGTGGTGGATCGTAGTTTGCGATGCAGACCTCCCTACAGTGATACACAGGAGCGCCTCTACCATTCACAGCTCCAAGAAGCTCAAGGCGGTCTTCTTACACAGGTCAGCAACGTGTCTCCATGCTACCTGCCAGACTTCACCACCAGGTAAGGCCGATTTCCGCAGCTCAATGTCTACAGGTACGGCTCATTGACTCAACAGCACCTCCGCATCCCACTCCAGGCTCCCAACGCAGGTCGAGCGAGGCATCCAGGCTTTAGATGCATGTCCAACTAAGCATCCAGGCTCCGGACGCAGGACCAGCGAGGCATCCAGGCTCCAGACACAGGAACAGCGAGGCCTCCGGGCCATGGTGTTGCGAAGAGTGCGCAATAAGAGACGATGCATCATTGGTGTTGCACCGTGATGCGCCTCTTTTCATGGATGTAGCCCTGCATTTTCTCTTCCCCTGGGACTCTGGCTGGTCATCCTGGATGTTGGTTGGCTTGAGGGGGTTGTTGATCTGTGCTGCACTTGTCCCTAGCTGCTCCATTTTGCATTCATTCTTTTTGTGCCTATTTTTCATTGGAGGTCGAATGATAGGCTATTTTTGCCTATAGAGGCAAAAAAAACTCACGTCGGGCTAAATAACGTGCGGTTTTTTGCCGCTAATGGGCCTTTCGTTAGTTTAGGCCCTCTAACGCCGGAATTCCTATCGCAATCATGCTAATGTTACCGGCAGTTTTCACCGCTGCTCTCTGAAACTATCGCCATGTAGCGACGTCTTGTAAATACGTCGCTAACAAGGCAATAGTTTTCTGCTGTACACGGCGGTGAGAAAACTGCCGCTACCTAGCGTTAGCGGTCATTATCGCCAGTCCTTGTACATATGGCCATCAATTTTAGAATTTCATATACATCGGAACACCCTTGAAACCTTTCCTTTTCTTATCACACTATAAGACGTACCCCTCTTCCTGCTTTGCAACTATCCAATAATCATGTCCCTTGGGTACCTGCCCCTCCTGATTCCTCCCTCTCTCTTTTCAACCCTCGCCCCTGGACCTGGATTTGGACTGATCGTGCATTGAACCTTGTGACTGTAGAGTACTTGTCACAGTTATCACAACCGTGTGTCCTTTTCCCAACTATATCGTACTGCCCTTCATGTCCTTTTCCCTCTCATCACACTCTGCACTAACTGCAGAGAGTGGCTGTGATTTCTTTTGTCTCCCCTGTTGCATAAAGACTGATATTGTGATATTGTGTCCTTTTCCCAACTATATCGTACTGCCCTTATTGTCCTTTTCCCTCTCATCACCCTCTGCACTAATGCAGAGAGTGGCTGTGATTTCTTTTTCTTCTCCTGTTGCATAAAGACTGTATGGCCAGGTACGGCCTAGACCCCCTCTTCCTTTGACTTACAACCCCTAGTAATGGCCCCTTTCCCGGTGCCAAGGTTGCCCGCCTCCCATTTACCCTTAAGGCGACAAGTCAATTATCACAAGGGATTTTTGGATTAGGGGTCAAGAAACCCCGGCCGTATTTATTACAAATTAATAATCACATTTTTTTAATATACATTATGTACACAGTACACAGAAAGTCCAGTGCATTACATTGATTACATTGATAGGTACATATGTCTTGATTGCTATCCTTGACATATTTTTAAAACATAGACGTTCCTTTCTGAATCTAAGCATTCAATAATCAAATACATTATCTTTCTGCTTATCCCTATTTGAGCTTACGGCAAGGTCAATAACTGGCCCCAGATCCTGATCAAGCTATGCCCACACTCCAACCGGAGTGCGCATGTGCAAGTGGGGCCTGTTCACCGGGAGAATACTCCCCTCAGCCCCCTCACGCCCCGCAGATTATCTCCATAAGGGGCCCTTGCAATTATGGACAGTTTACTTGCGCCCTTGTGCACGTGTGGGATGTCCAACCAGCCTACTGGAAAGAATAGCTCATCTCCCCCCACACCCTTCCAGTCAACCGCCTGTAACTGCCCCTGGAGTTCTATGAGAGACCACTTGTCCCTCCCCCTTGGGCGACCCCATTAAAGAATGGCACCGCCCGCTAAGGACCTTAAATTTATGCTCACCATTCATGACCTTACCGCCACAGGCCTGCATAGTTGCCCGACTATCAGTCAACCAAAAGGTAATGCCCTGTCCCTTGACCCAACTAACCAAGCTAGAAGGTTCTACAGGAAGAGTTCATTGCCCAATTTGGACAAGTGGACGCCATCTTTTAAGAAGCACGGTTCCCCCCGATGCACCCATGTGCGATAGCCTGTAAACGTGGAGCTCAAAATAACCTATCCATTTTGTTATTGATCTTTTTCACAGAGTGGTTCAATGCCCTCAAAGCCTCTCCCTCCCGCCATTGGGCTCTAGGGATCATATGTGACCACACCAGGATGGACCCTGGACATAGCCGTACCAACCAACCCACTTCTGTGATCAGTGTTTTAACCAGACCTCTTCTACCCAAATGTTAAAGATAATTCACTCCCAAGTGTAGGATAAAAACCCTAGGGTGAGTCCCTTCCCTGACCAGCAGAGTTAACACCAGGCCCCTGAAATGGTCAAAGCGCAGTCCACCCTGCCCATGGAAGGATATCCTAAAACCAGACTTCCTTGAACTCTTCTCGTAATTGCCTGAAAGAAAAAATTAATTTGTATAAATGTTTCACATACGAATCACCAATGACCCACACACTGTGTGCTCCCTGGTCCCAGGCTGCGTAGATCAAGACTGTTGCTGTGCCACCGCCAGTTTCCCTCCTGCATGACAGGCTTGTGAAACCGTAAAATGAACAGAAAGAACGTGGCATCAGCAAAACCCGTTTGGGCAATCTTATAGCATATGCAACTGCATATAGCATTTATAGCAATTAGAGGACCACCTGCCAATCATCTGCACTTCGCTCTTAGTGAAACCCCTTGCAGCCTCTTCGGTGGCAGCCCCTATCCTCAATGAGTGTGTTCCAAAAGTGCTGGGGTTCAGGCCTGCCTTCTGCACTGCCATATCCATGACCCTTTTAAATTGAAATCTCGTAAGTGGGGTACCACCAGCATGAATTACCAATGGCCCCCCTGCACCCTTGGGCCTGCACGCTAAGAAGGCCTCGAGGTTGGTGATAGGGCAGCAAAGGTTCCCCTGTGCCGGACGCAGCACCACCCCTTCCCTGCGGGCCTCCTGATCAGTCTTAGATTTCTGGATTGATATGAACAAGGAGTCGCCTTGGATCCTGACATTGCTAAACTTTAGTCCAACCTGCCCATTCTGTTTGTTCTTTGGCACCAGTTCCCCAATCCTAAAAGCGCTGTAAAATAATAGTGAAAAGGCGGCGCTGAACAATAAAACTTCTGCCTCAGTGTTGCAAACCTGGCCCAGAATCCCAAGTATCATGGCCAAGGTATTTACACGTATTGGCCTCCTTGGGTCCGGCTGTGAACCTTGGAGGCGCTGCCACCCCTTCAAAGCTTTATTGACTGTGAAAGTATTAGTGGGGTCACTCCTTCCCCTTGCTTGCGCGAAGAAAGAGATAGCTGCTACATGTCGCCTTGCTGCTGCCACTGAGCGCCCCTCATGTTTCAATGCCCCCATGTAAGAGAGAACTGTCTCTGTGTCATGCCGCCTCTCCCCCATTCTTTCCCCAAGAAGTTACAGTAAGCCCAAAATGCCCCTTCGTATGCCCTCCTGGTTCTGGGTGCTATGCTAGCTGACACAAGGTCCGGTAGTTGGGGGCACCAAGTTGCCAAAGCTGTTCTGGGAAAGGCGTCAGGTTCTTTGCCGCTGCTGGGAAATGTGCCCTGTATACCTGCATCTTAAAGCAAGAGAGTGCATCAGCAGCATGATTTAACACCCCCAGGGACATGCTTAGCCCTAAATTGCATATTTAGTTTCATGCACAACAGAATGATTTCCTTCAACACACGTAGGATCATCTTACACCTTGCTGCTTGCTGATTGATGCATTCCACTACTGTCATATTGTCTGACCCAAAAAACACTGATTGATTCCTCAGTTGCTCTGGCCATACCGTCAATGCCACAAAGATGGGGAACAGCTCTAAAAACCCAATGTTGCATGTTAACCTGTTTTGAACCCACCATGCCGGTCAGCACTGTGCCACCCACTCAGCACCTAGTATAGCTCCAAAACCCTCACTACCTACAGAGTCAGTCATTAAACCTAACTCTGCGGAAGGTGTGAGTGGACCGGGCCATAGTACTGTGCCGTTGAATTCACACAGGAATGCCATCCAAATCCGCATATCCTGCTTAACCTCGCTGGTCAGCCTGTTGTGATGGTGTTTTTCTTTGATACCTGACGTGGCTTGTGAGATGGATCGTGAAAATGGTCGCGCTACAGGGTTGACCTGCAAAGCAAAGTTTAACTGACCCACGTTCTACTGCAGCTGATGCAGTGTAACCTTCTCTTTTGCCAAGAATTGCTGCAAAGCTGACCTGGACTTTATGATCGTCTCTTTGGGCAGCCAAGAGTAACCCGGGCCGAGTCCAACTCTATCTCTAAGAATTCAATCACTGTGGATGGCCCGACCGCCTTCCCTCGTGCCAGTGGTACCCCAAAAACCTGCATGAGCGTGCAGAATTCCCGCAGTGCCCACCCACACTCCTGGGAGCCTGGTGCTCCCAGGAAAAGGTAGTCATCAAGGTAATGCAAATCATACTGGTGCCCTGTCATCTGTCTAAAAACCCATTCCAAAAAGGAATTTAATTTTTCAAAGTAAGCACAGGAGAACAAGCAACCCATAGGTATGCATTTATCCATGTAGTCCTTCCCCTGGAATTGGAAACCCAGATGATGAAAATCTAAAGGATGGACTGGCAACAAGAGGAACGCTGAATCTTTGTCTTTCTTCGCCAGCAGCGCGCCAGGGGCCAAACATCAGATCATCTCAACAGCCTGATCAAAGGATTAGTACCTGATAGTGCGCAGCTCATCATCAATGGCATCATTCAGGGATTGACCCTTAGGTGCAGAAAGGTTATGAATCAACCTAAATTCCCCAGGTTCTTTTTTAGGAACCATCCCCAGACGAGAAAAGACACAATTTTTTACTGGGGCACTGTCAAATGGTATTCAAAAACAAAAGGAGCTTAGAGGGTAAAGCTAGTCATAGGTTGCCCTCCACTCAATATGCAACTAATATCACAAAAAACCTAGACTGTATAGGCACTTATATACTTTGCCTTTATTTTAGATATACCAAATGGTGTATCTAAAATAAAGGCAAAGTATATAAGTGCCTATACAGTCTAGGTTTTTTGTGGTATTAGTTGCACTGTCAAATGGGCCTGCAATTCTGCCCAGGCACAGCTCCTTCTCTATTTCTGCTGCTGCGACCCCTGGATTGGCCATCACCAAGAGCTGGTTCTTGCATTCGGGTGCCCCCACATAATCCGGAGTGGGAATCCTAAAACCATCTCTGAAACCTTCTAGTAACAACCTGGCAGATGAAGGTCAATTATATCTATTTAACCATGGACTCAAGGCACTTGTTATTATGGGAGAATGGGCTTTAGTGAGTGAAATACCATCAATCCTGCTTCTTTCCCCCCTTTACTTTGATTTCCTAAAACACTTGGATTCGGGGTGGGATGTATTGTCACAGAAAGAGCATGAGTGCTTGAACTTACACATGCCTGCAGCCCTAGTGCTTGTACGCCTCTTGAAATCCCAACATGCCCCTTTTTCCCTCCCTCACTGCTGCAGCTAGCTAGGGGAATGACCGAAAGGACTGGCCCTTCACACTGTCTTGTGCCCCATGCACCCCATGCCCCAAGTGGTTTAACTACGAAATCATGTCAATTTGGTCCCATGTGAGGGCAGTATCTGAAGACTTCGCTCTCCCAAAGTCTTTATCATACTCCCTCCACCCCAGCCCCCCATATTTGTCATGTGCCCCAGTGATCCTGCTCTGGTAGCATGTCGTTTTTGCCACTTGGCTTGGAAACCGTTCTCAGCCATGACTGCCATATATACTGAGAAGTCCCTCACCCAATTAATCAAAGACTCCTCAATCCTATATTTCTGCAATTTACTGGCCCATTCTCTTGGGAGCATCCAATCTTTCTTTTGCTTGGCCTCCTCCCTTTCAGTTTCATCAAGCAGCAGTGAAAACATATTAACATAACTCCCGTTCCACATTTTGTTTTTCATTTCCTGTGTCACATGTCTTGCCAGCTTTTCCCTGGGCATGTGCGCTTCACCCACACCTAACACTGGCAATGTCTGCCGCTTACCTGCTGCAGCTGCCCCTGCTGGCTCCGCTGGCGTCTCTTTTGTTGTATTCACGTCTGTGCTTACTGCTGGCAACTCTTTACTGGCCACAGGGAGAGCTACCCCATTCCCTGGAACGCCAGGAGATTGAGCTCCCTGCTCTTACCCTGGCTTTCCTCCGATGCCCCTTCTAACTGAGCCACTAACTTCCAGGCCTTATCCAGTATGTTCTTCCCGTTGTCAGACATCCTAACTGCCGGGGACCAGTTACCCACTTTCTCAAACCAGGGGAGGACCTCTGCTAAACTGGCTACCAAATCTGGTTGAACCGGAGGAGCCCCCGACGGGGCCCCTGCCGCAGGGACGCATGGGGTCTGTGGACTGATTCCTGATGGTCCCAGTTGCCCCCCTGTACCTTACGGAGTATCACCCCACTGCTGCCTGGCAGAGTGCCCCCCAGCTGGCCCTGGCTGCCCACCCAACTGGCGGCAGGACTGGGATAGGGGCCACTGGCTCAATGGATCCATTCGCTCCCATGCTGACCTAGATGCCCCCACTTTCTTGAATCTACTCCTCTTGGGCACGGGATGGAATGCTGCCTTGGGGGGCCACTATGGTTCTTCTGGACCTCTCCTCTGTCTCTTCATGCCCATCCACCTTATCCCTTAAGTCCGCAATGGCTTGGCCCATTTTATGAACCTTTTTTTATCTGTCCTCCATATCAACCATCTTACGCATCATTGCTTCCATGAGATTCTCAATGCAGGAGCACTGCTCACTCCGCATTGCCTTAGGGTCAATTGCACTATAAACAGCAAAAATGCTTGACAAACGTGTGTACAGATATGCTAACACTACACCAAACTTGCCAGTGCCACCCCAACAAAGCTAAGGCACCCTTGGGGCAGCCCACACAGACTAGAACTAGTCACTAATAAACTTCCACAGTGCTACTTGGCCTGGGATACTGCCCAGACCCTTACCTCGCAATCAAAGGGGGTACAGGACCGGCCACAGCACCCACACAACCAGAGCCATTCCCACCAGCTAATCCAGTGGGTCAGGTGAGTATTCTCAAACCAGCGTGGCTCCCGGAAGTGCTGGAATGCTGGCCTGTCTTTGTCCCCTTGAAATCCACACGAGCACTGGAGACCCAAGAAAAGGTTTCAAAAACAGCAACCACGCTGCTGCTCTCTGCAGTTCAAAACCGGAAAACAGAACACACTGCTCCCAGTTGCCTGGTGGTGTCTGCTGGTCCTCTGGGCCCTGTTAGCCTCTCCAGTTAGCGCCGAAAAAACCTGCAGTCTTAAAAATGGAGACAACATTTGGGGCCTCATTTGAGCAGGTTTTGGGTTGGACAGCGCTGCAAGCAATATTGCTGCGCTGCCCTGCAACAAAACTACAGGGCAAGAATGCACTCTATCAATAATATAGTGTGCGTTCCTAGACCTCAGTCATCAAAAGTGTTGCAGCGATGCGACAAGGCAGCGTTACAACACTTTTCACTACCCCTTCTTGCGACACCATGGATGCGCTGTATTCACTGGACAGCGCTCCATGTTGTAAGTAATAACAGATACGTCTGGAGTCCTGACGTATCTGTCAGCACTACAGTCACGCATTGCAGCAGTTGTGTCACAAGCATGATGCAACTCCAGCAATCCACTCTGCCAGCCTATCCCTGTGGCACTGCGTCACCCTTACGCATGCCAACAGGCATGCATAAGGTACTGACGCAGTGCTGTCCTTCAATAGTCATAGTGAAATCTGATGGATTTCACTGTGCCACTCCTATGAGGCCCTGTCGTGTGGGAACGCACATCCTGCATACAGGTATGATGTGGCACAAGGCTTCACAAGGTCACGCATATGCCTACATGCATCACTTTGCAAATACGGCGCAATGTGTTGCTAGATTTTGCCTGGTCTTTTCTTGAGGGGTGCCAGGGTGTCAGCACAGTTGTAGATCCATCAGTGACGTTTGCACGCTGCAGTGTTATCGTCTGTAAGCGTTGGTGGAGGGGTGGTGATGAGGGAATTGACGAGAAGTTCTTTGGTGGCTTTGATCCAGCTCCGAGGGAAGGCGATGATAGCAGTGGAGCATGGTGAGCATGGTGAAGACATGATATATACAATGATGGTCGGTCCAGGAGAGTCAGGTAGTGTGGCTGTAGTTGAAATTCCTGCTGGCTGAGGAGACGTGCTCGACCATGTGTCCTGCTATGTGGCTTGGTGCGGTGAGTAGCTGCTTGAGTCTGATGTTGGCGAGCTTCCCCAGGAAGGGGTGGTGTTCTGGTCACTGGGGTTGTCCAGGTAGAAGTAGAGTTCACCAAGTAGGATGTCGTCGGTGGATGGGAGATCCTGGGGTGCAATAAGGTCTGCAATGGTATCGGAGCATGGGGGTCTATTACCCAGGGTCCTGCAGATGAGGGTGCCATTGAGGCTGGGCTTGGGGTTGGTCCGAATCTGGAAGTTGAGGTGTTCCATGGTCACCATTGGGTCATTAGAGTGCGTGGTCAGTCAGAGTGTGCTTCTGCAGGTGATGACAATGCCTTGTCCTGGACGGTCAGGATGGTCCTTGCGAGTGATTTAGTAGCATTCACTGATGCAGATGGTGATGTCCGGTCCGGAGAAGATATTGGTCCTGGCAGGCGATGTGGCATCCAAGGTTGATGGCAAGGAGGGTGCTGGCGTCATTGTAGTGGAGTGTCTGAGAGAAAGTGTCCTTGTTGCTCAGCGTGGTCCAGGTGCAGACGGACGCAGAAGGACTTGCCTAAAGCTTACCTTTGGCACAGGAGATGTCCATTACAATGCAACTTCAACAACGCAGGTGCCTTTACATCGCTTGCCATTCTAACGTATTGTGAGGTTAGTAATGGAGATTTTTAAGTCTCATGGTGGATATGGTTTTCTGGGGTCAGAGATGAAATTTGGGGTGTATTATTGGGTCAAATATGAAATTTGGAGTGTGTTTTTGGGGTCAAATGAATTTTAGGGTGTGCTTTGAGGGTTAGAGATGACTTTCAGGGTTTGTTTTGGGGGTCAAAGATGATCTTTAGGGTTCAGGGTGTGTTTTGGGTGCAAGGGTTAGTTTTAGGGTTGCACTCACTAAAGTGGGAATAGTAATTTTTTCATCTCCACTATCCAGCACTTTCCCTATCGTTGCAATATACAATGGAATGCATTTTAAAGTCATATATATCTTTGGCACACCAGTGGTATGCCCAATGCGCATGGGCTGCGCGGGGGACGGGACAGCTGGGAGGTGGGAAACGCGGAAAAGTACACTGGATGGGGTGGGGACAGGGGAGTGTGTGTGTGAGCGGGTGTTGTAAATATTTTAATGAATGAAATCTTACCTCGAGGCCGGGGTCCCGTGTCTTCGTTGCTCCTGCGTCTGCTTCCAGGAACAGGAAGTAGGCAGCCAGGCTCCCTCCCCTAAGCCAATCTCAATGCAACAATGCGGCATTAGGATTGTTCTTGAGCGCCGTGACAAGGCATTCAGCCAGGGGCTGGAGGGGTGGGCATGTTATCCATGCATGCTGGAATGCAGCCTGCATTGCAAACAGGGAAGTGAACATGCCTGCTTTGGGCGGTCTGAATGGGCCAACCAAACAGTCATTGCGCACTTGAGTGGGCATACCACTCCGCCCCTGCCCTGTTAGTGGAGCAGTCCTATATACCCACCCTCCCACCCGCAAAGGAAACATAGCATGATTACATCAGAACGTTATCATCATGTGATGAGTTTTCCTCTTGCTGCACTGCTTGAAAGCAGTGGGGTGATGCTCTTCCATCATTGTGGATGAGCCACCACTGGGGGTGCATCACACCAGGTGCCAGGCCTAGGCTACTCGACCCCTGGGCCTCCTCTGCTACGCGTCCCACCTTCACCTTACCTGGACATTGACACTGTGGCACAATCAGCTGCACTCTCTCCAAATCTATGACTCAGCCAGCAGAATCATCCACCAGGTGGGATTTCACAAGCCTGGGTACAGCAGTCGCCGCCAAGTCTGCTGGGGAACCTCCCAATGCAGGTGATGCAGCAGGGCCCCCTTAGGCATGAAGTTGCAGCGCTCCCACCACACAAGTTAGGGTCAGCTCAGGGGCATCACCCTCCACAGCGTCCAGCCAGCGCAACTTCATCCGGCCTGTGATGAAGAGAGGCGCCGCCCACTGTTGGTAATCCCCTCCGTGCACACTGGTGTAGTGGTGGATCGTAGTTTGCGATGCAGACCTCCCTACAGTGATACACAGGAGCGCCTCTACCATTCACAGCTCCAAGAAGCTCAAGGCGGTCTTCTTACACAGGTCAGCAACGTGTCTCCATGCTACCTGCCAGACTTCACCACCAGGTAAGGCCGATTTCCGCAGCTCAATGTCTACAGGTACGGCTCATTGACTCAACAGCACCTCCGCATCCCACTCCAGGCTCCCAACGCAGGTCGAGCGAGGCATCCAGGCTTTAGATGCATGTCCAACTAAGCATCCAGGCTCCGGACGCAGGACCAGCGAGGCATCCAGGCTCCAGACACAGGAACAGCGAGGCCTCCGGGCCATGGTGTTGCGAAGAGTGCGCAATAAGAGACGATGCATCATTGGTGTTGCACCGTGATGCGCCTCTTTTCATGGATGTAGCCCTGCATTTTCTCTTCCCCTGGGACTCTGGCTGGTCATCCTGGATGTTGGTTGGCTTGAGGGGGTTGTTGATCTGTGCTGCACTTGTCCCTAGCTGCTCCATTTTGCATTCATTCTTTTTGTGCCTATTTTTCATTGGAGGTCGAATGATAGGCTATTTTTGCCTATAGAGGCAAAAAAAACTCACGTCGGGCTAAATAACGTGCGGTTTTTTGCCGCTAATGGGCCTTTCGTTAGTTTAGGCCCTCTAACGCCGGAATTCCTATCGCAATCATGCTAATGTTACCGGCAGTTTTCACCGCTGCTCTCTGAAACTATCGCCATGTAGCGACGTCTTGTAAATACGTCGCTAACAAGGCAATAGTTTTCTGCTGTACACGGCGGTGAGAAAACTGCCGCTACCTAGCGTTAGCGGTCATTATCGCCAGTCCTTGTACATATGGCCATCAATTTTAGAATTTCATATACATCGGAACACCCTTGAAACCTTTCCTTTTCTTATCACACTATAAGACGTACCCCTCTTCCTGCTTTGCAACTATCCAATAATCATGTCCCTTGGGTACCTGCCCCTCCTGATTCCTCCCTCTCTCTTTTCAACCCTCGCCCCTGGACCTGGATTTGGACTGATCGTGCATTGAACCTTGTGACTGTAGAGTACTTGTCACAGTTATCACAACCGTGTGTCCTTTTCCCAACTATATCGTACTGCCCTTCATGTCCTTTTCCCTCTCATCACACTCTGCACTAACTGCAGAGAGTGGCTGTGATTTCTTTTGTCTCCCCTGTTGCATAAAGACTGATATTGTGATATTGTGTCCTTTTCCCAACTATATCGTACTGCCCTTATTGTCCTTTTCCCTCTCATCACCCTCTGCACTAATGCAGAGAGTGGCTGTGATTTCTTTTTCTTCTCCTGTTGCATAAAGACTGTATGGCCAGGTACGGCCTAGACCCCCTCTTCCTTTGACTTACAACCCCTAGTAATGGCCCCTTTCCCGGTGCCAAGGTTGCCCGCCTCCCATTTACCCTTAAGGCGACAAGTCAATTATCACAAGGGATTTTTGGATTAGGGGTCAAGAAACCCCGGCCGTATTTATTACAAATTAATAATCACATTTTTTTAATATACATTATGTACACAGTACACAGAAAGTCCAGTGCATTACATTGATTACATTGATAGGTACATATGTCTTGATTGCTATCCTTGACATATTTTTAAAACATAGACGTTCCTTTCTGAATCTAAGCATTCAATAATCAAATACATTATCTTTCTGCTTATCCCTATTTGAGCTTACGGCAAGGTCAATAACTGGCCCCAGATCCTGATCAAGCTATGCCCACACTCCAACCGGAGTGCGCATGTGCAAGTGGGGCCTGTTCACCGGGAGAATACTCCCCTCAGCCCCCTCACGCCCCGCAGATTATCTCCATAAGGGGCCCTTGCAATTATGGACAGTTTACTTGCGCCCTTGTGCACGTGTGGGATGTCCAACCAGCCTACTGGAAAGAATAGCTCATCTCCCCCCACACCCTTCCAGTCAACCGCCTGTAACTGCCCCTGGAGTTCTATGAGAGACCACTTGTCCCTCCCCCTTGGGCGACCCCATTAAAGAATGGCACCGCCCGCTAAGGACCTTAAATTTATGCTCACCATTCATGACCTTACCGCCACAGGCCTGCATAGTTGCCCGACTATCAGTCAACCAAAAGGTAATGCCCTGTCCCTTGACCCAACTAACCAAGCTAGAAGGTTCTACAGGAAGAGTTCATTGCCCAATTTGGACAAGTGGACGCCATCTTTTAAGAAGCACGGTT
Organism: Lissotriton helveticus; assembly: GCF_964261635.1. NCBI lineage: Eukaryota > Metazoa > Chordata > Amphibia > Caudata > Salamandridae > Lissotriton > Lissotriton helveticus. Next base: position 866,343,049 of record NC_136057.1, on the reverse strand, counting down.
CCCCCCGATGCACCCATGTGCGATAGCCTGTAAACGTGGAGCTCAAAATAACCTATCCATTTTGTTATTGATCTTTTTCACAGAGTGGTTCAATGCCCTCAAAGCCTCTCCCTCCCGCCATTGGGCTCTAGGGATCATATGTGACCACACCAGGATGGACCCTGGACATAGCCGTACCAACCAACCCACTTCTGTGATCAGTGTTTTAACCAGACCTCTTCTACCCAAATGTTAAAGATAATTCACTCCCAAGTGTAGGATAAAAACCCTAGGGTGAGTCCCTTCCCTGACCAGCAGAGTTAACACCAGGCCCCTGAAATGGTCAAAGCGCAGTCCACCCTGCCCATGGAAGGATATCCTAAAACCAGACTTCCTTGAACTCTTCTCGTAATTGCCTGAAAGAAAAAATTAATTTGTATAAATGTTTCACATACGAATCACCAATGACCCACACACTGTGTGCTCCCTGGTCCCAGGCTGCGTAGATCAAGACTGTTGCTGTGCCACCGCCAGTTTCCCTCCTGCATGACAGGCTTGTGAAACCGTAAAATGAACAGAAAGAACGTGGCATCAGCAAAACCCGTTTGGGCAATCTTATAGCATATGCAACTGCATATAGCATTTATAGCAATTAGAGGACCACCTGCCAATCATCTGCACTTCGCTCTTAGTGAAACCCCTTGCAGCCTCTTCGGTGGCAGCCCCTATCCTCAATGAGTGTGTTCCAAAAGTGCTGGGGTTCAGGCCTGCCTTCTGCACTGCCATATCCATGACCCTTTTAAATTGAAATCTCGTAAGTGGGGTACCACCAGCATGAATTACCAATGGCCCCCCTGCACCCTTGGGCCTGCACGCTAAGAAGGCCTCGAGGTTGGTGATAGGGCAGCAAAGGTTCCCCTGTGCCGGACGCAGCACCACCCCTTCCCTGCGGGCCTCCTGATCAGTCTTAGATTTCTGGATTGATATGAACAAGGAGTCGCCTTGGATCCTGACATTGCTAAACTTTAGTCCAACCTGCCCATTCTGTTTGTTCTTTGGCACCAGTTCCCCAATCCTAAAAGCGCTGTAAAATAATAGTGAAAAGGCGGCGCTGAACAATAAAACTTCTGCCTCAGTGTTGCAAACCTGGCCCAGAATCCCAAGTATCATGGCCAAGGTATTTACACGTATTGGCCTCCTTGGGTCCGGCTGTGAACCTTGGAGGCGCTGCCACCCCTTCAAAGCTTTATTGACTGTGAAAGTATTAGTGGGGTCACTCCTTCCCCTTGCTTGCGCGAAGAAAGAGATAGCTGCTACATGTCGCCTTGCTGCTGCCACTGAGCGCCCCTCATGTTTCAATGCCCCCATGTAAGAGAGAACTGTCTCTGTGTCATGCCGCCTCTCCCCCATTCTTTCCCCAAGAAGTTACAGTAAGCCCAAAATGCCCCTTCGTATGCCCTCCTGGTTCTGGGTGCTATGCTAGCTGACACAAGGTCCGGTAGTTGGGGGCACCAAGTTGCCAAAGCTGTTCTGGGAAAGGCGTCAGGTTCTTTGCCGCTGCTGGGAAATGTGCCCTGTATACCTGCATCTTAAAGCAAGAGAGTGCATCAGCAGCATGATTTAACACCCCCAGGGACATGCTTAGCCCTAAATTGCATATTTAGTTTCATGCACAACAGAATGATTTCCTTCAACACACGTAGGATCATCTTACACCTTGCTGCTTGCTGATTGATGCATTCCACTACTGTCATATTGTCTGACCCAAAAAACACTGATTGATTCCTCAGTTGCTCTGGCCATACCGTCAATGCCACAAAGATGGGGAACAGCTCTAAAAACCCAATGTTGCATGTTAACCTGTTTTGAACCCACCATGCCGGTCAGCACTGTGCCACCCACTCAGCACCTAGTATAGCTCCAAAACCCTCACTACCTACAGAGTCAGTCATTAAACCTAACTCTGCGGAAGGTGTGAGTGGACCGGGCCATAGTACTGTGCCGTTGAATTCACACAGGAATGCCATCCAAATCCGCATATCCTGCTTAACCTCGCTGGTCAGCCTGTTGTGATGGTGTTTTTCTTTGATACCTGACGTGGCTTGTGAGATGGATCGTGAAAATGGTCGCGCTACAGGGTTGACCTGCAAAGCAAAGTTTAACTGACCCACGTTCTACTGCAGCTGATGCAGTGTAACCTTCTCTTTTGCCAAGAATTGCTGCAAAGCTGACCTGGACTTTATGATCGTCTCTTTGGGCAGCCAAGAGTAACCCGGGCCGAGTCCAACTCTATCTCTAAGAATTCAATCACTGTGGATGGCCCGACCGCCTTCCCTCGTGCCAGTGGTACCCCAAAAACCTGCATGAGCGTGCAGAATTCCCGCAGTGCCCACCCACACTCCTGGGAGCCTGGTGCTCCCAGGAAAAGGTAGTCATCAAGGTAATGCAAATCATACTGGTGCCCTGTCATCTGTCTAAAAACCCATTCCAAAAAGGAATTTAATTTTTCAAAGTAAGCACAGGAGAACAAGCAACCCATAGGTATGCATTTATCCATGTAGTCCTTCCCCTGGAATTGGAAACCCAGATGATGAAAATCTAAAGGATGGACTGGCAACAAGAGGAACGCTGAATCTTTGTCTTTCTTCGCCAGCAGCGCGCCAGGGGCCAAACATCAGATCATCTCAACAGCCTGATCAAAGGATTAGTACCTGATAGTGCGCAGCTCATCATCAATGGCATCATTCAGGGATTGACCCTTAGGTGCAGAAAGGTTATGAATCAACCTAAATTCCCCAGGTTCTTTTTTAGGAACCATCCCCAGACGAGAAAAGACACAATTTTTTACTGGGGCACTGTCAAATGGTATTCAAAAACAAAAGGAGCTTAGAGGGTAAAGCTAGTCATAGGTTGCCCTCCACTCAATATGCAACTAATATCACAAAAAACCTAGACTGTATAGGCACTTATATACTTTGCCTTTATTTTAGATATACCAAATGGTGTATCTAAAATAAAGGCAAAGTATATAAGTGCCTATACAGTCTAGGTTTTTTGTGGTATTAGTTGCACTGTCAAATGGGCCTGCAATTCTGCCCAGGCACAGCTCCTTCTCTATTTCTGCTGCTGCGACCCCTGGATTGGCCATCACCAAGAGCTGGTTCTTGCATTCGGGTGCCCCCACATAATCCGGAGTGGGAATCCTAAAACCATCTCTGAAACCTTCTAGTAACAACCTGGCAGATGAAGGTCAATTATATCTATTTAACCATGGACTCAAGGCACTTGTTATTATGGGAGAATGGGCTTTAGTGAGTGAAATACCATCAATCCTGCTTCTTTCCCCCCTTTACTTTGATTTCCTAAAACACTTGGATTCGGGGTGGGATGTATTGTCACAGAAAGAGCATGAGTGCTTGAACTTACACATGCCTGCAGCCCTAGTGCTTGTACGCCTCTTGAAATCCCAACATGCCCCTTTTTCCCTCCCTCACTGCTGCAGCTAGCTAGGGGAATGACCGAAAGGACTGGCCCTTCACACTGTCTTGTGCCCCATGCACCCCATGCCCCAAGTGGTTTAACTACGAAATCATGTCAATTTGGTCCCATGTGAGGGCAGTATCTGAAGACTTCGCTCTCCCAAAGTCTTTATCATACTCCCTCCACCCCAGCCCCCCATATTTGTCATGTGCCCCAGTGATCCTGCTCTGGTAGCATGTCGTTTTTGCCACTTGGCTTGGAAACCGTTCTCAGCCATGACTGCCATATATACTGAGAAGTCCCTCACCCAATTAATCAAAGACTCCTCAATCCTATATTTCTGCAATTTACTGGCCCATTCTCTTGGGAGCATCCAATCTTTCTTTTGCTTGGCCTCCTCCCTTTCAGTTTCATCAAGCAGCAGTGAAAACATATTAACATAACTCCCGTTCCACATTTTGTTTTTCATTTCCTGTGTCACATGTCTTGCCAGCTTTTCCCTGGGCATGTGCGCTTCACCCACACCTAACACTGGCAATGTCTGCCGCTTACCTGCTGCAGCTGCCCCTGCTGGCTCCGCTGGCGTCTCTTTTGTTGTATTCACGTCTGTGCTTACTGCTGGCAACTCTTTACTGGCCACAGGGAGAGCTACCCCATTCCCTGGAACGCCAGGAGATTGAGCTCCCTGCTCTTACCCTGGCTTTCCTCCGATGCCCCTTCTAACTGAGCCACTAACTTCCAGGCCTTATCCAGTATGTTCTTCCCGTTGTCAGACATCCTAACTGCCGGGGACCAGTTACCCACTTTCTCAAACCAGGGGAGGACCTCTGCTAAACTGGCTACCAAATCTGGTTGAACCGGAGGAGCCCCCGACGGGGCCCCTGCCGCAGGGACGCATGGGGTCTGTGGACTGATTCCTGATGGTCCCAGTTGCCCCCCTGTACCTTACGGAGTATCACCCCACTGCTGCCTGGCAGAGTGCCCCCCAGCTGGCCCTGGCTGCCCACCCAACTGGCGGCAGGACTGGGATAGGGGCCACTGGCTCAATGGATCCATTCGCTCCCATGCTGACCTAGATGCCCCCACTTTCTTGAATCTACTCCTCTTGGGCACGGGATGGAATGCTGCCTTGGGGGGCCACTATGGTTCTTCTGGACCTCTCCTCTGTCTCTTCATGCCCATCCACCTTATCCCTTAAGTCCGCAATGGCTTGGCCCATTTTATGAACCTTTTTTTATCTGTCCTCCATATCAACCATCTTACGCATCATTGCTTCCATGAGATTCTCAATGCAGGAGCACTGCTCACTCCGCATTGCCTTAGGGTCAATTGCACTATAAACAGCAAAAATGCTTGACAAACGTGTGTACAGATATGCTAACACTACACCAAACTTGCCAGTGCCACCCCAACAAAGCTAAGGCACCCTTGGGGCAGCCCACACAGACTAGAACTAGTCACTAATAAACTTCCACAGTGCTACTTGGCCTGGGATACTGCCCAGACCCTTACCTCGCAATCAAAGGGGGTACAGGACCGGCCACAGCACCCACACAACCAGAGCCATTCCCACCAGCTAATCCAGTGGGTCAGGTGAGTATTCTCAAACCAGCGTGGCTCCCGGAAGTGCTGGAATGCTGGCCTGTCTTTGTCCCCTTGAAATCCACACGAGCACTGGAGACCCAAGAAAAGGTTTCAAAAACAGCAACCACGCTGCTGCTCTCTGCAGTTCAAAACCGGAAAACAGAACACACTGCTCCCAGTTGCCTGGTGGTGTCTGCTGGTCCTCTGGGCCCTGTTAGCCTCTCCAGTTAGCGCCGAAAAAACCTGCAGAACAAAGAGAAAATTGCTCCCGCTTGGGACCTCCAGCTTCCCAAGCAGTTCCTTTTCACACTCGAAGTCTGCAGAATAAAGAAGAATGCCCCGATCAGCACCGAAGCTCCGTGTCTGTCGAGCGTGCCAACCTGAAAAAACAAAAGAGAAATTGAATGAAGCCTCCTAGTGAGGCTGACGGAGCTCCCTTGCGTAAGCTGTGGGGGTGGCGAGCAAAGAGGCCGTTCTCGCCGCTCCCCAGCTTTATATCCTCAGTTCAAGCCGGGAGCTAGTTCTAACCAGCTCCTGGCATTTGGCCGACGCGTGCACCGGAAGTGAACTTTATTACTTCCGGGTCACATGCCGGCAAACCAATCCCAAGGGAGGCGCGGCCGCCACATCACAATTGTGCGTGGCCTGGCCCGCCTCCCTGTGGCACCATCGGGGGCCGGCACAACAGCCATACATATGGTGTGTCTGATGCCGGCCTTTGCCTTACTCATATACTAATATTGTGTTTTCTATCAATGCACCCCTGGGAATGCAAGTTCTCCGTCTATCACTGTGGTAATATCTTTAATGCCATTTCTTTGTGGTGCCTCCGACATCAACTCACATCTATTTTTAATGTTTACTCAACTATCAACCTACATGCAGTACTACTGGCGAATAACCATGCCATGACGAGTTGGCACACTACAGCAGCACCTTTCATTCCTCACACTACTGTGCTGCTGCTCCCCGCAATGCTGTTCTTCTTTGTAGCAAAGGTATGCTCATGGCTTCCAGATTACAATCTGTAAAGAAGCTGGAGAGCATGATGCCCTCTGTGCAATGACATAGTGCCAGTTTGGGGAGTGCTGGAATCCCTACCTCAAATGGGTGAAGGTTAAGCTTTGTCTTTCTCAGGTTACTTTCTCTGCTATTTGCCTGTTGTTTCGCTTCTCTCCCGAGACTCCACTAATACTAAATCCAAGGATTATGTTTTTGCAAGTTACCACCACATTAGACAGGCAATTAAAAACTAACTTTCAGCTACCAAGGCCAATTTACTACCCCACTGTATTGGGATTAGCTTGTTTTAAAATAGTCAGCAGTGTTTCAGAGATCTGGTGCTACACCTTGCAATTAAATGGTCCAGGCTAAACTGTAACTGGTGATAGAAGGAGGTTAGGTCAGCTTTAGAGAACAGTCAGTGAGAAGGAATCTTGACTGGAGGAATTTTTAAGTGTCAAAATATTTAAAATACATATAGACGTGTTCTTTAGAGGCCTAGAAATCCTTGCTTCCCTCCAAAATAGGGACAGTTGAGACTCAATAGCATATACATGCAAGGCTCTGGAATCATTCTCTTCATTCCCACTGAAAAAAAAATCAAAATAAAACAGTAGAAAATTAACTGTTTACAGTATAACAAGTGGGTTCTCTAGTTGCCAGTGGTTTGCACCCTGTCCAAGTAGGGACCACCACTCTAGTTAGAGTAGGTTATAGCCTCAGAATAACCCATGCTCACCCCCTTGGTAGTTTGGCAAAAGCAGTCAAGCTTATCTCTGAGGTAATGTGTAAAGTATTTGTGTACACACACACACAGACTTAAAAGAAGGAATCCACACCAGTTTAAATAAATAGCCAATATTTATCTGATTAAAACAAGACCAAAATGACAAAACTCCATCAACTCAAGATTTGAATTTTCAAAGTGAGATAATATTATAGGGACATATTACAATGGCAGTCGGATGATTGTCCAACCGCCATCGCCGCAGGCAGGTGACCAGCCAACAATGTGTTTGTGGTCCCACACACCCTATTACCATATGACCACCCTGAAGGTTGTCATACCATGCCTTTTTCTACTGTGGCTTCTGCTGTGGCCAGTAAAAGGGCTGCAGCTCAAGCAGCAGTTGACAGACACTTTACAAACATTCACGCACCATGTACCAGACATCAATTGGTGCCTAGCACATGGTGCATGGATGTGTTGGATAGCACCACATGTGCCCCTCTCTGGCCATCTAGCAGTAGCCCACAGGGACAGGAGCCCGGCCTGGGGCTCCAAAGTGCATTTCTGTCTGCCTTTTGTGTGACGGTGGGGCTGCTAGAAAAGGCATTCGGAAAGGGACATTGTGATCCAAAACAGCAGTGCCTGAGCAGGCCTCGCCTCCTTTCAGGATCACCAATCTGACAGCTGTCCCAACGGGATCAGTAGATCCTTATAGACAGTGGTCCATCCCCCGAGATTCAAGGGTCCAACCATCTGCACCTCTTTTTTTAGCTATAGGACCCTGGCCACTTTACTAGAGTTGATCAGTGCTAAAGTGCACATTCTCTCTGTGTAAATTGTGATTATGCTTGGTTATCCATGATCGGCATATTTGATTTACTGGTAAGTTCCTAGTAAAGTGCATGGTGTGTGCCAGGGCCTGTAAATCAAATACTACTAGTGGGCTTGCAGCACTGGTTGTGCAACCCACATGAGTAGCCTGTAAATGTGTCTCAGACCTGCCACTGCAGTGTCTGCGCACACAGTTTTTAACTATCATGTTGACCTGGTAAGGGCACCCACTTGCCAGGCCCAAACCTTCCCCTTTCTTACATGTAAGGTGTCACTCAGGTAGGTCTAAGGTACCGCCATGGGCAGGGTCCAGTGTATGTGAAAGGTAGGACAAGTGCGGGTGTATTTGGCATGTCCTGATAGTGACATACTCAGCCCGTGCAGGTAAGAGTGCTAGGTAGGTGGGGTCCGGTGCGAGGTGGGGTTTTGATGGACGATGAAAAGGAAAAAATCAAATAAATAATTAATTTCCCTCATCATCATCCATCGAAATACCCCCCTAACCAGGCCCCACCTCTCCACCGCTCTTATCTGTATGGGCCGCGGCTGGAAATACTCTGCATTTCGTTTTTAACTATTGAAAGACTGTCTGTTCCATAGGTTTATATGAGAGCTTTTTTGTAACATCTTACAAGTGTAACTTGCCACTGCGACAAGATAAAGAAATGGAGTTCAGGCTCAGAATTTAATAACACACCTTTTAGTAAAGGTGGTTTTTAAATTGTGTTTTTGAAAATGTCACTTTTAGAAAGTGGCACAAAAAAATACCTGGCTGACCCTTCCTCTGCTGTTATCTGATTAAACAGACTAGAACCAATACCTGATTTCATTGGTGTGGTTATTTATTAAACCATTATTCCTTATTTTTAATGTTTTCCTTGCTGGATCTAAAAGAAACCTGCCAGGAAGGAGAGTTGGGAGAGCTGTGTGTGGACCGCAGCCCGTGCTGTGTGTGGGGTGGGTCAGCCTGCAGTTGCTGCTCCAGTCGGGGCAGTCGAAGGACTGAACTGTTTATATGCCCTTCTACCAAAGTAAGTATGTGGAGAGTGCTTCCCCTTTCATGAAGGAGCACTCTACTCCAGTGCGTAGTGAAGCACTTTGTGGTTTACCCTCAGTGTATGTCCAGCGCTGCACTGTCCTTGGCATTCAGAGCAGCAGGAGGGGAGAGCTTGTCATTGATGAAGGGCTCTTCCGTTCCCTAGCAGCCAGTGCGAGTGCCATGTGTAAAAATGTAATTTACAGGAGGGGATCTTCTTATGTGTCCTGTGCTGTGGAGGATTAAGTTGCCAAAGAGAGATCGCACAGTAGGCACCGCAGAACTGTGTGGCTCTCATCGAGGCAGCGTGGCGCTGATGAACTCGATCGTAAGCTGCCAAGGGAGCCACAAAGGAGGAAGGAAATCCTGGGCTGAAGTCCCTCACATTGCCTTGCAACACCAATGTCACAGATGGCAGGCCCCAGCCAAAACAGAAGACCAGAAAGAAGGGAGCGGAACCTGCAGAGACTTTGCTCCGTGCCCCCCCAGCAAAGGGAAGGCTTCGTCCATCGCATCAGCCCCCCCCACCAAGGCAGTCACTACAACTCAGGGCTGATCGGTGGAGGGTGTGGGTCATGCTCCTGTGTGGGCACCACGCTGCTCATTGAGAAGGACCCCGGTTGCAGAGGGTCCTCCCCCAATAACGGTGTTCTTCTTGTGCACCACCCAGGAGGCCCTGTCATCTACATGTGGAGGAAAAAAAATACTGTATTCCTGCTAAAAGGCCTGCAAACACTGCTATGTCCGGAATTTGGTGCCTAGTTACCCAATAACCTGTAAGAGAAGCCCAAAAGCACTGTGGCTTTATGCGTAGGGTGAACATTTTGTGATTCATGAACAGCGATATTTGGTGATTCATGTACAGTGAACTTGGGTGATTTATGTGCAATCAAAAAGCCTAAATTTTTTGCCCTGAGTTAATGATTGATGTTTTGTCATGCCTTGCGGTGATAGGTATAGCGAATATAATTTCAGGAGCTATGTAATATGTGCGCGGTGATGTGATTGTAATAGTGTGTGCAACCTATAATTAATTTCTTTATTGCACTACCTGTATTGTTATGAAAATTGCCTAGTTGGTAAAGTGATTTATGGTTTATGTGATTGTGGTCTAAATGTTTATATACAGTATATGAAACATTTTTATATATAATGCTGCATGGAGTCTCTTTTGTGGTGTATTTATTGAGTCACTGGTGTGTGTGTGTGTTGTACAAACACTTTACACATTGCCTCTGGATTAAGCCTGACTGCTCTTGCCAAGCTACCAAATGCGTGAGCAGGTTTATCTTGGGTGTGTAACGCCCTTACACAGAGTAGAGTGGTGGGTGCTGCCTGGCTTAGGTCCATACCCTAGCCAACCAGAAACCCCATTTTGAACAACAAACAACACCATCAATTTATAAAAATATTCAGGATTAGTCATCATATATATAAAAAAAGATAACATTATTGTAAAACAAGGCAGCTTTTCTTTTTTTATACGAGAAGAAAAAAAACTTGCTCCTCCATCAATTCATTTCATAGTTTGTCCAGCTCAATAAATAACAAAGTGCTAAATATAAATGATCATTTGTGCATGAAAAATATCAAAATTAGTTAAAAATCAAAGACAATATATGGCTGAGGGGAGGGGAGGTGTCAAAAAGGCAGGTGATGTTTTGGTTTCCTACTGCTATGCAGGTCGTTGGCACGTTGCCACTTGGGGACAATGTATTACCCAAAGGAGCTGATGTCTCACTGTAGGCAGTGATCCATCGGTTCCTTAAGGTGGAGTCATTGAGCCACTAATGCCTGGTGATGATGACTGGTACAGGGGAGGTGATGCGTTATTTGCAGGCACAATACCTTGGTTCCTTACTGCAGTGTTGTGTCAATAATGAAAGTAGCGCTCAGGGTCAATGCAACAATGATGCATTGAAAGTCAAACCACACTTTGTCGATTCCACTGCATTGAAGGCAGAGCTGCATTGAAGTCGAGGCAGTGCACAACTGACTTTGGTGATGCAGTGATTGCGATTCATGCAGCAGAGATTCTACGGAGGTGATGAAGCAAAAAGTCAGGCTGTGGTCATTGCATCATCCGGGGATCATGCTACGATGCAGGCAGCGGCAATGCGTCAAGTTTTGTGATGAAATGCAGGTTCGGAAATTACGCTTGATGTTGAAGCATGGAGTTTTCTTTTTGGTGCACCGGAACTCACTTCTAAAGGGGTCCAGGAACTGGATTCGGCATCCCTTGGAAGAGTAGGGGTCTCAGCAGAGTAGCCCAGTGGCTCACACGTGAAGTCTTTGATGAACATGAGACTTAGGACAGGAGGCAAGCTCAACTCATGCCCTTGGAGAAGCTTTGGAAGAAGGATGTAGAAAGCAAAGTCTAGTCCTTTCACTCGCAGGACAGAAGCAGCAAGCAGCAGGTCAGCACAGCAAAACAAACAGAAAAGTGGCAGTCCCTCCTGTCAGTAATGCAGCTCTTTCTGTCCTCAGTCCAAAAGTGTCCTGAGTATGTAGTGTCAAAGGTCCAGTACTTATACCCATTTCAGCCTTTGAAGTAGGAAACCTTCAAAGAAATGTTTTGTAGTGCGCAACACCCTTCCCTTCCCTGACCTACCTCCAGACATACTACGAGGGGTGGGGACTTCTTTGGTGGGGACAGGCACGGCCCTATTCTTGTGTCAGTGTCAACTCCTCCCACCACTCTAGCTCAGGAAGGCCCATCAGCTGGGTGATGGGCCATCAGGAGATGTAGGGTACACCTCAGCTCCCTTGTGTGACTGTCTAGAGTGAATGCACAAACAACCCAACTGTCATCTTGTCCCAAAACATGTATTCAGAGACAGGCAGAAGAACCGATTGGTTAAAGTGAGAAAATGCAACATTTCTAAAATTGGCATTTTCAGACCTGCAATTTAAAAACCATCTTCACTAAAATGAGTGTTTTTAAATTAGGAGCCCAACGACAGCAAACTCAAATTGCCTATTAGCTCCCATTTGGAAGATACATTTGTAAGGTGTTACAAGGCAGCTCCAGTGCTAAGCTACGGGAGAGATAGGTGAAATTGGCAGTATTTCACTACTCGGCATGTAAAACAAAACAGTGCATGTCTTACCTTTTAAATACAATGCACCCTGCCCATGGGGCTACCTTGGGCCTACCTTAGGGGTGCCTTACCTGTAAGAAAAGGGAAGGTTTGGGCCTGGAAAGTGGGTGAACTTGCCAGGTCAAAATGGCAGATTAAAACTGCACACACAGACACTCCAGTGGCAGACCTGAGACCAGTTTGTAGGCTACTCATGTTGGTGGCACAATCAGTGCTGCAGGCCCACTAGTAGCATTTGACTTGCAGGCCCTGGGCACTCCTGGTGCACCGTATTAAGGACTTACTAGTAAACCAAAGAGGCCAGTCATGGAGAAACCAAATATCATTACATTTTAGGCAGGGGCACTTGACTTTAGCACTGGTCAGCAGTGGTAACGTGCGCAGAGTCCTACAGCTAAAACCGAAATCCAGCTCACAATCAAAAACAGGAGGTCAGAGGCAAAAAGACAGAGAAAACCACGCCAAAAGATGCCAGGTCTAACAACTATCCTGAGAGATGTACTATTTGCTCAATTCTGCAGATCGAATTTTGTCCATTTTCGCATCTGCAAGACAAAGACCATCTTACTGATATTTATTAACTAACTGAACAGTTAACATTTCTACCACAGGTAAAATAGCCACATCAAATAACAAGCCATGTTTGTCTCTCCCAGATCCCCCATTAACTGAGTTTAAAGTAATCTATACGTTACAATCATAGACTCCTCTACCAACCAAGTTTCCATGGATGACCTATTCTCAGGATTGGTCCAATACTTCAGATCATCAGACCAATCTGACATTCCACTCCATAACTGCATTATTACAGAAAGACACTGTCGATTTACAAGTATTGCCTCTCATGGGGAAAGAATTAACAAATATAATACTCTCCAAACATACACTTCACTAGTGTTTTTAACCCAAGTGAGTGTAATCCCCTTTTGAGAATGTGTGCCTGATACTTTATCAGTGTGATCGTTTTCAATTCTGCACATAGCAAAGAGGCGACAAACCAACCCTTCTCACTGCTAAGCATCCTTTCTATCTTGTCTGGTGTTACATTCCCTTCTACCAGACTCCAATTTACTTACTCACCATGCCTTATTTAGCTCCACTACTAGAACATAAAATCCACTAAAGTTAATTATCTCATAATTCCATAGTCATTTGAAGTATATTTTCAATACACCCTATCCATACTTGATTGGAGAATGAAATATTCTGTTACTTTATTACAATTCACCATTCACTATTTCTCTGCCTACAATAAACCCTTATACAAATTCCTTACACAGAAACATCCTAAAACCTCAGCCCCTAAAATCCCTGTACTTTTCACTATGCTTCTGACAGTTTATACCCACTCCGTCATCAGTTTCATCACTGTCGTCCACCTCTAAATCTTTCAAGGCGAAATCTTGATTTTGATCCTTCACTCTACTTGAGCCTATGCACTGGTTAACGATGGCAGTGGACCTCAGAAAAGCTCCGTCAATATTTTAATTTAAGGTTGCTCTAAAAAACTATTAACACCTACCAAGAACTGAAGATAGTCCAGTTCCCAAAGGACAACAAATTGTCATTGAGAGACAACTATTGAATTTCAGGCTGTGTATGCAATACACTGTTCAACACTTTGCTACACACACACTTTTACTCAATCCATCACTTTTTCTGCGGACCATTAACAATTGCCCATGAAAAGAACACTGGGCATATTACCAACAACTAGCGATAATTATCGCTATGTTGGCTTAGCGGCAATAATTTTATCGCCGTGTTGCGGCGATTTTTATCGCTTAGGAGCCTTGCTATTATCAAGGTTTATCTCCTAAGCGATAAAAATTGGCCGAAATGCATGAATATCGCTGTAAAGTCAGCGATATTCATGCATTACCGAGCTAATGCTCTTAGCCATGTTATCCACCACCCATTGGATAACATGGCTAAGAACTGCTCAGGGCAGTTGTTAGCTTTTGGAGATATTTGCGCTTAGCGCGAATATCTCCAAATGTTGGTAATAGGAGATAGCGATGTAAGCGACTGTTTCCAATCGCTAACATCTTGGCACGCCCACTTTGCATGTCATTAGTGATAAATGAATCTGACATGCAAAGCGGGGCCCAAGATGGTCGCTATCTCCTACTAGCTGTCGCTAACTGGTGTTAGCTACAGCTAGGTAATAGGGAGATAATTTTATCTTCGCTTTCTTGGCTTTTAAAGCCAAAAAAGCGGAGATAAATCCCTTGATAATTTGTGCCACAATTTCTGATCAAGTTCTATTCTAAGCATCAAGTCATTTCTACCATGAACGTGTGTCAGAAGAACATTGTGGCTGCATTTTATTTTTATTTTCCTCTGCAAAACAGGATGACACTAGTAATACATGGATGCCTCACTCTGTCATCTTGACTGCACTCCACGAACTTGACTTGAATCCTTTCCATGTATTATTTCTTGGAAGCAGTTTTATCACAAACTGAGCTTAATTACTATGATTAGAGCTCCGCGCCTATGCAATTAAGCTATCACTGCAGACACGTTTATTAGCACATTAAGATCATATCTTTGATCAAAACATTCTGGATCTCAGAGGTCCAGATTTTGATCTTTTGGGCCTATACTTTTTCGGTTTTTCAGTAAGTAAGGACAGGCATCCAGACCACAATGGTACGAAGAAAAATCAGATTCCTGTCCCAGTTTGCGCTCTTCTCTTACATTTTTTGTTGAGTTAAATGCGCCCAAAAACACAGGATGTTCACTGCGATGAAGGCACATTTTTAATTGAACAATAAAATAAAATCATTAAAAAGTTCAACTGACAAGACGTTTGAAGCAAAGTATTTGTTTTGCAATTACTTTTAAAATGTTTTGTTATTTTTTTCCTTTAAACAAGCTAAACGGAACAAAACATATAGGATATATTGCCATTCATGTCTGATTTGCACGACGTTATAGTAAACCAAAAGAGGTGAAGCTGGGAAGAAAATTTGAAAAAAGTCTGCCATAATGTGAGGTGGGTACAGTAAATGTCCACGTGGGATTATATATAGACATTTATAACTAAACACAAACTGATTTTGACCACACTTACAGAACTCCGGTGCTAGAATGACAATGAGAGCATATTTAGAAATAGTCAATCATTTTATAAAGCAGGCTCATATTTTTAGAAACAAATATTGTTATAATATGCAGATGGTAAATTGGCTATAATGCAAATGGAAGGTAATATCGATCACACAAATTTGTGATATTGTGATACAAAAATATTGTCTCAAAAATATCGATTATAAAAATATAGTTTTTGTATACTTATAATGGTAAATACAAAAATATTTTTAAATGTCGTTTCACATAAATATTGGTAAACACATGCAAAAATATTCATGTAAATAAAGTAAAAAATAAATTTATTTTAACATATAATATTAAAATATTATAAAGTAAGTATGTTTGTAATAGTTAAAAAATATATATATATAAAAATATACTCATATAAAAACTCATAAACATATATATATTTATCTATATACATGTTTATTTTAAACACAACGCTCCTCACAGAGCAAATAGGAGTACTCACGGGTCTCTTGTATCTGATTTATTCAAGCAAAACAGATGCGTTTCAGCACAATCGCCTTTCTCAATGTTGGTTGCATAAATTAAATCATATAAGAGGTCTTTAAATAAGTCTTCAAAGGCACTAACAGGGTGAGAGGCACTTGCTGGGGTTTCAACGAAGGAATGTGCATGCAGGAGTTCCACAAATTATGCCATGAGTGTTCAAAATGCGCTGGGCAACACCCCCTTGTCAACTGCTACAGGGAAGGGGGTGCCTCTCATGGCCACGGCATGGGGCAGCAGTATGGGGGTTGCAATTTGCAGGCAAAAGAGAGGATGGGGGCCAGGGACCTGTTGCAAAAGGCTCGTACTCAGGTTAATCTCGAGAAGTTGGAGTACTCTTTGAGTATTTATGAGTGAACAGAAGACGTGGTTTTGCTGCAGGACGGGTTTAAAGTGCCTTTATGTCCTTGGGCAAAGTTCACTCTATGTAAAACTGCCAAAAATAAAAAAAAACAATTCTTCCTTTCACCAAGGCTTTAATGTCATCTCCCAAGCATTTAGCACAAGTCACTAATATTCGATGTCAGAAAGGGACATGCGTCACAGAGAATTTACGAAATCAGTGAGGTTGCAGGATAAATAGTTCAATAGATTGTAACAGCGCAGTACACCAAATACCAAAAAGAATAAAACCCTCTGTTTTTTAAAAAAACCGGTTAGTTCCAATTGTACTAAATGTTGTAGCTTTCCAAGCACCTCCCTCAGAAATGTGCTGTTCTGTTTTTCAAATGAAGGTTTAGAAAAAGAAATGAAATGCTAAAATATGTTTAGTTTTCATGCTGCAGGTGTTATTTAGCAATTACAGTCATATTTATGAGAAGTATTTTAGGCGAGGCTGTGATTCATTCTAGAAAATATGTGTTTCAGCTGAACTTAAGAATCATTCTCAAATATAGTCTTATCAGATGAACTGCTTTTTTGCTTTTGCTGGGATGGTTGGTACTTGCGCTGAGGTTACTGAACAAGGGGTGTATTATATGGATTTTCCTTGTTGGCATCGGGGCACCATTTAAAAGTTGCACCATGCACATGCAAGAACAGTGCACCATATTACATTGATTGTGCTGCCCCCAGGGCAGCTGCAAACTCATGCTTCCCTGGGGGAGCGCATTCAAGTGAAATACAGACCGGCTATGAAGCAGCCGCTCCGTGTTTCATGAGCAGGCGGCAACCTGCCTGCACTTTTAAGGTGAATTAGAGATCCCCTTTCAGGCTGTGCAGTGAGTGACTGCCCCCACTGCAAGGGGATGTCGACGGGGCCCATAGGAATCCCTTTCCCTCTTCAAGAGGGTTGCTATTAGGGGGCACGCTGACAGGGCGTCACCTTTTAGGAGGCACACTCTTAGTATGCCTCCAGACAGCTTCTTTGCCTCTGCGTCCACATCTGTAATTCAGTGCAGGCACAGAGGTAAAGGAATTCCCTCATTTGCACAGGGACATGCACTCATGCAAATGAAGGTACACCCTCTGGTGATAGCACTGGTGCTATATGTGCACCAGCACTATCTGCATCACAGAAAGGGCCGCATAAGCATCTGCGGCCCCTTCTGTAATACCAAAGTGCCCCGGGGGAATGCAAAGTGGCTGCATGTGCCCCTTGCACCTCCAGGGCACTTTCTATAATATGGCCCCTGTTGTTTTATCTATTTGTTTTTAACCAGTACAGCCTTAAAGGGGGGAAATGGTCACTGAAAAAATAATAAGTTAGGTCGGGTCAAGACCTGTGACAAGTTCAAACTTGTTTGTTCTCAGAGCTGCTCAATGCCCAAAATGCTGACTTAAACATGTACTGTTTTTCTGAGATAGTCAGTGTTTGTTTGCTTTTTAACATAATCTTCCTTGGTGATAACATTATGTACAATTGCATGCATACAAACACTCATACACACTCACATAAACATACACTGGTGCACACTGGCAGACACATACATAAACAACATCAACATGCTGTCACATAAATACACAAGTTGGAAACTTACCTTGGGCAGTCCTCAACATCACTTCACAATTTCCAACTACCCAGAACCAACGAACAACACCACGGCAAGGCTCAGAGCCTTTTGCCCAATCAGAAGTTCAGATAGAATGGGAGGTTGTCCCTTTCTCTTTATTTGTAGCTTCTGATGAGCCATAACGGAGCATGACTGACAGGCCCGCAAATCACCATTATCTCACTTGCTGCACTCCATGATGCCAGTGCAGCATGTCATATATGTATTAGGTCTGTGAGAGGACGGGCTGTAACACTATTTACATGTAAACAAATGATCAGCAGATCGTTTGTTTTCATGCAAAAGCTGGAATATGTATTCAGTAAAATGCATAGTAATGCGTGATGTTTGGAGGGTTGCAAACCTTGTGCCCTTTATGGAGGAACCACAACTGGCCAATTTGCTTTCGACTCTCAACCACTGCAACTTCTCCCCACCTCTATCATACCATGAAGCATCACCCTTTCCACCCATCCTGGTCTACTTTAACTCCCTTACACACTACCAACACCTTCACTTACAACCTACAAAGCTCAGCTGTCACTATACCCTCCAACGCATGTACTAATACTACCTCACACCACCTCACCCTCCTCCCATCCCTAATCTACCATACAAGCAAAACTCTCATCATTCATTGCCTGTCCTCCCAACAAACAATTTCCTTGCCTCCCCTGTCTCACACGTTCTACTGCCATTCTCACCCCACAGCACCAAGACCCCACCTAATCACTCCCCTTGCTCCTTAAAACCACTCAACAGAGTACATTCTCACCCAAAGTCACCACGACCCACCTCACACACACCCATAGCCCATTAACCCGCCACACATACCCCACTCTACACATTCCGTGCTTCTTCCTCCACACGCCACTGGTAGTTTCCATGCAATGCTGCACAAACCCTACAACCAACTGCATATCACCTCACCAATGGATCCCACAAACACCACTCATAACAAACATCCTCCAACAACAAACAATTACCACATTGCACCACACTCCTTTTGTCTGCAGACCTTAGAACACAAACTTGATAAGCTAACCTCAACACTCTCCTAACTTGATATCACTATATGCCACCTAAGCTCTATAATATCTACTGCGTTCAACTCTTTATTTCCCCACAACAAGGAACATTACCCCAGATATTCAATGCCAAAGAGCAAACGCCTACTTCATCCCAAGAGATGCACCCCCTACCTCTCCTAAGCTGATATTGCACACCTTCTTGCAAGCTGCAACATTTTCAACTCTGACATTTTCTAACTCCCCTACTGTCACTACCCCAGACAACTCAAACCTACACCAAATTCCAATTTGTTTCCTGACTACATCCAAAATCCAGTCCCCCCAAAGAAGACACTGCCAACAGAAATATGCTCCCTATTGCAACCAAAACCCTGGACACTCCTTACACCAAACCATACACTTTAGCTTTATGTTGCATTTTAGGTGATGTAAATCTTCACTGGGGAAATACAGAAGATTCTTCTATTAACCAGCTTGACACCTTTCTCTCGGCAATTGAGATGGTACGACACATTCTTAAAGCAACACAAAAGAAATGCTCCATACTTGACCTAATAAACATCAAAGATGACCTGCTGTCTGTCGGCAAACCTATTTTGGTAGCCGGGTCTGACCACTTTCTTATACCTTCCTCATAACAATTTTCTCACACCATGACCAAAAGCCAACCAAAAAGAGTGGCCTTCTGGTAACCCAATATCAAGAACATCGACATCAGCACAGTCAGAAAATCTGCAATGAAGGAAATGGAAACAGACAGTTTTCACCATTAATCTAGCATGCCTCCACAATGTAAGATCACATTACCAAAGGCACATATTTTCTGAGAAATCAAATCACTTCAGAACCCTTCTTGACTCAGCCATAAATCAAGTGAAAAAACTCTTCAATTTGATCAAAACTGCCACCAGCCCTCCCATGGCCTCTGCCATGAAACTTGTGGACCCCTCTAAGAAAGCAGAAGAATTTGTAAAAAGATTTTGATTCCAAAGTGAAACTGTTCTATTGTTAAGACCACCACGGTTTGCAAGGCCAAGAAAACCTGGCAAATCTTTGACATTATGGAGGAGAATCTTACTTAAAAACATCATGATAACTAACCCTGGACGTTGTTTGCGTAGTAGCGCTACGCGTAGCTACGTGAAGTGCACTTTGCACTACACGAGCTACGCGTAGCTACGCGAACTGCGTAGTGCACTGTGCAAAATGTTGTTCGCATTGATTGCTCAGTGCTGGATGCTTGTACGCACTGTGCAATCAGTGCAAACCACATCTTGCACAGTGCAAGAGGTCGTTTTCTGCCGCTCAAGTAGATTTCTACTCGAGCGGCAACTTTCTCAACGCGGACTGTTAGTTTCTCATCGTGAGCGGTCGCAAGCATACGCGACCACTAGCAATGAGAAACCTGACCTCCCCGCGTTGAGAATCTCGCTGGGAGGTTTATTTTCCACGCTTGCGATCAGAAACTTGATGTTGCTGATCGCGAACAGGGAAAAAGTCTCACCGGGATGTCAATGTGCTCACTCACGGTCACCAACTTGCCGTTGAGGACCACGACCAAGCAAAAAATGACAGCTGCACTACGCTACACGTGTTTGCACTGTGCTACGTGCAATTCGCGTAGTGCGAAGTAGCGCAAACTTCGCAAACTACGCGAGCGTAGCGTAGTGCTTTGCCCAGGGTTAACAAACACCTAACCCTCAATTCACTTTGTGAACCCTATTTCAAGCAAGAGTTCCAAAGATCTTTACACACACATGCTCCCTTTTTTTAAATTGTAAAATGCACCTCCATAATGAAGTTTCCAAAAATACATAGTCCATCAAGTCAAGTTTGTGTCCAGAATATCCTTTAATCTTCACAAATATCCTTTAAAAAACAGCCAACGCGTTTCGTCCACCTCTGTGGACTTCATCAGGGCTGTAGAACATACAAAATATAAAAAGTATAATGCAAACATAGAACAGAACATGGATAGACAACATCACATTTATATACACCAAGGCAATACAATGTTAAAAGTCTAATAAGAGACAAGGTCAAAAACACAGACATAAATATATACAGCAGGGATAGTGTCTACATATAAAAAAACAGTAAAGAAATTCATCTGAACCTTACCAGGTTTTAACTCTAAGGTAAGAAGATTGCATGACTATGTATCAAAGACATTCTCCATAATCACATGATAGTCCTTCATTGTTATTCCAAATAGGTAAGTGTAATCCCTATGGTTTGCTACTTAATTCTATACTTTCTTTCATTCCTGGCACAGCAGAACTGGTCAAACCGTAACCAAATTGGAAAGGGGGAAGGGGAGGGGAGGGACAAAGATAAAGGCCCCCCTGATCCAGCATGAAGACAAAAGATTGATGATGCAATTAAATCCTAAGAAGACAAATGTGCGTCCAAATACTAAATATGGCATACCGTATTTATTGGCGAGATTCTTTAATGCTTCTGATAGGGATTCCAAAAGTATTGATATTCACAACACAGCCGTAATTATATATCCACATTCCTTTTCTCCAACCATTCCAAAGTGATAGGTGGATGTATATTGCAACCAAGCCTATAAATAACGACGTTTAGGATGTATTAGGTGCCCTTGTCCTCAATCTCATATATAAGTTTCTCCAATTATAACACATGCAAGTTCGCAGATCCTACATGAGTGCATTGTTAGACCAAGTGCAGTTCTTTGGTGGACCACCAACTGAGAACAACTCGGCCAATCAAGTGGGAGCCCATTAAGGTCATAGTTTTAAGATAACGCAATTTGTCCTCCTCGGTAAGCCAATGCCAAGGGGAGGAGTGATTTAAAATACTACCCCCTAGGAGCAGAAACATGGAACCCGTAGGATACATACCAATTCAATGGTAAGCTTTAACATCAAGTTCTCATAAAGTACAGCGCCTAACATCGGTTTGGACATTCACCTCAGCAACAAAAGCTAAAAATACCAATAAATCGTTAAAACTGCACCTCAATGCAGGCACACCCGTAGCACGCATGTGAATGATCATCCATATTCAATCCAACTTGCAGAGGTGACAGCAAAGACAAAATCACGCCACATTATTTTAACGTTCCTACCTTAACTGGCTTAATCTGTTCCCCGTAACACTTGACAATGTTTCTTTAATTGAATTCTTGGCCCCCATGGGCAATTTTGCTTG
This sequence comes from Lissotriton helveticus, assembly GCF_964261635.1. NCBI lineage: Eukaryota > Metazoa > Chordata > Amphibia > Caudata > Salamandridae > Lissotriton > Lissotriton helveticus. The sequence continues at coordinate 866,321,492 of NC_136057.1, read as the reverse complement.
TGGTCCATAAGCCTATGGGCAGGAATATGCCGTTATATATTAGCAGCAGATACAAACTCAGGCAAAAGGAGGAAAAAAGAAGAAATTACAAATTAGCACAGTGATTCTTTTAAAGGACGACTCGTCAACATTAGTGTATATTTTTTAAAAAGGCCTGTAACACACATGCTCTCTTACTGGACAAAACTAGTAAATCTCTTTGTCAGCCAAGGATCTTTTTCTGATTGCCTCAAATCTAGTCAGGTAACCCTACTTGAAAAAAACCTGCAGCAGTTGCAAATGAGCTCACTAACGTTTGATCTATCACAAACCAACCATTTCTTGCAAAAATCATTGAAAGAAGTGTAACATAACTACTCACCCAACACATTGAAGAAAATATACTTCTGGACAAATTCCAATCTGGCTTCAATCAAGGATGCAATACCAAAACAGCACTGCTTCAGGTTATCGATTACACTATTAGAGTCCTAAACTCAGGCAGCTTCTGTCTTCTCATTCTCCTTGACCTGTTGGCAGCTTTCGATACAGTAAATCACCATAGGCTTCTAAACACACTTTGTAAACAGTTGGGCACTGATGATGTGGTCCTAAAATGTTTTTAATCCTTCCTCTTAGGCAGATCACAAAGGATCAAAATTGACAATTGCCTATCTTTTTGAAGGCTGCCGATAAACTATTCTTGCTCCTACCCTGTTCAACCTCAATATTCAACCTGTGGCGTTGTACTAACAAAGGCTGTAATCCTCTACCATCAATATGCAGACAACACCCAGCTCTATTTAAAGGTGTCATCCACAAATGACAATTCCCATCTTCTCAACACCTTAAATTTTGTTCAAGATGGGATGTCCTCTCACAACCTAAATATGTCTCCTTGCAAAACAGAATTCATCCTTATTTCCTCTTCAAGTTCACCACCATCTGTACAATCCTGGATGGATACACTCAACATCCTTAACAGCAAACCCATCATCATTGACAGTGCCAAATCTCTGGGAGTCACTCCGTATGAAAGGCTCAACTTTCAAACCCAAATGCGACATCAACTATGCATTTTTTGTGGAATACGCCGCTACATTCCTGAGTAAGATCTATAATCTCTTGCTCAATCACTGGTTCTGTCCAGAAGCAACTATTACAATCCTCTTTTAATAGGTCTCCTCAACACCCACCTCACCTCTCTGAAATCAGTTCTACATTTAGTGGGACATTGTGTCTATGGGGCAGAGAGAAGCAACAATGTCTCACCAATGCTTACTAGTCTTTGCTGGTTACGCCTTGATGCCAGGGTGATTCCCCCATAAGACACTCCCTCCTCACTACTGCACCAGCATATACACCCGTAACAGATGCAGCATTCTTCCCTGGAACGAACATATCTCCCCCCATTGTCAACACTACCTAGTGCAAAACCAACACTCCCACGATCACATTCACACCGCACACCTCTACGTGCCTCCCTCTTACCACCCACTTAACCTAAGCACACCTCCCACAACCACAATACATCCTCCAATCTTGCTCCCACCCTTACCAGACCCTAGACTTGATGAGATCATACTCTTGTTATGGTGAATCAAAGAAGAATTACAAGCTTTATTGGAGGGTCTTCTGAGCCAACCATGGTACACTAGTTCTACACGACAGACTAAATCAAACGCGCACCTGATCCACTCAGGAGTCACTTCGAAATGTTCATCCCCCGGCGGAAATCAGTGCCTTTTCACAACAAATCAACACGCCCAATCCACAGTACTAATACCCATTCGTAGAAAGATATACTCTCTCTACTGCAATCCTATGAACCCTCACACCGGAATCACAACACTATGTCTCCAGATCACCGACCCAATATGGCTCCAATCCCAACTATTCCCCCTAATACTCACAGGCACCCTGAACACAACCCTAGAGGCATAATTAAACACAACCTTAGACAAGTTCCCCTCATTCAGGAACCCAATACATCCCACATCACGCCCCGTCTTAAGTGTATACTCCTAAACTGTTGATCGGCCTCAAGACACGCCGCCGACATAGCTGACCTCATTCTCACACAAGAGCCGGACATGATAATTTTAACCGAAACTTGGCTAAAGGAATCCTCTACACCCACCATTGACATACTAGTACCCCCAAACCATGACATCATCAGACTGGATAGAATTAATAAGACAGGGGGTGGTATCATCTGCATTCACCATAATCAAATTTCAGTAAACAGATCCATATCCCCTGTATTGCCTTCTTGTGAATACTTATGCCTCGATATAACTTGCAATGGTAAACCAGTATGCTCTCTACACACCCTCTACCATCCACCAGGTGTTAACCTGACCTTTACCAAATATTTCATGGATATTGACTCTCCTAATACCAGACATCAAAATACCAAAATATTTCTCGGAGACCTCAATCTCCACTGGAATGACCCCAGTGATGCTGTGGTCAATGGTCTCAAAAACTTCCTCTCTGACCTCGACCTCACCCAAATTTGTAACAGTTCTACACACGATAAAGGATCAATCCTTGATTTAGTAATTTCTAAAGTTGACCCCAACCAGTTAAATACGATCCATCCTTGTGATTAATCCAATCATCATATTATCACCTTCTTCATCAAGAAAACTGTAAAACATCAACTCGGTCCAACCCACAAGTGGTAAAGTATGGAAGAGAAATTTGAAAAACATTGATCCTAACTTATTCACAACTTCCAACTATAAACTACTTCTTCCCACTGAAGGGATATCCGAAGTTCATGATCTCACCAACGACTACTTCAATTCCATGAACTTGATACTAAATGAGGTAGCCTCCCTTCAACTAAAGAGAGCTCCCAATAAAGATTCTAAGCCTTGGTACAATGGAAGACTCAACGAGGACAGACGATCCCTAAGAACATCTGAATGCACATGATCTGATCCATCCACCAATCACCTCAAGATGCTAAGAAAGAAGAGAAACGCATACTACAGAAAGATCAAGCACACTAAAGCAGACTTCTTCAGCCACCAATTAGACCAGAAAAAAATCGCCAAAATAAACTTTTCGAGTTAATCAAAACTCAATCTAAGGGTGCACCTCACCACCCCCAAGATACATTAGGCCCACGACCCAACTGTGAAGAATTTGCTTCCTTTTACACTCAGAAGACTAACAGCATCAAGAAGGACCTTCTCAATGATCTAATCACACACTCTGTCTCACATACGCACCCCTCACCATCCCTTCCAATTGCACCACATCGAATCTCAGCATAGTTCAACCTTAAAAATAATGCATTTTGGTCATCCTTTAATACTTACAACGAAGAATCTATTCGCAAAATGCTTATTGCCCTGAACCCTGCCAATCACTTCACTGAGTCTCTCCCAACAAACACTGTAAAATACTTCACCCCGCTGCTGCTACCTCTCTGGACCATGATCACAAATAACTCTCTACGACAAGGTTGCATCCCAGACACCCTCAAAGCCCGGCCGGCCTCCCCCATTCTAAAGAAACCTACGGCTGACCTAGCGGACTTAAACAACTACCGCCCTATCTCCAACATCACTACCTTGTCCAAACTCTTAGAAAAATGTGTACACCTCCAGCTGATAAGACATATTGAACATTTTAACCTACTCAACAAATACCAATCAGATTTCCGTGCAGGTCACTGCACAGAATCAGCCATGATAACCTGATAGACCTTCTGAAACTCAGAATGGGATCTGGATCAGTTCTAAATTGGTTCACCTTGTTCCTCCAAAACAGATCACAACGATTCACGGTCAACCACTCCCAGTCACTTTAGGAGTCGCACAAGGGTCTTCACTATCTCCAAGACTGTTCAATCTTTTTATGGAACCACTCACCGAAATTCTCCATGCATCAAACGTGCAATATCACATGTATGCTGGTGACACACAACTATACCTTAAGATCCACGCCCTAGAAGACATCAAATCGCTCAACACAAGTCTTGGAAAAACTCAGACTTGGCTGGCAGAAAACCATTTAAAATCGAATGCCCTCAAAACCGAATTCCTCCTAATCGCCCCTCCAAGTACCCATAATGCAAGGCTGGATCAAACACCTCACTGCACTCAACTGCCAACCTATCATCGTGGACTCCGCAAAATCGTTGGGAATAACACTGGACAGAAACCTCAATATGCAAAAACACATCAGCAACGCAAGAAAAGGAGCAAACTTTCAGATAAATACGTTGAGAAAGCTAAACCTTTCCTGCCGGAAAAGGACTTCAAGCTGGCAGTACAAGCTCTAGTCATCCCATGAGTGGATTACGGGTGTGTCTCTCTCTGTGGCCTACCCAAAGCCGCAATAGCCCCGCTAAGAGCATCAATCAACGCCGCAGTGAGACTTATCACTGGCTCGAAAAGAAGCTTCCACATTTATCCCCTGACCTAAAATCCCTTAATTGGCAACCTTTTGAAGCCAGAATTCATTTGAAAATAGCATGTATGACACAGAAAGCCATTCATCACAATGCGCCGAGCTATCTGACACAGAAACTGGCGCCCTCATGTGTCAGATCTTCAAGAAGGGCGAAAAACCTGCTACTGAAACCGCAAAGATTCAACAAGAAGAAAATATATAAACAATCCTTTTCAGGGATGGCGCCCAGAATCTGGAATGCTCTACCCCCAGAAACTAGACTTATTCCCTCTACTGCATCTTTCAAAAAAGAAGTGAAATCGCTTCTCATGGCATTATTCACCTGAGCTTGGATTACTGATATTATGCGACTGTTAGACCTGGCATCTTTTGGTGTGTTTCCCCTGACTTTTTGCTTTCTGACCTCCCTGGTGTAATGATTCTGCACACATTCCTCACTACTGTCCCGTGGTAACGTGCAAGTGCTCCTGTATAAAATGTGGTATGGATTAGTATTTCCATGATTGGCATATTTGATTTATGTGTGAGTCCCTAGTAAAGTGTACTGCGGGTGCCAGGGCCTCTAAATTGAATGCTGTTGGTGGGCTGCAGCAATGGATTGTGCCACCCACGCTAACAGCCTGTAAAGTGTAACACTGGCCTGCCAACGCAGAGCCTGTGCGCAGCCTGGAGCTGCCGTGTCGACTTGCCAAGTGCACCCACTTGCAAGTCCCTAAATCTTCCCTTTACTACATGTGAGTCACCCCTCTCGTAGGCCCACAGTACCACCATGGGCAGGGTGCATTGTATGTGAAAGGTAGGACATGCCCTGATGTGTGTGGCATGACCTGATAGTGAATTACAGCCTACTTCGTTTTTCACTATTGCAAGCCTACCTGTTCTCCATAGGCTAGAATGAGCAGTTTAATCATTACATCCTATGATCCTAACTGACCCAGGAACATGTTAGAAATTCGAGTTTTGTATGCCTGAACTCAGAATGATAAAATACATCTTTTAGTAAAGTTGGTTTTAACATTATGTGTTTAAAAATACCTCTATTAGAAAGTGGGTATTTTCTGACCTAAATAGCCAGCCTGCCTCTGCTAGCTTGTGTATTGTCTGTCTGGTTTGTGAGTGACAGGAGCTGGGGGTAGATAGGGTGATACAGCCGGGCTGAATAGGCACATCTATACCTAGATGAGTGGGGGGAATAGCACCTGGATCTGAATAGTGCTGGGCTCGCCTTCCACAATGCTGGCTCCACACCCTGTGGTGCGTCTGAGGACCCTGGCCCACACTGACAAAGAGAGAAGGTGGACCCTGGCAGATGGCACCCCAAACTGGTTTGAACTAGGTCCATGCCCCTCTACCTTTAGAGGACAAAGGAATTGTTGGTATAAGTATTGAGGCCCTGACCCCTAGACTTTACATCTCGCTGGAATCAAGGAACCTGCCAAGAAGAAGAGCTGGGAGAGCTGCCAGAAGGAGTACTGCCCCCTTTGCTGTGTTGTTGCTTTGTTGGGTTGGCCTGCAGCTGCTGCTTCTGCCTTGGGCAGTGGAAGGACTGGACTGAACTTTCTCTACTTATGCTGAGTATCTCCAAGGACCTGGAACCGAGTTGGCCTCCTGTTAAGAAGTCTCAGGAACTGCAAAGACTTCACCAACCTCTGGGTACCGCTCCTGGAACCACTGTTTCAGTTGCCACAGAGAAAAGGGAACCGCGACCGACTCCGTCAGCCGACTCCGTCAATCAACTTCGCCGCTGGCCTTGTGTCTTGAAGGCACCGCAGGCTGCACCGACTCGCTCTGCACCCACACCTTGGTCTCATTGACGCCGTCTGCACAATCGTGATAGAGCCGTTGCCTGCACCACATCGAGAGGCACCGCAACCAGCACCGTCTCGCTTCACTTCGCTGGCCTTGTCTCACCGACTCGGTCGCCGCTGGCTCGACACCCGTGACCGCCTCGTCACGTACAGCTGTCCGGCTCGGGCAACACTGATTCCCACCAACCGGCTCTGTTGCTGCATTGCAACTTGCCAGCACCGCACCGAGCACCATCTTGCCCTGCACCGCCCTCCTTGGTCTCACCGATGCCGTCTGGTCGGTCGTCACTGACCCGCTACTCGCACCGCATCGAGGGACACCGCAATGTGCACCGCTTCCACTTTGCACCGTAACCGCGACGGACGCCACGACCGGTTCTGTCACCTGCATCGCAACCTGCCAGCACCGCATCGAGCACCGTCTCACCCTGCACCGCCCACCTTGGTCTCACCGACGCCATCTGGATGATCATCACCGAGCGGCTGCTCGCACCACATCGAGGGACACCGCACCGTGCACAGCTGCCACTTTGTATTGCAACTATGATGGAGGCCAAGACCGACTCACACCTCCGTGTGAGCCGCACTATGAAAGGTACTGTAAACGAGTCTGTCCCGCTGTCGCTGGCCCGTACCGACGCGGTCAGCTAGAATTGAGAGACTCTGTTGTTTTAATCACCGCGGTAGACTCGGACCGAGCTACCGACTCGTACGAACTATGTTTTCAACTTAATTTTGCCATTTAAAAGACATCTGGTGGAGCAACTACTTTTAAAGTACTGTATTGTGGATGTTTATCTAAACTGGTGTGGTGTCCTTTTGTAGTGCTTAAATTGTATTACTGTTGGTTTTGTGCAAATGCTTTACACATTGCCTCTAAGATAAGCTTGACTGCTCGTGCCAAGCTATCAAGGGGGTGAGCAGGGGTTCTTTTAGGAGTCTAACTCCCTTATCCGGACTAGAGTGGTGGTTTCTGCCTGGCTTTGGTGCAAACCTTAGCCAACCAGAAGTTGTAAATGTGAATGTAGAGGTGTATAGTGCACGACTACCCGGAGACATCTCAGCGCTTGTACGAATATCGCTGAGGAACCCTTCCTGGCTTTTCCCTGTGAAGTGCCCACTCCTGGGCACCCCCAAGGTGAAGCCAGGCATCCTAGCGTTGTTGGGGCCGTTGTGGAGATTAAGCAAGCTATTGCCCAGAGTTGCAGAGTGGGACTCATGATTAGAATAGGCACCGAAGCGAGAATTATCAGGTCCGAGGAAATTGAGCCCAAGACCCGCCGAGGCAGGAATTGAACCCTGGTCCCGGCCCAGACTTCTGCATCAGGGTCTGCTGCTCTAACCATTGAGCCACACTTCTCCACTTCCATTTCTAACAGCGACCCAACGTATCTTCGAAATTGAACTTTAGAATGCCTACTGTCCATCCAGATATCCTAGATATTGTAACTAGATGATGCTTGTTATTTTGGGATCGTTTTTGTTATTTACCATATAACTATGTATCTACGAGACTATGTCTATACTATCATTGACTTAAATTGAACCCTCTGTCATTTACATTTACTATGTAACTAAGACACTTCACTGTAAAGTACTCTGATACCCTCAAGGGTCTTGTTCGTGCTGTATAAAACTCTCAAAATAAATATTCAATAAAATAAAATAAAATAAGTATATAAAACTGCCTTTATCACCGACAAGGCCTTGCATACAGCCACTTCTCGCTACCCAGCGAAAAAACTGAAGCATTCCGAAAGCATTAGACCATTGCAAATTGAACAAGCTTTGTAGTTAGAGACTCCAACCTTTACAAAGGAATGATGTATGGCACAATCCTTCTCGAGTAGTGTGACTAGAATATGAAGCAACATAGCCCCTAAACGACGTACTACCACCTCATTGCCTGATCTTCAAAACAGAGTGGAAAGCCCTTCTCCTGCAAAGACATTTTGGATAGTTGTCCCCTTAAGTTCAGACTGCATTGTGAGCTAGCTGAATTTTTTAGAAAGCTCAAATTGAAAGCTTACTTTGAAGGGAAAGAAGACAATATACCACCTGCAAACGAAGTAAACAGGGCTTAGGTTGAAGTCATCCTTTACCCCTCCTCCACATGTGGTACCCGCCGAAATCATAGCCTTTGAACAAGCGATCTTCCATGAAATTGAGTCATTTGAAAAGTCTAACACATTTACAAATATAGGCACAGCTGATTTTCAGGCACTCCAGGGCTTACAATCAAACTCTGCAATCACCATAAAACCAGCTGACAAGGGTGGAGGTGTGGTCATTCAGAACACAGTAGATTACTAGGGAGAATGCCAACGCCTCCTGAATGACAGGAAGAATTACACACCCTTAACGACTGATCCATCTCCTGAACTGAAGACACAGATCAAGCATCTAGTCAAAGAGGCAGAAGAAAATGGCCACATTACCAGACATGAGGCCACTTTCCTGACAGAGGGAGACAACACAATACCATACTTTTATACGTTACCCAAAACGCATAAAAACAGGACACCCCTTCCAGGCCGCCCCATTGTCTCTAGGAACAGCTCACTACTTGAGCCGCTGTCACCCTTCTGTGACTTTTTTTTCAAACCGCTCATCTAACAGACATCCACGTACCTTAAAGATACAAAGAGCCTTCTAAACCTCTTGAAGGAAGTAATCATCGATGAGGAATTGACCATATGAGTGACCCTCGACATAGAAAGTCTATACTCAAGTATTCCCCAGGACGATACCATCAGTGTTCTGGGTGAGGCATTGGACGGAATTACTTGGGAACACCAGACTCCTAAATAGTTCATATTGGAGTGTGCCACATTGGCACTCAAACATAACTTATTTGAATACAAAGGCAACCTGTTTGTCCAATCAACTGGAACTGCGATGGGTAGCACTTTTGTCCCCAGTGTGGCCGGGCTGTACGTTCATGATTTTGAACGCAGATTTATTGTAGCTGCTGGCACCCCATACACCTCTTCCATAGTGTTCTGGAAGAGGTATATTGATGACGTCCTCATGATATGGAAGGGACCAGAAGATGGCCTTAATGATTTCCTTCTCTGGATCAACACCCTGGACCAGAACCTCAAATTTACCCACACCTGTAACCAACAGGAGGTGGTATTCCTGGATGTAGTCATTTCTAAATCAGAGGGGGTCTGATTATCAAGACACATTATAAACCAATGGTGAAAAACAACTTGCTAGAATTTTCAAGCTTCCACCCAAGGCCCCTACAGGAAAATCTGCCCTATGGACAATATCTTCGAGTCAGTAGAAATTGTAGTAAATTGGAGGATTTTCGCAACCAATCAGCTGACCTGACAACAAGACTGAAAAACCAGGGCTACCCTGAAAGAATCCTCAACAGAATTTGTATAGGAGCACGCAACCAACCGAGGGAGGCTCTTCTAGAAGATAACCCTAGGAGACAAAGGAAATCCCACTGACCTGTGTTACGACCTACAGCTCTGCATCCACCACTGTGAAGAAGGCAGTAAACAAACATTGGACGATAATTACTTGCAGCAATAGGGCATGGGAAAAGCCCCTCTTTTCATTTAGGAAGGGACGGAGCCTAGAGACTCCCTGGCGCACACACGCCCCAGAGACTGAGATTAAAAATAAACAAATACAACACACTAGCAGAATCACGTTATAGGCATATTTTATAACAAATAGATTCCTAGTACACAAGACATCTCACGCTAGATTCATGTCTCATAAACACACAAGGTTCAGAAATCGCATGGATTCCGTGTGCTTTGACAGAATTTTTAGTTTTCCCTTTTACCTTCCAGCTCTCCTGGTCTTGTTTCACATTTTCTCTAGCTTGCATGTGCAAGTCGCGCTTGGCTAGCACTCACAATACTATGGTACTGCCTCTCTCTCTCTTTTTAATGCCAATAAAGTTGGTTGAAAACCCACCACCTACTGAAGGCGGCGGTGCAGTGGTTCACAGAGTACCGTGCGGCACCTGACTATTATCCACTGCCTGGGTTGGCTAAATCAGTTCTACGACTTTGACGAAATGACGCATGCACAATCACGCATGCACAAATACGGTATTGACGATTCCCACGCCCCCGTTCGGGTGGTGACTAACCAGATTCCCTGGTCCTATTAAACAACATATGGAACACCGGATCACCCATCGATGGGGTCAGGTTATTGGGGGCTAGTTCAGGTACCGAGCGGGTGTTTGGCTTTGCCGGTGTGAGTGAGATTCTGCAACCATGCTACATAACAAAATAAGTAACTTGCTTGCCGCTGGGCATCTAGATTCCTCTAACGCCTAAGCTGGCGTGCAGGTTAAATATGCGTTAAAGACAAGGTACCTTCACATTATGAGTGGGCTCAGCCACTACCAATGGTGATAATGTGAAAACATGTGCACAGTTTTACTCACCATAGTACACCGTAGCTTTTATAGGTAAGGTTACAGTGCACTTTGAGAAGAGCACAAGTGCATGATGTACTTCAAATGGCAAACGCATCACTACTGCATTTTAAACAGTTTTGTTTTCTTTCTTTGTGTGTTTGTTTTTGTCTTTCGTTACAGATTTTGGTTCCACCAAATAGGAAGGATTCCTCAGTAACAGTAGGTTACTATTAACTTTCATTTTTCACACATTGGACCTCTTGGTTAGGGTGAGCCTTAGCGCACTCATACCACTGAGGTTCCCACTTTGGTCCTGAAGAATGCCTAGCCAATCCACACATTTGTAAAGCGCGAACCACAGGGCCGGACTGGCTATCGGGCATTTTGGTGTGCTGCAGAGCTGGGAGCTCATTTCGGTGATGGGGACCTGCGTGTGCTGAACAAAATTCATTTTGCTTTTTTAATTTCAAAGGGCACGCAGGTCCCCATCAACGAAATCAGCCCCCACAGCAGAGAAATTTGCCCCCAGCTTTGCAGCACACAAAAACGCCCGGTAGCCAGTCCGGCCCTGGCGAATCATCACCCGTTAGGGTCTCTAGGCGCTGGGGGCCGTCGGGAAGATTAAGCAAGCTATTGCCCAGAGTCACATGGTGCTGGGCTAATCTGCCGCCGGCCCCGGGGATCGAACCGTGATCCCCAGATTTAGTACCATATAGGCAGAAACATGTTGACCGCGCACAGTGAGACATAGCTGATCAATTTATCCAGCTCATTCAACGCTTACTCTGTTTTTAACCCGTGTCTGGTTGGCCAACGAATAAACTTATTTTTTTACACAATCGAGACATTTTTAACCCACCACACAATTACCTTCACTTGTCACTCTCACTAACCAGCTCCGCAGTAATTCTGGCATTGAAGCACACCGGAGAGGCACTCAGCCTTCTTGGTGGGGCCTGATGATGAAGCATGTCACCAACCAGGTTCGTGAGTGAGGGCTTTCTAAAGAATCAAGTGTGATTCTCCATGCTTTCTCTTCTCCTGAGAAGGTACATTCTTCTGTTGTTTGGATTAGTGGTCCCCTTAGCAAACCTTCCTCAAGATAATGTACCCAAGACTGAGTCTATTTGCAGTACTCCTGTCTCATCTAAGAGTACCTTGCTGCTAAAACCTTCACCCCTACCTCATCTTCTAATATGTATGTAATGCATGCCTTTGTAACAGCCAAAACGAGCAAATATTCCTGTTTCGATACACCACTCTGTGTGTAATTAGCTTAACTAGCAAATGTTTCTAACTTTGCATTTCTTGTAATGAAACCTGTTTTATTGTAATGCACTCTAACACATTTGGGTAATGTCTGGGTAGAATTAAAATGAATAAAAAAGGAGTACAAATGATGATGGACCACCATACAACTCAATTTATTTAGTCAACTCCAAGATCAAGTGTGCACTTTTCTAGAGAAAATAACAACATATATAAATTAACAGAACAAACCGTTTGTGCTGTGCTCCATGTAATTGGTCAGTTTTGCATTATCGTGATTTATTTACAAAGATATCACCTCTGGGCTGCAATACTGTGCTATTTTGACATGGAGTGATTTGTTCAGAAACTAGTTGTCTAGCTATTGTGCGAAACGAAAATGTTGTGTTGAAAGACATATTATTTATTATTGAGTTTTAAAAATGTGCAGCCTATATCCTTTTCTGAAACAAAAGGGGATGATGAACGGAGCGTTTGAGCAAATCAAACACTCACCCCCAGTCAACTGATCTGGGTTTAATCCACCACCATTCTTTAGCCCACTCAGCCACCCCATTTCAGACATGGCTATATGCAAATCAGTCTGACCCTGTGCCTCATGGGAACAGTACAGCCCAAACTGCCAAGCCATGTCTTCCATGGACCAGAAACAAGCATCCTGGGACCGGTTTCGGATTCATAATCCTCATCAGCCAGGCTATCTTGAATCCAGTGGCCAAGTGAGCAAGGGACTCACGTCTGCGCATACCCTGCCACACTTAGGGCGAACAAAGCGAAACAAAAGGGGATGATGAACGGAGCGATTGAGCAAATTAAACACTCACCCCCAGTCAACTGATCTGGGTTTAATCCACCACCATTCTTTAGCCCACTCAGCCACCCCATTTCAGACATGGCTATATGCAAATCAGTCTGACCCTGTGCCTCATGGGAACAGTACAGCCCAAACTGCCAAGCCATGTCTTCCATGGACCGGAAACAAGCATCCTGGGACCGGTTTCGGATTCATAATCCTCATCAGCCAGGCTATCCTGAATCCAGTGGCCAAGTGAGCAAGGGACTCACGTCTGAGCATACCCTGCCACACTTAGGGCGAACGCAGCGAAACAAAAGGGGATGATGAACGGAGCGTTTGAGCAAATCAAACACTCACCCCCAGTCAACTGATCTGGGTTTAATCCACCACCATTCTTTAGCCCACTCAGCCACCCCATTTCAGACATGGCTATATGCAAATCAGTCTGACCCTGTGCCTCATGGGAACAGTACAGCCCAAACTGCCAAGCCATGTCTTCCATGGACCGGAAACAAGCATCCTGGGACCGGTTTCGGATTCATAATCTTCATCAGCCAGGCTATCTTGAATCCAGTGGCCAAGTGAGCAAGGGACTCACGTCTGAGCATACCCTGCCACACTTAGGGCGAACAAAGCAAAACAAAAGGGGATGATGAACGGAGCGTTTGAGCAAATCAAACACTCACCCCCAGTCAACTGATCTGGGTTTAATCCACCACCATTCTTTAGCCCACTCAGCCACCCCATTTCAGACATGGCTATATGCAAATCAGTCTGACCCTGTGCCTCATGGGAACAGTACAGCCCAAACTGCCAAGCCATGTCTTCCATGGACCGTAAACAAGCATCCTGGGACCGGTTTCGGATTCATAATCCTCATCAGCCAGGCTATCTTGAATCCAGTGGCCAAGTGAGCAAGGGACTCACGTCTGAGCATACCCTGCCACACTTAGGGCTAACAAAGCGAAACAAAAGGGGATGATGAACGGAGCGTTTGAGCAAATCAAACACTCACCCCCAGTCAACTGATCTGGGTTTAATCCACCACCATTCTTTAGCCCACTCAGCCACCCCATTTCAGACATGGCTATATGCAAATCAGTCTGACCCTGTGCCTCATGGGAACAGTACAGCCCAAACTGCCAAGCCATGTCTTCCATGGACCGGAAACATGCATTCTGGGACCGGTTTCGGATTCATAATCCTCATCAGCCAGGCTATCTTGAATCCAGTGGCCAAGTGAGCAAGGGACTCACGTCTGAGCATACCCTGCCACACTTAGGGCGAACAAAGCGAAACAAAAGGGGATGATGAACGGAGCGTTTGAGCAAATCATACACTCACCCCCAGTCAACTGATCTGGGTTTAATCCACCCCCATTCTTTAGCCCACTCAGCCACCCCATTTCAGACATGGCTATATGCAAATCAGTCTGACCCTGTGCCTCATGGGAACAGTACAGCCCAAACTGCCAAGCCATGTCTTCCATGGACCGGAAACAAGCATCCTGGGACCGGTTTCGGATTCATAATCCTCATCAGCCAGGCTATCTTGAATCCAGTGGCCAATTGAGCAAGGGACTCACGTCTGAGCATACCCTGCCACACTTAGGGCGAACAAAGCAAAACAAAAGGGGATGATGAACGGAGCGTTTGAGCAAATCAAACACTCACCCCCAGTCAACTGATCTGGGTTTAATCCACCACCATTCTTTAGCCCACTCAGCCACCCCATTTCAGACATGGCTATATGCAAATCAGTCTGACCCTGTGCCTCATGGGAACAGTACAGCCCAAACTGCCAAGCCATGTCTTCCATGGACCGTAAACAAGCATCCTGGGACCGGTTTCGGATTCATAATCCTCATCAGCCAGGCTATCTTGAATCCAGTGGCCAAGTGAGCAAGGGACTCACGTCTGAGCATACCCTGCCACACTTAGGGCTAACAAAGCGAAACAAAAGGGGATGATGAACGGAGCGTTTGAGCAAATCAAACACTCAACCCCAGTCAACTGATCTGGGTTTAATCCACCACCATTCTTTAGCCCACTCAGCCACCCCATTTCAGACATGGATATATGCAAATCAGTCTGACCCTGTGCCTCATGGGAACAGTACAGCCCAAACTGCCAAGCCATGTCTTCCATGGACCGGAAACAAGCATCCTGGGACCGGTTTCGGATTCATAATCCTCATCAGCCAGGCTATCTTGAATCCAGTGGCCAAGTGAGCAAGGGACTCACGTCTGAGCATACCCTGCCACACTTAGGGCGAACAAAGCGAAACAAAAGGGGATGATGAACGGAGCGTTTGAGCAAATCAAACACTCACCCCCAGTCAACTGATCTGGGTTTAATCCACCACCATTCTTTAGCCCACTCAGCCACCCCATTTCAGACATGGCTATATGCAAATCAGTCTGACCCTGTGCCTCATGGGAACAGTACAGCCCAAACTGCCAAGCCATGTCTTCCATGGACCGGAAACAAGCATCCTGGGACCGGTTTCGGATTCATAATCCTCATCAGCCAGGCTATCTTGAATCCAGTGGCCAAGTGAGCAAGGGACTCACGTCTGAGCATACCCTGCCACACTTAGGGCGAACAAAGCGAAACAAAAGGGGATGATGAACGGAGCGTTTGAGCAAATCAAACACTCACCCCCAGTCAACTGATCTGGGTTTAATCCACCACCATTCTTTAGCCCACTCAGCCACCCCATATATCCTTTTCTGTACATCCTTATGCAACAGCTTTAGAAGATGTCTTTTCATATCTAATATCAAGTCTGAATTTCCCAGAGCTAGTATGCAGTAGGGAATTGCAAGATAAGTTTAATTTAAAGTACCACAGTTATAAGGTATAAAACGTGTTGCAGAATTATTGGACACGTGAAATTTTCATGTTGTGGCATTCATCATATATATTTTTATTTACCATAGTTGGTCTTGTATTTCATCATACAATAATTAAATTGTAGTACTACAAACGAGCTCTGGGATATACAAACTCGATATTACATAAAAGACTTTGGGATTCAAAGAGGTGGAATTGGCCTAACCCTCAAGAGTTCAATATCAGCCCGCAAAAAACAATTGGTATTAATCAAAAGAAGAGTATTTGTGAGCAGGTCAGAAAGTTGCTTTAGGGTTACAAGTTCAAGTGGGCATGCCCCACCACAACCCTTTTCCTACTATTTCTTAGGTTTCACCTGTACAATACGCGTGTGTTCTCTGCAAAAGCATTTGTTAAAAAAATCCTTACAAATGGGATTACACCCTCTCTCATACTTATCGTTACTTAGCAGTGGCTGGCTGCCAGATCGCTCTCATCTTCTTGCTTCTGATTTGTAAGAATCTCCTGCTGCATCCGCTTTCTCTTCGCTGTTTACTGACATCCGGTCATACATGGAGCTTGGACCAAGTACAGTTCCGGGTCTGCAGCAAGTGTCCCTCCATTGGTCGCAGATTGTATAGGTACTTTTTATTTTAGGTCTCGGCTAGCGTAGGCTGCGCACATGTGCAGTCTCGCTGGTGAGATTTAATAACTCTGAGTAGCGAGTGTAAACCCCGCCCCTCTTCTCCATTGGCTGGCCTCCTAAACAGCAGCCAGCCATTGGACAAGAGGTCTCAGTGTCGTCATTCTCTCCATCTAAGCCCCATCCTTTTCGGATTGGGGGGCGTGTTTTTTAGGTTTGTTCTACCCTCTTCTCCATTGGCTGGAATGGTAAACAAGTCAAAAACACACCCGTTGTTTACATTCCAGCCAATGGAGAAGAGGGGAGAAAGAAAAACACGCCGCCCAGTCTGAAAAAGACGGAGCTTACAGACAAATGGCGAGTGCTTGTTACGACTTGTTCTCTTGTGAAATGGGGAGAAGAACAATGGGCGCAGAACCGTGTCTGTAACACGTCTTTACATCACCCTCAAAACTTCAATGAAAACGCAAGGAATGTGCATCTTCCCTCAGAAGACTGAGCCCCCTCCGTATCAATGCAGGAATCAATGGTGGGCACGTCCGCTCTACACAGAGCTGTTTAATGATCCCCACCCTAAACCTCTGAACTTATTCCCACCTGTCATCGCCTGGCGTTGGGCGATCTAATACCTTCAATTCCAGGCGCTCACTGGACGAAAGTCCGGGACCGGACACGGAGTGCACCGGCGGCACGAGAATCCGCGGGTGATCCCCTTCACCTGCCATGCACTCGCTGCTGCACGCCCAAACCTGCCGTCTCAGATCTGCAAACTAACACTCTCTCACGTGCACCTTCATGCACATGCCCACACAGATCCTAAACAAACCCAGCCCTGCAACTCCACACAAATACAGTGCCGGCACGCTCCTGCCATCCCTTCTGCCCCTTCGAGGCTTTCCTGCAGGCTCGGAGTTCGGCCATGCACCACTCACATGCCTCCCACATCTTGCATGACCAGGTGTACTCACCCCAGTACTCGCAGCACAGATGCTCCTCCGCTGCACCCCTCACACTCTAAGCTCAGCTTTCACCATACACCCTGCTCCTCATGCTGAACCTCACGTAGCCCCTTTCTGCTTCCACAAAGCACCGCTCCGACGGTGGGGGAGGGATGGCTGCAACAATACCGTCCCACAAGGCTCCGCTCAATGTTAACCCTTTCCGTGCGGGCCGTGGAGCTGCGCGCCCTGCTGAGCCTCCAGCCTTCAATCGATGCCTCGCACCCTAGCCAGCCCCCTTCTCGGCCTCCCTGGCCCGCGCTGAGATCGCTTGTCTTTCATGTCAGATTCAGAGCCGCCCAGCATGAAGGAGAGGCGCCTCCCGCCTCCCGCCGTTTTGCTCCTCTCTCACCTCTGCGGGGCTTTGATACCGCCCGGACCAGGCTCAGAATCCGTGAGTCTGCCCCTCCCCTCCCCAAGGCCACGCACCGAGATTCTTGTCCACAAACCCCCAATTCCTCAGCGTCCTGCCAATCTGAAACCCGGGTCTCTGGCTCACTGCCTTCAGGGCCCCCGCACTAGCCCGGGGCCACCGAGAGCCAGTGTCTTGAGTCCTTCCCCCAACCCTCACACCAACCTTGGCTGTGAACCACATTTCTTTTGTCATTGCTACCAAGGGCCATGAGAGGCTGGGATTGAGTAGTTTAGTCTTGGAGATGGGGCTTAGGTGACTGGAGACCACCGTGCCCCCCCTCATCTGTTGGTGTCGGTGCGCTTGTTCCTTCCTCGCATTAAGGCTCTTGACACGTCATAGTTGAAGTGGATCGGATTTCAGGGGGTGCTGCACATAAATTCCGGGGAGCAGTGGGAGAGCTGTGTGTGGCCCGGGTGTAGACATGACAAAAGATGCTGGCAGAGACAATCTGGGCTTTGGGTCCCGCCAGGGCTGAAATTCGAGGGGGCACCGCACATGTGAAGTCATGATTAATCAGTAAACCTGCACGTGGGTCTCAGTAACGGAAAGGCCTGTCTGGACTGAGGTGTACTGGAGGAGCTACGGCAATACCGCAGGGTCACGGGCGGCGGGGCTTGCGCGAAGTGGAACACAAAGAGCTGGGACATAAACTTAGCTGGCTGCGTCCAGAACTCAAACCTGTCCTCACCCCGGTGCTTCCTACAACCACAACCGGTGCCCTCAACCACTCCCGGTGCCCTCCTCCACCACCCCTGGTGCGCTGCTCCCCCACCACACATGAGCCCTCTAACCTCTTTTCAGCGGGGAGTCCTGGGAGCATGCCCCTGCCGCTGTGGGGCCGAGAGCTGGGGCAGAGCCACGGAACCGGTTTCCAACGCTTGGTGGGTGAGGCAGTTGTGTATGTGTGTGTGGCTCTGTGTGTGTGTGTGGCTCTATGTGTGTGTGTGGCTCTGTGTGTGTGTGTCTCTGTGTGTGTGTGTGTGTGGCTCTGTGTGTGTGAGTGTTTGGCTCTGTGTGTGTGTGTGGATCTGTGTGTGTGGCTCTGTGTGTGTGTGGTTCTGTGCGTGTGCAAATGCAATAGGTCTCGCATTTGCGAGAGCTAAAGCTATTGGCATTGTAAATGAAAATGCCATTTATTTATCTGTTTTCAAAACCAACACATAAATAAAAGTTTGTCATTTACAATGCCAATAGCTCGAACTTTTGCAAAGGCGAGACCGTTGCATTGTAAATGCTTGTTTTTCCTTTTTAATCAGACACACCTTAAGAGTGCATGTCTTTGTAGGCTCTGTCTACCCCACTTAAACACTTGCACCCCGTCTCCCATCCATGTTTTATTATTTTTCGGGGCCTTGTGCTTTTCTTTCTCGGGGCATGTTGCTTTTTGCTAGGGCTTATTTTCTTGGGGGATGGGGCTTTGCTTTGTCGGTGGTCCATTTGGCCTTTCTTTCTGGGGCCCATATTTTGTTGTTTTTTTTGGTGCACATGGACTTTTATTTTTAGGGGAGCATGGCTGTTATATCAGAAGCATGTTGGTTTTCTTTTAATCCTTGTCCAGTGATCTTTATTCAGCTGGGTCAGAAGGTTTTGTTTCCTGGGGGTGGCTGACCTTTTGTTTCTGGGTCCCCAGACCCCCTTTCCTGGCCCAGCTTTTGTTTTTTTATCTGACTCTGAAATTCGGTTTTGTTTTTGGCCTGAGGTGACTTACCTAGGGCCTTGAGTGTTATTTCACCGGGTCCTGTTGGTATTGTTTCTGGGACCCGGGGTTTGTGTGTTTTTATCGACTGATTGCCGGCCTTGCTTTCCCATAGCAGGCAAGTGACTCACTTTTGGGCCAACTGCCAGGGCCGTGGCGGAGGAGCATCGCCCCACTGCTTTCTCGCAATGTGAGAAGCCAAGACATAAAATGGTAATAACTTGTAGTTATTACCATTTTATGTTTGCATTGCGGCCGAGCGGGTGGGCGGGGCTGCTCTGCTTTCCGAGCAGGGCAGTGGAGGAGTGGATAGGCCACTCCTGAGTGCTCAAAGACTGCTCAATCGGCCCTCATGGGTCAACGCATGCAACATTGTGATTGGCTTAGGGGAGGAAACATGGCTGCCTGCTTCCTGTTCCTTTCGGAGTCAGGAGAGCAGAAGAGCGGGGGAGAGAAGACGCAGGACCCGGCGGAAAGGTAGATTTAAAAAAACAAAAATTAAATTATGACGTGACCGCCCCGCACGACCCCCGCCCCACGTGACCCTACCCTCCCCGCCCGACCCTACCCTCCCCGCACTCGCCCCCCACCAGCGAGCCATGCCAGCAGCTACTGCCTACCGTTGCCTGTTGGCTTATTTTGTTAGTGTTGGCACTCAGATGTCCTGTCTCTAGAAGTTTCTGTCATGCGAGAGACCATGTTATTAACCAGATCCTCCATCTTCTGAAGCATCTCCAACACATTACAAATTTAGCGAAAGAGCTGTCTGAAGGTGTACTAAGTGAAGTGGGTGTAGATCTAGCCATTTTTTTATTATTTCCATTCTGGTCTTGCTTTTTCGGGTTAGCTTTATAGGCCCACTATTGAAGATCTAAGAATTCCAAGTAAAATATCAGAGCAGGGTGAGGTGGCAGGATTTATAATCTCTGTTTGATTCCTCATTCTTTGCAAATACATGCTACTTACGGTTGTTTACTGGAACGACAGCCTTTGCTCTAGCTGAGCATTTATAGCATAAGTTAATTTTGACAGAGGGGAACGCATGTGATCCGAATAGGTCAGTATAGGTTGAACAAAACGTTCTGTGAACTATTTCACAGTGCTCCCACAATTTCTTTTCGGCTAATTTGGGAACCCTCATTATACTTTTAACTCATGTTGCGCATTCTGTCTCTTATGAATTTCTTTTGAAATAGAAAGTCTCCAACGTTTTAGAGCCACAATCCACTTTTTAGAACAACAAACTTTCCCGACCCACATAACTGCAATGGGCATGATTATGTAGCCAAAGCATCTTGAGGTTGCTCACAATCATTGAGAGACAGTACACGTATGTAGCATTGTGCTACAAGTACTACACAGACACAGGGTCATTATATGTATAGAGCTTTATTCTATGCTTCCAGTGTCTCCCCTGTCCCTACTCTATCTGCCCTCATCCTGTCCCTGCTCCGCCTCTTCCTTTCCCTGACCACCTAACTCCTCCCACCCAGCTACTAGACTGCTAACATATAACATCTCCCCCTTTCTTAACAAAATTAACGACATATTCAATCATATCTCTTCAATGAGTCTCTTTGGTCGCTGGACATTGCGACGTGGCCGTGCGTTCGCCTCATCAGAGTTCTCTTCAGTCTGAGGTGCATCCATTTGGCCCGGATCCTCTAAAGCGTCCCGTTCAGAGGTCTCAGGATCTAGTGACGCGGTGTGATCAAGCAACACTCCGGTCGTGTCTCGGGAACACTTCTTAAAGTGGGACACGTTCCTCGTAACTTTGCGGCGGTCAGACTCCGCCGTCAGCATAGTGCCCTTCTGCCGAGTGACCAGTAGTGGTTCATCGCGGAACCGACAGTCCGTTTTCTTCTGTTGGTCTTGTTTCACTAGTACGTAGTCTCCTTCGTGTAGAGAGGGAGATCTTGCTCTTCGCTTGGCGTCTGCATACGACTTCATCTTGTCCTTGTTACACTTATCCGTGTCCACCATCTCTCGATTGTTGTGGGTGGGTGATATAGCACGTAGGGCTCCATCCCAGGTTGGAATTCGGTTCCTCATGGGGCGACCTAACATCAGCGTGGCAGGACACTTGCTGGTGGTCGAGTGGGGAGTTGTCCTGTAGGCTCTGAGGACCTCGTTCAGGGCGATCTGTAGGTCCTTCTTTTCGGCACAGGCCTGCTGAAATGTTTTCTTGATCGTGGCCATGAAGCGTTCAACGGTGCCGTTTGCTTGTGGCCAGAGGGGTGTGACTTTCCTATGGTGGAAATCCAAGTGTCGGGCATATGCATCAAACTCATGTCCATTGAAGGGGGGACCATTGTCCGTCTTCACTTCTCTAGGAACTCCCCAGGTTGCAAATAATTCATCCAGCACCTTGAGAGTACTGGCGGCACCAGTGGAGGGCACGAACTGTGCAAATGGGAAGCACGAGTACTCGTCAACTATGACGATCACATACTTGCCGGAAGATAATGGTCCATAGAAGTCCACAGCAATTTCTTGCCAAACTCCGGCCGGTAATGGGGTCATTTGCAATGGGGCTGGGGGATCACCTTTGCTTGTCAGTTGGCACGGGTGGCAGTCTTTCAGGGTGGACTCCACCATTTGGTCGAGCAGGGGAAAGCACACACGTTCCCTGAGTGCTCGCTTAGTGGACACAACTCCCCGGTGGCCTTCATGGGCAAGGTCTATGACACCTTGCTGTAGATTGCTGGGGATCACAATTCGCTGTCCTCGCAGTATGATTCCGTCTGAGGTCACTGACAGTTCGTCATGGACGTGCCGGAAGGCTTGTAGCTCCTGCTTGGTGTCCCGCTCACTGTCCTCATCCTGAGGTTCATGTCTCCACCTGTTGGTTCGAATCTTGCGGAGTACCTTTTGTAGGACAGCATCCTGCACGGTGGCGTCTCGGATTGCATCCATTGGAATGGCAGGAGGTAGCGCCTGGTAGCGAAGTGGATATATTCCTCTGCAACTGAAGGATGGGAATTGGATGATGCAGGCAAATGCCGAGACATGTAGTCTGCCGGGTTTTCAGACTTTCCCGGCTTGTGTACGATCGTGAAAGTATACTCCTGAAGCCTCAAGCCCCACCTCTCAATTCTGGGGGGCATTTTAGATCGAGGGTTGCCGTAGATGGTGACTAGCGCCTGGTGATCAGTGATCAGGGTGAAGTGCTTGCCGTAGAGGAAGACATGAAAGTGTTCACATGCCCAGACCACTGCAAGCCTCTCCTTCTCGGGCTGAGAGTACGCCTTCTTGGGATCAGACAGGCTGCGGCTGGCGTAGGCAACTATCCGTCTCTGGTCAGAGTCATGGTCATATTGCGCCAGAATGGCCCCCAACCCTACAGGGCTGGCATCAACTGTGACTTCAGTCATTCGTCTGGGGTTGAAATAGGAAAGGTTGTCGGCGGACTCCACAGCCCGCTTGATTTCAGTGAATGCTTGCTCACACTGAGGAGTCCATTCAAAAGGTTGCCCTTGCTTGGTCAAGGTGCGGAGCGGGTGGCTGATGGTCGCGTAATCCCGGATGTACCGGGCGCAGTAGCTGGCCATTCCCAGGAAGGATCGTAGATCGCTGACTTCCTGAGGACACTTGGCGTTGTTCAGGGATGCCACTTTTTCCGGGTCAGGTTTCATTCCCGCTCCTGAGAAGATGTGACCAAAGAACTTTAACGTTGATTGATGAAATTCGCATTTATCCTTGTTCAAGGTCAAGTTCGCATCAAGCAGGGCATGACAGACACGGTTGAGTGCTATGTCATGCTTACGGGTGTCGGAGCCATACACAAGGATGTCGTCGCTGTAATTGAGCGTATTGGGGATATTTTGGATGATCTGTCGAATAGCCTCTTGGAAAATTTTGGCAGCTGAAGACACACCAAAGCTCAGCCTCTTATACCTGAAAAGATCTAGGTGTGTGGCAAAAGTTATGATGGGGCGTGATTGGGCATCCAGCTCCAGCTGGTGATAGCCCTTGTTGAGGTCCAGTTTAGAGAATACCGTGGCCCCGTTCAGAGCCGAGATCATGTCACATAGAAGTGGCCCTGGATGGCGTTCACGTTCTATCGCGGTGTTGGGAACTCGCATTTCGACACAGAGTCTTACTTTGTTGGTGGTGCCCTTTTTTGGTACGACGACCACTGGCGAAACCCATGGGGTCGGGACGTCTGTGCGTTCAATGATGTCCGCAGACAGGAGGTCATTGATCTCTTCTTCGACGGCCTTTTGGAGGTGGAAAGGAACACGCCGGGGGTGCTGAGCAACAGGCCTGATCTGTTTGTTGATATGCAGGTGTATCTGATGATTTTTCAGCTTCCCCAGCCCGATGAAAAGGCGAGGAAAACGGTCGACGATGTTCTGGTCATCACAGACTTTGAAGAGGATCTCCACAAGACGGAGACGTTCCGCAGTCGGCAGGCTCAGCAGACAGTCAGCTTCGGGGCCCTTAATGACATGAATGACGGCATCAATCGTGACATTGTCATGTGCAAGTGTAGTCGGGAATTTGCCAAGACAGTGCAGCGGCTTCCTTGACATCCAGGTGAAAACCCGTACAGGTGCATGAGTGAGGGCCGGCTTGGGGCGCATCCTCTCATACTCGGTAACGGGGATGTAGTTCAGCGAAGCCCCGCTGTCCATAACAAATTTAGTGACGTGATTCCCCACTTTGATGTGTAACCGAGGATACTTCTTCAGCTGATCGGGGTCAGCGATCATGTAGGCACGGTGGGTCGTGTACTCGGAGTCTCGAGACGAAGACCTGGAGTCTCGGGATGGAGATCTGCGCTCCCATCGCGATTTGTGTGACTCCCTGCTGGAGTGTGCCGAGCTGGAGGACCCCGTGTCTTTGTCATGGACGGCTCTAATGTGGTGCTTTCTGGTGCTCGATTGAGACGACCTCCCAGTGCCGCTTCGCCTCTCCTTATTATACTCGCCGCACATGGCCTCGAAATGGTTCGTCCGACCACATTTCCTGCACCGCTGGCCCATGGCAGGACAGACGTCCATGTGAGGATAGTCATACCCACACCTGTAGCACCTCCTCGCTCTCTCTGGCCTCTTCTCTCTCCGGCCGGTTTCTCGCCTCCGGTGGTCTGATCGCCTCAAGCAAGAGGACGGTCGTGATGTCCAAGGATTGTCCCTCGAGCGTCTAGCCCGCCACCACGGTCTTGAACTCGGTGGGCTTGCTCATTGCTCACTTTGCGCCCAGATTCAATGGTGGCAGCATGCTCCTCAGCTTGATCGTATACGCGAGTGAGCTCCTCAATGTTGTCCAGTTCTTGCGGCTTCCTCAGCAGCCGTCTTCTGAGGGAGTCAGAGTGGCACCCCTCTATGATCTGAGACTTGATGGCAGCGTCGGTGGAAAAATTATCGAAGTCGCAGTGCCTCGACAGTCGCCGCAGTCGAGTGATAAACATGCTCATGGCCTCGTCTTTCCCTTGACGTGCCTGATGAAAGGCATGGCGCTCATAGTCCACGTTCCTTTTGTGGAGGAATCTCTTGTTTAGTGCGTCACGCACTTTGTCATACCTTCCGGTGTCCGCATCAGGGAGATCCTTGATGAGTTTGCTTATTTCACGCCCAGCCAGATTCCGGAGAGCAATTAACTTGTCCTTGTCAACGGTCACTTTGGACCCTTCAAGGTAGTCCTCGAAGTCTTCAAGCCATTCCTGCCACTTGGGGCCCATGCTTCCACCTGTCGTTAGGGCGATTGGCTCAGGGGCCCTCAAATGTGATCCTCCTGCGAAGAGGGGCTTGACCTCATTTCGTCACGGTGAAGTTGACATCGTGGGACCGCGTAGTGCTGTGTTGGGTATTTGTCAATGTTTGTTTGTTCCTTTTGCCAAGGCTTGTGTGTTTACTCTTGACAATGCTTGTTTCTTTTGCGTACACCAATGTTTGTTTGCTTGTCCTTGTCAATGTTCGTATGTTTCTTCTTGCCAATGCTTGTTTGTTTCCATGCGCCAATGCTTGTTTGCTTGCTTTTGACAATGCTTGTTTCTTTCTGTTCGCCAATGCTTGTTTATTTGTCACAGTCAGTGCTTGGTTCTTTTGCCGGGTGCCTGACTTCAAGATGGCCGCCCTACAACAACCAAGGGTCTTGTCCTGAAAGTCGCCTGACTTCAAGATGGCCACCGTCACTGCAGGCACACACGAGGCTTTCTCTCCAGGTTCAGTCACCTCCGATTCACTCAGGACTCACCGGTGGTCGACTTCAAGGGCAGTCCACGCCAGGATTCACTCTTCTCCAGCCACTGCGACCATCAGGTGAGGTTGGGGTGGGCTCCCGCCTTACTTTGCAAGGTCCCGCGTTTTTCAGCGACAGCGTGCCAACGCTCACGCATCGGGCGTGAGGTTTTTCGACGTCGGGACTCACTCGGGCTCGAATTTCACCGCGCTCGACAGCGCTCGGCTGCAGACCTTCGTGGGGGCGGCAGACCTTCGTGGGGGCGACGTCCTCCACCCTGAGGCACTTTGCCTTCACCTTTGGGGCTTGTCAGAGTCGGGGTGGGCTCCCGACTTCTGCTTGTACAGCGCTCACCCTTTTGCACGCTTCACGGCGCGAACAGCGTCTCTTCTTCGAGCGAGTCAGCGCTCGGTGTTTCGGCTCCCTCTTGAGTCCCTCTCAACTGCGGGGAGGGATAGGGTCACCTGCTGCTGGTTTCTTTTCAGGCAGCAACTCCGTCTTCCTTGGGCAGCGCTCTCTTCTTCCCGAGGCTGCCTGGGACAGGGCGCTCTTGTGGGGCTCTGCACACAGTGGGTTTGGCTATCCCATCCTCGTCGCCAGTTGTAGCATCGTGCTACAAGTACTACACAGCCACAGGCTCATTATATGTACAGAGCTTTATTCTATGCTTCCAGTGTCTCCCCTGTCCCTACTCTATCTGCCCTCATCCTGTCCCTGCTCCGCCTCTTCCTTTCCCTGACCACCTAACTCCTCCCACCCAGCACAGTCATACTGTTTTGTGATAAAAACGATATAGTGCGCAAAAAATATTTGTGTAAATTGGGTTTCTGTGAATATTTATCTACTTGTGCGATATTGTGATTAGTGACTGTGCTTAGGAAATCATCCTCACATTCCTTAGGTGTCGGCAGCTCTGGTGTAATGTTGCAGCCCCAGCACTCACTTCATCACAAAAAATATTAACCTCCCACAACGGGAGAGCTATTTGGCTTTGTCAATATTTATTTAGACATAATGCACAGTACGCGAGCTGCTGTGCAATATGGCTTAATGAAAAATAAAGTGCTAGGATGGGGTCAACTCTGGCGGTGTCGTGGCGCTTGGTTTTACTTAACTTTAAGCCGTATTTGCTTGCACTGCTTTGCAACATGTCTAAATAAACAATGAAAAGGCATAAGATGTAGCATAGACAAAACCTATTGGCTTGGCCAATGTTTGTCTATCTTGGAGGATGACATAAATGTAAAGCTGAAGATGCTCATTTTCTAAAAGTCTAGTTACCTCTAACACAGAAGAAGCATTCCTCGTCACAATCACTCCTCCCTCACCTAGGCTAGCACCCTGAACTTTTAATTAACCAATTGACCCGTGAATGTGCTGTCCGAGTTCCTCTGCAATTGACAGGAGCGTATTTCACTGCGTTGAAGTCACCGTCCTGGTCATTGCCTTTGATCCCGCCCAAGAACAAGGCAGTACCTTTGGGAAAGGGGAGGCCACGCCATTCGTCCAGGCGGGGCAGTCTGATGGCTGTTGTATCTGCGGGGGTCACGGAGGAGGCAGGTTACCTGGCATTACTCAAGTTCCACAAAAGCGACATAGTAAAACTCCAAAAACCTAGCAGGAAGTTTAAAGGAACCTCTTGCTCGCGCGTAGACAGTTTAATTAAGCAGTACAGAGTGTAGGCAAAAGGTTTTAAAAATGCCGGGCTCTGATCTTTAACACTTGAACTAAATGATCAGCCAATGTTTTGACATTTCTGGTTTTAGAGGCAGGTCCAGGTGTTGTGGCCTTTAACCCCGCTGCCTGTCACTGGTAGCTTGACACTGCCTGGAAGTGTGAAATGTTATTGTAAATATGGGCCTTCATCCGCACCAGGTGCAATGCAGCCAATCATCACTTCTAGAAATGTTTTGTCTATTGGAAATCCTCCTCAGCAAGACAGTGGGAGTCTTGTCAGCTGGTATTTTGTAAAAAAAAAAAGGCTCAATATTTTTCTAAATATACTATTTTGTTAAAAGAGGTTATTGTTAATAGCGCTGTGGGTAACAATTGTTCATGAATTGCTTTTTTTTTTCACTGACGATTTCAATGTATATTAACAAGCACTGGCCGAGCCACACATGGCCTTAACAGGCTGGTGTGATGGGTAATTTTGTTATTACTTTTTTATTCCACAGCATATGCCACAACATTTTAAATGATTATTAAAGAAAACCCTGCACCCATTAAATGTCGACTAAATGCTTGCAGTAAAATATTTTCATTTCATTTCAGAAATTACCCATCGTATGTAATGTTATTAGGAAAGCGCAGGTACTTGCTAGCAGGCAGGTTGTTTTTTAGACATGGTATACCAAATCCTTTTTTATTTTTAATGCATATCACAGCGAAACATTATTCTTAATAACGCAAAGAGTGTACTACTGGTTTTAAATAACTGTAACTTAAAGGCAAAGTTTAAACATACTAGAAAGGCTAAAACGAGAATAAAGGATGGAAAGAAAAAACTCAGAGTAAAATATCGGCCCACCAGCCTTAGCAATAAAGTGCGTTTATTTTAGGAGGATGTGCATATTTGATGAGGAAGATAACATCACTCACAGTGCAAGGGAACCAATAGCTGAAGTGGACTTACCTATTGTTTTCGCTCTATGCTGTGGTGGGTTGAAACAAGATGTGAATGACAGTTCAGCAGACCAATGGAAGAAGAAAGCTGACCCAATCTCCTCCAAATGTTTATTTGTATGTATTTTTCATTTATGATTTTTTTCATTTTGTGAGGCTGGCAAGAGAGCTTTAGCTAGCTGAGGGAAAACATGGCGGCCGGCTAGCAGCGGGTTGCGGGTGCCGTGAGCAGTGGTGGTGCATGTAGCGTTGTATGCTGAGCGAACGCGGTTATTTTCCGCCCATTTTGGTCGATTTGTATTTTCAGACCTGAACAGTGTTGTTGGAGGGAGTTTTCTGAAGAGCAGCGTCAGTGGTTTCGGTGGCTTGGAAGCACGGTTTTCCGCCTGTGTGTCCCGGTACTGCATGGCGGCTAAGGAGCTGGAAGGACCTCGGTGTGAGGAAGCAGAGGAGACGAAGTTGGAGGCGGGGCTTGAGGTCGCAACGGCAGTAGCAGTAGGCAAAGGCGATCCAGGCTGCTGGGGGAGAGCGGCATACGAGCTGGGGAGAGGGCATCGAGCGGCAGCAAGAGCGGGTTACAAGGGCACTGGGGGGCCTGGAAGAGGAGCGGCCGCTTCCCCAGGGAGGAGGAATTAGTTGGAAGGCAAAACCTGCGAAGGTACTGTTGTTGTTTGTGAGCTAAGGGGCTCAGCTGAGCAGAATACTTTGGTTGAGGGTGCGAGCTTGGGGGCCTCCGGCTATACACTGAGAAGTGCAGGGAGAGTAGCGGGGATGACCGATAAGGCATTGGAAAAATTCGACGGCCCCTCCAAACTTAAGGATAAAAATTTGCAGGAGATAAATTTGACAAAAGCACAAAAAAAGAGGAACCGCTCTAAGCAGACCAGTAAAACAGGAAAGTTCAGCATTTTGGAGCGTAAAATTAAGACTACTCCTTCCCTTAACACGTTCTTTAAAGTTATCCCTAAGACCTTGATATTAAAACCTAACCTAGTGAAACACGGTGAAAGTACAAACTTTGAAGACGAGGGGAGTGAGGCGATTTTGACGACAGAAAGTATATTAGATTGGTACTGCCACTTGAGCCCCAATCGATATCAAGCCCTCATGGAGGGGGAATGTCCAATTGAGGTTGTGGAGGAGTTGGCCTTGACGACATCTAATATGGTACAACCTGAGGTGTTAGGACGGGTCATAGGTGGGTCAGAGAAAGCCGAGGTATGTGCCATCAAGGAAAACCCCTTAGAGATCAATGAGGAAGAGTCAGGTAATCCAGATATGCCAGTAATTGCGCTATTAAAAAAGTTAGATTTGGATATGCATAAGGGGTTTGAGATTTCTAAATTAAATCAAGAAAGTATTCGAGCCTCATGCAGTATATTAGAGGCCAAATTTAATGAATTAAGTTCTCGCACAGAAGTGTTAGAGGCCGAGGCAAAGAAGCTCCATGAGTCTGTTATGGATAATCGTAGAGAGATTGAAGAAATTAAGTTTAGAGAGAGGGCGCAGGAAGAGAGAGTGGAGAGGCTTGAGAATATGCAAAGACGCAACAACATAAACATTTTGAAATTGCCAGAAAGGAAAGAGGGGTCAGACATCAAGAAACATGTGGCACATTTTTTAAAGTGTTAACTGGAATTGGAGGACGACGAGGGGGTGATCCTAGCAGACATTCAGAGGGTTCATCGGGACCCTTTCAGGTTGAATCCGAACCGTACCAAACCTTGAAAGATTTTAGTAAATTTTCTGACATATAATTTAAAAGAGAAAATTCTTTCAGTTGCTCTAAAGAAGAAAAACATCTTAGTTGATGGGGTGAAAATTGAAGTCAGATCTGACCTGTCTCCTGTCACAGCGAACAGACAGTGGGAATTAGGTAAACGCATGGAGCCTCTTAGAGCCCTTGGAGCCACGGTCCAACTTAAATTTCCAGCTTTTTTTAAAGTAATGTGGCACAATAAGATGTGTAATTTTTGGGGGGGTTGAAGAAGTAGATACATTTATTGATCAATGTCAGGAGATGGCCCAGCAGGTAGATAGGAAGATATAGCACAGTCTTAACACTTAAAACGGGTGGAATCTTGTATTTTATCTCTTTAAGTAGGAGGCATGCACATAATGTGTTAATTATTTAGTTGAGTTATTTTCACCACCACGGTTGGCACCTCAGGGCCGAGGCATGGGAAGGTTGGTTGGGTTTCCACGGGGGGGGGTGCAGTGGGAGCAGGGGGTTAGGTGAGGGGGGGAGGAGATGGGTAGGGGAAAAACAATAAAAGATTTCCTCAGAAGCTTAGTTGTTACCAAGACTTACGGAATAGTTGGCACTTAACATAATGAGTGGGGCTAATATAAAGGAACTGAAATTTTTGTCATGGAATGTCAATGTTTTACATGTTAGATCCAGAAGGCGGGTAATATTAAAATATTTAGAGGACTCACAAGCCCATATTATTATTTTGCAAGAGACTCATTTAACTGCCATTGAATGTAAGGAAATTCTGTCGGCCCAAAGGTGGGTTACTTATTCATTTTACACCCCGCAAACTATAGTTACAAAAGGGGTGGCAGTTTTGGTTAGACAGGGGGTACATCTTTGTGTAGAATCAATGGTGGCAGACCCAAAAGGTAGATGGTTAGTTTTGAGAGTAAAAGTGGAAGGTGAATTACTAGTTATAATTGGTTTCTATGGTCCAAATTTGGATGATGAAGGACCCCTGGATATGTTGGCTAGGGAGTTACTAGGACTTACGGGGAAAATAATGATGGCCGGAGATTTCCATGTAGTATTAGATTATAATTTAGACCGATCTGCAAATTCGCGAGGGCTGATGAACTCTAAAATGTCCAATAGAGTCAGGCTACTGATGACTCAGTTTGGGTTATGTGACATTTGGAGGATAAAACAGGGTCAACAGCTAGGATACACGTATTACAATAAAAAATACAAGCATAGATCTCGAATTGAATATTTTTTGGTGGACTCTAGATTGAAGGACCAGGTAACGGCGGTAGGACACGTAGGTGTGCATATTTCAAATCACTCAGCCATTTCACTAAGTATGAAGTTAAAAGTGAGCGGATCGGATTCAACCTGGAGATTAGACCGCACAGTTCTCTTAGATGAAAATTGCCTAGAAGCGGTTAGGGAAGAGCTTGAGGTGTTTTTGGATAAAAACATTGGCACGGCAACGATTGAGCTAGTTTGGGAGACCTGTAAAGCTTTTCTGAGGGGCAGATTGGGAGCACAGGGAGCAAAAAAGCGAAGATCTTACTATAATAAAGTCACTGCATTGGAAGAAAAGATTAGTTTGTGTGAAGCTAAGATCAACAATTCTGGTGAAACAACAATAGAGATGCAGGTCTTGCATAATTTGGAAGAGCTGAAATCAGATTTAAAGGCAGTCCTCACATATAGAATTAAGGAAAAATAGGAAGCCAGTCAGCTGGCTCACTTTAGTTATGGTGAGGGCTGCGGCAAACTTCTATCATGGAAGGCGAAGAAAGATCAGGTCCGCAATTTCATTAAGGAAGTGAAGCCGGCAGGGACAAATACCACCATTATAGAGAGCAAAGGAATAGCGGATGCTTTCTTTGAGTATTTTTCAAACGTTTATAAGGAAGATCTAAACCTGGAATTTTCAGCAATAAGGGGATGGTTACAGTTGGTAAATCTACTCCCAATTGAGTTTAAGCAGGCTTTAAATGGGGAAATATCTTTAACTGAAGTTGAAAATGCTATTAAATCGGGAAAGAGAGGTAAGGCCCCGGGGCCAGATGGTCTGCCTGCTGAGTGCTGTGCGGTAGTATAGCGCCTACAATCCTTCAACTATTTAATAGTATTTTCCGGGGGAGGCGGCCCTACCAAATTCATGGAATGAAGCAAGTATTGTATTTAATTCCAAAACCAGGGAAATCACTGAAATATTTAGACTCCTATTGACCCATCTCGCTATTAAATTGCGATTACAAACTTTTTGCTAAAATCATGTCTGACAGGCTAAGCCTGGTCATTTCTAAATTAGTACATGAAGATCAAAGGGGATTCATCAAGGGCAGGTTTTTAAAAGAACTTACTTTTTCTCTAATCGGCACTATACATTTGGCCACGGCCCATAAACTTCCCCTGGCGGTCATAGCATTGGATGCCGCTAAGGCTTTTGACCGGGTAAACTGGTCTTTTTTAAAGACCCTTCTGGGACACCTTGAGTTAGGGTTGAATTTTACCAATTCACTGTTAGCATTATACAATTCCCCTACATCTAAGGTATTGGTCAATGGGATTCTAACCCAGCCCATTAAGGTGATGCGGGGCACACGTCAGGGATGCCCATTATCCCCTTTATTGTTTGACTTATACATAGAGCCCCTGGCCTGCAGGATTAGGAATGCTGAAAATATCCCTCCTTTTATTGTAGAAGGGTGGTCTAAGAAAATAGGACTGTATGCTGATGATATTATTATTTATTCCCCTAATTTGCAACAAGCAATGCAAGGTCTGTTAGAAATAACTAAAGAGTATGGACTTGTCTCAGGATACGAGATAAACGAAGATAAGACCGTGACAATGGCTTGGAATCTGGACACAGGATTAATTAATTCTAAAGCTGAGATGAGATACTTAGGGGTAAGGATAACACAGAATCTTGATGATTTAACGAAAATAAATTTTCTGAGGATTAAAAAAGAAATAGGAGTTATGTTGCGAGGCTGGGGACACCTATCGCTTAACTTGTATGGTCGCACGAATCTAGTAAAGATGATGGTTCTGCCGAAATTGACATTTTTGTTTGAAACCATTCCCCTAGCATTTAAAAAGGAATGGTTTAAGAGGCTGCAGAGTGAGATTTGTTCCTTTATTTGGACAGCAAAAGGATCTCGCTTATCTTGGAACAAGATAAGACGAAAATTGGTTAAAGGGGGATTGGCAGCCCCTGACTTTCAGTTGTACTTTTGGGCTTTTCAGATAAAACATTTTAGAATACTGTTGAACATTCCGATGGCTACAACTATTGGAACACTGTTTGCTGCAATGCTGAAGATCTGTAAATATAGCGAACATGGCTTCATGTGTAAATTCTCTGATCCAAGGTTTTTAAAAAAAGTAAGGCTCAAGATACTGCATGATGAGGCGGAGCTTTGGTATGGTGTAAGGAGAGCATTAAAAATTCCCTACTATGGGCACATGGCCCCAATATGGGATAGTCCAGGGGCACCTATCTGGTCTAAGGACGCACTGGTACTCCTTTGAGAGCATTGGGTCTGGAGCTATGGGGCGACCTTTTTCCAGACGGAAAGCTGATTGGGTGGGGTCAAGGTGAAGCCATTTGGGGTCGGGGCTTCTCAAAATTTAAATATTTGCAAATTCATAGCTGGGCAAGCAAAGCGGAAAATACTGTTGGACTTCAGAATGACCTAGAAGAAAAAATCTACTCAACTCAAATGTATAAAAAGGAAGTGGCCCTCTGGTACTGGTCGATACTTGAGATGGAGGACGGCGTTTTTGTACTTGCTGAGGCTCTGTGGGGTGATTGCTTGCCGGACGTCGCAACAGACACTCAATTGCAAGTAACAATAGCTATTCTATATAAAATAGTCAAACCTGCAAACTTAAGGCAAAACCATCTGTTTACAATCCACAGGGCCTATTGGTCTCCTCGTAGACTTTCGAAATTCAAGGCTGGAGGTCTGGTGGAATGCCCTAAATGCAGGAGCCCTAACGAGGATGACTTACACATGTTTGTGGATTGTCCGAATATCAGGGAGTTCTGGGAAGCCGTAAGTAATTGTTTATCACAAGCTGCTGATCAAAAGATTGAGGTAAGCCCTGAGCTAATCGTAACTGGAAGATTTAATTTGCAGAGTAAAGATATGAATGATAGAGCTAAATTGGTCTTCTATGGGATTTTTTAGCTCGGAGGGAGCTTTGCAAATTATGGATGTCTCCTTTATCTCCTCCAACGATTTTGGATTGGCTACAAGCCATGAGATATACTGCTAAAATAGATACATTGGATCAGACTAAGAAGAAGCGTAAATTTTGGACACTATTTCTGACACACTTTGGGTGAGGGAGGGAATCTAGGGCAAGTTGAAGGTGACATATTAACAACAATCGAATGATTAAGGTCTTGGCCTATCTCACTGGCGGTATCCTTTCCCTCGGTGCCAGGAAAAGGAACTGACAAGGCAGTAGTGTCTACTTCTGAACTCGGGTCGGTTTGCATAAAAGAAGCTATGTTCGGAGTAGCATTGCATGTGCCATTGTTTGTAAAGCTGGTATATGAGATAAAAGCCCATGGGCGGTTTCGTATGGTTAGAGATGGGTGGCGAAAAGGCTAATGAGGATTAAAAAAAAAAAGAGCGCTTTAGCTAGGACAGACCTACAAAGATTTAAACAGAAGGTTTATATTGATCTATTGGTTCATTATTTAATAAATAAGCATACTTAGAAAATAATTTTCCTCATTCTATTTTTACAGGCAGTGGGGCTTTACAACCAACATTTTAGCCTAGAGATTTGTAAACTATTCAAAAATTTGAATATTTATTTGTGAGTTGATATGCTGCAGGAAATCTTAAAGAACTGTTGTTGGGGGTGAGATGGCCTGCCCAGGGGCTACCTATCTCTCTTTCAATCAGAGTGGTGCACAAGGCACCACTCCATGGAACTAGAGTCCTCATCCCAGCTTTTCTGTGCGGTCAATGCTTGCAGCAATGCTCTCTATATTGCACTTATTCTATCTATAAGGGGCACTTAGAATGCAGGTGTCTGTGCTGCTCCTGTTCCGACGAGTGGATGATGGAAGTCTGCAATCCAATCCTTCTATTGTGCCAGTTCCCCTTTTGTGTTTGCTTATTGTGTGCTGGTGAGTGTTTAACTCAGCTGTGCGCGATGGTATCCTTGCACTGAGGCCAGCTCTCATTCAGGAGTGCACCACTAACAGTCAATATTTGGAGCTAAGAGTAGTTATATAAAATGTTTTAAAACTTGTCCCCTACAGCACATTGTGAAGAAGATGGCTCATACATATTTAGTAGGTTTTTATGGTGTGAAGCAGGAGAGTTCTTCCACTAAGAATGTTTCAAAAGAAATATTAATTTAACAGCACCATAATTTTACAAACATTATAGTTAAATGTCATGTTCTTTAAAAAAAACTTTCTGAAGAGAACTCCATAATGTATTGTAGCACTCCACGCCCTTGCGCAGCGATCAGAAGCATTATGTTGTAGCAGCAGCAAATACTTTCGGTTCCTATAAGAAATGTATGTTCTGCTCTCTAACTTTGGGGCTGGATGAGTCGAGTACCCCTCAGCATACCAAGCCCTCAAACAGTCGACTGTCATACAAGTTATTAGGGTATTTCTCTGCATTCTAAGGGGCTTTTTATTATTGAGTATCTTACCATCCCTTGTGAAGGATGGGAGGTAGCCCCTGCCTCCCTCAGCCTTATTTGAATGGGAAGTGGTCATTGGAAGGTCTTAGGAATAGGAGCCTCCTCTGGGGACTTTTTGACTGAGCTTCAAGAGAGTTATGGCAGGCAGGCACCGAAAACTCTGTTGCCACTGATTGTGGACAAAGTGGCGAGCTGGCCTCAGCTGGAAACAATAATTCCCCGGCCGAAACAAACTAGGTGCCAGACATATGAAGGGCTGAACCTGACTATGCCAGGTCTATATGCATCTCTCCAAGTTGCAAGTTGAGGTAAGGTAATTGGGGAGGTCAAGCAGAAAAGACTTAGGACCTGATTTAAATGTTGGTAGAAAGGGAACTTTGTCGTCAAAGCAACAGAGTTCCCTCCCTGCCAACATTATGGTTTGTCTGCCTGATTTAGATTCGGGTGGGGACCATAGCTTTGACGATGGGGAGACTATCTCCACCGTGGCCAAACCCCTTCCGGTGGCCCAACAGAGAAAGGGCCGTCAAAGGTTTGGGCATGCGTCTGCCCATCAGATTTAGATGGGCAGACATCCAGATGAATTTCAATGCCTGTCAGGGCCAGGGAAAATCTGGTTATGAGGGGCATTAAAAAGTTCCCATGCCACCCTTGCCATGGGAGGAAAATCTTGCGGCAAGGGGGAAAGTGATTTTGTTATTTTCGAAAAAATAACCTGCTTTCGGATTTTCTTTTTGCGAATAAAAAAAACATTGTAGGTTTGCAGGTCATCCATCATCCGTATTGACAGTAAGTGTCGTTACAGCAGTTACTGCCAGTGCTAGAAATATGCAGTAGGCATTTCTAAATTTGGTGTGTGACACCTCCATTAGGGCGACAGAGTAATTTACTTTGTTGCCCTAGTTAAGAAACGGACCGCTAGTCAAGATATACATTGGGCCCATACTCTCCCCTGTTTCATGTAAGGCATTGATGTTCACATACTGCAAGAGTTACATGTATTTCCAGGCACAAAGTTCCACTCTCTGAGCAAAGCCCCTGCCCTAGTCGGCATGCACAGGGGAGCATTTTAGCATAAAGAAAGACATTTTTGATCAGAATCTCCTATGACCGATGTTAGTGTTCTATATTGAGTAGTATCACTCTTCTACTCGTTTTCTTAGACTGCACAAGTGCAGGACCCGCTGTTTGAATATCCTTGGATCAGCAAGTGGACCACCTCTATTCCTTTATGAAGAAAACTGTAAGGTAACTCTGAACAGTTCCTCAAACTGTAAGGTAACTCTGAACAGTTCCTCAAACTAATAAAGCCACTTCCACATGTGAGTTAGCTTTGCTTATTGAAGTTCTTAGTTTTAGATCGATTTAAATATAAAACCATACCTAACCCAGACTGTAGAGAAGGAACGGGGTTGTCAGTTATTTTTCAGTTCATATGTATTTGTTTTGGAATTAATGAACATCCCTTAACAAACAGCCCTCAACATACATGTTTGCATCAGAGTAAATCATTGCAAAATGTTAATGTTCATGTTGATAAACAAGTAACAAATCTTTTAAGTAAACAGGCGGATCCAATCTCTTACGTAAATTATATTTCAAGGCGTTTTGGGCACATGCAGTTAGCATTTTCTAGTTAATTCTCAGAGGAAATAGAAGTACTTTAAACAACTCTCAAAGGAAATGAGAATCAGCCATAATTACACAAGCAATGGCAAAGCCAATTGTTCTTGCCTTATTGACCTGTAGGCTTTGTCCATTTTATTGCCAAAGCTGTGAATCCGGCATCATTTCTTAGGCACAGGTATGTGTGATGATATATCCGTCACCACAAATTCACTTGGCTAGGGAATGGTGTGGGTGCCATGTTTTGTTACCAATCCTGGCGGAAAAAATTAAATGAATGAAAAACTATGACCACAAGGGGCAGGAGGAGCAATGGAGAATTTAATCGTAGGAAAGCAACGTGGAATGGGAATGGTATGGAATTAAAACAGGAGGTTGAGGCTGGGCCTAGATAGGCATTTAAAAAACAAAGTCAGGGATGGCTGGAAAAAGTAATCGACAACCTTGAGAAGACAGATGTGTGGAAAAAATGGGGTGGGGGTCAAGGGCAGCACTTTTGGGGGGGGGCAGAGCATGAGGGAGGGAGCAAATACACATGTGTACTCTCATGTAAAGCTAAAAAAGAAGACGTTCACTGAATGGGAGCAGTGGAAGAAGACAAGTCAGTCAATCAAAAGAGTGCTAAAGAGGCTATGCTCCAGGAAAGCGTCAGACACAAGCCGAGGAAGGAAGACAAGAAAGGAAACTCTTTGAATATCAAACAAGTAAAGGAGAATGACGAAAAAGCTAACTAAGGGTAAGCAAAGGACAGGCTGTAAGCTCACGGTCCATTTTTTATACAGTTCACAAGAGGTTTTCTGATAGAAGAGACTTAAAAAGGAATAATAGTGCAGGCTTCCAGCTTCCTGCTCTGCTTTTTTAGGTCTCGCCTGAGCCAGCGCATGCTCTGTATGGCGAGACTTTTAGGAAGGGCTTCAGAAAATGCTACCACTGTGGCCTAGAGCTTGCGGTTACGCGTGCGGGTGCGCGCTTCCGTCATGGCTCATTAAGTGCATCGTCCAGCCTGCAATTGCGATCATTTTCACTTTGAAGGTCGCGTCACATGCTCGCGCACACAACTCTCAGGCTTGTCTTCCATGCCAATACTTGTTTAGCTTGCTTTTAATAAGTTTATGTGTCTTTACTCCCTTTTAGTTTGCCTTAAACATTATTTTCGCCAGTAGTCTTCCTGCACAGGGTAGCCTGTGCTTGAGGCAAGAAGTCGCTGGGCCTCAGATTGCATTTTTCTTTTCCCTACCTGTTTTCTTCAACTCCACCGGACCGCTTGCAGCACTCGCCACTCCCCTGACCACACCCCTCCCTTGAAAAAGCAGCTGGGAGCGCGTCTGCGCAGCTGTAACAAGGTTGGTGCAAGTTAATTTCCTTGTACAACACGGAGGTGCCGATTATTAGCGTGCCCTGACTCCGTCAGTAGCGCCACCTTGGGTGAATGTCTCATCCCTTTTTAGCTTGCTTTTAATATGTATATGTGTTTTTACTCCCTTTTAATTTGCCTTAAACTTCATTTTTGCCAGTAGTCATTCTGAACAGGGGAGCCTGTGCTTGAGGTCAGAGGTCTCTGGACCTCAGTTTGCATTTTACTTTTCCCTACCTGGTTTTTTCAACTCCACCGGACCGCTTGCGGCACTCACCACTTCCCTGACCACGCCCCTTTCATGACGGGCTTAAAAAAGCAGCTGGTAGTGCCCAGCACCCATTCCCCTGGCCGTTTTATTCCAGACCTGGGCCAAAAACTCACCTATTTCCGTGAAGAACTTCTGGCCTTAAATTTCCCTG
Organism: Lissotriton helveticus; assembly: GCF_964261635.1. NCBI lineage: Eukaryota > Metazoa > Chordata > Amphibia > Caudata > Salamandridae > Lissotriton > Lissotriton helveticus. The sequence continues at coordinate 866,282,618 of NC_136057.1, read as the reverse complement.
GTTAAACCATGCAATGCGCCACCTGGTGATCTAATACCTTAGTGGAACCCGTTACTCCACTGTGCAAATCATGTAATAGAAGTGGGCGCTCACCACCTCACTTGAAGCACTCATTGGCCATTAAACCAGTCCTTTCTACCATTAAGGGAAAGGGTCACAAGGACTTCTCTCAGTTCAACTGCTCTTTTTTGAATAGCAGATCCTTAGTGAAGCACTATTCAGTATTCTGTGAATTCTTACTAATATACCTCATTGATATAATGTTTGTGACAGAAACTTGGGCCGACCAATGCTCTGGCCCAGATATCATAGCTACAAACCAACACAAGCACCAATATTGCCAACCTGTTTCTACTGTGAACCTTACTTGTCACTTGAATTACAGAAGAAAAACAGTAACTCTTGTGGAATTCCTTTTCCAGAATCAATCAAATGAATTTAATTTTTCATTGAGGTGACCAATTCGATGGTCTCAAATTTTTTGTATTTTTTACACAACATAAAACTTTTTTTCAAATCCACATCACATATAAAAAGACATAATCATCCAACAAGACAGCTTTCACTCAAAACACTCATACATAACAGCACATCAATATATACAACATATATTTACTTTGCAACAATATTTACAATTTCCTGGTCAAGCTGTCATGTTGGATGATTATGTCTTTTTATATATATGTGATGTGGATTTGAAAAAAAGTTTTATGTTGTGTAAAAAATACAAAAAATTTGAGACCATCGAATTGGTCACCTCAATGAAAAATTAAATTCATTTGATTGATTCTGGAAAAGGAATTCCACAAGAGTTACTGTTTTTCTTCTGTAATTCAAGTGACAAGTAAGGTTCACAGTAGAAACAGGTTGGCAATATTGGTGCTTGTGTTGGTTTGTAGTTATATATATGAGGCTTGTCCTTATTGCCATTGAGCCCAGACCCCGTCTTGGTATTGGTACTTTACCAGATATCATAGCAGCAGTTCCTCCAGGCCAAGATATCTTTTCACTAGACAGAGAGAAAAAAAAGGTGGAGGGCTAGCGATGATTTGTCGTGACCATCTATATGCAACTTTTCCCCCAGTTTTTGGGATAGATTGTTTAACATTGTGCTCACAAAATCACAAACATTTAATGGTATCCTTCTTTGACATCGCCCAGGACCTAGATCGAGTTTTGCGGACCATATCAGCACTCTCATGGAGTCAAATATTCTTAACATCCACTTTACAATACTAGGCGACTTTAATTTCCATTTGGAAAAGAAGTCCGACCTGTACTCCGGAAGACTTATAGACACCATGATAGGGTTCAGGCTCTCACTAAGAGCCAACAACTCCACCAATCGCACAAGCCACATGCTGGACTGGATCTTTTCTAATGACTCCCCTTTTAATGACCCGATTACTATGCCATTAACCTGGAGGGATCATTTTGCGGTTAATTGGCAAGTAGAGACCCAGGGGAAACAATTGAGCGCATTAGTGGATCATAACTCATTTTACAGAGATCAAAATGCACCTTAGCACTCATGGATACACGGCCAAGGCCGCCAATAGCGTAGAGCAAATGATGTATAGCTACAATGACTGGAATGTAAATGCCTTGGATGGTGTGGCTCCCTTAAAAACAAGCATTGGCATAGCCAATAGGTCTAGCCTTTGGGACCCGCTGCATAACTAAATACTTATAAGGTCCCAAAGGCGAGACCTATTGGCTATGCAAATGCTTATTTTAGGACTGGAAGCAGCAACTGTCTCTAAATAGTAAAACTAAAAGTTGTGCAACACTGGCTGTCACGTCGGAAAAGAGGCTTAAGCTATCGTTCTAAGATAAGTTTTCATTTGAAAATGACATTTCAGCTGTCCTTTTAATGTTATGCTGTTGGTATTGGGTAGCACTCATCCTGCCATCGGTATGGCTTCAAAGCGCTTCTCTTGTGGGAAGCAATGATAATGATGATATGCAGCGGTATGTTTTTCACGAGGAGTTTCATGGCTTAGTTCGTCATGCAGCGCTGTGCATGGAGCCAGGCCACTGCAAGCGAAAGGTAAAAGGGACTATTCATTCCGAACGTTCCTTTTTTTCTTGGCTTCTCGTGCAGACATGTTTGTTCTTACTGGGGGAAAAAAGACAAGCAGGCTCATTTATCAAACTCTTGCCGATGAAGTTACGTCAAAGGAAACGAAATAAATGCTCCTCGGCGGCAGTCAAGCTTGCCCAAGGGAGTGTGTGTTGTGCCTCACTTATTAATAGGAATGCGCCCTCATTGTCGCGAGGCGCCGAAAAAAGGTGTGAAAGGTTTGTGAAGACAAATTCAGTCACAGTCTTTTCTGCACCTCCCTCCCGCTCCCAGCCAACTGTTCCCTCAATCCACTTCACTTTATTTGTTTGTTTAAAAAAATCAAACTTGATCAATCCAAATATTCCTATATTACATTAAAGTAGCATTTCGATAGTTGTCACATAATGATGTATATCAGTTAGTCGGTATAAACTTTATTCGGTTTCAATAAAAAAAATTAACGTACATATATAAAATCGAACAATACCTCATAATAAATCATACAAATTGTTCTGACACTTATAAAAACACAGACAGTAATAAAAGATGCTTTAAATGTCAAAATGTTAAACTGCCTCCACATGACATACAATTACGATCGTAAAAACATTTTAAAAAATCATCACAAATAGAAATCCACAAATGCAAAGGTTAAGGATAAAGTTGGTTCACAGATGGTTTATATAATGCCTGTCATACATCTCCTGTCCTCTTCAAACTGTGAATGGCATGCCAAATAAAGGTTGATGCTGCGAGACAAACCCCCTAGTAAGCCTAATTGCTAAAGGTATCTCGTCGTTGGTTTACAGTGCCTAAGCGCTTCAGAATGATGGATTTAACAGTGGTGTTTCTAACCACATCATAAAATGTACAGAAATATAAAAAAGTGCAATATGCTTTGTTGGGAAAACCCATCACAAGGACAAAAAGACAGCGACCTGGACCAATCATTCCATTTTCCGGAATATCACTAATCGATGTGTCATGTTGCACCTACACCTCATCAACACAAATCTGTGTTGATTATTTGTGGCACAGTCCAAATAAGGTTGCAGGACTACTTTTTCCAACAAAGCAGAGTGTAAAATAACTCTCTTTGCCACTTTCCATGTTATATCGGCTCTCCTCAAACATCTATAAAAACAACATATTAAACTCTTGTTTGCTGAACACTGTAGGACAATTAGAGTAAAAAAATGTGCTGTCTATTTAATCTATCGCACTGATGTAAAAGGAATTCATAGGATGGAAGGAGGCTCAATGTGAAGAAGAAAAGGAGAGAAATTAAGCAGGGTTTAGAAGTATGGTAGGAGAAGGCTTTCTGAGCTATATAAATCCAAATACAACTACAATTATAATGTATCTCAGCTACAGTTTATCCAGACAATCTATTAAAATTAGCCTCTTCTGCGACCATAACCATTGTCTTCTAATTCCTTTGTGGCAGACATAGGTACAACAGGATTATGGAACTTCCAACAATCTTCTAAAACACGGGTCAACCAGATTGTCTGGGCAAAAATGGTTTCATGAGTTTTTCCTGGAAAAAATTCCAATCACACACTGGTTTTTGTGGTGTGAGTTGTTTATGAAAGTACTGTCACTCTATCTTTAAGAGTGAGTAAAGAGACAGCCAACACATGTTTCACCCCTTTACATCCCCAATGTGAAGTGAAATATTTACAGACTTTGTTAGTAAAGGAGAAAAGCACAGGGCGGGGACTTTTGTTAGTTGGGGCAGTAGCCGTAGATTGGGTGGTGGGGAGTGGATTGGAAAAAATGTGAAAGGAGAGAGAAAAGACAGAGGGAAGGGAAATCAAGAATAGTGACACAACAACACGGTTTGAAGAGAAGGGATATAGACAGGAGAAGGGGCAGGAAGCATTCAGATCATGTGGTATGTGAATCAAAAATATATACAAGTGGGCAAGTTGTAGAACACATTTCAAATATGAGTTTGCATAGTAAAGATAGTTTACAATATTGGTTGGTTTAAAGTACACAGTTAGATAGCAGTAATAGTTTTGTCATCAACCAGCGATCATCACCTATGGTATATTGTTATTACCATAGAAGTAACATACATTTGTGAGAAATATGACACAGTGCAGTGTGGCGCACGGATAAAGGAGAGCAGTTTGCATGTGGTGGTAACATTTGTGTGTCAGGGGGAGGCCAAGGTCCAAAGGTTTGAAAATGATTACAATGTAACGGGTGTAGCCGCAGTAGTTGTGGGCGTTGGGAGGCATTTATTGGAAGAAAGGACATTATTAATGTTGGGAGCGGCAAGATATCGAATTGGTGTATCATGTGTAACAACATCACCAATTCATTCAACATGCATACTCCCATACCTCATAATCAAAAACTCAACAAAGATCATAATTCATGATGCATAATCCTATTGATAATCACACCTCCAGTACAACCACCCCTTTAGAAGCCACACCTTGATGGTCTTCAAATTCTAGGCTTTGGGATATAGGACTCGGCATTACTCTAACTCGGGGTAATTATTTTATCGCTCCTATTCCCTCTGCTAATTAGTTTGCTGGAGTGGGAATCAGTTTTTCAATTTAAAGTTTCTCTGTTTACCATTTCAGGAGCTAATTCCCTCTCTCAATGTTGCAATGAATCTTTGCCATTGTTTTAGAGAATATCAGCAGCTGAACATGGCATTAATTATAATCACAATTTCTAATCTCATTTTCAGACAATAATGAGAGTTAGGTATGAGAAAAAGGATTTTATTATTCAAATCTTTTTGCAGTCATCTTTATTAAGATACAATTCCTCAAATTTAGTCATTAGAATCTTATTAAAAATCATTCAATAAGCAATCAATTAAATTGTAGGAAAAAGCACGAAGCGCATTCCATAAAGGATGGAATCTCTATTCTAGGAATCAGGAGAAATTGCTGTCAGTCAGAATCCATAAAGAGTTCCAATCCGCACATGAGAGGGAGAGAGAATGTAAACATAAAGCTTCGGTATATAAAGCAATTCAATAAATCTAAATTCGATCAAAGCTGAACTTCCCCTAAAGAGAGGTTTGAGAAACTCAGTAAAGTCTCACAACAGTGTGGAATAAAAATAAAATGGAAAAATCATATGGGCAAATGGTAACATACTCTAGGAAAACACACTGTTATAGAAAACACATTCTAAAGCTTCTGCAACATGTTTCTTCTACCATCACCAGTCAGTCAATCAACGTTTGATCCTCTCCTGGGAACAGTATGGCTTTCCTTCTTCTCACCAGAATACAATAGTCCACAGCGAGGATTGTTAAGTTTGTAACTTTCTTGAATCGTTTCTAAGTTCATGTGGGTCATTTCTTCATTCAAGACTACTTTCTCATGTATAATACTATATTTCTAACCTTCAAAATATCAAATCATTCAAATTTCAAAAAATGGTGCATGTAGAAATTGAAACATCTGTAGTAACAAAAATAAAACATTTAGCATAACAATCATTAATTGGAAAAACACAAGTAAGTTAAAAAGGTCATGTTTACCTTTAACATGCTGCTTCTCCATGTATGAATTCCTTCATTGCCTTCAATACCTCACTAAATGACAAAACGAATTAAGACTTAACAGTTTTCTCTGTGCAAGTAGAAACATGTTGCAAACTTTAAATGAAAACAATTGTGCAACAATTATTTATCTGAAAAAATGTTCATGGAAAGCTCCAGAAATAGACATTTTAAGCTCCAGAAGTATTGGTTGCAATCTGTTGAAAGCTTTCTATTCTTTTCATCATTTAATATAACCCCCACTGGTAGTATGATTGCACCAAAATTGTCTCCCACTAGTTGTGTTCCATTTCCTGCGCTGCGTGTATGTCTGTGCAATTGTGTCATTATTAAAGCATTGTTAGAAATGGGGGTCTCTAGTTCGCAGAGGTAGGTACCTTTGTCCAAATAGGAACCCTTGCTTCTAGTCAGGGAAATGGGGTACACTCCTGGATAAACCCTGCTCACCCTCTTGGAAACTGGGCACGAGCAGACAGGATTATCTCAGAGGCAGTGTGTAAAGCATTTGTGACCACATACAGTAATACAGTGAAAACACTACAAATGAACACCACACCAGTTTAGAAAAATACATACCCTTTACTAGACTTAACACAAGACCGAATGACAAAAATCCACAATACTGTAATCAAAAATAATGCTTTAAAATGGTAGAAAGTAGCTTATTTCAATGTAGATGGTAAATGCATCAGTTTACTCTCAAAGTACATTAGATGCGTCAATCAATGCAAACAAATGGGTTGCAGGGAAGTTGATGCGCCATCCCTTACACTCATGGGAGTGGATGTGTCGGTTCCTTACTGCTGTGCAGGGAAGTTGAGACTCGCTTCCTTACTGTGTGGGGAGTTGATGCGTCGTTTCTTACTGCGCCCCGGTGACGATGCGACAAGATGGTGCCTTGATGCAATGTGACGATCCGGTGCGATGTGACAAAATGGCGTTTTTCATACGATGCAACACTGTTGGATGTGATGCGTGCATGCCTGACGTCGTGCATCAAACTTGGTAAATTCTAAGCAGCGACAGGCCCTGTGACACGTTTCTCCAGAGATGCGATGGCGACCTCTGCAACAGCGGCACGCTTCGTCGATGAGGCGACGGTGAACAGCTGCGGCGGCGGCACGCTTCTTCGGCAATGGAACAGCAACTGGTGCGGCGGCGACACGCTTCTCCTCGTTGCATCGCGCTCCCAGAGACACGCAGTCTTCTCAGAGGGCCCAAACAACAGTAGGCACCTATCTACAGGTAGAATTCCCAGCAAGGGAATTCAGGAGAGCAGGTGATGAAGTCTTGTGTGAGACTTCAGGCAGGAGGCAAGCACACTACAAGCCCTTGAAGATTCTTCTTCAAGATTATGAAAAGTTCACAAAAGTCCTTTTCCCCTCTCTTTGGCAAATAAAGTAACCACTGCAGGCCAACTCCATAAATAGCAAACCAGCACATGGGGCAGTCTCCTCCTTCAGCTTCATTGGTTCTTCTCAATGGCAAAGGTTTGTCTTGATTCCCAGAACTGATCTAAAGTTCTGGGGTCTGGGCCCCAATATTTATATCAGTAAATAATTTGTCCTCTGAAGGCAGAGGGTGCCTGTGCCCAGGTGAAAACAGTTCTGTGCAGCTTCCTGGCAGGAGGTGGAAACAGCATTGTTAAAAGCATATCTGGCCCATGTAGATGAAAGGAAATCTCATCCCCCACTCTCTATTCTATGAGGGCTCAGGTCAGGGAAAGGAAATATCAGCTCCCCACTATCTATTCAATGCAGGTCCTATTCAGCCCAACCCTGACTCATCAGACTGCTGGAGAAAAGGCCCTCTCAAGTCTCCTGTCACTCACAAACCAGCCATGGAATACACAAACCTAGCAGAGGCATGTTGGATGGTTAGGCAAGAAAATACCTACTTTCTAAAAGTGGTATTTTCAAACACAGAATGTAAAAATCACCCTCACTAAAAGATGTATTTACACATAGCAGGTCTTTGCTCCAAAATTGAGGATGGGAGCGCACAAAACTTCTTAAATCCCCATCAAATAATCTGCCTCCAGGAGACCTGGTCAATAGAAGATTTACACCTACAAGGTTATAAAACCTATTCTATCCCAGCCTTAGGCAGTACAATGGGAAGACCCAGAGGTGGGCTAGTAACTTATATAGCCAACACCCTAACCCTCACAAAAGTGGCCATAGTCTCCCAGGATTCCAATTTTCAAATTCTTTCTTTATCCCTTGTCAATAAGGAGACTATCTTCCTGACCAATATATATAATATTCTCCCTGAAGATCAATTCATAAACCTCCTTGGTCATGTACATGAGAGTCTGAAACAATCTTATCAATGGAGAACTGGTAACAGGGCAACCCACTTAATTTGGGGAGGAGATTTCAACCTCCATCCATGTTTAAAGACTAATCCACTCTGCTGTGGGATGGTGGACGAATTTGATACCCCTTTAGCTCATTTTACACACAGTAAAGCAGGGAACATATTAAATGCTGTCCTCTCGGACTTGGACCTGCAAATTGATAATCATCAAAACGCAGAGTCCAATTTACTTAGTCCGACCTACGTGGGTAGAGGCTATCGCACAACAGTTGACTATATATTTTTATCCTCTGGTCTGCTGGGTATAGCCAAGGACTTTGGGGTCATCGGCAATCCACTCAGTGACCATTCAGCCCTAAGGATTAACCTGTATTTGTCTGTACCCAATACTCTAAATTCGGAGATCGCAAGTATGCTCGGACAAAATAAATTAGAGATTGGTAAACAGAATGGCTATTCAATCAGATGGGCTAAAATTAACCCTACTGAAATCACAAAAAAACTCATAGACCAGGCATATCCAAATATTCTAAAATGTCTCGATCTATCCTCTAATCATGAGGAAGTCCTAGCGAACTTTAAACAAATTTTGGACTCCATCAAGGACTTACTCCTGTCAAAACCCAAAGTTAACCATCCAATAAAGAAAAGGTGGTTCAACCAAAATTGTACAACTGCCCTAACAAAATTAAAATTAGCACTTCATAACAAACCGAGAGATGCAGCCCAAATTCAACTCTTAAGGCGCCAATATATAGGAGAAAGAAAACTGAGAATCGCCCAACTAAAGCAGAAACTTTGGGACGACCTCCATGAGAGTGCGGTATTAAAAAATAGTGAGCAATTCTGGCATACAGTCAGAACCCCATATCTCTCGGGCACAGGCACCCCCAGAATAGAAGTTGCCATAGACGAGAAGACATGGGTCACACATTTCTCTAACATCTTCAAAAATACCTCACCAAAAGACTTATCGCCCCCAGGAGTACAGTACCCTATTCCGCTTCTCTTCGATATTCCTGATTTATTGGAAGCATTGCAGAAAAGCAAATTGGGTAAAGCGCCAGGCCCAGACGGAGTCCCAGTGGACTTTTTTAAAAATAATTTAGATCTCTGGGCCCCAATTTTAACAAGAGTGTGCATTGCTGCCGTGAATGAGGGAGTGATAAGCTCTTGGACCAAATCAATAATGGTCCCCATTTTTAAAAAAGGGGACAGACAAGATGTGAAGTGTTATCGGCCCATATCACTGCTGGACTCGCTCGGGAAAGTAGTGGGGAGAGTAATCCTAGAGCGTCTCCAGCAGTGGAGTGAGGACCGATGTATTATCTCCGACATCCAATTCGGCTTCCGAGAGGGTTTCGGAACAGTCGAACAGGCCCTCAATCTCACCCTAATAATGGGAAAATACATACAGGCCAAGGCTAATAAAATCTATATGGTTTTTGTCGACCTGTCCGCAGCCTTTGACTGCGTTTCGCATGCAAAGCTGTGGACGGTCCTCGCTCAAATGGGAGTAGAACCCCCTCTTCTGGATTTCTTACGAGAACTCTATTCTGGTGCCACGGCTAGAGTACGATTCGGCGTAAATGGCGAGTTGACGGCCCCGTTTAGCGTAGGGCGTGGAGTCAGGCAAGGTTGTGTCCTGGCCCCCTTCCTCTTCTCACTCTATACAAATGGTCTGGAGGGGGAGATGTTGAGGGGGGCTCAGGACCTTCCACGCATAAACCACCGCCTGATTCCCGCTCTGCTCTACGCGGATGATGCCGTCATTCTCGCACGCACCCCTCGCGAGCTTCAATCTTCACTGAATAGGTACACGACCTTCATGAGTAACCTGGATCTAAGGGTGAACGTGAAGAAAACTTTGGTTATGACAGCAGGCAGGGGCCAAAAAAGAACAAAAGCTATTTACCTGGAAGACCAAAAACTTGATGTTACTCCCCAATATCCTTACCTGGGCATCATGATCGATGATCAGTTAACATGGAAGCCAGCCGTAGTCACAAGGGGCAATCTATTTAAAAGATCAATAGCCGCTCTAACGAGCTTTTCCCAGAGATTAGGAAAAAGGCCCCCGGTGGAGCTATTAAAAATTTACTATGCCAAGTGCCTGGCTACCGCCATATATGGTGCGGGAGTCTGGGGGTACGCCGACACCAGCTCTATCCAGAAGGCGGAAAATGTTTTTCTTAGATTCCTCCTGGCAATGCCGAAAGGCACTTCAACATACGCCATGCACCTGGAAGTGGGAACACCTTACATAGAGGATCTAATTAAAACAGAACCTGTGATGCTGTGGCGGCGCATCTGGTCATCTGAAAATAATAAACTGACCCAGTCTATCATCGCTGACTCGATGGCTCTTGACAAATCCTCTAGTATAAAGTGGCTGTCCTACGTAAGAAATTTCCTTAAAGATCTAGGACTTGAGAACTGCTATTTTAATCCAGAATCCATAACGGACATTCCAAAAAGAGATCTCAAACAACTAGCGCTAAGACATTTGGAAACGCTAAGACTAGCATCAAACTCACTGAAAACGGCAGTTGTTCACGCGAACATGGTCCAAATAGCCTACGGCATTCACCCGTATTTGACACTGCAATTATCGACTTACGAGAGAATGTTACTAACAAGATTTAGGCTAAACACTTTTTTTAGACTGGTCACGTTCCCATTGAAAAACTGTTGGAAAGCAATTCTCCCACCCTGTCCGTGCGATGGAGTATCAGCACAATCAAATTTACATTTGATTATGCTTTGTAAATTTCATCGATCACATAGAAAAATCTGGTTATTACCAATATTAAGGAATTGGGGTCTGAGACAATGCAGACCTGCCCTTCTTAGACTCCAAATGTTGGAAACTGAAAATGTCTGTTATTTTGTGAGCAATTTTTTAAAATGTATCACGAAACATAGGAAAAACTTATAAACGCCTTATTGATGATGCTCCGTGCAGATCCATGCAGAGAACTCTGTAGCTGATTCTTTTGTAACTTTCTGGTTTTTTGTATGAAAGGCTATGAAATATGCTTCTTTTAACTATACTGTAATGAATGTTATTTACTGTCTCTTTTATGGTTTTTCCTTTGTGAATAAGCCGAATAAAGAATTTTATATACAGGTAGAATTCCCAGCAAGGGAATTCAGGAGAGCAGATGATGAAGTCTTGTGTGAGACTTCAGGCAGGAGGCAAGCACACTACAAGCCCTTGAAGATTCTTCTTCAAGATTATGAAAAGTTCACAAAAGTCCTTTTCCCCTCTCTTTGGCAAATAAAGTAACCACTGCAGGCCAACTCCATAAATAGCAAACCAGCACAGGGGCAGTCTCCTCCTTCAGCTTCCTTGGTTCTTCTCAATGGCAAAGGTTTGTCTTGATTCCCAGAACTGATCTAAAGTTCTGGGGTCTGGGCCCCAATATTTATATCAGTAAATAATTTGTCCTCTGAAGGCAGAGGGTGCCTGTGCCCAGGTGAAAACAGTTCTGTGCAGCTTCCTGGCAGGAGGTGGAGACAGCATTGTTAAAAGCATATCTGGCCCATGTAGATGAAAGGAAATCTCATCCCCCACTCTCTATTCTATGAGGGCTCAGGTCAGGGAAAGGAAATATCAGCTCCCCACTATCTATTCAATGCAGGTCCTATTCAGCCCAACCCTGACTCATCAGACTGCTGGAGAAAAGGCCCTCTCAAGTCTCCTGTCACTCACAAACCAGCCATGGAATACACAAACCTAGCAGAGGCATGTTGGATGGTTAGGCAAGAAAATACCTACTTTCTAAAAGTGGTATTTTCAAACACAGAATGTAAAAATCACCCTCACTAAAAGATGTATTTTAACATTCTGAGTTCAGGCATACTAAACTCTAATTTCTACCTAGTTCCCTGGGTCAGTTAAGATTATAAGATGTTATAATCAAACTGCCCATTCTGGCCTAGGGGAATAGGTAGCCTTGCAATAGTGAAAAACAAAATTGGCTGTAGTTCACTATCAGGACATGCCAAACACATTAGGGCATGTACTACCTTTTATATACAATATACCTTACCCATGGTGGTACCTTGGGCCTACCTTAGGGGTGACTAAAATGTAGAAAAGGGAAGGCTTAGGGAATGGCAAATGGGTGCACTTGCCAGGTCGACATGGCGGTCCCAGGCTGCACATAGGTTGTGGGCTTCTCCGGCACGCACAAGGAACGCCTTTCGGAAGCACCCGTCCTTTTACCCGCTTTATCTAACAATACCAGGAGTCACATGCCCTTACCCCGCCGTGCTTCTTAGTTCGCAGATTTGGTTTTAACCATTTATTCTTTATTACTACGGAACAAATACCTAGACTGGATGCTTTGAGTCAGATTCTCACTTGATTTTCGCTTGAGAGTCTCCGCACACGGATTTGACATCTTTTTCACCGGTCCGGGGCCCTGTCGGTTCGAAATTAACACCGATAGAGCGACCTTTCAATCTGTACCCGTTCGTTACAGCCCCGAAGAGTCGTTGGCAGATTGTGCCACATAGGACGAAACACGTGTCGGCTGGTTTTCTCACATCTGAACAATAAAGGACACTACATCAACTCTTGATTGATTGTGCTTCATACTGTTTAATTGTACTTTGGATTAACCTTTGTCTCTACCAAAACTGTTAACAACGATTGCATTGTTCAATGTTTATTATCTGAGTGTGCATGGGCATCATGTCTGTTTAAATTTTCGGTACTAACTTCTGTTAGCACTTTCTGGGGGATTATAGGGCTTATCCCCTCGCCCCTGTGCACCTCGAAAAATTGGAAGCTCTATATTTAATGACCTGCGTTACCTTTAGCTGTGCGCCACCGACTAAAAACCCTTGCTCTGTTTTACCAGGCTGCACATAGGCTGTGCAATGGCAGGCCTCAGCCACATTTTACAAGCTGCTTCGGTGGGTGACACAACCTGTGCTGCAAGCCCACCAGCAGCATTTTATTTACAGACCCTGGGCACACATGATGTACGGTACTAGGGGCTGACAAGTTAATCAAATAGCCTAATCCATTACAACAATTTACAATAGGGAGCACTTGCACTTTGGCACTGAATAGCAGTGGCAAAGTGCCCAACACATCTAGACCAGCAAAAACATAGGAAAAAAAAACAGGAGGCAACAGCAAAAAATGGGAGACCCACACCAATGGTGCCAGGTCTAACAAGCATCTATACTATATACATGATAACTTTTAGGACATAACCAAGCTAATGAGCAAATACCCTCCCTATCAAGTAGTAATTGAAAATACGCATCCTTCCACAAATGAAATAAAGTCCGGGACTGACCGTTTCTTCTCCTTATAAGATTTGCCATGTGTCCTCCATAATTTCAAATGTGTTGTCACAACACCTAATTCCTATGTGTCTACTTCTAGTTTGGATCCTTCTTCTGTAAACACACATTTTACCCATTTGTACCCTGTCTAATTTTAATTTTGGATAGATCACTTTCTTTTGAAATTCATCTTCTTCTTTCTTCCTAGCGTTTTTCAAAATATCTTCCTCTCTATTTTTACTATGTGAAATGTTTGTACTCCTTCCTTTCAATGTCATAATGAATACTTTATCTAAAGGTCTCATCAAGCAGGTTACATTGTTTTCATAAGCCTTAACACTATCTGTAGGCATGGATGGTCTAGAATAATAGCAAGCAGTGTACATTCATTTTGCCTGTGGGTATAAATTCATTCTCATCTATAATAGTACTCTTTAAAGAACCATGTAATAATTTGTATAAAAATATTCAAAATGTCCTCGCCTTTACACTAAGTGCCTGATTACGACTTTTGGCGGAGGTGGCGTGGCGGTGCATACCGCAGCACCATTGCTCTTTTGTAGGTCGCCGCCGCTCACCCGCCAGATGACGTCTTTTCAGCAGTCTGGCAGGCAGGTAGTGTGGCGGTCTTTGAAAAAGGCACTGCAGTGGGAACGCACTACAATGTTCCTGCAGGACATGGACTTGAAAGTCCATGACATGCAGGAACGTATGAGCATGTACACATGGCAGCACATGTTATCCCCCCTTTGTGCATTCACATGAGGTTGAGGAACAGGGGGGCCCTGTAGGGCCCATCCGTTTCCTCTCCTCCAAGGTTTACATGGAGTAAGAACCTCCATGTAAACACTGGAGGAGAGGAAACTCACAATATGCTTGGCAGGTCAGCGGCAGCCTCGTCAGGCATATTGTGGCCTCTGACTTCCTCCCCAATACCAGGGAACGGTGGGCAGAGCCAGCAGTCCCCTAGTGGTCTAACTGCCGAACGTCTAATGGGGTGGTCGGACTGCTGGAGTGGCAGTGGCTGGATCCGTCACCACCGCGCCACCAAGAGTCTGGCGGTCCGGGGACCGCCAGACTCGTAATAGGTCCCTAAGCAAAATACTACATGTGATTGCTTATGATAAAGGTATGTGGTGGTAAGTTACTTCTCTTTAAGCTGATGAATGTTGGTGGGCACATCCATAAGAGTCCCTTGTGTTTAGTACCTGTGTGTATTCTTGAGCAATCCTAGAATAAACATTAGTACAGTAATTTTATTTCTTTTAACTCATGAGTGATGCCTTGAATGTAGGCTCATCTATTGTGTAGGTAGATGCCATAGGAGCAAGTGTTGACCTAAACTCATCCTTATCAGATGTGAACTAAAACCCTACTAATACTGTTCTAATCACTAATATTGTTACTAACTATTTGATACCCATTATAATCTTGCATCTATTCCTGATTAGGAAACAAGTTTGTCTGTAGTCAGATCATTAAGCAATAATATAGCAGAAATAATTCAACAGTTCAGTTCAGTATTTCTCAAGCAGTTTTGTTTTGCAGATAATTTCCTTAAACAGTCTCATATTTAAAGCAACCTTTATATAGTCAATGTTAAACCTACTCCATGTTCTTCTAACTGGGTTATCCCTAATCTTCTTCAGCAGCCTTGGCCCTAGGAAAATCGTCTTTAAAACAATATTTTTTCTTATTATTCCAGTCTTTTGTACTTTCTTATTTAATGTTTTCTCCTATCTTTTGCTTCTTTTCAGAAATCTTCCAAGTAGCTTTGTCACAATTTTTTGTCTCTATGGTGATGTCATGGGGGCCCATACAGTTCGGACCTCAGGTCAATCAAATCCTCCACTGATGCATTTAGCACTTGATTCATGTAGTGTGTTCATTCAGGCACAAAATACCTTTGACAAGGTACTCATGCTCTCTTTGATCTTCTTGTCTGTTGATCTTCTCTGTCACACCACGTGACTCTGTCTCCTAAGCAATAGTCAGTGGTATGCATGTCAACCGAAACACTTGTTCTCAGTCTCCTTTGACCCTAATTTCATGGCTATTCAGAATTGCTGGTGAATCTTCTTGATCCAGTGTTTGTTCCTTTGCCCGGATGGTCTGTTTGTTCTGGAGCTGTTTCAATTGCTTTCTCAGGTTGAGATCTGTTCTGTTCTTCTGCTTCTTTGGACACTTAAATGCCACTGTGCGAAATCACAGGAAGTTGGATCGATGCAACTATTTGCAGATCTTCATCTCTTTCTCCTTCTTCCTGTCACCTCTCTTTCTGTGTTGCATCTTGCAATTCACCAACTTGAGGTGATTCGGACACCAATACTCTTGGTAGTCGGGCACACTTAACAGCAGTGTTTGTGATGAGAATCACTTGGAAGGGACCTTTTCTTCTTGGTTCTTGGTTTTTCTTGGTTTTTCTTCTTGGTTCCAAGCAGGACTTCTACACACGCATCTTCACTAACATTCAGTCACCTGAACTGAGGTTGTGGCACTGTTCTTGATGCAGATTTAGGATAGCAGCTTCAACCTGGTGAGAAACAGAGCACACCACATCAGCCAGTTCTTTGCAGTAATCGAGTATCATGTCATCTGTGATGTTGAAAAATGCATTTATAGGTACAGCAGGCAGACTCATCACACACCCATCAATATCTTGTCAAGAGGTAACTCAGTCTTCCAGTCAGGTACACTTTTGAGACTCATCAACACCAACAATAAAGCAGCTGGCCATATCAGTGAATTGGAGGCCAAATATCAGGACTTTATGACTCCAATGAGCTGTTCAGCATGCCAGAGGATTCTGGTCTAGAGCTACACTGTAATGTCTGATCAATCTGTGATGCAGCACAAAACATCCTTATGACCTCATTGTTAAAATGAGTCCCACGATCTGACTCCAGAGAAACTGGTAGTCCATATCTAGGTATCAACTCCCTCAACAGCAGTTTAGCTACAGTGCAACTGTCATTTCTCATAGTTGGGTAGGCTTCCACCTATTGAGTGAAAATGCAAACTAGAGCGAGCACATATCTCAACCCGTTACAAACAGGCATCTTGATCAAGTCCATTTGCATTCTGTTAAAATGACCATGTGGCATTCCTTTGTGACTTAGTGTTACTGGTGTTCTCTTGCCTTGGTTCATCTGTTGACATGTCACACAACGATGGTGCAATGTTTCTGCAAGCATCCTAAACCTGGATTAAACCAATTCTTTCTGAATAGCCTGACCATTGCAACTCTTCCTAGATGCATTGAGCCATGAAAATGTTGTGTCATAGAAAACAACAAACTGTCGGGCAACACTGGTCTTCCATCTGCTGACATCCAAATGTCATTTGCATTTTAACACATCCTGCTCTGATTCACCCCTGCTGTTCTGCTTCTGAAACATTCTCCTGCAATCTTTTGAGCTCTTGCAATGTGTTAGCTACTGACAGCAACATCAAAAAGACAGTGTCCTCTTCAGATTCCTTTGTGTAAGCCCCTTTAAATGTGCAAGTCACAAGTGCCCAATATCGTGCAACTTCGTCAGCATATCTGTTTCTAACTGTGACATATCCATTGCCACTACTGTGAGCTGTACATTTAACCACTGTGACTTCTGTTGCTAACTGCATTGCCTCAAAAAGTTTTCTTACATTTCCCCATTTCTAATGAGAATACCAGAAGAAGACATGAAATCCCTTTGTGACCACAATCATAAACAACACCAAAGCCATCCTGATTATCGGTAAATATAGTCACTCTCAATTGGGCTTTTAGATTGCAAGCTCCCCCTTGTGACATTGTGTGAGTGCTGCTTTGTCTCCCACCTGATCTGTGCACCTCTTCTGCTGTGGCCGGGCTTGGCTCCGCCCCCCTGTTCCATTTTTTTGATCCTCGACCACCCGGGCTTGGCTCCGCCGGTCTGGTGGCAAGACTACGATCCCCAGGATCCCTTGGGGCAGGAAGTTACATCAGCAGGCGCCAGGAGGCGCATAAAGCCCCGCCTACGGCCGAGCTCCCTGGTTCACCTTGTGACATATGTGAGGGCTGTGGTGTCTCCCCCCTGATCTGTGCACCTCTTCTGCTGTGGCCGGGCTTGGCTCCGCCCCCCTGTTCCGGTTTTTTGATCCTTGACCGGCCGGGCTTGGCTCCGCCGGTCCGGTGGCAAGACTACGATCCCCAGGATCGCTTGGGGCAGGAAGTTACATCAGCAGGTGCCAGGAGGCGCATAAAGCCCCGCCTGGGGCCGAGCTCCCTGGTTCCCCTTGTGACATTGTGTGAGGGCTGCGGTGTCTCCCCCCTGATCTATGCACCTCTTCTGCTGTGGCCGGGCTTGGCTCCGCCCCCCTGTTCCGGTTTTTTGATCCTTGACCTGCCGGGCTTGGCTCCGCCGGTCCGGTGGCAAGACTACGATCCCCAGGATCCCTTGGGGCAGGAAGTTACATCAGCAGGTGCCAGGAGGCACATAAAGCCCCGCCTGTGGCCGAGCTCCCTGGTTCCCCTTGTGACATTGTGTGAGGGCTGCGGTGTCTCCCCCCTGATCTGTGCACCTCTTCTGCTGTGGCCGGGCTTGGCTCCGCCCCCTGTTCCGTTTTTTTGATCCTCGACCTGCCGGGCTTGGCTCCGCCGGTCCGGTGGCAAGACTACGATCCCCAGATCCCTTGGGGCAGGAAGTTACATCAGCAGGCACCAGGAGGCGCATAAAGCCCCGCCTGGGGCCGAGCTCCCTGGTTCCCCTTGTGACATTGTGTGAGGGCTGCGGTGTCTTCCCCCTGATTTGTACACCTCTTCTGCTGTGGCCGGGCTTGGCTCCGCCCCCCTGTTCCGTTTTTTTGATCCTCAACCGGCCGGGCTTGGCTCCGCCGGTCCGGTGGCAAGACTACGATCCCCAGGATCCCTTGGGCCAGGAAGTTACTACAGCAGGCGCCAGGAGGCGCATAAAGCCCTGCCTGGTCCCTCGCCCCGCGAGGATGCGCGCGGGACACGCTGGGCGAAACCCGGGCAAAGGGCGGGCCGTCTGTGGCCGCCCGGGGCTGGCCAAGGCTCGGCTGGGCCATCCCTCTGATGAAGCAAGGTGAAGAACAAAATTTTGTTCAAACTTGTGAAGTTAATCTCCCATAACAATAATTGAATTAATAAGCTTGTGGTGAAATTACTAATCAACTTAGTTTAAGAATAATGTGCTTTATGTTGCAAACGCAAAAGAAAAGAAATAATGAATTAACCTTGTCTATTGTCTTTGTCAGTATTAAATTCGGCTGTTTAACTAATGGCATGTGCTTATTTTGTGTGCTTATGTTATGTCCTTTCTGTGACAAAAGATCAAGGAGTTTGTGCAGTTCCTAAAGGAGAAGTAAATATAATGCTGCTTGAATGTGCTTCTGCTAGGTAACATAATTATCAGGATTAATTAGTAAAGGGGGTGGGTAACAGAATGGGTCTCAATTCTTTAATTAATTGATGTCTTCTGTTTGTTTGATAATAGTTTCCAAAGTGAGGCCTAAAGGTGGTTCAGAAAACATGGCTGACAGAGTTGCAGACGAAAAAGCTTGTCCAGAGTGATGCCTTGCACATGCGTAGCTGTGAAGATTTTTACTGCACTGTCATTGTGAAATGAAAAAGCAGTTCTTTGGCTGAGTTGAAGGTGCTCACGGAGAAAATGCTCAAGGACAGAAACTTAATGTGTCTGTCAAGGCTAGGAAGTTAATGTTCAAAACTCGAGGAAAAGTAACTTTCTTGAGGAAGGAGAAAGATGTGGAAATGAAAGACAATAGGGCTTATGTGAAGCTTGGATTTGGTCAAGGAACGGAGATGACCTAATATTTTATCATGGACTGACACAGGACAGCCAATGAAAAGCTCGGATTTGCTTTAAAGAATGTAAAATGTAGAAAGTTTAGCTAGAAAGAAAGGTATAAAACCTGACACTCGGAGCAGGGAAAAAACTCTTGCTTTCCGATTCCTGATTGACGTGACATGCTGTTGGACTTTTGAGCGCACGTAAGGACAGCAGACTTTAAATGAATTTTCCGTTCTAGGTGAAATGAGAAATAGTTAGGGAAATAGATTTAGGGAATGGAAACTGTTATTCTGCTAATGTTTCATGTTTCTGGGTTTGCTTTGAAAATGTCAGTTCATTAATTCATTTCCTTATTAAAATGCTACTTTCTTAATTGCTTATAAATAACGATTCTAAAACGTAAATGCTTCTTCTTTGACCGTCCTGAGCTCCTCAGAAGCGGTCGCTCCCCACGCTGCTCCCTGCTCTAAATTGTGGTATCGTATCGCTATACTGCCAGAATGCTGAATAATTTGTGCCTGTTTAGACTACTATCGTAGCGCTATACTGCCAGACTGCCCAATTATTTGTGGCTGATTGTACAGTTTTCGTGGCGCTGGACTGCTAGACTGTTGTTTAATTGATATTGCATTGTGTGTTGCTCGCTTGCCTGCTTGCGTTGTTGGTGCCTGATTGTGCCGGTACCGCTTGCCCATTTCTTAGCGTTTGTTGAGGCTGTGCCCCAATCTCGTCCTGCTTCGCTTTTGGCTTGCTGCCATTTTGTTGTTTGTTATTGTGCCTCCCAGCCCGGCTCTCCACCCCGCTCCCGCCTCCCAGCTGCTCCTCCCTCCCACTGTAAGGTTAGGCTCTACCCTCTCGACCCAGCGCTGTGACCGCCCTGAGCTCCTCAGAAGCGGTCGCTCCCCACGCTGCTCCCTGCTCTAAATTGTGGTATCGTAGTGCTATACTGCCAGACTGCTGAATAATTTGTGCCTGTTTAGACTACTATCGTAGCGCTATACTGCCAAACTGCCCAATTATTTGTGGCTGATTGTACAGTTTTCGTGGCGCTGGACTGCTAGACTGTTGTTTAATTGATATTGCATTGTGTGTTGCTCGCTTGCCTGCTTGCGTTGTTGGTGCCTGATTGTGCCGGTACCGCTTGCCCATTTCTTAGCGTTTGTTGAGGCTGTGCCCCAATCTCGTCCTGCTTCGCTTTTGACTTGCTGCCATTTTGTTGTTTGTTATTGTGCCTCCCAGCCCGGCTCTCCACCCCGCTCCCGCCTCCCAGCTGCTCCTCCCTTGCTCCGCCCCCCCTCCACCATCCACATATGACAGACGCATCTGCGCGCAGCGTCCACGCGCAGCGGACGCGCCCCATGCACGCCGAAGGTGCGCCAAAGGTAAGCCCGTCTACTCCCGTCCGCGCCTGGACCGTGCCCAGCGCCAGACCCCCTGGCCCCCGCAAAATCCTCTCCACCCGCATAACGTACGACGCTGCAACCCTCTTAGCCCTTAACCCCGGCCGACCACCAAACTGCCACCAAGCCGCCCCAGGCCACACCCATGGATCCTTCACCTGCCACTCCTGCAAGTTCGACTACATTAAGACCCACACCAAATCCACAAACTCCAAACAGAGCTCCAACACTAACCACCTGAAGTGCATCCTACTCAACACCCGCTCGGTCCACAGACACGCCATTGACCTTTGGAACCTACTCGACACCACATCACCGGACGTCGCCTTCCTTACAGAAACCTGGATGAACGCCTCATCAGCACCCGACATCGCCATAGCCATCCCGGAAGGCTACAAAATCATACGAAAGGACCGCACCAACCAAACAGGAGGAGGCATCGCCATCGTCCATAAGAACACCATCCGCATCACGACCAGTTCCGACGACAACTTCGCAACCGCGGAACACCTTCACTTCCAGATCCACACCGACCCCAAGACCACACTCAGAGGCCCCCTCATCTACAGGTCACCAGGACCCCGCACACAATTCAGCGAAGACATCACTGACTTCATCAGCCCACACGCCCTCCCCTCCGAGGACTACATTCTACTGGGAGACCTCAACTTCCACCTGGAAAAAAACAACGACAGCAACACCACCACCCTCCTGGACAATCTCGCCAATCTCGGACTCAAACAACTTGTTAACACCCCCACCCACTATGCCGGACACACGCTCGACCCAATCTTCACCTCCAGCAAGCACATCTCCTTCAATCACACCACAGCTCTCCATTGGACGGACCACAGTTGCGTTCACTTCAACTACAAAAAGACTATGACCCACAACCACCCACAACGAATTCCCCGCCGAAACTGGAACAAAATTACCACCGTCAAACTCTTCATATCGCTTCACCAAAACCCTCCTGCACTATCATCGGACCCAAACCTTGCAGCCACCAACCTCACACAATGGATCACCCACAGCGCAGACGAATTAGCACCCTTGAAAACATCAAATCAAGCAAGGTAGCAAAAAAGCCCCCTGGTTCAACGATGACCTTAAGAAATCCAAGAAGTTCTGTCGCACCCTCGAGAAAGCCTGGAGAAAAAACCCAACCACTGACAACCTGGCCACCTTCAAGAACGCCACCCGCAAACACCACCAACTGATCCGATCCACCAAGAAATCAGCATTCAAGGATCGACTTGACAACAACGCCCACAACAGCAAGGAACTATTCAACATCGTCAAAGATTTTACCAACCCCACCGCCGGCACCAACGACATCACTCCCTCCCAAGACCTCTGCGACTCCCTAGCCTCATTCTTCCACAACAAAATCGCTAATAAACATAACAGCTTTGAAAACCAGTCCGGAGACCAGCCCACTCCACCCACCTCCGAACTAAAACCCCCCTCTAACAACCTCTGCGCCTGGAACCCAATCACCACTGAAGACACCATCCGCCTGATGAACTCCATCCACTCAGGATCGCCATCCGACCCATGTCCCCACCACATTTTCAACAAAGCAGACTCCATTATCGCACCCCATCTCCGAGACGTCATCAACTGCTCCCTCAATTCCGCTACCTTCCCAGAAAGCTGGAAACATGCCGAACTCAGCGCCCTTCTGAAGAAACCCACAGCAGACCCCACGGAACTTAAGAACTACCGCCCCATCTCGCTCCTCCCATTCCCTACCAAAGTCATTGAGAAAGCCGTCAACAGTCAGCTCGCCACCTTCCTCGAATCCAACAAATCCCTCAACCCCTCACAGTCCGGCCCTCATCCTACTTGACCTCTCCGCAGCCTTCGACACAGTCTGTCATAGCACCCTCATACAACGCCTCAGCAACGTCGGAATACAAGAAAAGCATTGGACTGGATCATCTCGTTCCTCGCCGGAAGAACCCAGAGAGTCCACCTTCCCCCTTTTAGATCAGAGGCCACCGAAGTCATCTGCGGCGTACCACAAGGATCATCACTCAGTCCCACCCTCTTCAACGTATACATGAGTCCCCTCGCATCCATCGCGCGCCAACACAACCTCAACATCATCTCCTACGCAGACGACACCCAGCTGATCCTCTCCCTCACCAAAGACCCAAACACTGCCAAAACCAACTTACACGAAGGAATGAAAGAAGTAGCCGAGTGGATGAAGAACAGCCGTTTAAAACTGAACTCGGACAAAACGGAAGTCCTCATCTTAGGTTCATCCCCCCCTGCCTGGGACGAATCATAGTGGCCACCGGCCCTGGGAACCGCACCCATACCTACGGACCACGCTCGTAACCTGGGCTTCATCCTGGACTCCTCCCTCTCGATGACCAGACAAGTCAACGCCGTCTCATCATCATGCTTCAACATCCTACGCATACTCAAAAAAATCTTCCGCTGGATCCCCACCGAAACAAGAAAGACGGTCACCCACGCACTGGTCACAAGCCGACTGGACTACGGTAACACCCTTTACGCCAGAACCACAGCCAAACTACAGAAAAAACTCCAACGCATCCAAAACGCCTCAGCCAGACTCATACTAGACATCCCCCGCCAAGCTCACATTTCCGGTCACCTTAGAGACCTCCACTGGCTCCCCGTCAACAAGAGAATAACGTTCCGTCTCCTCACCCACGCACACAAAGCCCTCTATGACCTAGGACCCGAATGCCTCAACACGCGCCTGTCCTTCTACACCCCCACCCGCCAACTACGATCGTCCAATCTAGCCCTCGCCGCAATTCCGCGCATCCATAGATCCACCATGGGGGGAAGATCCTTCTCCTACTTAGCGGCCAAGACCTGGAATTCTCTCCCCACCCACCTCCGCCTTACACAGAACCACCTCTCCTTCACAAAACAACTAAAAACTTGGATATTCGATAAGTAAGTACCCCCCCTCCCTCAAGCGCCTTGAGACCCTCTGGGTGAGTAGTGCGCTATACAAATGTCAAACTTAAACTTAAAGTTAACTTTTATGAAAATAAAGTTAATAAAATTAGATTCGAAATGACAAGCTGGTCTTGTTTATTCATGGTCTAATTACCATCAGTTGATTCAATCGCCTTGGTGGTCTGATTATTAAATAATGAATGTTTATAACCAAATAGGTAAACTGCAGTTGTATATAATTTTGTAAATAATATGTGAGTAGTTTTAATTAATCATACCACCTGATTCAGTCGCTCAAAAATTGTCTCATTGGTAGTATGGGCCTTTATATGTGTTTCATGATTAATGGTGAATATTGAGGTGATAGGTAGTGTTTTTGAGACAGTTTTTCAAACAGAGCACTGGATCACCTCCAACCTTTGTAGTAACCCATGGTCACCCATTAAGTACTTGCTTGATTTGTTTTGTATTTCGCATCTAATCAATTATTTGTTTTTTCCTGGTTCTCCGTCCCATACTACGGAAGTTTATTGCTGATGCCAATGACAACTCGATCTGGAAAGGGCAAGCGGGTGGGGGGAGGCTATGTTAGTGGTACTCTTGACCAGTTTATCACCCGAGCTTATTCGGTCCTCGAAAAGGAAATTGCCCTTACCGAGAGCCGGGTCTCACTTGAGCCCTTCAATCGCAAGCGTTCTTCCCTTGGGCCACTAGCACAGGTGGTTTCCCCTGTTAATGCTGCAAATGTTAACGAAGGTGCTATCCCTGATAAAGCACTTCCAATTTCAGTGACTATAAGGGCTTGCTCGGAGAGGCTTAATGCCTTAGAATTTCCCAGGCAACTGGCCACCCCGTTGGTGTTAGGGCCTGCCACACCCATTGAGGATAATGCACCTACCATTGGCGACCCTATAATTCCTGAGAGCTCTTCTGTGCAAACAGAGTTAGTGACGGCTGTAGGTGCTAGATTAGCTCCCGTCAAAAAGAAAAGAGCTATAAGCGGTGTAAGGGGTGGATTTCCTAAAACTGTAAAAAAGTTTAAGGCAGAAATTCCCACGAGAAGTGTGAAGGCATCGGGGTCGGGGAGGCAAGAGAAACTTATATTAACCAGAGGAGGAGGAAACTTCTTGACCAGGGATCAGTCACCGGGAACCCGAAGCGAGCTGGAGATTGTTAGCCCCAAGCCAAACTCTCCCATTGGCACCCTGCCACAGATCCCTCTGATTGCGCAGATAGAGAAAATTGTAAAATCTTTAATACTCCCTGTACTTGAGAGGGTGAAGGTATTGACACAAGAGGGTGGACAGATTTGAGCAAGCCTCTCTTGATAATTTCTTTTCGCTCAGGTCATTAATTAAATTACAGTCTAAGACCATGAAGGACGTGCGTGACCCAAAGGAAAATCCATTGGTTGATCTCACATCCTTAGAGACGAGGGTATCAATTGCGCCTGATGTAGTAGTTGGGCCGATGCCAGGACCGAATGCTGTAGTACCAGTCGCACCTGTAAATTGTGCCCGGCAAACGGGCTTAAGTTCTAAAACTAGTTTTGCCAAAGGACAGATAGGTCTCAGTCACGGTGTACCCACGCAGAGGCAGGAAACTGGTACGAGCGTGACTAAAAGCGGGGGTCCTAGTTGTAATTTATCTGCAATAGCTCAAAAGCCTACACCGGTTACGAATGGAGTTACCAACTTACCCCGTATTAATTTACCACCAGAATGTCTGCCTTACGTAGTCGTCCTTACTGGGGTGCCACAGCTCAAGGTCGGTAGACCTGAATCATACGATGAGCTTAAAAACAAAACTATGTATTGGCTAAACGAAAACAGACCTCTTCCAAGCCAGCTTGACGGTCAGGTTCTCCATGTTAGAAGGGTCAGCTGGGTTGGAAACAGGACTAAAGATACTTTGGGAGATTGTATTTTTGTCAATTTTAGGGACGTTAGGGTCTAGGGTCGCATGGTATATTGGCAACCAATATTATGGTCATGGTTGTGCTGGTATTAACACATATGATCTAAGTAATTTTGACCAGCACGCCCTTTGTTTGCTTGCCATCAGTCCTGAAGGGGAGGCAAACCGGCTCCTATTCCAACGATTACCATTCCTATATGGCCCCGGCTCCATGCGTAGGCCCTGATGTCCATGGGATGGCTCGTGGCTGCTGACATGGAGTTTATCATACTGCCAATAGGCCAGCATCTGTAGTGGAATTATCGAGGTCTAGAGAGTTGAGCAGGACTAACATCCCACTAATACCTACCCTCTCATCAGACAGTCTTTCTTCATCTAACGCTTTTATTCCATTGAACACGACGGCTTCTCCAATTCAAAACAACCATAGGTCTGTTGAGCTACAGGATACGTCAATGGAGACCCATTTTGGGGCGAGCACAGTTGCTATACACTCCCTCCTAGCACTAGCTGTAGCCGATACTGATATCAGGATTCTCAGCTGGAATTTAGCGGGTCTTTCTAGGAAGTTAGATCTTCCTGAATGGAACACTCTGATTTAGTCTTTTGCGCTATGCGTATTCAAAGAGACCTGGAGTGTTGAGCCGTGCTATAAGGTAGGCTATACCACCTTTTTTGTACCTGCAGTTCCCCCCCTTATGGGGAGAGGTCGTCCTTCGGGAGGACTTCTCATCTGGGTCAGTATATCTCTGGGTTGCCAAATTGTGCAAAAAGAAACCAACTCCCCAGACATACTAAGAATCTCAGCTAGGGGGCCCCGAAGAGGGCGTACTCTGGAAATATTTAATATCTATGCTAGGGGTACCAAAGGCGGGTCTCCATCTCCCATTGTCACCATCTTAGAAGACGAACTCAGGGAGTGTCCCGATAGCATGCATGTCCTGGTTGCAGGGGACTTTAACTGTACATTCGAGCCCCTTGCGGCTGAGGACATTCTGGAAATTTTTGATGAAGATGCGAGGAGAGGGATACCACTATTAACAATCCAACCCATAAAGAGGTGGTCCCAACGAGGCATCCAACTAAACACTTTATCCATGGAATTTGGATTAAGAGCAGTTAACGGCAGAACCATCTCGGATCCCCTAGGAGCCCATACGTTCAATAGGGTAGATCACTCCTCAAGGATAGATTATATCCTTCTGGACTTCAAGCTTTGGGAATTTATGCACGATATGGAAGTTCTGCCTACTGTGGACAGTGACCACAATCCGTTCGCCTTGACCTTCAACCCTTTGTGGTCGCGTGTAATTGGTCCAGCCTCTCCTAACAAAATATTGGAAACCTTAGATGTTTGTCCATCAAATTGTGGGAGGCGCCTCAAATGGTGCAAAGTTGCTCTGGATGAGGGGAAATTTCAGAAGATAGGGGCCGTGCTGGCAGCGGCTCAGACCAAGTTGGATACGAGTACTCTGGATCCCCCCGAAGTTTCTGTATTTTTTTGTGATATCATCGAAGAACAACGTAGCACAGTAGTCCAGATGTATTTAAGTGAAAGGGGTTGTTTTTATTTTTATTCATTCACCGCTTTGTTGATCCATTTCACTCTTTATTTGATTATAGATGTTTTTTAGAAAAAGGAGACAGCCGGCACGTGTTTCGCCCTATGTGCCAGGTAGGGCCAGGGCTTTCTCAAGGCTGTGAAGAAATGGAGATGCAATACGTACTGTGTGTAACAGGATCAAGTGACCCCAAATAATGACACCAGTATAAGTGTACAAGTGAAAAAGAAGAGGAAAAAAAATCTAAGCATATTAAAATCAAATTTTATTGAAATAAGTTAAAAAGTTGTTTTATAAAAAGTGAGGGGAATAAAGAGAGGTGGACTTCGACGGTATATGACCACCTGTGTTGTCCGTGAAAGATAGACAGAATCCCAAAGGAGAGGAGAAAAGAAAGTGCCAGAAAAAGATTTTAATAATTAATTAACTAAGGTGCTGGCAGTGATGTATCTTCAACATTATATTCATCCTGAAAGTTCACGGAACGTTGGGATACCTGAAGTAGAAGGGAACTATAAATGTAAGCAAAAGGGACCACATGCATTGATTAACGAGTGTAGAAAGAGAGCAGTTATCGGTGGAATCATGCAAAAGCAAGGCATGCCATATGGAAAGGTTGTAGAAACAAGATATTAGCTTGCAGTACCCAAAAAGGTTCACTAGTCTTACAGTCTGGTGCCAATGGTATACATTTCAATGTGTTTCAACGTAAACATCCAAATTCTAAGGAAAGCAGACATTTGTTTTTAAATGGGTTCAGCAAGATGGACAATAAAATGCCTTTGTATACATCACAATTCACCATTAGGGACAGACATCTATTCTGCATAAAATACATGCTTACATACATATCTATTGGTACAATGACATGCCACACCATTTTTTCTTAAGTAATGAGATAACACTACTAGGTAAAGTGCAAAGTGTATATGTAGTGGTGCTTTCAGCATGGAGTACATAAATCAGGACATTTGTCGTTGTAAGATAACATTCCTCATTTTTTTTAACACCTTAACGGCGGCCACGATTTTGCGGAAGTGCGGCACTTCTGTAAAACGGGCGGGGCCGCGTCGACCATTGGCCGACGGCAGCACTGGGGAGGTAGTGCTGCCGTCGGGCAACGGCCGACAGCAGCACAGAACGGATTAAACAAAGTCAATACTGGGGTGGAATTAACTAGACTACAGTAATTTGCCCATCGAAAAAGCCCGAGGGAGGCGAAGGGATAAAAGCTAGTGAAAAATGTAAATGTTACTGAGCTGCCATGCAAGTTGCATACTTAAAAAAAGTGTACGTTATAAAATCTGCAAGTCGCCAAGCCGGGCTAAATATACTGTCAGCTTCACTTGCAAGTCCACATTTGTAGGAATAGACTATAGGATGAACAGCGATAGGCCGACACGTAATACATAAAGCACGCAAGTCGGGATTTCAATTCTACAGTGCCTTGAGCAGAAACCTCTAATGTGGCTAATGCAGTAAAGCTAAAACGAAGTGCAAGCGTGCAAAGAGCAAGCGTGCAAGCATGCCTTACTTTTGAAATTATACAACAGTCCTGGGGTAAATCTGTAGTCAAAGGGCTCCCACGGTGTAGCAGCAACGGGGAAACACCACCATTTTAAATGACTCAGTGACTGTCTAACCCGGAAGTGAACCCTTGACACCACCGGAAGAGGGGATGATGATGAAAGTTACAGTTTTATTACTGAACTCAGCACATTTCGTATTCTTTAAAATGATACTACAAATGAATTTAAGAAAAAATTAATGACGAAATGATTAAATTCCTTCAGGTGGACTTCCAATAAGTATGAGGCAGACATCAGTTCTTTAGCAGTATCGAAGGTAGGTAGAGGAAGGATTATAGGCGATGATAAGACTCAGGCAGCTGCCATATTGGAGAGGGTCCTAGTATAGTAATGTACTGATGCGGCTATGAGCTATAAAGCATTAGAGGAAAGTCAAAACTGCATGACCAGAGACAATAATAATACACAGGAAAATTACTCTCAGATATTCAAGGGATTAATAATGGGCTCATAATAATAGCTGAAATTCCATGAAAACCCTGTCAGTATAGAATATAGCCAGGAAAGATAAATTGGACAAAAAGAGGAGGACAGGCTTATTATCCATAAGGGTGTTAATTTTTTAAAAACAGACCTCTTTCACCAGCAGAGGAGTTGGTATCAGTAATGAAAAAAAGGGGAAACAAGTATGATTTTTAGTGTAGCGTTGTGCACCGTTAGTACTCATATGGCAGAAAACACTCCTTATCTAGTTTTACCAATCCATCAGATGAGAAGTAAAGTCAAGAGCTTATTGCGGCGAGTAACAGATCACAGATGTTAGATTGATTCTGCTGATGTCACTTTATGGGCGGGAAAAGTAACCAGTGTACTGTTATACCGGCCCAACTTCAGAGACAAACATGTTCTGACACCAAACCCGTCATGTGTACTGGTGAAATATTTATGTTAGGTGTTGGGTATAAGTGTACATGTGAGAGATTTCCAGCTTGTAGGAAAATTACATCATTGGGTGTCAAATCCCACACGGTGAACACATATTAAATCAAGTAGCAGATGTTAATTCATACGCTCTTCTTGTCTGTGATGTCATATCGGAGAATGGTGTCTCATCAGATATATGAACCATGTAGTCTTTTTAGACCCAATGGTGCCACTCATGTTGTTTGTTAAGTCCCTTTTCTACAGTTTCCAGACCTATAATCAGAGTACTTGCCTCTTTGCGGAGGCGTAGTTCTAAGTTCCTGCCTCGTTTATGATTTTTCAGTTTTTGTAGGCCGATGAAAAGAAAGTCCGTTGGTGGCAATGGTGTGTTAAACCACTTTATCCATATATCGATTGCCCTATTGGAAAAATGTGTTCTATGAAATTGTGTTTTTTTTCTTTTTTTTCTCTTCAGCATCTATTGTAATGTGTGAAATCCACTCAATAAAAAAGGCGTAATGATGAATTTATAAAGGCCATAAACAAATGCCCTTTCTTCATCACCATGCATTTACCAATGAGCATCTGAAGGTTCAAGCATTGCTGTACCATTCCAACTCCTCTTTGGAACCCATATTTGACATTGGACAGTAAATGATGTTCCTCGACCCAAGATTCTATCCTAGCAAGAAGTGTTCTTCTTGTTACCTTAACCGAAGAGTCCAACAGTAAAATCGGGCAATACCACTGGTCCTCGCAATTCTCTTTTTAGGTCTCGCCTTGGCAGTGCATGTGCACTGTCTCTTCATGACATGCTGTATCCACAATAAGGGCTTCAAGCACCACCCATCTTTTTAATTGGTTCCTGTTACTGTCCTTTGCAAATGCCGGCTTTTGTTTGGTGAATACGCTTATTAGTCCCTCCTTTTGGAATTTTGTATCCTCCCATGAGAACTGCCCCTGTTACATGTGCTCTTCCTCTTCAGGTTATTTAGGATACTTTAAGAGAACTCTATTTTTTGTTGGCCTGCCTCTGCCTGTGTTACATTTTCTGTTTGGTTTACTTTTTGCATGAAACGTTCACTGTCGCTTCATTTGCCATGCTGTTTGCCTGCCTTCGGTTTGTCAGCTTCACTCGTCACTTAATATCCCCATAACGTCACCCTCATCCCCTCCCACAACACTGCTTATCCACCCCCATCACTCCTCCAAGGTCGCTGCTTGTTCCTGCTCATGTTGGTGCAAGTTCAGCTTTGTTGCCCGGTAGTGCGTCCCCACACATCACTGCTTATTTTTGTGTTGTTGTTTTTTTTACAGTCCAGTAACATCCTTGTAGTAAGGAGGTCCACACAGGAAGGTTGTAATTTAAGATGATTTATTCAAGCAGGTAAGATGTTGAATAGTTCCAGTACAACAGGTAGTTGAGTTGTGAAGGGAAGCCCCACCAGGGGCAACCTCCCTGCTGCTCAGCCCATGCTCAACTGTGGCTTCACCTCACAGGCGCCCAACATTCCGAACCTCATGGAGGTCACCCGTGTCTTGAAGCTCCTGACTGGACTTGTATTCCGCCGATTGATTGGGCATATACGTGGGTGTAATTTATACATCACACGTCGAGTGTATCAAATTCTGGACATTCGTGATGCGCTTTGAGAATTACCCTCTTTAAAGCTGGATTAATTGCGACAGCCATCAAAATTGTGATTGGCAAGTCTTGTATAAAGCAATATATCGCTCAAGCAAAACTCAAGTCCTGATGATGACCGCATGGTAACCCCGCGGTTGAAACGTCGTTTGTGGCCATAATTTTTAAAGGACACATCACTTTGTCTTTGTTGTTCTTTGCACATGTAATGTCTGTTTGCTAGCCACATGTTTGGTTTGTGAGTTGTTTGTTTTTTGTTTACCAACATTTTGTTTTGAGCGCAATTGTTCTCTCTTTTTTGAACTTTTAATATATTTAATAAATTACAACTGTTTTTTTAATTATTTTTCTTAATTGTATACGCAGGCTTCTTCTTTCGCTTTTCTGTATTCATTGTATGCCTGAAGTTAGAATCTCTACTTCTGACTTCTCTACCTGAACCTCTTTGTCAGGTGCTACATTCCCAACATTCCGAGGCACATCAAGACTCCCACATTCTATTGAGCACACAGCACATACAGTGGCTGAGCAGGAGGTGTAAATTACATTACAATAACAAATGCAGGATACTACATATCCCCTTTCCTTACAACAGAAGCACAAGTGCTCTATATGAATAAAAATATAACGAGAGTAAACAAAGAACAGAAAGCATAGGAGGAACAACGGTGTGACAGAGTGAATGTCAAGGAAAAGAGCAAGCAAGGCAGGGTGAAGAGATAGATGGGAGAGGACAGGGAGGAGGAAGTTAAGTGTATGTATACAAATGGTGAAAGTATACAAATAGGAAAAACCCATACTCTACGATAATGAAATGGAAAGAAGGAGACAGTGAGACGCAGAAGAAGAAATAAGTGGTAGAAAGAGACACAGACGCACCAAAGACTACCCCTATGCACACCCACTGGCCAGGCAGGCAAGCAAGGAAGGAAGGACAAGGCACAACGCGAACAGAACAGAAGACCAACCCAAGCACAAGGAGAAGAAAAGGAAGAAACTCCTCCGGAACAAGGAAGAATGAGAAGAACATTGCAGAAAGGGAAAGACTGAAGACCAAAGAAGAATAACAGCAAATATGAGTGGGCCAGAATCCAAAGATGAAAAGAAAGTGAACATCCATAGGAAAGCTGAAAAGGAGAAAACAGAAATGAAGCAAAGAGACACAAACAGCATCACTATACTCCACCCCATTTCCAATTTGGTAATAAAAATAAGGACTGAGTGTAACTATGCGTATTTAGAACAGCAATGAAACATCATAGAAATTACATAGAAAGCAAATAACAGCCAATGGGACTGATACCCATGACCGGCATCTACCCCAATGCAAAAGGATGATGAGCACTGTGAATGGGACATAGGCCCATTACAAAGCATCCCATGCAAGGACAACCCCCATTTAGAGGTAAACAGTAGTGCAATGTAGTGATGGGACTGTAACCCATAAGACGCCATGTGTGAAGGTAACTGTGTAGATGTAAATGGGACTGTGACCCATGCAACGGTGCCCTGTGTAAGGGTGAGAACCATCTGAAGCCAGTGTAGACATGTGTATATTGAGCAAATGGAGCTAGGACCCATTGCCATCCCTGTGTAGGGAAGAAAGAAGTGTATGGTGTACACAATAGACATGTACAAATGAAACCCTTTGAAGGTGTGTACCCAGTCAATGAACATAAAACTTACCATACAATTCCCTGTAGAACAAGGGTGGAAATAGACATATCCTTATGTTATGTACTATAAGCCAAAACAAGTAAGCCTATTATGAAATCACAGACACGCTTGTGAAAGGCTTAAATTACGAAACACATTAGGATTAAATTTGCAGACTGAGATTTTAGGTTGTGCGTGTCACCGAAGCCTTGAGACACACACAGACATTTGTATGCAAACAACTTGTCTCTCATCGATTTGCTTTCCTGGAACCTTGAATCAATGGCTAACAAAGAATAACCCAGCTCTAAAGCTGTGGTTCTGTCGCAAAACACTAACATTGTAATAACTTCTTATCTCTTTACAATCTACATTGTATATAGTTTGCGACTATCCAGTTTACTCTCTTGAGATTGATTATTATGCTGTGCTCTTCATAGTTATTCTTTTAAAACTAAGTTCTTCCCTGCTTCTTTGTTAAGATCATGCTCTGAATATACATATTTTGTAGGTAAGTTCTCCCTGTCCTCTTTCAATGAATCCACGTTTGATGGAGAACCTATTTGGTCCACTAGAGTGATTTGTTTAGCAAGATTTGCAGATTCCATATTTTACAGGTCTTTCCATCCAACCCTTTAACATGTACCCTCTTTCAAAGTCAAGTGAGAAGATTAGACTAACTATTACACTAAATGAGTTGACATTCATGATGTCTGATGAAATCAAAATCTGGAATGGTTGAAGTTTATTTTATTTTTTCATCTACGCTGCATATATTCTTAAATTCTTTTTTTTCAGGTTCACAATCCTACCTCTCTAGGATATTTATTAAGTTATATGGTGCACATTTATTCCCTGCCATGGAATACATTAAAACTATTTCATAGGCTTCTTTACTAGCTATAAGCAGTGGGTGGATTGTTTCATACCACCTGCAGAATTGACAGAATTGTGGTCACTCCGTGTTACTCTTTAATGCGGAGTTCCAGCCTATTTCCACCAATCACAGCATGGTGGAATTTCTCTCCTAAGAGGCTCCAGAAAATGGAAGTGAGATTTGGCGTCTGCCTAGCGTGATTTTCTAATGCAGGTGGTCACTGTCGGTCATGGACAGAGGGCTTCCACTCAAGTAGATTTGCTGCCGCTCAAGTAGATTTTCTACTCGAGCAGCAGCAAAATCATCTCATCTGGCAGCTCGCTCTTGTGTCATGCATGGTGCCATTTGCGTTGATTTTTCAGCGCTGCTCACACTGCCTGTGCAAAACTGCAGTGTGATCTGCATATTTTCCTCCCATTTTTATGTAACTCTGCTGAATTCGATGGAGTAAAACTCCGCAAGTCCCGCACACCCCTACTAGCTATCTCACTGTAGAAAACATGAAAAACAACTAGAAGTAGAAATAGATCTACCAATAGGTTGTTAAACACTATAAGAGGAACACATTCAGTCTCTTGCCATTGGTACTCCGATTATCAGCGACTATTCTCGAAGATACAAAGTATAATTTACAAGCATTACGCAGTCAGATACTTAATCACAATGGATTTTCTGGTTGTATTTTGGCAGTGATGGCCACAGGAATTCCATAGTGGTGATTGTAATAAAAAGACACTACATCAATCCACTAGAGGAATATTTGTAATTTTAATCTACAATTATTTCACAACTAAAATTGTAATAGAATATGCACTTATTTCATTTACCTATTATTGGCGCTGATTTATTTAGCATGGAGAGATCCTTCAGGTAATAGAGAGTTAGGCTTGGAGTTGAACAATGCATGGAGGTACATGAGTTAGAGCTTCACTGTGTTCTTGAGAGATGGCAAAGTAGAGCAGGCTCTTCTAAGGTCAGTAAAGGGACACCTCATTATCATGAGGAGTATGTCTATTTTGAATGAGAGGGTTCTTAGAGCAGAGAGCCCAGCACACTGCTCATTTCCTGATTGTCATACTTTAAAACATATTTTATAATAGGGTGAACTACGTTAGCATCAATATGATGCAGCTTTAGGTGCAAAGGCTTAGAATATTGGAGCCCTCAAACCTATATGGCTGAGAGAGTTGCTAAGGCTGATAATATTGGAGGTCTGGGGTTGGAGCTTTAGGATCATAATGTTTCTCTGTGAAGGTTAATCTGAAGGGACATTGCACTGTGGGTAGAGGTTTCCGGATAAATGTGAGGGGGCAGCAACTGGGTTGTTGTGGGGTTCTCTAGGAAGAAGATAAGTGACAAGAGTGAAAGGAATCAGGGATTGTAGTTTTGTGGTAAGAGGTTGAAAGGGTTAATGAAAGAGGGGGAGGTAAAAGGACCAGAAAGACCCCTCTCATCCTCTGTTGTGCCCTTGGAAGGGTTAGACTGGATGCACTGGGGAAAAATGGAAGAATGCTAGAGGTAAGTGGGAGGTAGTCTAGGAAAGATGCGCTGGGATGTGTGACATGTGAAATGGGGTGTGAGTTGAGAAGGAAGGGGAGGTCAACCTGCACCCAGACTCTCCATGTTAGGGAAATGCAAATATCAGTGAGGGGGTATATTTAGAGACTTTGGATAGTGATCCTTGCAGTAAAAATGTAATGTCTGGAAATGACGATCTGTTGTCAAAGAATGGCATATGTGAAGTGGATAATAATCATGTCATCATCAACATTTAAATAGATCAGCTCTATGAGAAAGTGGTTTATTAGTTGGGGTGAACTGAGGTTCACCACAAGTAACAAAGGCATAATCCTGTTAGGTCCAATAAAAGCTTTCAGTAATTTAAACCTAAACTCATCTATTAGTAGCTATGACTAAGAGTAGACATGCTTAACTTGGAGAAAATGTGTAAAGCATTTACCAATATCAAAACAGTTGAAAAGTCAAAACATAACACAATAAAAATCGCACACTAATTTATATAAATCCAGTATAGTTTAATGAACTAAATGAAAATAAAACAGTTAACACTGAACAATGGTACTATAGGTATGAAATTTTAAAGATTTAAGTACAAATATCACCAAACAGCAATAAGCACCAATGGCGGTCAACTGGTCACAGTAGACTGGGATCTAGGTGTGATTTCATAATAATTGCATTGGAGCGGAGTATACACCAACCAGATTCACCCAGGTCAGAGGTTTTACCATTGAGGTTAGTTTTTTTTACTGGGATTCAAAATACTCCAGCGGGAAAAAAGGCAATAGGCTACATCCAAGAATTCATCGATAGGCATTGGAAGAGGTCCCAGTGAAGCCATTGGTTCTGGCGGGAAAAGCTCCAAGCAAGAAATTTAGAATTTCGTACCCAGGGAAACTCTCTCATCAGTCAGATACATTTGGTCCCTATGCCCAGTCCAGATTTTGACCCTCTGACTTAGTTTCTTTTTTGGAGCTCAGAATCCTTCAGTGGGGCAAGGCTGCTGACTGTGTCTGATAAGGGTTCCTTAAGCCTTACACCTTCTTGTCGAGGTCCCACTGAAATAGATTTTCTAATCAGAGGATCTCTGAGAGGGGGAAAACTGTATGATCTGTCCAGTGAGGTTGCACCTTGGGCAGAGGGTTTTACCAGTCCTCCAGAGATGTTGAAGTCAAAACATTTCAAATACCCAAGTTGTTAGCGGTGATAGGAGACATCCAGTTAGAAAACACCGCCAAATGACCAAGGACCTCAGAAACAGCACTTTGGGGCACTTCCGCAGAGGCCACCATCAGGGTACAGGCCAGGCCCAGTAGGTACTGCTTAGCAGGGCACTTCAGTAAAAGGCCTCTTTAGGCTGTTTCTGGCCCTGAGGCTTACACATGAGGTCAGCCAACAGACCCTTGGAGTCAATTTATTTGTCCTGGGTATCAATGGTAACAGCCACAGCCCTTCAGGTCTCCTAATAAGGTCTCTAACAGCAATTGCAGTCCTTAGTGCTGTCCTTCCAAAGGTTCTGAGTATTCTGAAGAGGGTGTCTTAAGTTGCAACATGTATACCTGGTACTAGGTTGCAGTGCAGGAGTGATTCCTGTCCCCTCCCAAACCAATAGGGCAAATGTTTTTAGAACCTTACCCAATGTTGCAGCAGTTCCTGTGTGCCCTACCGCAAACAATTCCACAGTGCTCCTCACTCACTGAATCCATGATGGAGAACCCCTCTCCCTAATGCAGAGCCTTTGTGCTCTCCCAGAAATGTGGCCATGGTAATGAACAGCCCCTCCTTCATGACCACTCCAAAGCAGTTCTGGGGCAGTGTTCTCACTGGGTTTAGTGACTGCTTGACTGGGATGACAAGAGATGTGGTCTGTTCAAGTGTTATCTGACATCTACTTGTAGCAGGGAAGACTCAAATGAAGTAAATTAAGTAACTGGCCTTCCTGCTAGTGGAACAAAACCCTCTCTCACACCCAGGCAATTGTGTCTACTCTAACACTAACTAACAGCTTTCCTATCTTATCAGGGCTATTCACCAGCAAGGTGACTGTTGCAGACTAATGCAAATTAACCCAATGGAACTTCAAGCAGAGATAGAAAACTCCCTGGAAGTCCGTTTTCCTTAATGTTTATCAACATTCCGACTTCACCAATGAGTTGAACTTAAATATAAAAAATAGTTGTGTAATCAATTTTCTAGCTGATTCCTCGTCTGAATCCTCAGAATTAAAATGTAATTGTTTTTCCCAGTGTTCCTTTATGGGCCAGCCAACCTTCCCATAATGAAAAGCTTTTTGGTGCTAATCACTGTAAGGACATCTTAACTTTAAATTTCTACATGTCCTACTTTTAAATATCCTGCACCCTGGGACAAAAGGCCTACCTGCAGGTGATTCATTCATATTTAATAGGGAAGTTTTCTCATGTCAAAAAGGGATAATTTTGACAGGTGAGAGTGAGAAGCTGGCTAGGTATTTGGTAAACACTTATGTAAGTATCCACCTTGCATCAATACAGACAAGCCTTATGGTGATTTTAGTGGTCTTAGGCAACCTTAGAAAGCTCTCTAAGTTGTAGCTGTGGAGAGCACCCTCCAGGCTTAGTCCAGATGGAGTGTAAAGCAGCTTGTTTTACCAGAACGTAATCTTATAAGTATAGATTAAGTGAAAAAGAAATACACAGTGTATTAAAAAAATATGTATTTATTATAAGACACTCACTGACAGAGACAGATATCTCCTACCCAGAGATGTACACAATGCACACAATTCTTTACGATAGAAACAGGTTAGTAGCATGTAATACACAGCAGTCGCCAGGGGAGGACCAAACCCTATACTAAATAAGTAGAATACAAACCACAACTCGAGTCAAGACTATACCCAGAAGACGTAGACTTGTCAAGGACCCAAGGAACCACCTGAGGTAAGTAACTAGGAGCCACACAGAGGTTGTGTGCTAAGTGGGAACACAACCGCATGATCAATTCAAGTCAATGGGTAAGACGCGGTTGCAATTTTACAGAAGAAGGACCCTTCCCAGCGGACCCTGAACAAACCCCATGGAGGACAGATGGTTGGAAAACCACCCCACCCGTGGATACCTTAGGAGCCAGAAACCTGCCCCAGGGAAGCCGGGTGCATAGGTGTGAATTGGCATTGGAAACCACTGTTGAACCCAATGGAGGACTTCAGAAAGATGCCAGTGCTGGAGAAGGTGAAAGTGTCCGGTGGAACCCAAAGGTGGATTCAAGATATGGAGAACCTGCAAGCAGAAGGGACAGATTCTATGCCACTCAGGAGTGACCAAAAGGCACCAGGAGGACGAATGCCAAAAGATGTTGGTTATTGCAGGGAAGCTGAAGGTGACATTTAAACTGCTGCTGTGCAGACCAGGTGATGCTGAGGATGACCAGGAGCTGGATACGAGCGTTCCCACGTCGGATGTCGGGAGTTGAGGAGTCGGTTTCTCGTGGGAGCACCAACAAGCCTTGACAACTGTAACCAGCGTGGAAGTTAAAGAAGGTGCAATGTCGGGACCAGCAAGGTCCACATGACTCACCACAAGCAGGGAAGTCAGGGCAAGCCCCAAGCAATCAGGGGAGCCCAAAGAATACAAAGCTGACCCTCAAGAGGACCTCGAGCAGCTCACCAAAGATGCAAGCCCATGATGCAAGAAAATGCGGTGAGGATGAAGATCTTGGTCACTGGAGATGTTTGAGGTTGGGGTTACTTGGAGCCCAAAGATCTTGGTGGAAGGAAGCCAACAAGCGTTTGCAACTTCAAGTCGATCTGGTGCACATGGATTCAGTTCCTGCAGCTCTGTTGAGGGATACTGGCCTAAAACTTGGTGAGAGGACAGGGCAGTCCTTAAGGAATGTGAAGAATTACCACCTGTGTTGCTGAGCCTTTTGGAGTCTGCGGGAGCTCAGGATCAGCAGACTGATCTGCTTGGTTGTGAGGCCTGCAGATGCAGGGAAGTGACTCCTTCACTTCAAGGGAGATTCCTTCGGGTTTCTTGGATGCCCATAGGCCTACAAAGGTTCCTGTATGATGTACAGGCAATGAAGTTGCAGTAGATGAGCAGGGCAATGAGGTCAGGAGCAGCAGGAGTCTTCCCAGTTGCAGCCTTGATACCCAGAGTAAAGTCCAGCGAAGCCCAGAGTACCCAGACCGTCGAAGAAGAAGTAGTGTCAGAATTGTATCTTGTCCCACGACAAATCTAGGGACCCACCCTAAGGTAAGACCTTAAGTACCCTAAGGAAAGGGTTGGGACGATACAGGGGTCCCTCCTGAAGGAGGGGCTGGACAAGGGATATTCCCCTGTGCTTTGTCCAGGTTTGCACAAGAGCAGGAGCCAATGGCTCACTGAACTGGTTTGCTTTGGGCTATGCATGGAGGGTACCAAGAGTACCCTAAACGCAGAATATGTGGCTCTCCCACCCTGCCCCAATACACTAAATCCTGGATGGGAGGTGGTCACACCTCCATGTGACAGGATACCTATTGTTGTGCCTTCCCCTGTCTGAGCTTGGCCAGCAAAAGGAGGGCAGAAACGTGTCTCTGGCTGGCAGCAGCCCTGGTTGGCTGTCCAGGTCTGGAAGACTGTTACCGGGAGCACTGAGGGCCTCCGAAAATCATACCTCCCACACTGTTTATGGTGTGGGGGTATGATTCCAACATGTTTGATACCAAAATGATAGGGTTCAATACAGCTAGTTTTTAGATGGTCATAGCGTAATGACGTGGTGCACCTCTCTTTGTCAAATGGCCGTCTCACTTACAACTCAGGAGAATGGACTCCATGGGCTGTAGGGGTGTCCTGCTCATGCAGGGGCACCCTCCCAGTTAGAACCAAGCACCCTGCCTTCAGGATTGTAAGACCTGCCTTAGGGGTGACTTATAGGTTTCAAGTGTAGTGACCCAAGATATAGGTAACCTATATCTTTTGTAAGTGGTGCTAGCACCAGGATACACAGGCTGCAATAGCAGGCATGTAGTTTCAAATTGAGTGTCCTCCCATGGATGGCAATATGATATATATATTACCATATACTAGGGACTGATAAGTGTACACCAGTGTCCAATCTGGGATGTACCTAAGTACTTACCAAACCAATTTAGGGGAGAAAGCACTGAGACTGAGATCCTGATTAGCAGGATCCCAGTCAAACTAGTCAGAAACAGCATTACATCAAGCAAAAAGTGGGGGTAACAATGAAAGCAGATCCTACTTTACTACTGTTGGTCACAGTTGTAAAAATGCTACATTAAGATTACAGTGGCAGGCTTGCTGTCATGTTAGTTTTGCTACACTTGTGTGTGCCTCAGGCATGTTGCACTTCATAGGTGATTATTATTTTTGTAACTCTTTTTATTTGGTACATGACTTGTATCTGTATCTTTAGCAATCATTGAGACCTTTACATATTACATATTCTTTTGCAGTACTTCATTACAACAGTAATTGTGCATTTTTTTTTACATGAGCATACTTATAGAATTATGTTATTTGCCACTTTTAGGTTTGTTACCTGTCCTCCAGTGAGGACACCATTGTGGGTATAGTACATATGCCAACTCTGAAAGTGTACCATTTTTCCCACAGTCGTTCCCATTTTTGGGGGCATCCTCTATGTATGTACACAGCCTTTTCGGCCACCATCGCCATATCCATGTCGTTACACCATTCTTTTACAGTGGGAGTGTGTTATGCCCCCCAGTGTTTGGCAATGTTTCTCTTGGCTATTATCATACCCAGTGTCGCCCAGGTTTGTGCTGTGTTATTTAGGTCCGTTGCCTCCCATATATTCAGCAGACAATGCCTAGGTTCTAGTGGTACAGGGGCCTCACTCACTTATGCTATTGTGGACATAACTGTCTCCCAGTATTCCGCTATTTCTGGACACTACCAAAGCATGTGAAAAATGTACCCACTGCTCCACACTGCCACAGGCAGAGTTGGCTGTCAATCTTTCCTATCTTGCATAATGTTACTCTGGTGTAGTAGATCCTATGGATCACATTAACCCTTTCAGTGCTCATGACGGAATGGTTCCGTCATGAGCACTGGTGCTCCTGTGCTCATGATGGAACCATTCCATCATGAGGACAGGAGCTGGAAATTCCTCTGCTGTAAACAGTAGAGGTATTTCCATATTGCTTTTTGTGCCTCGGGAGGTGGGGAAGAAATTTCCCCTACCTGCCGAGGCCAAACCCTGGTTTTCAAAGTAATGACGATCGGACACATGGGATACACGCAAACCATACCTCCCTGGAATCCCCCGGGTGTCTAGTTTTCAGAAATGTGTGGATTTGGTAGTTTTCCGTAGCTGGCCGCCGAGCACGGGGCCAAAAACACAGGTGACACCCATTGCAAAACCAGATTGTTTTGTGATAGGCAACTTTGATGTCACCTCAAGATGTTTTGGGCCCTTGCCTGTCGCGGGTACTTGGGGCTCCCACACAAGTGAGGCACCATTTTTATCGGGAGACCGGGGGAAATACTGGGTGGTAGCAAATTTGTGTCAGCTCGGTAATGCCACAACTTTCCCACACAAAAATGTGTGGAAAAAGTGATTTTTATCAGCTAAATTTGAGGTTTGCAGGGGATTCTGGGTAAGAAAACATTGGGAGATCCACACAAGCCATACCTCCCTGGAATTCCCCGGGTGTCTAGTTTTAAGAAATGTGTGGTTTTGATAGGTTGCCCTAGCTGGCCGCCGAGCACGGGTCCAAAAAAACAGTTTACCCCCTTGCAAAACCAGGTCATTTTGTGATAGGCAATTTTGATGTTGCCTCAATATGTTTTGGGCCCTTGCCTGTCGCAGGTACTTGGGCCTCCCACACGAGTGAGGCACCATTGGAATTGGGATAACTGGGGGAATACTGGGTGGTAGGAAATTTGTGTCAGCCCGGTGATGCCACAACTTTCCTACACAGAAATGTGTGGAAAAAGTGCTTTTTTCAGCTACATTTGAGGTTTGCAGGGGATTCTGGTTAAGAAAACGTTGAGGGATCCACCCAAGCCATACCTCACTGGAATCCCCCGAGTGTCTAGTTTTCAGAAATGTATAGGTTTGGTAGGTTTCCCCCTGCTGGCCGCCGAGCACGGGGCCAAAACCCCAGGTGACCCCCCTTGCAAAACCAGGTCATTTTGTGATAGGCAATCTTGATGTCGCCTCAATACGTTTTGGGCCCTTCCCTGTCACGGGTGCTTGGGCCTCCCGTACAAGTGAGGCACCACTGGAATCGGGAGACCTGGGGAAACACTGGGTGGTAGGAAATTAGTGTAAGCCCAGTGATGCCACAACTTTCCCACAGAAATATGTATGGAAAAAGTGGGTTTTTTTTCAGCTAAATGTGAGGTTTGCAGGGGATTCTGGGTAAGAAAACGTTGAGGAATCCAAGCAAACCATACCTCCCTGGAATTCCCCGAGTGTCTAGTTTTCAGAAATATGTGGGTTTGGTAGGTTTCCCCTGCTGGTTGCCGAGCACGGGGCCAAAAACCCAGGTGACCCTCTTGCAAAACCAGGTCATTTTGTGATAGACAATTTAGATGTTGCCTCAATACGTTTTGGGACCTTGCCTGTCGCGGGTACTTGGGCCTCACACACAAGTGAGGCACCATTTACATCGGGAGACCCGGGTGAACACTGGGTGGTAGGAAATTTGAGTCAGCCCGGTGATGCTACAACTTTCCCACACAAAAATATGTGGAAAAAAGTGATTTTTTCAACTAAATTTGATGTTTGCAGCGGATTCTGGGTAAGAAAACGCTGGAGGATCCACACAAATCATACCTCCATGGAATACCACAGGTGTCTAGTTTTCAAAAATGTATATAGGTTTGCTAGGTTTCACTAGGTGCCGGCAGAGCTAGGGTTCAAAATCTACAGCTAGACACTTTGCAGAAAAAGGGTCAGTTTTCACTGTGAAAATGTGGTGTGTCCACGTTGTGTTTGGGGCCGTTTTCTGTTGTGGGCACAAGGCCTATCCACACAAGTGGGGTACCATTTTTCTTGGAAGATTTTGGGGAATGCGGGTGGGTGGAATTTTGTGGATCCACGCAGATTCCAGATCTTTCCACCACAGAAATGTGAGGAAAATGTGTTTTTGGGACACATTTTGAGGTTTGCAAGGGATTCTGGGTCACAGACCCTGGTGAGAGCCAGTCAAGTTACCCCATCCTGGATTCCCCTAAGTGTCTAGTTTCTAAAAACCCTAGGTTTGCTAGATTTCCCTAGGTGCCGGCAGAGCTAGGGTTAAAAATCTACAGCTAGGTACTTTGCAAAAAAAGGGTCTGTTTTCACCATGAAAATGTGTTGTGTCCACGTTGCTTTTTGGGCCGTTTGCTGTCATGGACACTAGGCCTACCCACACAAGTGAGGTTCCATTTTTCCCAGAAGACTTTGGGAAATGTGGGGTGGGTGGAATTTTGTTGCTGACCCGCAGATTCTAGAACTTTCCACCACAGAAAAGTGAGGAAAATTTGTTTTTTTGACAAATGTTTAGGTTTGCAAGGGATTCTGGGTAACAGAAC
The DNA here is from genome assembly GCF_964261635.1 of Lissotriton helveticus. Lineage (NCBI taxonomy): Eukaryota > Metazoa > Chordata > Amphibia > Caudata > Salamandridae > Lissotriton > Lissotriton helveticus. The sequence goes on along the minus strand of NC_136057.1, from coordinate 866,239,077 downwards.
CTGGTGAGAGCCAGTCGATTCACCCTATCCTGAGTTCCCCAGGGTGTCTAGTTTTCTTTCAAAAATGTATAGTTTTGCTAGGTTTCCTTAAGTACTGGCAGAGTTAGTGTTCAAAATCTAGAGCTATGCACTTTGTAAAAAAAGGGTCAGTTTTCCTTGTGCAAATGTGTTGTGTCCATGTTGCGTTTTGGGCCATTTCCTGTTGTGGGCACTAGGCCTACTCACACAAGTGAGGTACCATTTTTCTTGGAAGACTTTAGGGAACGTGGGGTGGGTGGAATTATGTGGATGCACGCAGATTCCTGAACTTTCCACCACAGAAATATGAGGACAATTTGTTTTTTTGGACATACTTTTAGGTTTACAAGGGATTCTGGGTAACAGAACCTGGTGGGAGTCAGTCAAGTCAACCCATCCTGCAAAAAAATGTCAGGTTTCAATGTGAAAATGTTGTGTGGACACACAACATTTTCACATTGAAATCTGACATTTTGCATCCACCACAAGATGTGAGGAAAATGTAGTTTTTCTTTTACACATTTTTAGGTTTGCAAGGTATTCTGGGTAATAGAACCTGGTGAGAGCCAGTCAAGTCAGCCTATCCTGGATTTCCCTCAGTGTCTAGTTTGCAAAAATGTATAGGTTTGCTAGGTTTCCTTACGTGCCGGCAGAGCTAGGGTTCACAATCTACAGCTAGGCACTCTACAAAAAAAGGGTCAGTTTTCACTGTAAAAATAAACTGTGTCCACGTTTCGTTTTGAGATGTTTCCTGTTGCGGGCACTATGCCTACCCAAGTGAGGTACCATTTTTATTGGGAGACTTAGGGTAATACAGAATTGTAGACTAACTGGTATTACCTCTTGACTATTGATGCATTTCTGCCTTCCAAACGAAAGAAAATGTGTAAAAAACAAGTCATTTTGAAAAATGAGCTATAAATCTCATGCTAGTATGGGTACTCACAATTTTGGAAATGTGCAAATATCTACTGTTTCTAAACGCTATATTTTATTTCAATTTCAGAAATACTTAGGTGTCTTTCATGCCGATTTTTCCATGTATATATTTTCCCAAATGAATTGCTATATACCCCGTACATAATAAAAAATAAAAAACGTTTGCAAGACGCTGCTCAGTTGTTAGCTCTGAGTTCGTCGGGTTCTTGGTGAACCTACAAGTCCTATATATCTTGACAATCATAAAAGTCCAGCGGATGTAATGGTATATTGCTTTCAAACAGCTGTCATAATTAGAAGTTGTTACAGGTGAAAACATTGACACAAATGGCTGCATTTTTCAACTAATTTTCAATTTTTCCTATATTCAATGGTTAGTTTCTATAAAGAAACCTTGAAGGATCTTCAAAATTGACCCCATGCTGAATTCAAAATGTTGTCTACTTTTCTAAAATGCATAGCTTTCCAGGATCCATTATTACTTTTTTACCCATTTCTACCATTAACTGGAAAGAGGTTGAAAGTACAAAAAATAGCAGAAACAGGCTATGTCCCAGAAAAATGCCAAAACTGTGTACAAAAATGAGTTTTATGACAAAAGTCTGCGTGTCCCTGAAAGCTGGGAAGATGATGATACCATTTGAAGGGTAAAAACCAGACTCTTTCATCTTTAGCCCTTTTTCCCATTTTTCCAAAATAAAAATAACTTTAGCTGTATTTTGGTTAGTTTCTGAGTCCCTTCCAGTGGAATCCAAAAACCCTGGGTATTTTTTAGAATCTCCATGGTGTTGGAAAAAAAGGATGCACATTTGGCGTGGATAACTTATGTGGTTAAAAAGTTACAGGGGCCTAAGCGCAAACTACAACAAATAGCCAAAAAAAGGCTTAGCACAGGGGGGAAACCACCTCCCTCTGGGATTATAATGCCTCCTGCCAGTCCGTATCATCTAATTCTCCCACATCTTTCTGCCAATTTTCCCGGAGAAGCTGCGTGGGGTCAGGTTGGTTGTTAATAATTTTGGGGTAGGTTAGGGATGTGGCTTTTTTGTCCATATGTTCTGTTAGGAGTCTGTCCTCCACTGGGGAGGCTTCAGGGAGGATAGTGTCAGGTGGGATGACTGCTTCTAATGCATGCTTGATCTGGAGATAGCGAAACATTTCTATGGTTGCCATCTAATTACTTTCCCCTTAGTCCAGAGATCTCCTACTTTTGATATTCCTGTGATGTCCCATTGCCTAAACCCTTTGCTGTTGCGTAGTGTGCCTAGCTTGCCAGTTTCCAAAAGGGGTGTTGCTTGCGTTATCCTATTGTCCCAGCCTAGCTTTCTAAGTACTGTGTGCCATTATGGAGTGTCTGCTTAGTCGGTCCCAGGAAGGCCATTTTCTGGTTCTTGTTATATAGTGCTCGGTTGATCCCTCCCATTCCCAGGACAAGTCTATCTAGTCAGTAAGCCAGTTCCATGTGAGAGACATGGATCCATTGAATAATTACGGTCAATTGGGATGCCCAATAGTATGTTTGTATATTTGGGAGCGCAATGCCAACGTCATACCAAGTTCTAACTAGTTTAGTCATAGCTATTCTGGCCGGTTTTCCATTCCAAAAGAGTTTGGTTACCTCTGCCTCTATTGCTCAGATGCATGATGGGGGAACTAAGAATGAGGTATAATGCAGAGCTTAGAGGAATCTAGGAAGTGCCATCATTTTGAAAAGCGCTGCTTTTCTTAGCAATGTTAATGGTAAGGATTGCCAGTGTTTGGTGTCCCTCCGTAGTCTTTTTATGGGCTCTAGAAGATTTAGGGTCATGAAGTCCTCTGAATCTGAAGTAATATCGATCCCCAGATATTTAAAGCTATCCTCCACTACCTTCACTTCACACCCTCTAGGCAGCATCGGCAGTGGGCCGTTCAGAACATAGAGAACAGATTTGCTCCAATTAATTGTGTACCCAGTATGCTTCCCAAAGGTTTCACATATATTTAAGAGTTTATGCAGTGAGCATTGCAGTTGGGGGAGGCCATATATAATAGAACATAATCTGCATATAAGTATATGCAATCTTCCCATCCTTCTGTCCAATGAAACCCGTGAATAATCGGAGCTTCCCTTATCCAGACTGCCAAAGGTTCCAGTACGAGAGCAAAAAGGAGTGGTGACAGTGGACAGCCCTGTCTTGTTACTCATCCTAAAGGGAATTCTCTGGATATATGCCCATTTGCCACTATGTGTGCGAGTGGTTTTGTATATAGTAATCTTAACCATGAGCAACGTTTCGGCCCGAAACCCATCCATGTGAGAACGGCAAAGAGAAAAGGCCACTCGACCATTTCAAAGGCCATTTGTGTGATGGAGCAGGGTTTAGCAAAAATGAAACCTGCTCGAATTGATGGCCCTATAACACGTACTAACAGTAAGTAGTTGTAGATAGACTAACATACACCCAACATGAACACAAGGGAAACTGCTTGGCGCATGCCATAACTAACACATAAATAAATAATATTGTAATAACTTTTGTGCTTGGTAAGAAAAAAAAGACGTTACATGAAAATGCCGAATGTGCATCAGTGATTGCATGTTGCATCCTGCTTTGGAATGATAATTAATGCCGCTTCTTGCACTAAGCTTATGCTAGGTAACATTAATGGGGAATAGTGCATGGTGGGTGGTAAACAGTGAGGGTTTCATTATCATATAATTAATAAATGTTCATTTTCATTTACTTGAGTGTGCTGGATGAGACAGCCATCTTCCTAAACTTGGATAAAGTGGGAGGGGTAAGTTTCAAGGAGTGAGTGCGCTCTGTCAGAAGCAAGACAGAATTGGCCTTGCACCACAGATGACATGAGAAGGTTGAAGGCGCGACTGATGAACGACTGCCAAATGATGTACAAGTCGTGAGACCGGAGACACATTCTGCGGAAGATGCTAAAGAATGAATAGAAAAATGTAAAAATTTGTATTACATGAAGGGAACTTGAGAACGAACTAAGACCCAAACCCTGGGAACTATTATAAAACAATGAATTTGTTGAATAAAAGGTGAAGTCACAGTGGTGTGACAATGCCACCTCCAAAATCCACCAATCCCTTTGCGAGTTTGATGATAGTTTGCAACAATTGTGGGATGGACATGTCAAATTTAGGATATAATTGGGGTGCTTTTAGGGGTGTGGTTTAAGCTTAGGCTGACAGAAGAGTAGAGGGGAAATGCGTGGCTGTCCATCAATTTGCAGAGAAGCCTAGCTATTCGTGACCTGTCCTCTACCTTTTTTAATTATCCTTTGTTTCCTGATCCTATTTCAGGGAACCCCCACCATCTCCTAGGCCGAGGGGGTGGTTTTCCTACTGACTGATAGGTTTGTATTTAGCCTAACTCATTCTCAGAATTTATTTATTGATGTATTTGTCTCTGAACTTTTGTCTCTCCACTCATCCACTCCATCAATGATATATTTGATATGTATTATTTAGATGAATTTATTGTCTCTTCATCTATCCCCACTGTTAGGTATATAATGTTTCGCACATATTTTTGCTGAAAATTTGGTCTTTTACTCTATCCACTCCTTCATTGCATAAAGTCTTTGTTTTGTTGGATGAGTTTGTATTCATTTTTATTTGCATATATAATTTCTCCTATCGTGAGATTAAGTGTTTGGATTTATGTGACCAAATGCAGTTGAGCATTAACCCTTTATGTTTGAGATAAAAGTAATTATTAACCATACCGAGAGTCTGTGATCATTCAATTGACTAAATGATTAGTAAGTTAGTAAATATCATTACCATCAACTATTCAACTAATTGGTCCATCAACCCAGTACAAGGAAAGTTGATGTAAGGGCTTTAATATTAAAAGATGTCTAATTTGAATCTATGGGAAGGAAAGAATTGAACGTACATATAAATTGACCCCAGTGCATCAGGGATTCTGGATGAATGTGTATGGGCCAATCTTATATGATGTTATTGAGTATTGATCCCTGATCAATCATTGGTGTCTACACTGGATCATGTGCGTCAAGAAACAGTATTATGGCCTCTTCTTGTATCGTATATTTGCATCCTTTTACATTGTGTAGGTGCCTTAGATTTAGGGCTGTATTTCTGCCTGGCATGAACCCAGATTGGTCTGGGTGTATTAGTTTAGCTAGGTGAGATGTCAGTTTGTTGGCAAATGTTTTGGCCAAGATCTTGGCTTCTGCGTTAACCAAGTAGATGGGTAAATAAGAGGCACATTCCTGGACCAGCTTTCTAGGTTTGTGGATGGAAACTATTGTCGCCATTCTCTGGTCTTTAGGTAGCTCTCCTGTCTCCAGGCTGGCGTTGTATATTTTCACTAGGTGAAACTAGACTGCGGTTGCACTTATTTTATATAGTTCTATAGGGATCTCATTAGGCCCTAGGGCTTTTCCTGACTATGTTTCCTATCGCTATTGTTAATTTTTCGGTTGAGAGTTCTGTTTCTAGTAATTGAGTCTCTTTCTCTGTGAGTGTGGAGAACTGGATGTCTCGGAGGAATGCCGCTGCTTACACCTGCAGTACTGTGGTCGCTGGGGTATACACACGCGTATAGTAAAACGCCAATGTGTCGGCAATTGTTTGGGGGTCTGTTACGATTTCTCCAGTTGCAAGTTGGAGTTGTGCCACCAATCGGTCTGCTCGTTCCTGCTTATCAAGCCAGTCCAGGAGCTTGACGGCTTTGTCCCCTATTTTATATACTGTATGCTGGGTGGCAGTCAGTCGGGTCTTCACGTCCTCCAATAAGTATTCTTTGTATACTTGTTTTTTTAGATGAAGTTGGTGTGTATTTATTTCTCGGGGGTCTTGAGAGTGGAGTGATTCTAATTTGCTCATCTCCGGCTCAACTCTCGACTAGGCCTGGGCGAAGCACTACGCTCCGCTCGCGGAGTTTGCGAAGTTTTTGCAACTTCGCACTACGCGAGCGGCACGTAGCACAGTGCGAACATGCGTAGTGCAGCGTAGCGTAGTGCAGCGCTCATTTTTTGCTTGTTCGCGGTCCTGAACGTCATGTTCGCGACCACGAGCAAGCAAAATGACATCCCGGCGAGATTCTTGCTTGTTCGCGGTCCTGAACGTCATGTTCGCGACCACGAGCAAGCAACGCTCAACGCGAGGAGGTCAGGTTTTTCATTGTGAGTGGTTGCGCATGCTCGCGACCGCTCTCAATGAGAAACTACCTGTTCGCGTTGAGAAAGCTGCCGCTCGAGTAATAATCTCCTCGAGCAGCAGAAAACTACAGCTCGCACTGTGCAAGATGCCGTTTTCAATGCTTGCACAGTGCCGGATGCTTGTTCGCACTGTGCAATCATTGAAAACACATCTTGCACAGTGCGAACATGCTACTACGCAGCTCGCGTAGTGCTACGTGAAGTTCGCGTAGTGCGAAGTGCACTTCGCGTAGCTTCGCGTAGCACTACTTCGCGAACTACGCCCACCCCTACTCTCGACACCGTTTTTCCCTTTTCTTTTTTGTAGTCTGTGATCAGCGAGATGGCCTGTCCACGAAGAACGGTCCTATATGCCTCCCACAAGGTGAGGGGCGAAGAAACCGAGGGTTTGTTTTCGCTTAAATAGTGTTTTGTGGCAGTGGTCAATCTTTCCAGATCTTTGGGTTTTTAAGGTGGCCTGGGTGCATCGGGAATATACGACATTGTGTTGATGTGTGCCATGTATGTTTAACAAATATGGGCGAGTGATCCGATAGGCCCCTTGGCAAATGAGTCATTCCTTCAAATCTCCCCACAAAGTCCTCTGGTGCCAGCATTCAGTTTATTCTGGAGAGGCTGTTGTGCGCGCCTGAGTGATATGTATATTGTCACGTTTGCAGCAATTGTGAACGCCAAACGTCCACTAGGCTTATTGTCTCAAGGAAGTCTGCTAAATTGGAGTGCGTTTGGTGTTGTTGCCGGGGGGTGTTTGGTCTAGAGTGTCATCTAGGGTTGCGTTAAAGTCGCCTCCTATTATTAGTTCTCCCTCTGGAAGTCGGAGTAGAAATGTGCTAAGCGCAGGGAATTCCAGCAAGTGAAGTGCTGGGGGGATATATGCTGTCACAATGTTGATTGTACGTCCTTCCCATTGGCATGAGACGGCTGCAAAACGACCTTGCTCATCTGTTTGCGTATGTTTGATGATAAGTGGGCATTGTTTCTTGATTAAGATCCCCACCCCTCGTGATCTTGGTGTGAATTCGGAATGGACTGCCAGTTTAAAGCCCCATCTGTCGAGGGCCTTGCAAGTTGTCCCAACTAGGTGGGTCTCCTGTGTCAGCACTACCGCTGGCGCCTTACGCTTAAGATATTGTAATACCAATCCCCTCTTTAATTTATCTCTAAGGCCGTTCACATTCGATGAGATCAGTGGTAGGTGCTGAGTGTGGGCGTGGAAGCTGTGTGGCTACTTTGTGTAGTTGTGTGTGGCATTAGAGTTGTTTGCATTGGAATCTTGACTCTGATATTGAGTCATAGGTCCCTTTAGAATGTATGTAATTCGTACCATGAACCGTGTCAAAGAATAATGGAGAATTAAACTGGAACTATTAGAACTTAGCACTCGTCCCACCCCCCTCCCTGCCTCCCTGCATGACGGATTTAAAACTACCCACCTCCCCAACATTGCAGTGTTCCTAATACCCATTTCCCAGTACCTTTGCAGGGGGGAAACTTCTCCGGTACCCTCCACAGAACATCCTCATATCTGCTATATAATAGATTTGCAATTTTCGATTAAGCTGTAGCATTAGTCACAGACACTACGGCCCCATATTGTTCACATATAACGGCTGTTCAGTATGTGTCTCTTGGCGCTTCTGAGGTTGCATCAGATGTCATCGATCAGCAGGCTGTTTGTCATTGTTTTCCGGGTGTTTTTGTTAGTGATTAGATCACCTCATCACTTTTCATGTGGAAATACTTCATAGCGAAGGGTTGTGCCTGTGGCATGTAGTCTCTGATGAGAGGTAGACCTCCATCTGTTCAGTTCTCTTTGTCAGGGTCCTCGTTTGCAGTCACTGTCCCACCCAGTTCTGATTGCCGCTCCTGAAATTTGTCGACCATAGTTATTCCCCGCTCTTCCATGGTTAGTGACTTGGCGCCATCCCTCAAGCCATTCTTGTGCCTCCTCCGGCAATGTGAAGAACCATACCTTCCCTTCTGCCTTCTCTCTTAACTTCGCAGGGAACATCATTGAGTATTTAAGTTTGCGGTTCCGTATTTCTTTCTTTATCGCAAAGAAGTTTCGCCTTTGTTTTGCTACTGTTGTTGTGTAGTCAGGGAAGAAGGAGATAGTACTTTTTTTGTATCGAACTGATGGGGCCACTCTGGCCATTTGAAGAATGAGGCTAGCATAAGTGATGTCACACCTCCTTGTTTCATGCTATCATTGAATATCATTGATTTTACCCGTTCTCCAGGCATTAACTCCAAAACAGCCTCCCACCTGCTGCTGAGGTGTCAGTGGCAAGGAAAAGTGAAAGTTACTGAAGGTAGATCGATCGGGCCCTAAGAGCCCTGTCCACTTACTGTTCCAGAATTCTACCCTGACTGACTTCCTGATGCCTAAGGCAAGTGCTATGAAGGGCAGTGCCAAGGGCACCAGAGGTCTTGTGGAAGGGGGGTCAAATATTTCAGTGGGCGGGACTCAAATCTATCTTTTCCAAGTATTGAATCTAAGTGCACACCAGGAGATCAGTGAATGTTATTACACTGACCTATGAGGCTCTTTATGCTCTTTCCAAAAAACACTTTTCTGTTTTCACTTGTGTTACCTGAGCCACTCACTCTTTTTCTTCTTTAGAAGCCCGCGAGGCTATTCCAGCCTAGGAACAACTTGACCTGGTTAGATTTCTGTAATTCAGGCCTAATTGGGAAAGACTTTTCCAGATGGCAGTTCATGGAAACATCTTGGGTATCATTGCTTGGAGCTTTTCCTCTTTGTTTCTCAATCCTGTAACTTGAAAACATGCGTTATCAACAAAAGATATACTTTCCATGACTGTCCACTCTAAAACTTTTCTTTTCACGTGCAATGCGATGTCTCATGAGAATTTTTCCAACATGGAACAGTTTATCTGCCAGATATCGGCAAATGTTCATGTATGATCACAATGGCCACAAGCATTGATATTTTAACGTTTTTGTAAAAATTCACTTGTTGAGTTAGATTGTGCTTGCATTCATGCGAACCAGCTTAACTGCTGCTGTAAATATTGGTGACAAAATTAGAAGCTTAAGCTAACTCAATTAAATTAATGTTTCAGTTCTGAAGGCTTCTTTTTGTCCAGAACACTGTTTCGACACACGTCAAAATCATTTTAATACTTGTCTATTTACAAACTATAAAGGACAGATGTTTGTGAATTGGCCCAAATATGGTCAAATAGACAGGTCTTACCTAATTATACCCCCTCCCAGCACATCACACACTGGCAGTCCACCTTACCCATGCTTATAAACGCAGACACAATTTTTTACTTTTTGGAATAACACAAGCATAATGCACCCAAGAACAAAAAAGCAGAGCGAGAACTTTATAAACCACCAAAACAAACTGATTTTTTCACTGTTGGGATGTTCAAATCTATATACACATTTTTTTTAAAGGAATATACTCCTCACTTGGTGACAAGTCATAACGAATAAACTTCTGTTTTCGTATTTCTTCGAAGTAGACGATTCAAACTATCCCACAGAAAGAACAACAATGACACGCCATGTAAAAAACACTACTAACATAGTTATGCACATGGCATGTCCACATACAATGGATGACTCCATGAGCATCCTCAGAACTACTGAACCCTAAAGCACAATACAGATGACGCTTGGGTCATGGGGGAGGGGTTAAATTGAAGAGCAGTTTTCAGTTTCCTTAGAGTGACGGTTTCATGTCTTTTTAGTGTACATGTGGGACGCTGCCGTTCCTCATGTGTGACTCAATTTCAATTTATAATCTTTATTCGGTTCTTAAAAAGACACCATAAAAGCACAGATACAAAATACACACACAAATTATTTTTTTTAAAAACAGCAAGTGGTATTCAATATAAAAAGTATAAATGTTAAGATTGTCTGTCCTCAGGGAATGGGCCAGGGGATTTTTCTCCTTAAATGTTCAAATCAGGTTAGGGGCCAATTTCTCTAGTATTCCTCAGTCTTGTTGCTAACCGGATAAAGTTTATCGTGCAGAACAGGGTATAAGCGTCCTCCGCTTCCTGTAGGAATCTCAGCGCCCGTTTTGCATGTTTAAATTTTAACTCTTTCAGGATCCCCACCAGGAACTTGCGTCTTGGCATAGTATAAAATGGGCACAATAGAACAAAATGAAGGGTATCCTGCGGAGATCTGAGATCGCAGCCGCAGGTACCCTTCTCTTCCACTGTGTGGGTAAACCCAGATGGCACCGCAAGGAGATGGTGTAGCATATTAATTCTGAAGCGGGTCATGAGGTAGCGATCCTGCGCGTTGTACATAACCCTCAGGTAAGGTTCCATGCCTTGTTTCACAGTGAGCTCATTGTAGAGGAGATTGGTGGGTTTGTGCTTCTCTTTTCCTGCCCTTGATGTCTTCAGCTGTGTTAGAAAAAGTGTGACTCACTCCTTGACAAACAGGCTAAGATGCAAAGTAGAATCAATACCCCCATCTCAAGTGGCTCCATGTTAGATGTGAGTCACTCAAGGAGTCCTGGGTTAAGTTTCACTCTAGTATCTATTGTCTTGAATCTATGAAGGGAGGCAATAAAAGAAGTGAGAAGAACGAAACTCGGGACTGATGCGTAAAAGGAATTTACTCATGTGTCTATGGGAAAATGTGCACGTGCATACAGCCCGTGGGGGCATATGTATCAAAATCCGTTTTTGCGATTCTCAAATAGCGATTTTTTGAGAATCACTATTTGAGAATCGCAAAACGGGATGTATTTAAAAATGGGCAAATATTTTGCGATTCCTTAGTATTCCTTAATTGCGATTAGCAAATTGCAAAATCGCAATTAAGGAATACCTTTCCATTCATTCCTATAGGCCAGGAGGCCCTTAGGAATGTATGGGAAGTCATTCTCAATTTGTGATTCACAATTAAAGAATCGCAAATTGAGAATAATTTAAAGGGTGTAAGGGTGTCATAAGGACACCCTGATGCACCCCTGAAATAAGCATGTGTGCGCATATGGTGCACATACATGCCCTAGGGGCATGTATGTGCGCCACATGGCACTTTGAAAAATGCCAGAAAGTGCATTTTTCAAAGAAATCACAAATTACCACCAACCTAAAGTTGGTGGTAATTTGCGATTTCTTAAGGAGAAATCGCACAACTTGGGTGCTTGTTACATAGCATTTAAGGAATCGCAATTTGCGATTCCTTAAATGCATACGCAAAATTAAGGAATCGCAAAATTAGCATTCTTTAATAATGCGATGCGAAAAAGGCTCATACAGCGCATTTTGCAATTTTGTGTTTTTGCAAACGCTGTTTTTTTGCGAATCGCTGCGTTTGCGAGCACAAAATCGTTTCATACATATGCCCCCTGGTCCATAAAGTGTTGCACTTTGAGATCTCTTTAGATGTTTCATTTCAGGTCCCTGCATACTTTACTACTTGTGCTGCTGTCACACGTATTTCATTCAAGCAATGCACCTAATGCTTTCTAGCTACTTTATTATTATTATACACAATTTATAAAGTTCATGGCTACACAAAAAGGGTTTCCCAGTGCAAAGCTCATGACGATAACATGCGTCATACCTGTTCACTATCAGAGAATTTAAAACAGCCACATTTTCAGCAGGTTACAGAAAACGAAAAGCTAGCGACAAGTTCTCAAAGCCAGGGGCAGGAAGTCCAGAGCTGGATTGGGAGATGTCTAGGATATGGTTGGCTTCGATGAACTCGGACAGTGGGCATTTATGGCCCTTACAATGACCTTGGCTGGGAAGGGGGAGCAGGGAAAGCAGGGAGATGGGTCTGAAAATCTTGAGGTCTGGCAGGTCGGAAGGATGGCTTCTTCGGCAGGGCGTTGATCTCAGCATATTTGCAGCCATCAGGGAAGGTGGCAATCTCAATTGAGCAGTTGATGGTGCAGCGTAGCTTGGGGCAATGGAGGTGGCAGCTCTATAGAAGATATGGTGCGGGCAGGGGATACGAGGAACCTCCAGAGTGGATGCTCTTCATTGTCTTGAGTGTGTCATCTGTGGCGTACTGAGTCTAGTTGAGAATGATCTTTTTGGTGGCGGCGTTGTTGGGTGCAGTTGTGGCGGGCATGGTAGGAGGGTATTGGGTGTTGAAGCTGTCATAGATCTGCCTGATCTTGTGGTGGAAAAAGTTGCAGAGTTTGTTGCAGAGGTCGTGGGAGGGTGGGGCATCTGTGGTTTCGCTGTCTGACAAACTCCTTGACGATGGAGAAGAGTTCTTTGCTGTTGTATGCGTTAGGGTTGATTATGTCATGGAGGGCCATTTTCTTATTAATTTTGAGGAGGAATTGGTGTGTAGTGACGGTGGCTTTGAAGGATTCATGGGCCTCTGGCATTTTGTTGTTCCTCCAGCTCTTCTCAAGCTGTCTACATGTGTTTCTGAACTCCTGAAGGGCAGGAGTGATCCAGCTGCTTTCTTGGAGTGTTGCTTTTCTGGGAGCTTTCTTGAGGGTTCCCAGAGTGTAAAGGCAGTTGGAGATCCATCGGTGGAGGTTATGTGCTGATGTGTTGGCGCCTCTGGATGTTGGCAGTGGAGTTGTGCTAAGGGAGGTGGTGAGATGTTCTTCGGTGACCTTGTTCCAGCTTCTGCGGGGGAAGGTGGTGTTGATGGAGGTGTACGATGACTTCTCGAGGTGGCAGTCAGTTGGTCTCAGGACCAAGGTTCTTAACGCAAGGTGCAAAAATGAAAAGAAAAGGAAAAGTGCAAAAAAGGGTGAAAAGAAAGGAAAAGAATTAGAGAAGACAGAAAAGAGTCACAGAGGGCAGCCCAGCAGCAGATTAGAGATGCTCTACCACTAGACCACCAGGGACGAGGCGCAGCTGTGATCCTGCAGGTGGAGGAGGTAAGTTGGTCAGCAGTAGGGAGCCCGGGGGAAGCAACTACCAGGCGGAGCTGTGCAAGTAAGGGATCAGTCCACTAAGAAGATCAGCAAAGAGCTTTAAATTGCATTTGATGTTCAATTGGCTGCCAATGAAGGTTATGCAGCACACTGTAAGAAAATACATTTAGGAGAAGCATTGCAGCAGAAGTTTGCACTATTTGTCGCTTAAGCACAGCCTTTGACTCACCCATATACAGGATATTACTGTAATTCAGCCTGGAAATAACCAAGGCCTGGGTTACAGTTCTCTGGGTTGAGACCGGAAGACATCCAAGAATTTTCCTGAGCCATCTAAGAATACCAAAACAGGTGGCAGTGACTTTGGTAATCTGGTGACTTATTGACAGCCTGTCAACAAGACAGATGCTGTGTGTGTCTTGGAAGGTCCATCTGAGCACTACCCCTTTTAATTCCATTGGTGATGTCCCTTCTAGGTAGCTCCAAGCAAAAACTTGTGGATAAGAATGCTAACTCCCAGATCTACATTCATCTTATCCAGTTAGGATGTCAGGTGAGGACACCAATGCAATTAACAGAAAGCGGATTCCAGCTACATCACCCATGCACCGAAACCTAGGAGCAATTTTTAACGCATATTGCACAGAACATGGAAAATCTGGAAATTCCACCTATGACCCACAGGCTGTAGTTTCCCGATTTGCTTAACTAAGCATGAACAACTAAAAGTACGGAAAAATCCCAGCAAAAAGCTGTTACTGATGGATGGTGTTACAGGTGAGAATTTAACAAGATTCCCAGAGGTTTATTAATGTGTGCAGATTCCATTTTATAAGCATAGTTGGATGAATACATCACTTTGTGAGCCAGACCATCTGATCTCAAATTGCATGACCGTTTTCAGTTTCTGATTAAAGTCATGCTAACTCAGTAATTATGATCTGTTTGTTCCTCACAGGGAATGAGGTGCACGAGTAGGATCCAAAATTAAATGCACTTTGGAAAAAAATAATTCTCAAATAGTAAAACGGCAGACACCCTTGTCATGTACCCCCCTCTCACAACCTCAGTGTGATGAGTTATCTGGTTTCTTTTTTTAAAAAGTGGCAAACATTCAGACCTCTTTCTCCACTACACTCGACTCATCCAGTACAATTCAACGTGCATTGCGCACTGAGCTTGTTTTAAGCCCTGGACCTACCAACTTTCACATCGCTTCTTGTTGCAACCAAACCAGGCTCGCCTCTCGGCTCTTGTCCACCATCTGTGTTCGGCAAGCTTGCCCCTCAATCTATGGATCGACTCACCCAGATTCTTTAGTCCATCTATTTCAGAAGGTATTGTACCAAAATCTTGGAAACATGATAGGGTTACACCATTGTTGAAAAAGCCAAATCTTGATACTTTTTTCGTGGTCTAATTACTGATCAATCTCTCTCTTGCCTACTCTGGCCAAAGTGTTAGAAAAGTACCTGAATAAAAAGCTGATGCAGTACTTTGAACTAAATTGCTTGCTCCAACCCTTGCAATTAGGCTTTAGAGCTGGCCAAAGTCAATTATCCCATTTATTGTCAGAACTTTGAGACAATTACCAACAAGGCATTTCCTCTAATCTTGCACCTTATCCTTTTTCAATGTCACATTCCCCGAAATGAAATTGAAGACAGAATTTAACATGTACCTACAACACCTGCACTTTAGAACTATATTTACAATTTTAACATTCTAGAGAAGTATTAAAGTGATATTGATTAGGCAGCTGCAGAAAAGTTGCTGGTTAATCACTTGCACTTTCGGCACTCTGCACCTTGGTTGGTTAAGCCTTTGCACCATAGGCATGTTGTACCTTGGCTTCAACTCCAATGTGGTAATAATATCTGTGCCTCAGGTTTAACCTGGCAAATCACTTCTCTGTTCTGCACTAGGTGGCATGATCAGGCAGTCGAACTTGACATGCTGCATTAAAACTGGTACCTCAGAGCTAACTTCGCACATTATGTCCTATCTGCTTCTCTTGCACTACATAAAAATGAATTTACCACATCACAGTATTTTTTATGTTGTATATTGAAACTTCCTCTTTTTATTATTGTGAAGATTGTAATTAATCATACAAAAACAGGTGGCAGTGACTTTGGTAATCTGGTGACTCATGGATAGCCTGTCATCAAGACAGATCCTTAGATTCTTGACCACAGGTACTGGAGTAGGAATATTGCCCATGGCCGCAGGCCATTGATGAGATCCCCAAAGTTGAGGGAGGTTGCTCGCCAACAGAACCTTTGTCTTATCCCCATTTAGCTTAAGTGAGTTTGTATTCATCCAAGATGAAACTTGAGTAAGACTGACATTTAAAGCCTCTGCATTGTGATTCTCCTTAGATGACAGGAATACCACAATCTGTGTGTTGTCCACTTATGAAAAGAGTGAAAGAGCGCATGTTCCTATAATCTCTGTCAATGGCCTCACAGAGACATTAAAAAGGGTCAGACTAATGGTGGACTCTTGTGGCACCCCAAATGATAACGGGTAAGGCTTTGAATGATGTTGATGTTGATGTATGTGTACCTGGAATATCGCAATCAAGAAAGGGCTGGACCCTGCACACCCATCTCCTTTCATCTTTGGAGAAGAGTGGTGTGTTTTACCATACAAAATGTGGCACTGAGAGCTAAAAGGATCAGTGCAGCACTACCACCGTTGTCTTCTTGATGCCTCAGATATTCAGTAACACTGAGAAGGGCTGATTCAGTGCTATGTGTAAATGATTTATTGTATGATTAATTACAATCTTCACAATAATAAAAAGAGGAAGTTTCAATATACAACATAAAAAATACTGTGATGTGGTAAATTCATTTTTATGTAGTGCAAGAGAAGCAGATAGGACATAATGTGCGAAGTTAGCTCTGAGGTACCAGTTTTAATGCAGCATGTCAAGTTCGACTGCCTGATCATGCCACCTAGTGCAGAACAGAGAAGTGATTTGCCAGGTTAAACCTGAGGCACAGATATTATTACCACATTGGAGTTGAAGCCAAGGTACAACATGCCTATGGTGCAAAGGCTTAACCAACCAAGGTGCAGAGTGCCGAAAGTGCAAGTGATTAACCAGCAACTTTTCTGCAGCTGCCTAATCAATATCACTTTAATACTTCTCTAGAATGTTAAAATTGTAAATATAGTTCTAAAGTGCAGGTGTTGTAGGTACATGTTAAATTCTGTCTTCAATTTCATTTCGGGGAATGTGACATTGAAAAAGGATAAGGTGCAAGATTAGAGGAAATGCCTTGTTGGTAATTGTCTCAAAGTTCTGACAATAAATGGGATAATTGACTTTGGCCAGCTCTAAAGCCTAATTGCAAGGGTTGGAGCAAGCAATTTAGTTCAAAGTACTGCATCAGCTTTTTATTCAGGTACTTTTCTAACACTTTGGCCAGAGTAGGCAAGAGAGAGATTGATCAGTAATTAGACCACGAAAAAAGTATCAAGATTTGGCTTTTTCAACAATGGTGTAACCCTATCATGTTTCCAAGATTTTGGTACAATACCTTCTGAAATAGATGGACTAAAGAATCTGGGTGAGTCGATCCATAGATTGAGGGGCAAGCTTGCCGAACACAGATGGTGGACAAGAGCCGAGAGGCGAGCCTGATTTGGTTGCAACAAGAAGCGATGTGAAAGTTGGTAGGTCCATGGCTTAAAACAAGCTCAGTGCGCAATGCACGTTGAATTGTACTGGATGAGTCGAGTGTAGTGGAGAAAGAGGTCTGAATGTTTGCCACTTTTTAAAAAAAGAAACCAGATAACTCATCACACTGAGGTTGTGAGAGGGGGGTACATGACAAGGGTGTCTGCCGTTTTACTATTTGAGAATTATTTTTTTCCAAAGTGCATTTAATTTTGGATCCTACTCGTGCACCTCATTCCCTGTGAGGAACAAACAGATCATAATTACTGAGTTAGCATGACTTTAATCAGAAACTGAAAACGGTCATGCAATTTGAGATCAGATGGTCTGGCTCACAAAGTGATGTATTCATCCAACTATGCTTATAAAATGGAATCTGCACACATTAATAAACCTCTGGGAATCTTGTTAAATTCTCACCTGTAACACCATCCATCAGTAACAGCTTTTTGCTGGGATTTTTCCGTACTTTTAGTTGTTCATGCTTAGTTAAGCAAATCGGGAAACTACAGCCTGTGGGTCATAGGTGGAATTTCCAGATTTTCCATGTTCTGTGCAATATGCGTTAAAAATTGCTCCTAGGTTTCGGTGCATGGGTGATGTAGCTGGAATCCGCTTTCTGTTAATTGCATTGGTGTCCTCACCTGACATCCTAACTGGATAAGATGAATGTAGATCTGGGAGTTAGCATTCTTATCCACAAGTTTTTGCTTGGAGCTACCTAGAAGGGACATCACCAATGGAATTAAAAGGGGTAGTGCTCAGATGGACCTTCCAAGACACACACAGCATCTGTCTTGTTGACAGGCTGTCAATAAGTCACCAGATTACCAAAGTCACTGCCACCTGTTTTGGTATTCTTAGATGGCTCAAGAAAATTCTTGGATGTCTTCTGGTCTGAGCCCAGAGAAATGTAATCCAGGCCTTGGTTATTTCCAGGCTGGATTACATTAATATCCTTATCTGGGTGAATCAAAGGCTGTGTTTAAGCAGCTTCAAATAGTGCAAAATGTTGCTGTAATGCTTCTCCTAAATTTACTTTCTTACAGCCTGCTCCATAACTTACACTGGCAGCCAATTGAACATCGAATGTAATTTATGGAGGGGCAGCACAGGGGTGCTCTGGGCAGGCAGGCACCGGGAAATGGGCAATAACCGCCATTGCCCTAAGATCCTGCTCAATTTAAAACAATGCATGCAGATTCATGCTTCAAGTGTAAGCAACTTCACATAATCCTGTATTTTAGGCAACCACGCTGTGTATTCTGTGAATTATAGTCATCGCTCTGAGTTTATCCACCCCCTCCTCCCCTCCCCCCCACAGCAGACCCCTCTCCCTCCCCAGCTCCCTCCCCACTCCCACCCACGAATCTCTCACACCTGACACAATAACTCTCACCCACACACCACCATCTGAACACACCGCCATTTGGAGTTTATCCACCCCCCCTCCCATCCCCCCCACGGCGGACACCTCTCCCTCCCCAGCTCCCTCCCCACTCCCACCCAAGACACTCTCACCCTCCCAACAAAAGATACAGAACATACCGCCTCCCTTACCTTAGCATCCCCCTCTCTCCCACCTCCTATTCTCAGCCCCCATTACCCTTCTGTCTCCCCCACTGTCTTCAGCCTTCACTCACTCTTCCACTCACCGACACCGTCTCCCACTGACGTCACTACCAATGCCTCCCACCTACCGCCCACTTCACCTACTTCACCCACACCCCACGCCCACAAAAAGGCCCCCACTTTGAATGCCATCCCACTCTTTAGCACCGCAGAACCCCCCAACAACGCTAGTATATCCACCCCCTCGATACCCTGCCCGCTTTCCAGCTCACTACTCAATGATTCACCAATGGCTCTCACCACAAACCCCATCCCCAATCCACCTCCTGACCAGACTTTATCCACCCTCCAGCAAGTCAAAGAGGATATTCTACAAATCAAAAAAGATGTCCACGCAATCAAAGAGCTTCTCTCCTCACAGCCCAGTCTACCTCCCACCATCCCTCTTCCCTACAAACGACGCACCCTCCCTACATACCCTCGCCTCCAACGACACCCGCGCTGGCCGACTATCCCCGTTCGCATTAACGCCCACCGCCCCCGGCGTGTCCTCAACCCATTGTCGGACCGTGACTTATGCTCTCTACTACGCTCTTATGGCCCAGGTCCGATAAAACACATACCCAACACACACATCCCCATACCCACAATTCCTACAAACCCTCTGAGGCTCCCAACACTCAACAACAGAGGTTCCGTCCCTAACAACCTCAGAAAAGTTCCCCTCACATTAGAAAGCTCGACCACCCTTCACTCTCCCAAACTCAAATGCATCTTACTCAATTGCAGATCGGCCCAGAGACACTCCTCCGACATCGCTGATCTCGTCTCAGCTAGGGATCTGGACCTGGCCATTCTAACGGAAACGTGGCTTACTGAAGCCTCTACCCCGATTATGGACATACTAGTCCCCCCCAATTATCACATCATTAGGCTGGACAGGTCTCCTGGCAAGACGGGCGGGGGAATTGCATGCATTTTTAGGAGCAACCTCTCCGTTACTAAAATCACCACCCCCTCCTTCTCCTCCAGTGAACTCCTCTGCCTCGACATCACCAGCGACGGCAAACAAGCTTGTGCTTTACATCTCATCTATCACCCGCCTAGTGACAATCTCATATTCACCCAACAACTCATGGACATGATCACTTCCAATGCCGGTCGGCAGACAACACAAGTCTACCTGGGGGACTTCAATCTCCACTGGAACGATCAGAAAGACACAGTGGTGAATAGTCTCAAAACTTTCCTTAATGCGCTTGACCTCACCCAAATATGCGATAGACCAACACACGACAAAGGCTTGATACTCGATCTCATCATTGCCAAAGAGAACTCAACACAACTGGAGGCGATTCAACCCTGCGACTGGTCTGATCACCACATTATCACCTTCTTTATCAATGAAAAAGTTAAACCTATCCCAGTTCAACCAATCAAAACCAAAACATGGAAAAGGGACTTGAAGAACCTTAACCCCTCTACCCTGCCTCCCCACATTGGCAATCTCCTCCTTCCCCCTTCAGGTGCCTCGGATGTTCAATCACTGATGGACCACTACCTTGACTCTATGAACACTGTAGTCAATTAAGTCGCCCCACTGCAACTGAAGAGAGTCTCCTCCAAAACTTCTAACCCCTGGTATGATGATAGACTCAATGACGACAGGCGTTCTATGCGAATGGCAGAGCGCACCTGGAGATCAGACCCTTCAGCACTACACCTCAAAAGGCTTAAGAACAAGAGAAACGCCTACTTCAGGAAAATAAAGCGCACAAAGGCGGACTTCTTTAGCCGCCAGCTGGACCAAGCAAAAAACAGGCCAAGAAAGCTGTTCGAACTAATCAAGACCCAAACAAAGACTCAACCCCTACAATCAAACAGCACAACAAGCGACACCCCACACAGTGAAGCCTTCTCTGCTTTCTTTAAGCTAAAGACTGACAACATAAGAAATGACCTCATCATGGATGTAAGTCGATTCCCCAACGCCACCAGAATGTCTTACACTCAACCTAAAAACAAGGCATCTTGGCTGCACTTCGATACCTACTCGGAAGAAGCAATACGCAAACTGCTCTGCACCTTGAAGCCCTCTAATCACCTCACTGACCCTCTACCTGCTAATGCTGTAAAAGACTTCATCCCCTTGCTCCTCCCTCTCTGGACCAAAATCATCAACAGCTCCCTGCAACAAGGCCTCATTCCGGACTCCCTCAAGGTGGGGCAAGTCACGCCTATACTCAAGAAACCTACAGCTGATCCGTCTGACCTAAACAATTACCGGCCCATCACCAATATCCCCACCCTGGCCAAACTGCTGGAAAAATGTGTCCAACTACAACTAACTAAACACATTGACCAATTTGACCTCCTCAACCCTCATCAATCAGGCTTCCGAGCGAAACATAGCACGGAAACAGCTATGACACACATAATTGATGACGCCCTCCAAATTCTTGATCGTAATGAGTCCTGCCTCCTCATCCTTCTTGACCTCTCGTCAGCATTTGACACGGTCAAACATGAGAACTTGCTGGAGCTGCTAAGCACTAGAATGGGACTATCGGGAACTGTTCTCAAATGGTTTTCGTCCTTCCTTCACAACCGGTCACAGAAGTTCAAGATCGACAATGTGCTATCCACACCTGTGCCTGCAGATCTAGGTGTTCCACAAGGATCCTCCCTCTCCCCCACACTGTTCAACCTCGTCATGGAACCGCTCGCCACCTTGCTCCAAGCTTCCAATGTCCAATTCCATATGTACGCCGACGACACACAACTCTACCTAAAGCTACAATCCCCGGAAGATATCAAACATCTGAACTCCACGCTTATTAACACTCAATCTTGGCTGGCAGATAATCACCTCAAACTAAATGCTCTGAAAACCGAGTTCCTGCTCATCTCACCCCCGGCGAAAATTTCCGTCACCCAAACATGGCTCAATAACCTAACAGCACTCAATGTCCAACCTACCATCGTGGACTCGGCAAAATCCCTAGGCATCACACTCGACGCCAAGCTCAACATGCAGCAGCACGTTAGCAAAGCCACAAAAGCAGCTAATTTCCAAATCAACACATTGAGGAAAATTAAACCTTTCCTCCCTGCCGAAGACTTCCAAACTGCTGTACAATCTCTAGTCATCCCTCGAATAGACTACGGAATTGTGGCCCTCAGTGGACTCCCGCTATCCACAACTGCACCCTTAAGAGCCTCCCTGAACGCTGCAGCAAGACTCATTACTGGCTCAAGAAAACATTCGCATATATCCCCAGACTTAAAGTCTCTAAAATGGCTGCCTTTTGAAGCCAGAATACAGCTAAAAATTGCAGTTATGACACACGCGGCCGTGCACCACAATGCACCCAACTACCTCGCTCAAAAGTTGTCTATCTCAGGAGGTTCGAGGTCCAATAGAAGTACAAAAAACCTACTCCTGAAACCGCGTAGATTCCGGAAAGAGAAAACATACAAACGCTCCTTCTCTAGAATGGCACCCAGGATCTGGAACGCGCTCCCGCCTGAAACTAGGCTGATCTCCTCCACTGCACTCTTCAAGAAAGAGGTGAAAAACATCCTTCTGGCCAAGATCTCCTGAACATGAGTGGTACTGTATCAGAGACTCTGCATTGCTTTGTATCACTGTTCACCTTGTCCTCTGGCACTTTACCTCTAACTTGATGTTGTCACTACCAATATATGACACACGTTGATTCACTCTCCAGATGCCCCCACTCAGTGTTCTCGCTTCACTAAGACTTTGGTATAAGCCATCCACACACCCAAGGTGCACCTCTATAGTGGGATCAATGACTTGTACCGTCTTATATTACTTGTTTACCTGATTGTATATTGATATGTTTTATGTATGTTACTATTATCCCACCATGTTATTGACTACCATACTACTCCCATTATCTCTGTTCACTCCTACTGCCCCTACCCTGTCTATGTGAAGCGCTCTGATATCTGTAAGGATCTTGTTCGCGCTATATAAAACTTT
This sequence comes from Lissotriton helveticus, assembly GCF_964261635.1. NCBI lineage: Eukaryota > Metazoa > Chordata > Amphibia > Caudata > Salamandridae > Lissotriton > Lissotriton helveticus. The sequence continues at coordinate 866,216,796 of NC_136057.1, read as the reverse complement.
GAATAAATAAATAAATAAATAAATAAATAGTTTCACAGTTTTTTTTAAAATTAGATAAAACATAGTAACAGTTGTAACTTGTTTAAATAATTTAATTGAATTAATATTATTTCCTATGGGTTATATTTTTAGTCTCTACCTCCATTATTTTCAATGGAGTGCTTTGCAGTACCAATCATGGGCCATACGCAGAGATTAATTTACTCCGGCTCTGAGCTGGAGTAGACTCACAACTGTTTTCTTTATTTGTGGCTGTCGTAACTATAGAAGTGGAGTTTGTGAAAAGCAATGAGCTTACTCTTTTGTGGGTGTGTTCACAACCCTCACTAAACCTCTCTTTAGTCCTCCCTTAACCCCTGTTTACTGTGCCCTTAACACCTATTGTTTTGTAGTAAATATTCTCGATCTCCCAGCAACTCCCTCTATCCCTCCCATTTTTACTACTAAAACATATTACATACTTTTGAGTTCTGTAACAGTCAGGTAAAGATTTCCACACAGAAAAAGAAAGAACCTCCACACATAGCTTTGTGAGTTTTTGTTACCATTTTGTAATATGTTAGTCGTTCTATTGTAGCACAATTCATGCATTACAAAATGCAGTCTGTTACTAAGCCCCTTAGTGCTAAACAGAGGTAAGACATACAAAGCCTTGGCTATTTTGCCAGATAAACACAATTCTATACCAGCTGCTCCTTTTTAGGTCAAGGCTATCAGACAGCTCAGCTGTCTGGTTTGCTAAAGACATCTTGGGGACATACGGAAAAGTGACCTAGGAATGCATTCCACCCATTGTTTGCTATTGGTTTTGTGGTTTGTAAATCACATTGTCTAGTTTTTAATTTGCTGGCTTTATTTGTTTTAATCTGTTCATCCCTCCAAAGGAGCAAATGCTTTTTACACTACCTCTCCTTGCTTTTTGGGAAACCGGCCTCTAAATATTGTTCTTAGCTAGTCACATTTGCATGGCATTCAATGGCACAGGTCAAATGTCAGCCTCTGTCTTTGGAGGGAGCTTGGTGTTTCCTTTTCTTTTTCTAACTTCAAAGTGAGAGGATTTATGTGACAATCTTGCTGAATACTGGGGGTGGAAAAGGTTTTGTTTCTTGCACACAACAACATTTAAATGATCAATGCAAGTATTCCAAAATATATAAGAATTGGGAAAGCACTAATGAAGCAAATATTTTGGTAATTCTGAAGTGTGCTGGAAACAAATAGTTCATTATAATCAAAACAAACAAATACACTAGGTGATTTAATTTCCACACATCTTCATTTGTGCACTGCATAGCTTTATTAGTAAAACTGTATATCTGTGCAAATGCAATGGTCATTTCACTTGAAAATATGGTGTCTGTAATGGCAGTGTGCTACGATATCATGCCACTCCACTCTACTTTACACCACTCCATGCCACTGCATTCTACTCTGCAGTGCTCCATTTTACACTACTCTGTGCCACTGCACTCTGTGCTACTGCACTCTACTCCGCCCTGCACCACACAACCATACACCATTTCACTCTATACCTTTCTACTCTACTCTGCACCACTCAACTCTATACCAATGCCCTTAATGCCAATCCACTCTGAGCCATCACTATTTGTCACTGCACTCTACACCACTCAATTCTAGGCCACGCCACCCTACATAACTCCACTCTGCAACACTGTGCTATATGCTAGTACACGCTATGCCACTCTACTATGTACCAATCCGCTTTACTCACCTGCACTCTACACCACTCCACTATACACTATTCTAATCTAATCTGGACCATTGCACTTTATGACACTGCACTCTTCACCATTTTAGTCTATACCATTACACTTTACGCCACTCTACGCTACACAAATGCACTCTACCCTCTACCACTCCACTATTGGCCACTTTACTCAACTCTGAAATAATCTATGCTGCTGCACTCTACGCCACTGCCCTCTTATCCACTCGATTCCACTCGACACCAATTCACTCTATGCCACTGCACTCAATGCCACTCTACTGTAAACCACTGCACTCTAATCTCTAATCACTACACTGTACACCAATGCACTATACACAACTCCACCCTATGTCACTGCGCTCTATGCCACTACATTCTACTCTGCACCTCTGTACTCAACGCCTCTGCTCTTTACGCCACTCTACTTCACTCTGTGCTAATGCACTCTACAGCAATGAACTCTATGCCACTCTACACCACTGAACTCTGTGACACCATACTCTGTAACACTGCACTCTCCACCACTGAACTCTATGCCACTCAACTCTACACTACAGTGCTCTATGCCAATGCACTCTACACCACTCTACTCTGCATCACTGCACTCTTCACCAGTGCACTCTGCAACACTCCACTCTATGCCACTCCATTCTAAGCCACTCCACGATGCACCCCTCTACAACACTGCACTCTATTATGCTCTACGCCACCCTACTCTACTCTGAACCACTGTACTCTCTGCCACTGCACTCTATGCCACTCTACTCTGCACAACTCCATTCTGCACTACTACACTCCATGCCACTGCAGTCTACTATGCACCTCTCAAATCTATGCCTCTGCATTCTACAATACTGCACTGAATTCTATGGTGCTGCCCTCTATGTCACTGTCCTCTGTGCCACTATACTGTGCAACACTCTACGCCAGTCCCCTTTACTCTGTGCCACTGTATGTCACTCTGTGCCACTGCACTCTACTCTACTCTGCAACACTCTTTTCCTCTCCACTGCACTTTATGCCACTACACACTACTCTGCACCACTGTACTTTACACCGATGCAATCTACGCTACTCTACACCTCTGCACTCTATGACACTGTACTCTGCAATAGTGTATTCTATGCCACTAAACTCTAAACCACTATACACTGCACTACTACATTCTATGCCAGTACACTCAATGCCACTGCACTCTATGCCACTCTGCTCTGCATCACTCCACTTTATGACACTGACCTCTGCAGCATTCCACTCTATGCCACTGCACTCTACAGAATTATACTCTACTCTGCCCCACTCTATGACACTCCCACATGCCACTCTACTCTACTCTACTCTGCACCACTGCTGCTCTCTATACCACTCTAATCTTTGTCTCTACACTCTATGCCACTGCACTCTACACCAGTGCACTCTATGCCGCTTGTTAGAAGCGGCTGTCTCTAGTTGGCAGAGGTATACACTTCTGACAAATAGGGACACACCTTTTCTAGTCAGGGCAAGGGGATCACACACTTAGATAACCCCTGCTCACCCCCTTGGTAGCTTGGCAAAGCAGACAGGCTTATCTCAGAGGCAGTGCGTTAAGCATTTATGACCACATACAGTAATAAAGTGAATACACTACAAATGGACACGACACAGTAGTATTATAAAAATAAGGATTTTTATATAAGGCTTAGCACAAGACCAAATAACGACAAAATATACCACAGTCTTAATAAATACTCTTGGAAGGAAAAATAATAGTTCAAGCGTAGTTTCTTCTTAGCACAAAGTCTTTAGTATCAAAAGCGACTCTTCTTCTTTAAAACACAGTTCTTGGCAACAATGTAACTCACACGGGAATCACACGACGTCGAGGCAAAGTTAATCCAAAGGTTCGGAGTCGACCGCGAGGAGCGCTACGTCGAGCCCGGAGTCGCACAGACCCCCACAACACAGTACCTTGGAAAAGTGAAGCACTCGATGATCAGCGGCGTCGCGTCTTCGGCGTCGATCGGGCCTCGGAGTCGGGGCGATCTGCAGCGGCGTCGACCGAAGTCAGGCAGGATCAGCGCTCACGAGATGAAGCAGGATACGGCGTCGTCGATGTCGATGTTGCAAGAGTGAGCAGCGCTCACGGCGTCGAGAGGGCTCGAAGTCGATGCGATCAGCAGCGGTGCCGACACGAGGTCACTTGGAGCTGGAGCCAAACTCACTACTCACTGGCGTTGTTGCTGGCGTCGATCGGGCCCGGCGGCCGGCGTCGAGGAAGCGGGACACTGGAGCCGTTACTCACGATGTCGAGCTGGATTCGGCGGCGTCCGACGGCGTCGAGATTGCTGGATTCTTTCAGAGGTGCTGGAGTCACAAGTTCCAGCAAACAGCACTTTAAGCAGATGAAGTCCTTTAGCCCTGTGACTTCAACAGGAGACTGGCACTCTTCCAGCCCTTGGAGATTTTCTTAGCAAAGATTGAGAGTACACACACAGTTCCTCTCTCCTGGTTCCTTGGCAAAAATAAAGAAGCAATGCAGGATTCCCCCAACAAACAGCACTCTGGCAGAAGGGGTAGGCAGTCCTTAGATCAGCAGGCTTCTTGTCCTTGGTTCAGGTTTCCTTGTCAGAAGTGATCTAAATTCTTGGTTCAGGGGTCCTTCTCTTATACCCCTTTTTGGCTTTGATCCCTTTGTCCATGCAGGGGAATTTCCCCCCATCTTGGGTTTGTTGTGGGTGTTGCCAGGCCGAAGCACCTGGCCTATTCATTGTGCAGGGCAGAGTCCTCAGCCGCCCAGCAGGAGCGGAGCCAGCATTGTCACTGGCAGGGGCAGGGCCATCAGTTGCCCGGCAGGAGGTGGGCCAGGAAAGTCCCAGGCAGGCACAGAGTCATCAGTTGCCTGGCAGGGGGGCGGAGCCAGCATTGTATCAGGCAGGGCAGGCTATCAGGAGCTACTCTTCCCCTACTCTCAAAGCAAATGCCCCACTCACCCCACACTGACTCATTCAGACCTCTGGAGCCACCCAGCTCCTGTCACACGCACACCAGAACCAGCAGAGACCGGTAGACAGTTAGACAAGAAAATAGCTACTTTCTAAAAGTGCTATTTTCAAACACAGAGTCCAAAAACCATCCACACAAACGGATGCGTTATTAAACCCTGAGTTCAGGGATACCAAACTCGACATTGCACCATGCTCCCCGAGCCCGCTAGGATTATAGCCTTAATAATCCTGGCAGCCCATTCTAACTGATGGAGAGCAGGTTACCTTACACTAGTGAAAAACGAATATGGCTGTAATTCACTATTAGGACATGCCAACCTTGTCAGGCTTGTCCTACCTTATGCTTACAATGCACCCTGCCCGTGGGCCTACCATAGGGGTGACTAACATGAAGTTAAGGGAAGGTTTAGGGACTGGCAAGTAGGTGTACTTGCGCAGTCTGCGTGACAGTACCAGACTGCACGTGGTCTAGCAATGGTAGACCTTCAGACATACTTTTACTAGGCCGCTCTTGTGGGTGGCACAACACGTGCTGCAAGCCCACTAGCAGCATTTGTATTTACAAGCCCTGGCACTCCGGGTGCACTCTACTAGGGACTGACAGTAAACCAAATAAGCCAAACATGGAATTCAATCAATACAGCAATTTCACATAGGGAGCACTTGCACTGTGGCACTGATCAGCAGTGGCACAGTGCCCAAAGCATTTACCAGCAAAAACATTATAAACAGAGGAGGCAAACAGAAAAAATTGGAGGAGAGACTCATGCCAATGATGCCAGGTCTAACACCGCTCTATTCCGCTGCAACTATTCACTCTCAGCAAATTAACTGTACTCCACTCTGCTCTGCTCTACTGCCCACTACTCCAATGCAGTCTATGCCACTGAACTCTACACCAATGCACTCTATACAACTACACTATACATCACTGCACTCTATCCTACGGCACATTATGGCACTGCTCTCTATGCCACACTACTCTACAACACTGTACTGTACAGCAATGCACTCTACACCAATGCACTCTAAGCCACTCTTTAACCACTGTACTCTGATACTTTCTGCGAGAGGCTCTATGTATAAATTAAAGAGCAGAGCTGAAAGACGGCATCCTTGTCATGTCCCTCTCTGGACAGCTATAGGGGGAGAGAGGTTACTGTTTATCAGTATTCTGGCTGTTGGGGTTTGATAAATCGAAAAATACTGCTCTACAAAAGTTTTGCCCCAGGTTGCATTTATTCAATACATGAGTTTTATAGGACCAGTTGACACGCTCAAACACCTTAGCAGCGTCAAGCGTGATAATGGCCATAGGGATTTAATATATTTTATAGTCAGACAGCTACTAAATCCTCCATCCAGACTGTTATATATAAACTCAATCTTCAATACAGATTGGTATATATATAATAGGTAACAAAACCACATTCACAGGATGATGTCATCAGTGATGTCATCAGTGATGTCATTTGAGATGTCATCAGTGATGTCATCAGTGATGTCACTGACCATGTCATGAATGATGTAATAAGTGACATCATCAGCAGTGCATTGCGGGCATGTGAGTTATAGTTAGCACAACTAACTATAACAGAGGAATTTCTATGGTTTTGTACAAGTGAAATGTCCAGCTAACTATAACACTCATGAAACCTATGTTTTTTTCAGTGAATTTCAAAGTTTTTTTAAAGGCTAATTCCTAACTATAACGTCACTGAAACTTATGGGTTTTTTAGTGAATTTCAAAGGTTTTTTAAATGCTAATATCGGACTATACCGTCTCTGAAACCTATGTTTTTTTTCAGTGAATTTCAAAGGTTTTTTAAAATGCTAATTTTTAAGTGCAATAGTAGTTATACCTATTTTTTTGTACTAAATTTCTACAGTTTTTTAACTGTTTATTTATAAATATTTCATTTATTAAACACATATATTTTTCTGAAAATTGCAACAACAAAAAAATTTAAAACTGAAATATTTTTAATTATTTAGTTTTTATTGTATTTTAATATATTTATATAATTTTCTTTTTTTCTTTTTTTTCAATTTTTTTGGGGGAGTTGTGCACCCAAAGCGTACCTACCGCAGCGGGTCCGCGTATTCTAGCTGCCATTTTGGAAAACTCTTGAAGGATCCGCATATGGTGAGCGACGAGTGCGTGTTTTTTTTCAGTTATGACAGATACGTACAATGTTACGTGGTGTGCGCGGCCGGTATGCAACCGGTCCACTACCCCTTCAGCCGCACATTTGCGACACATGCGTATTACGGTACGCGCCGCGTGTACGGTGGCGGGCCCCACGTGATGTCATATACGTGCTGGGGCGCACTGGGTGCGCGACTCCTGTGAAATTTTTTATGTTCTAAAATGATATGGACGTGTCTTTAATGTACATATTAGGGCAAAATATTATCTAAGCTATTCATAAAAATATTATATTTCTACTAGTAATAAACTTATATTATTTTTAAATACATTTTCGCCAAGTTACGTCGGGTGCGCGCATCGTGAGCGCACGGTGCGCAGATCCAATGTGATCTCAAAAAAAAAGATTTGATTGGTTCATAACATTTTTTTTTTTTTTTTTTTTTTTATTGAACATTTGTCCCCCATTTTCTTTATAACATGAGCAGGGCACAATGATTACAATACATTGAGACATAAAATTATACATACAGATTCAAACAAAAAAATCTAGACAAATTCTTGGTCTTTTAAGGATCTATTCCAGACTTCCATCGGATGAATGGTTCCCAGATTTGCATACCCAACTTCTTACCCTTTTTTCCCTTTCTAGCATATATGGCTGTTTCCAATTTTTGTATTGACATTACTTTTCCTAACCATTGGTGATATGATGGGGGGTTAGGGTCTAACCAAGTAGAGGCCACTAACAATCTCAGAATCGCCATTGCCACAAATATAAAAATTTTACAGTTCGGCTGCTCATCAGCACTTATCCCCAATAACATAATGGCTGGTGTTAACTCTATTATTGTTGACATTGCAACCTGAAAAAAGTTCACAATATCCTGTTTCAGTTTATCTAGGTGGGGACAAATTGCAAAAATGTGTGTCAGGTCAGCATCTGCGCTTCCGCATCTAAAACAGGTAGTGCCTGATGTACCGCCCCACTGAGCAATCTTCGCAGGCATATAGTATAGATGGTATAATATCTTATAATGTTGGGCCTGAAGGGACGACGAACACAACATTTTTCTCCCCATTTCTAATGAGTCAGTGAAAATGTCCCTACCAATTTCTAGGTCTGACGACCATCTATCTACCCATTTCTCTAGATCATCTTTCTTTAGATTTGTAATTTCTAAATAAAACCTTTTAATGGTGCAATCGGAACCACTTTCTATAAGGTCCATCAATATACTTCTTTCAAAGCCTAGTGCACCCCCTTGTTTTTTCGAAAGACAGCTTCTTATTTGGAGATATTTAAAAAAGTGTTTTGTGTCCAAAGTAAAGCTGTTTTGCAATTCCGTGAATTGTAGCATACCGTGAGGGCCCATCATATCTCCAACTTTTCTTATCCCCGACTATCCCACTCTTTAAAAACAGTTCCCGAGAAAACCTCGCTAGGTAAGGAAGGGTTGTCTTTTAATCTGGTGTATAAATTAAACTTCCCTATTCCCACCTTCTTTGAGATCCCTTTCCATATATTATATGCAGCCATTACTGTCTTAAAACGTGTTCTTTTGAAGTAGCTACCCTCCGTAAATCTTAAGAATACATTTTCAGCGTTCATGCCAAGAACCAGGCCATAAATAGCGAGCGACCCAAACTTATCCCAACCCTCCACTTCGGCACCTCCAATCAAACCTACCATATATTGCAATGCTGCTGCCCAATAATAAAGCTTTAAATCTGGTAGTGACCAACCTCCTCTTTCCCGCGGGAGCGACATAAATCTCAATGCCCTCCGCGTCTTGCCTTTTGCCCAAACAAAACGATTGACCATTTGTTCACAAATTTTAAACCACTTATTATCGACTGACAGTGGAATTGCTCTAAAGACGTACAAAATTTTTGGCAAAACCAGCATTTTAATAATGTTGACTCGTCCTACTAATGACAAATGGAGATTCTCATATCGGTCAAGATCTTTCTTTACTTTATCTATTATTGGAGCGATGTTTTTTTCCACCAGATTATCAAGGTCAGCTGAGATATTAATACCTAAATAAAGCCCTTCCTGAACCACTCGGTTATCATCACAGATAGTCATGGAGTTTTTGATAATCTGTGTCTTTGAGGTGTTCAGGGCATAGCCCGAAACATACCCAAATTTAAGAGCCTCTGCCTCTAACAGACCTATCGCCTCCGTGGGGTTTGGTGTTATCACCGCCATGTCATCAGCGTAAGCGAGTATCTTACAGGGACCCAGTAGTGTATTTAGTGGGGTGATATCTGGGCATAGCTCTATCCTGCGGATTAATGGGTCCATATACATGGCAAATAAGAGTGGCGAGCAAGGGCACCCCTGCCGTGTGCCTCTCTTGATCTGAAATTGACCCGTAATCCCCCCGTTGACTCTTAAAGCTGCAACCGGTTCCCTATACAAGGTCTGTAGGGCTTTCACAAAACCCCCCTTTATGCCAGCTCTTATTAGGATGTGCCACAGATAATCCCAGGAGACCCGATCGAACGCATTCTCAGCGTCTAACAACATTACAGCCATCGGGTCTCCTGTGACCTCTGCGGCATCAAACATGGTTATAACTTTCCGGGTGTGATGTGTCGTCCCTCTACCGGGAATGAAACCATGCTGGTTACTACTAACTAAGGCACCGATTAGTCCTGCAAATCTCGTTGCGAGTGCTTTCGAATATATTTTAGTGTCGTTGTTTATCAGCGTGATTGGTCTATAAGACCCTGGCTCAGTCGCCATTTTCCCCTTTTTTAATATTAAAACAATATCTGCGCCACCCCAAGATTTGGGGATAGACTCCCCGGTTTGTGCAGTTTGGATCATTCTAATTAGATCCTGCCCTAAACTCCCCCAAAAAGTTTTATAGAACTCTAGAGGCAGTTGATCCGGGCCGGCAGCCTTTCCAGAGGGGAGATTGCCCATGGCTTCTTGAACTTCAGTTTGGTCCAACGGTTTCTCCAGTCCTTCTGCATCTTCGATAGAGACCCTTTCAACCGGGATATTCTGAAGATATTCCCTTATCTCTTCCGCATTGCTGGAATATTGTTGATCATATAATTTCTGATAGAATTTCCTGAAAACTTCCCTTATTTCCTCCGAATCTGAATGTAACCTTCCATATTCATCCCTAATCTCCCTAACGGTCCCGGTTGCTGCTATCTGTCTAGTCCGCATGGCGAGTACATGTCCAACTTTTTCGCTATACTCGTAGCATCTCTCCCTTTTAATAGTATAGTGCTGTGCTGCCTTATTCGCCAAATCCTCCTCAGCTTCGCTTTTTACCTTCATCAAATCTATAATTGCTTGTTCAATCGGTTCACCCCTTATTACGCATTTATGGAGCTGCTCCTCCGCCTCGAATACGGCCCTCTCTAGATTACTGTCCCTAAGTCGTGCTACTTTCCGTTTGTATGCGCTAAAACTACATGTCTCTCCACGGGCACCAGCCTTGAAGGCGTCCCATACAACTCCGACTGGAGCCCTCCCTCTATTGTTCTCAAAGAACTCACTGATCCATTTGGACATATGTTGTATATAATTATTGTCCAAAAGGAGCCCTCTTTCAAAAGTCCAGGTCCTACTTAATCTAGTTCTCCCTTCTAACTTCATTGTTAAAACTAAAGGATTGTGATCGCTAAAAATTCGTGGGAGCCTATCGATTTCTACTCTAGTCAATAAATCATTAGATATCAAGAAGTAATCTAGTCGAACACAAATACGATGTGGCGCAGAGTAATATGTAAATCCTGTTTGGTCCGATCTAATGCTGCCCCAGACGTCTTGCAGGATATTGTTCTCTAAAAGTTTGACCAGTGCCTTATGTACTCTTTTCTTTCTACCTTTATAGGTTCTAGTCGACCCTACCCCCAACCCGTCTGCCCCATTGATATTTAAATCACCACCTATAATAACCTGAGATGGCCATCCTGCTAACTCTGCATCCAGAAACTGCAGAATTTCTGGGTCATCCTGGGTCGAGCCATATACTGCCACCAAAGTTGTCCATACACCATCTATTAAGACCTCGACCATTGCCCATCTACCCCATTGATCCTCTAGTTTTTTTCCAATTACCACATTTTTACTTCTTGAGAGAATAGCTACCCCTCTATTTTTCGCCCCCAGCTTAGATCTTGCTATTAAATGAAACCCCAGCTGATTAAGACAGAACTCCTGACTACTCATTACGTGGGTTTCTTGTAAGAATATATAGTCTACATTCATCTGACGCAATCGAACTGCTATCTTCTGTCTTTTTTGGACGTCATTTAACCCACACACATTCCATGTTACAAATCTAAGTGACATATCCAGATTTTAAAAAGCTATCAGCTGACTGCCCACTACTAGTAACTAACTTAACAAATTTGTTCTTCCCTACTTCAATTTCTACTTCAATTTCAGAGGCTATCTTGACACTCTTGTGCCTTTCAATCCGAGACATATACTCATAATTCCGGTCTATATCAAGTTCTTCTTCTCCAATACTCATGTGCCCAGCCCCTTTTCCCCCCCTCCCCCGCCCCTGACTGCCCTCCCACAGATACCCACCCCCCCTACGGGCAATTAGGTCAAAAGGTTCATAACATTTTCAGCTGTAACTATTGAAGGACCCCACCCATTTTAATTATTCTATTTGGAGCAGTTGATGAGAGACATCTCTTTTTCTCCAGAGCTGGTTTTGGAATTTTTTGGGTGTTTTTAAAAATTGCATTGGAGAAATGGCATCTGGTTCGCAAGCTCCTCATCATTCTTCAGATGAAGATATCTTGGAGGAATATCCACCCAAGCAGAGGCCTGAATCAGTGGAATGGACATTTTTCACCTTTCCTGAGGAAAAAAGGTCAACGCAAGAAAAGTCACATGCTTGCTGTGTGACAGGGTCCTGTTGCGAGCCAGTGACAAGAAATACTCCTGTGGAACAGCGAGTATGTAGAAATATCTGACAACCATTCACCCGAAGAATCTGGCACGAGAAGAAATGAGGTGTGCAGCAAAAAATCCTCCACCAGGTATTGCTAGCCCCTACTAAGCGTCCACTTCAGCACCACCAGTAGACATTCGCCCAGAATTTGCTTTTCTGCAGCAGCCCTGCACTAAGTGAAAAACCATCATCTGTTATGGTGAACAGTCAGTGGACACTATTTGTGCAGCTCAACGGAACCATGAATGCAAGTTTTTTTAATTCTATTGTTTTTGGAATGATGTTGAATTCCAAAAGCTAACTGTTTACTTAGTTCCTTTTTTGTTAAATTTAAAAAAAAAACACCCAAAAAAGTACAAAATTGTTAAAAAACTACAAAAAAAAAATAGAAAAAAAACAGAAGAAAAAAAAATTCAGAACTACCTTATCTGGTTTAGAAAAAGAACTATAATTGCATGGTAATGTCTGAAAGTTTGGTTGAATGTATGTGTAGAGCATGATTGACTGAAAGAATGCATTAGTACTGTATGGTGAATTTATAGGGGCAGATCTATGGGGAAGTGCTGCAGCGTGATACTGCAAGCCCTTTAGCTGCACCATGCTGCGGCACTTCTAAAGCAGAAGGATGTGACATATTTACATGAATATGTCGCAATTATGTGCTCCCTCTGCACTAGCACACAAACTGCAGCCATGCAGTGATGCAGGCACCCTTGTGCCATGGTGCAAGGATATCTGTGTCATGGGGAGATTGTTTAGGTGTAGGAAGGGACTACTTCCTGCACAAAAACAATCACTAAAGGCATTTTCCTCCTTCAATGTGTGCTGTGGAATGCAGCTTGCATTGAAAGAGGAAAAAAACGAGGAGAAATGAAAACATTTACACTTTCTCGTTAGTCTCTAGATGTGTTATTCCATGGGTGTTGTGTGGGAACAGTTACATCAACACCCATGGAACGCCCCTTCAATGTAAAGTGCTGCGTTTGAATGGGTTGTATTTTCAAGGAGAGGAAAAGCCACGCAGACAGTGACTTTAGAGCCAGGGAACCAGGTCAGCAGAGCCGTTGTTGAGCCAGAGAACCAGGTCAGCAGAGCTGCTCTAGAGCCTAAGAAGCAGGTCAGCAGATCTGCCCTAGAACCAGAGACCTAGGTCAGCAGACCTGCTCTTAAGCCAGAGACCCAGGTCTGCAGAGCTGCTCTAGAGGCCGAGAACCACGTCAGCAGAGCTGCTGTAGCGCTGGAGAAACCAGGTCAGCAGAGCTGTTTTAGCGGGAGGGAACCAGGTCAGCAGAACTGCTTTAGAGCCAGAGAACCAGGTCAGCAGAGCTCTTTAGAGGGAGAGAACCAGGTCAGCAGAGCTGCTTTAGAGCCAGAGAACCAGGTCTGCAGAGCTGATCTAGAGCCAGAGAACCAGGTCAGCAGAGCTTCTTTAGAGCCGTAGACCCAGGTCAGCAGAGATGATTTAGAGCCAGAGAATCAGGTCAGCAAAGCTGCTCTAGAGACAGAGAACTTGGTCAGAGGAGGTACTTTAGAGGGAGAGAACCAGGTCAGCAGAGCTGCTTTAGAGCCAGAGAACCAGGTCAACAGAGCTACTCTAGAGCCAGAGAAACCAGGTCAGCAGAGCTGCTTTAGAGGGGGAGAACCAGGTCAGCAGAGCTGCTTTAGAGTCAGAGAATCAGGTCAGCAGAGCTGCTCTAGAGCCAGAGAACCTGGGCAGCAGAGCTGCTTTAGAGTCATAGAACCAGGTCAGCATAACTACTCTAGAGGCAGAGAACAAGGTCAGCAGAGCTGCTCTAGAGCAGAGAACTAGGTCAGCAGAGCTGCTGTAGAGCCATAGAACCAGGTCAGCAGAGCCACTTTAGAGCCAGAGAACCAGGTCAGCAGAGCTGCTGAAGAGCAAGAGAAACAAGGACAGTGAGCTGCTTTAAAGCGAGAGAAACAGGTCAGCAGAGATGTTTTAGAGCGAGAGAACCAGGTCAGCAGAGCTGATTCAGAGCCAAGGGACCAGGTCAGCAGAGCTGCTCTAGAGCCAGAGAACCAGGTCAGCAGAACTGCTTTAGAGTCATAGAACGGGTCAGCAGAGTTGCTTTAGAGCAGATAACAAGGTCAGCAGAGCTGTTTAGAGCCAGATAACCAGGTCAGCAGAGCTGCTCTAGAGCCAGAGAACCAGGTCAGCAGAGCTACTGTAGAGCCAGAGAAACCAGGTCAGCAGAGCTGCTTTAGAGGGAGATAAACAGGTCAGCAGAGTTGCTTTAGAGCCCGATAACCAGGCCAGCAGAGCTGCCTTAGAGTCAGAAAACCAGGTCAGCAGAGCTGCTTTAGAGCCATAGAACCAGGTCAGCAGAGCTGCTTTGGAGCCAGAGAATCAGGTCAGCAGAACTGCTCTAGAGCCAGAGAACCAGATCAGCAGAACTGCTTTAGAGTCATAGAACCTGGTCAGCAAAGCTGCTTTAGAGCCAGATAACAAGGTCAGTAGAGCTGCTTTAGAGCCATAGAACCAGGTCAGCAGGGCTTCTCTAGAGCCAGAGAACCAGGTCAGCAGAGCTGCTGTAGAGGGAGAGAAATAGGTCAGCAGAGCTGCTCTAGAGGGATAGAACCAGTCAGCAGAGCTGCTTTAGAGCCAGGAACCAGATCAGCAGAGTTGCTCTATAGCCTAAGAACTAGTTCAGCAGAGCTGCTCTAGAGCCAGAGAACCAGGTCAGCAGACCTGCTGTAGAGCCAGAGAAACCAGGTCAGCAGACCTGCTTTAGAGGGAGAGAACCAGGACAGCAGATCTGCTTTAGAGCCAGAGAACCAAGTCAGCAGAGCTGGTCTAGCTGACACTGACTGACTGACACTGATTGATTGACACTGACTGACACTGATTGACTGACACTGACACTGATTGACTAATACTGACTGACACTGATTGACTGACACTGACTTACTGACACTGACTGACGGACTGACACTGACTGACACTGATTGACACTGACTGACACTGATTGACTGACACTGACTGACACTGACTGACTGACACTGACTGCCTACTCTCTACTACTCTACTACTCACTCTCTACTCTCTCTCTACTACTCACTCTCTACTACTCACTCTCTACTAATCTACTACTCTCTACTGTGGAATTTTAGTTTGTGTACTAAACATTATCTACGCCATCTTGCAGACTCACGTATGAGCATACACGACAGCCATTTTAGGTACCATGGTCTCCCTGTTCACGATCGCCCGTCAGCACACTTCCCTGAACCTTGCGAGTCTTCCCTGCGCACCCTGGCTGCCCCCGCACTCACATGCACAAGTCATGAACCCTCCCCTCCCATGACTCTGTCTCAAGGAATCACACCCCGCGCCTGACCAACACCTCCTTTCCGTCCATGAATACCCCTCCTTTGATGACCCCTTCCTCTGAACCCGACTGCCTGTACGAACCGCTGGTCATCCTTTAGCCCGAGGATACAGTTTATTGCCCACTACTGTATGCACTCGCTTTTCCTGAAAGGAGCCACTATTGATCACGACCTCCCCACCCCCTGAGATTCGATCAGGCGCACACATTCCAAAGGAATCGGCAGAACACTCAGCTGCGTGATAGCCCCCTCCCAATCATATGAGGGGAAAAGGCCCCTACTGTTGTCATGTGTTGGAAGGGGCCGGAACTGGGGGGGTGCCGGTGATGTCGTTCTCATACTTCACAATGTCCCTGTTGTAATAAAGGACGTTCACATGTCTTAAACCAGTGTATAAAAGACCAGGTCTCAAAGAGGTTGAGAGAGCACCTCGAGACGATACCTTGTTGTCCGATCTGATGTGTTCTACTCGGTCGGAATAAAACTTGTTTCCTGTCTTCCTGTCTCCAGCGCCTGCCTCTTTATTGAATAACTTCGTATGGTATTAGAGGCGTTTTACGCCGGGCAAATTTAACTTAGGAAACATCTACTGAAATCGCCTGACCATTTTTAATTGATCTTTATCAATTGGCGTCCCAAACGCGGGGCCCATCAGCGACACGTGGATCCAGTGGGAGAGGTCCCGACGACAGAGTGAACAACTGCAACGATCGGGAGAGCTCCTGTCCGATAGACCCTCATCTGACAGTCGATCATCTGAACTTCACTGATTCCGAGCAGACCTCTCCCGAGTGATCTACGGTCCTGACTGGGAACCACCAGGAGTGCCGCCATAGCAACAAGAGAATAGAGGACAATCGGGCGCTGGAAGCGGAAGACGAGAAACTGTCCATGCGGTCCGGGTAAGGTCGTGACATACGACAAATTGCGAAATTGATTGATTGATTGTTTGAAAATACTAGTATTACTTATTGACTGTTTCTGAGAAATTCTCTATTTGCAAACAAGCACAGAATCGCCATACTCTGTTTAGTCTTTGCAGATAGTGAAGGGTAGGCAACGCAAGCCTTTAACACGTCGTGCCTACTTTTCTCCTCATTGATTGATTGATTGAATCGAGCATTGAATTGTTCGAAGTTGGTTCTCTTAAGGATCTTCTCTGCCTGCAAACGGGGAAGAATAGGAATATTCTCTCTCCCTTTGCAGATAGTGAAGGGTAGGCAACGCAAGCCTTTAACACGTCGTGCCTATTTCATTCCTCATTGATTGATTGTTTGGCCAAACATTGACTGTTTGGAATTGGTTCTTTCTGGAGGTATTCTCTGTTTGCAAATAGCGTAGAATAGAATATTCTGTCCAGTCTTTGCAAATAGTGAAAAGATAGGTAGTGCAGGCTTTTGCCCCCCATTGTAATCCGTCATGCCTATCTTCTCCCCATTGGTTAATAGTTGGGTCAACCCGGACCGCTTATTAGAGATGAACCATCCAGCTCCACTGGAAGGCACCCCTAATAAGGACATGTTTACTAAGCAAGGACTAGTCGCTATAGCTTATAGTAAGTTATGGCATAAATATTAAGCATGGGCGGATTTTGCGGATCCACGATTCGCGGATTTAGCGGATCCACGGATCGTGGATCCGCAAAATCCGCGGATTTAGCGGATTTGCGGATTTGGGGGGCGGGGCTTCATCGAGTGTGTGGGCGGGGCCAAACGGACGGGGCTTCCACGCGAGCGCACATGCCTCTTGTGTGTCTAAAAGGTCAGAGACCGATCAGAGCAGCATCACAGCGGATTTTCGATGATATATTTGGGAAGAAGGCACATCTGCCCAGCCTCCCAATGCTCACGATTTTTTTTGGGCTGATTAATGAGTCACTGCATTTGCGCTTCAACTAGTTCCAGCGACCAAGTGTGTGTTACTATGCAATCGCGCCGAAGTGCGCAGGGGTCCCTTGAGTGAAATGTCCATCATAGTGGGTAAATGGCGGGAA
Source organism: Lissotriton helveticus (assembly GCF_964261635.1). NCBI lineage: Eukaryota > Metazoa > Chordata > Amphibia > Caudata > Salamandridae > Lissotriton > Lissotriton helveticus. The sequence goes on along the minus strand of NC_136057.1, from coordinate 866,199,650 downwards.
GACGGTGCACACCTCGAGTGTGTGGGCGGGGCCAAACGGACGGGGCGTCCATGCGAGCATGCCTCTTGTGTGTATAAAAGGGCAGAGACCGATCAGAGCAGCAGATAAATTTTTGGGCTGATGAATGAGTCACTGAATTTAAGCTTCAAGTAGGGCACATGCTTTATTGATATCCGCAAGTGTTTCCTGTTGAGGTATATTTTTTGTGCCAGGACCGTCGTGCCAGAATGAACCCTGCCCCTCATATTTATTCGAGAAGACACCTCCACCCTGCCCCTCATATTAATTCGGGAAGACACCTCCGTTTTTCAGCATTGTAAATAATTTACGATGGCGCCGGCAAGCTGCCGGCGCCATCCTGCAAAAGGAAGCTCCAACTGATAAAATAAAGCAGGCGCTCGAGCCCCTGCTTTATCTTATCTGTTAGAGCTTCCTGTCGAAGCTAATTAAGTAACCATTTGGGGATGGCGCTGGCAGCTTGCCGGCGCCATCGTAAATTATGCATTAGGCTAAGGCTTGAACTTTTGACCGCAAAATCCGCTCCGATCGCGGATTGCGGATTCTCGGTAAATCCGCGAGAGTTCGCGGATCGCGGATTTACCAAAAATCCGCAAAATCCGCGATCGGAGCGGATTTTGCGCTCATGCTTAATAAATATACAAAAAAGGATCCTGAAAGTCAGTAGCCACTGATAGGTTCTTTTGATGAAAATAAAATAAAAACACTAGAAGCAGCTGTAAAAATAAACAAGGCAACGCCCACTATGCTTGATAGTATTGGCATGTGGCGCAAAGAAGCAGAACATCGCAGGAAAAGAGAGGAAGCGAAAATAGTGAAAGAGTTACGAAAAGCCGCCCATCTGGCCGCAAAAGAACTAGATGAAGAAATAAGAAGAAGAGAGGAAGTTAAACAAACGCAAGAATCAGGACTGGCAGGCCAATGATCTGTCAGGACCACCTCTGCGCTCTACCCGGAGATGCCCTCCAAACAGCGGGCAAATGACGAGTTACTGCTCGGTCCTCCAATTATCTACATGCCTCCTCCTTATGCTCCCAGCCAGCCTCTAGCACAACACTCACCAGTTCAAAGTGCAGGTGTGGGTGACCCTAGCGCTAGTGCCCCGGCTCTTACGGCCTTCGCACCAGCCGCATTGGTAACAACAGCAGATGAACATGAGACTAGCAGGCACCTAACAGCCAGACCAAATAGGTTGAGCAAAGATGAGCGGGATGGAATCGACAAGATAGCAAAAACATTGGTAGAACGGAAGGAGAGCGAAGAATATACGATGAATATGCACAATTCACATGCCGGTAGTCACAGACGGCATTTCATTTTACGGTTCAGCTACCACACCCTGAACGCATATGAGGATAGGTACCAGAATAAGGGTCCTGCAAAACTGACGACTCTATATAGAAGGGTCGATGTTGGAGATGGGACTGAGAGCGATGTGACGGACCTCTTCATGCAAACGCTTGAGGTCTTCCGCCACCTCGCGGAACAGAAACCAGAGGTCAAGATCACAGTCCCTGAGACGATTGAGCCCTCATTAGAAGCAGCCAACACTATGATGCCTATCAGAGAAGCCGCCCCCTATTGGGTTCCCCCAAGAGGTCAGGGAACAAACGATGATATCAACCACGCAGATGCAAAAGGGAGGGTTGTGTACAACTGGGTTTACCAACCATGGGATCGGCAAGATATTTTAACTTTTAGACAAACCCTGCCCGATTTACGAAAGAACCCTACAGCATTTTATACAGAACTAGGCACAGCCTTGGGCTCAACCATAATGACTCTATCGGACATTGATTTGTTTTTCGGGTTGTGTCTGCCGGCTGATGTGTGGAAGCAAATCCGGAAAGCCGACCACACGGACCTGTTCGGACACACCTGGAAACAACTCGATGACCTAGATAGGCAGCGAGAGCCCGGAAAGAAACCTGTAAAAGACATACTGGAACTCCCCGACAAAATAGTACAGAAGCTAAAGACGTTGATCCCAGAAAAGAAGGTAGACTGGTCGGTAGTCACGGCTTGTCGTCAGAAACCTCAGGAAGATGTATCAGAATATTTCTCCCGATTTGAAACAGTGTTCTCCGACTACAGTGGTCAAGATATGACCACCGCAACCGGACAACACCTATTCGTGCAAAACTACATAAAAGGGCTATCGCAAGAGGTCTCCCAAAAGTTACAGACGAGTGAGAGTAGTTGGGGAGCCTCCAAACCTGCAGCTATCCTTCAGATGGCTCAGTATTATGAACACCAAAAGAACGAGAACGAGAGGGCGAATGAGAAAAAGAAAAAGGACTTAAAGGAACGAGTGATGATTGCCCAATTGCATGAAGTGACTACAGGAAGGGAACGATATAGGGGAAACTACCAGTCGAATGCCCCTAGGAATTGGGCCCCTAGAGACCGCAACTCCACACCTGGCGCTCCACGAACTGACCTCGATGAGAACCAGTGTGCATTTTGCAAAGAATTTGGGCATTGGAAGTCTCAATGCCTGGCCCTTCGGGAAATGATTAAAAATAAAGAGACAAGAGACATGACAAATGGCTCCAAAACTGGAGGGCAGGGACGAGGGCAGACCCGCGACACCACCAATGACCGATCTGGCAGACCAAACACATTTGACCGCCCCCGACAGAATCAGTGCCAACAGTCCGACTGCAACAATGCTCACGACTCTGCATAGGACTGCCAGGGGCAAGGGAGGGATCCAGTCGAGCTCTGTGTTGACCAGCAAGGTCCTTACGTCACTGCTAAGGTCCTGGGTACAAAGTCTCCATTTTTGGTAGACACTGGAGCGACACGTAGTGTATTATCAAAACGACTGATTCCAAGGGCACCCTTGTCTGGCTCACACATCACCTCGATAGGTTTCGATGGAACGCCCTCCACTAATCCCCTGTCTGTACCTATCTCCTTTGACCTAGGAAACAATCCCACTGACACAACATTTCTGCTCTCCTCCAACTCCCCTGACGCCATTATGGGAATTGATTTACTGAAACATTTCCGAGCTACTATTAGGTGTTCCCCGGATGGAGTCCGAGTCATCCTGTACGACAACCCGAGCATGTCCAGACCCTACCCCGCACGACATATGTACGCCATAACAGATGCTGACCTATCCTTGCTCGATACCCTACCCCTGTACCTATGGGCCAGAAACGACTCGGATGTAGGACGAATGATGATCGATCCTGTACACATAACTGTTCGACCAGATGCAATACTCCCGAAACTCCCACAGTACCGGATATCGCCCGAAGGCGAGAAGGCATTGGTAGTGATTATTCAGTCCTTGGTGGATGCAGGAGTGGTAGAGGAAGTGGTTAGTAATGTCTGCAATAGCCCTATCCTACCCATTGTTAAGAAGCAAGGTGAGGGAGATGAGAAAGCTTACCGCTTCATCATCGACCTGCGAGAAGTCAACAAAGTGGTGGTGCCACAGTATCCCGTAGTCTCAGACATCGCCACCATCCTGACTCTCATCCCGTCCACTGCCACCACCTTCACCGTTATTGATCTTAAAAATGCATTTTTCTCTATCCCCATCCATCCAGACAGCCGTTATCTCTTCGGCTTCACTTTAAAAAACCGTTCATACCGATTTTGTAGAGCTCCCCAGGGCTACACTGAAAGTCCCAGCATTTACAGCCAGGCCCTCAAAAGACAGCTGGACGCCGTCCAGCTACCAGATGGAGTGGTGTTGATCCAATATGTTGACGATATCTTTTTGGCGGCCGACACCACTCCACTTGCAATCACAGCCACTATCCAACTCTTGCACTTTCTTGCGGAGAATGGCCACAAAGTCTCCAAAAAGAAACTGCAGTTCTGTCAGCCCCAAGTAACATACCTAGGCCACCTCCTGTCCAAAGAAGGGAGGAAACTTACGCCCGACCGAATCCAAACCATCCTAGACACCCCCATTCCAAAAACGCAGAAGCAAGTCCGTTCATTAGTGGGCCTTACTTCTTTCTGCCGACAATGGTTACCAAATTTCAGTCTCATTATAAAACCCCTACTTTCCCTGTTGGCCAAAGATGTTCCGTTCCCACTCCCGTGGACTCCCGAATGCCAAGCATCCTTTAAGGAGTTGCAGGATGCCCTTTGCTCGGCACCCGTTCTAGGAACACCAGATTACTCCAAGCCCTTCTCCCTCTTCACTCACGAAAGGGAGGGATGCGCATTGTCTGTTCTAACTCAGCCCATCGGCGCCAAACAACGCCCTTGTGCCTACTTCTCTGCCACTCTTGATCCAGTCGCCAGAGCTCTACCTGCCTGCGTTCGAGCAGTAGCCGCTGCTGCTGTCTCTATCCGCCAGAGTGAGGGAATTGTGCTTTCGAACTCTCTCACGGTATTAGTGCCCCATGCAGTTGACACCCTTTTGAACCAGACCAAGACTCAACACCTGACTAGTGCACGACTGACAGGGTACGAATTGACTCTACTTGCACCCCATATCACCCTGAAGAGATGCACGACATTGAATCCTGCTACACTGTTACCCTTGCCCGAAAATGACCCCGATGGGCCCCCTATACACGACTGTGTGACCCTCACGGACGAACAGACTAGGAGTAGAATTGACCTCCGAGACATTGCTTTTACAGATCCTGATGGAGAACTATGGGTAGATGGCTCTTGTATCAAACTCCCAGACGGCACCACTTCTGCTGCCTATGCGGTGACGACAGCTCGAACAGTAGTTGAAACAGCTCGCATCACACAACGATCCGCACAGGCAGCAGAACTAATTGCCCTCACACGAGCATGTATCATAGCAGCAGGAACCACGGCAAACATTTACACGGACAGCCAGTACGCCTTCGGGGTGGTTCATCATTTTGGGCTCCTGTGGAGGGAAAGGGGATTCCTGACGTCCCACGGTACGCCCATCCTTCACGGAGATTTAGTCTCCGCCCTGATTGAAGCAGTTCTTCTCCCCAAACGATTAGCAGTGATCAAATGCCAAGCACACAAGAAGGTGACAGACCTAGTCGGACAGGGAAACGCACTGGCCGACACCACTGCCCGAACCACAGCTGAGAATAGGACAACGACACGCATGTATGTGACCAGGTCACAAGCAGAAAAATGGACCGACGCTAGGGAAACAATTAGGGACATCCAGTCGGCTAGCACACCTCTCGAACTGACTGAATGGGCACGGGTGGGTCTAAGGGACGATGAGGACTGCTGGCGGACAAAAGACACGAACAAATGGTTGCTGCCTGATGCATACTTGATCCCCATACTGACAACGGCACACTCCCCTGCACACATAGGTTCTGCCCCCATGATTGAACTCATTTCTAAAGTCTGGCACAACAACAAGATCCCCGACTCAGCCAAACGCCTAGTCCAGCAGTGCCTTATCTGCCTACAACACAACCCCGGGAAAGGAACTGTGGTACCCCGGGGAGGGTTTGGGATCCCCGACCACCCCTTTGAGGTCCTCCAGATGGATTACATCCAATTAGAGAGGTGCCAAGGCTTGAAGTACGTATTAGTCATTGTATGTGCCTTCAGCAAATGGGTGGAAGCCTATCCGTCCCGAGATAACACTGCCATGACTCCTGCCAAAGTACTACTGAAAGAGTTTTTCCCTCGCTACGGCCTTTGTCGAATTTTATGGAGCGACAATGGCCCCCACTTCATAGCTGAAGTTATCCAACTAATCCTGAAGGGGTTGGGGGTAAAACAGAGGTTCCACGCAGTCTTCCACCCCCAATCCGCTGGCCTGGTAGAACGACACAACGCTACACTGAAACTGAAACTGTCAAAAATAGTGGCCACCACAGGACTTAAGTGGCCAGATGCCCTTCCACTGGCATTACTATCGATGCGCTCCACTCCCACTAAGCACCACTTGACCCCCTACGAAGTTGTGTTTGGGCGGCCTATGAACCTCTGGACTGCCCCCAAACCGACCTCCATTCACGACGTCCCCGACGTCCTGCTGTCAGATTATTTATGCAAATTAACTAAAACGTTGTCTGTCATTCATCAACAGGTGCAGCAGGCCATCCCCGATGCTTCCAGGGGTCCCGGTCACGATATCCAACCGGGGGACTACATCCTAATCCGGAACTTTCAACGAGCGAAGAGTCTGGAACCCCGGAAGACGGGCCCCTGGCAAGTACTGATCACCACTCGGACGGCTCTTCGAGTGGAGGGGAAGAAGAACTGGCTGCATGCACACCACTGCAAGAAGGTTTCCTCGACCCTGGCCACGACAGCCAACGTCAGCACCCAAGAAGAGCTCCTGAACAAAGACCGACCATCACTGAACTGCTACCCTGATACCGAGGCACTTGAACTTGCAAAACACTCTGATCCCACTGTGCCATCTCGAGAAGGGTATTTCCTGCGTCGAAAGGAGGGAGCTTCGGCTAAGTAGGCCACTGACTAAGTTAAAAATCTCAGAACGGTGACCCAAAGCAACCAAGGGTTACCCGGAGAGAAGCTAAACAAAGTCTGTGGTTCTGCCCACTACCGAGCACCTTGAAGATGAAGATGATGGAAGCGCCAGATAAGAAGATGATGGAAGCGCCAGATAAGAAGACGTCGGAAGCAGCAGGAAATACCCACTACAGGAATCCAAAGACTGACAATTTGCACAAATCAAAGACAATCGATTTCTTCATTGTCTTCCTCTTTTGCCTCCTCCTCATGACGTCCTTCTGGATCTTGGAGGAAAGCACACCCGCTCACCAGATGTTGCCAACCACTGTCCAGCCAACCACCATGAAAGAGCACCACCTGATCACCCTTTCACCTCAGCTCCGAGAAAGGCGTAGGGAGTTCTGGAACAATTCCTTCGTACAACTGTTGCACCAGCACAACCTTGCTGCAAATGCCACGAACTGCTGGATCTGTGGGTTGCTCCCACATGCTACCGGACACTCAATCCCCTTCATCCCTTCTCCTTTCTCAGTTCACGGCTCCTGCCTCGCCTGGTTGATCCTCATGCAGGAAAGCCACAAGGACAACGCCGCTTCTGGTCAGACAGTGTCACACTTCTACTATGGGTTCTGGCTGAACAATACAGGAAAGCCCTTTTGTCCTGCAATTTCAGGTTCAACCTTCCTTACGAACATCCCTGCCAAAGAAAGGGTCGAAATGCAAGTGCTCCACAATCCAGCCAGACCCACCTTCTCCCACCTGCGGAAACAAACGGCTGCCACCCTGACCGTGGCCCTGTCTGTCATCAATGTCACAGGACTCGTATGCCTCGAAGGACAAGGAACGCAACTGGTGGGTCACAGTTCTTGTCGCATCACCAAAACATTGGTCTCAGCTGACCCCCCCTCCTTTGTTGCTTCCCCGAATATGTACTTTCTTTGTGGCACCAAAGCTTACACTTGGCTCCCAAGAGGCTGGAGGGGTACGTGCTACATCGCCTTCATTCTTCCTCCCACGTATGTGGCTCCAGCCAACCACCACCGGCAAAAGCGCACAGGAGATGTTGAACAAGCCGACTCCACCGGAGCACAGTTCCTGGATGCAGCAAAGGGACTTGTTCCTCTGTGGGGACCAATGGCAAATAGCCGCGCTATCCGACACCTGACTCAGGCATTAGAAACAACCATTAACATCACCGCTGGCATCCTCGCCAACAACACGGCTGAGCTTCAGGCCGTCCGCCTGGTGGCTCTTCAAAACCGTCTTGTTCTAGATGTGGTTCTGGCCGACCGCGGAGGAGCATGCCGCATCATCGGCTCCAGCTGTTGCACCTACGTGCCAGATAACTCACCTTCAGTCTACAAAGCAATCGAACACCTCCACAGACTGTCCTCAGAGGTTCACCAGGAGCAGGAAGGATGGTCGCTTGGAGGCTGGTTCTGGGACACTTTGAAGAACTGGGGATGGAGATTGTTCACGTTTTTATTGATACCAATCATGATACTGTGTGGGTGTTGCTTAGGTATTCAATGTTTACCATCTTTATGTGCACTCATTTCCAACTGTATGTGCCCAAAGACTTTGAACTTTAAAACTGAGCACATGAGTCCCCTATACGAGATAGAGGTGCGTGGTCTCATGGGGATCGATCCGAACTGACAAGCTGGCGAGACATGTTAAAGGGAGGACTGTGGAATTTTAGTTTGTGTACTAAACATTATCTACGCCATCTTGCAGACTCACGTATGAGCATACACGACAGCCATTTTAGGTACCATGGTCTCCCTGTTCACGATCGCCCGTCAGCACACTTCCCTGAACCTTGCGAGTCTTCCCCGCGCACCCTGGCTGCCCCCGCACTCACATGCACAAGTCATGAACCTTCCCCTCCCATGACTCTGTCTCAAGGAATCACACCCCGCGCCTGACCAACACCTCCTTTCCGTCCATGAATACCCCTCCTTTGATGACCCCTTCCTCTGAACCCGACTGCCTGTACGAACCGCTGGTCATCCTTTAGCCCGAGGATACAGTTTATTGCCCACTACTGTATGCACTCGCTTTTCCTGAAAGGAGCCACTATTGATCACGACCTCCCCACCCCCTGAGATTCGATCAGGCGCACACATTCCAAAGGAATCAGCAGAACACTCAGCTGCGTGATAGCCCCCTCCCAATCATATGAGGGGAAAAGGCCCCTACTGTTGTCATGTGTTGGAAGGGGCCGGAACTGGGGGGGTGCCGGTGATGTCGTTCTCATACTTCACAATGTCCCTGTTGTAATAAAGGACGTTCACATGTCTTAAACCAGTGTATAAAAGACCAGGTCTCAAAGAGGTTGAGAGAGCACCTCGAGACGATACCTTGTTGTCCGATCTGATGTGTTCTACTCCGTCGGAATAAAACTTGTTTCCTGTATTCCTGTCTCCAGCGCCTGCCTCTTTATTGAATAACTTCGTATGGTATTAGAGGCGTTTTACGCCGGGCAAATTTAACTTAGGAAACATCTACTGAAATCGCCTGACCATTTTGAATTGATCTTTATCACTACTACTCACTCTCTACTACTCACTCTCTACTTCTCTACTACTCACTCTCTACTACTACTCTTTACTACTATCTCTCTACTACTCACTCTCTACAACTCCCTACTATTCACTCTCTACTACTCACTCTCTACTACTCACTCGCTACTACTCTCTACTACTCACTCTCTACTACCCACCCTCTACTACTCTACTACTCTCTACTACTACTCTCTACTGCTCACTCTCTACTACTCACTCTCTACTACTCTCTACTACTCTCTACCACTCACTCTCTGCTTCTCTCTACTACTCTCTCTCTACTACTCGCTCTCTACTACTCACTCTGTACTAGTCTACTACTCTCTACTACTCACTCTCTACTTCTCTTCTACTTTCTACTACTCACTCTCTGCTACTACTCTACTACTATCTCTCTACTACTCACTTTCTACTACTCACTCGCTACTACTCTCTACTACTCACTCTCTACTACTCACTCTCTACTAGTCTACTACTCTCTACTATTCACTCTCTACTACTCACTCTCTACTTCTTTACTACTTTCTACCACTCACTCTCTACTACTCTCTACTACTCTGTCTCTACTACTCACTCTCTACTATTCACTCTCTACTACTCATTCTCTACTACTCTCCACTAATCACTCTCTGCTACTCGCTCTCCACTACTCTCTACTACTCACTCTCTGCTACTCACTCTCTACTACTCTACTACTCACTCTCTACTACTCTACTACTCTCTCTACTACTCACTCTCTACTACTCTCTACTACTCATTCTACTACTCTCTACTACTCTCTACCACTCACTCTCTGCTACTCTACTACTCACTCTCTCCTACTCTCTACTACCCTCTCTCTACTACTCACTCCACTACTCTCTACTACTCACTCTCTACTAGTCCCTCTCTACTACTCACTCTCTACTACTCACTCGCTACTACTCACTCTCCACTACTCACTCTCTACTACTCACTCTCTACTACTCTCTACTACTCACTCTACTGCTCCACTACTCTCTACTACTCTCTCTACTACTCACTCTCTGCTACTCTCTCCACTACTCACTCTCTACTACTCTCTACTACTCACTCTCTACTACACACTCTCCACTACTTGCACTCTACTACTTGCTCTCTACTACTCACTCTACTACTCACTTTCTACTACTCTCTACTACTTACTTTCAACTACTCTCTACTACACACCCTCTACTACTCACTCTCTGCTACTCTCTACTACTCTCTCTCTACTACTCACTCTCTACTGTCTACTACTACTCTATACTACTCTATACTACTCACTCTGACACTGATTGACTGACACTCACTGACTGACACTGACTGAATTACTGACACTTACTGACACTGATTGGCTGACACTGACTGACTGACATTGACTGACACTGACTGACACTGATTTACTGACACTGATTGACTGACACTAACTGACTGAATGACACTGACTGACACTGACACTGACTGACACTGACTGACTGACACTGACCTACTGACACTGACTGACACTGACTGACTACTCTCTACTACTCACTCTCTACTACTCTCCCTCCACTACTCTCTACTACTCACTCTCCACTACTCACTCTACTACTCACTCTCTACTACTTACTCTCTACTAATCTCTCTCTCTACTACTCTCTATTACTCACTCTACTACTTACTCTCTACTGCTCTCTACTACTCTCTCTCTGCTACTCACTCTCTACTACTCTCTGCTACTCACTCCCTACTACTCATTCTCTACTACTCTCTACTACTCACTCTACTACTTACTCTCTACTACTCTCTACTACCCTCTACTACTCACTCCCTACTACTCTCTACTACTCACTCTCTACTCTCTATTACTCACTCTCTACTCTCGACCTCGCTCTACCTCGCTCACTACTCCTCTCTACCTCTCTACCTCTACCTGTCTACCTCCACCTCTCTACCTCTACATCTCTACCTCTACACCTCTTGCCTCTCTAACTCTCTCTACACGCACACATATGCACATACATATGTGCATATATATGCATTTTTATATACGTTTGTGTATATGTATATACATACATATATAAACATATATATAATCTGCATATCTATATAAATACAAATATAAATGCATGCATACATATTCATACACATATATGCATACATATGCATGTTATGTACATGAAAGTTTGAAAATCACTAATAAAAGCAAAGCTAAAAAGCCACCTAATTACAAACAGAATTGCTTTAACTTAAACCAGGGCGAGACCTATTGTATTTTCAATGCTTGTTTACTCTGGTTCCGTCAAAAGGGCATTCAGATGTGTCACACATTTGCCATAAATTCTGAATGTTAGCACTCTAGTTGCTCATTAGATCACTGTAGTAAAGCATCCGCTCACCTTTAATGCAAAGATTAATGGCAAACATCTATGCAGACATTCCCCAAAGAACTGAATGAATTTTAATGGTTTTAATGGCGGCACCACATTTGGGGATTATTGAATGAAGACTACCAGTACCAGAATGCTTTGAATTACCTAATTGTGGTGTAATGGCAATAAAAGAAGGACACAAACTGGTGGTTTTGTTTGCCGATAATCTTTGCCTCAAAGGCTGCCCATGAGGAAGGGCGGTTTGGCCTAAAACGCGTCGGCAGCAAGATGGAAGGGGTTCTGTTCTGGTGAGATGCGAGCGATCCCCTGTGTGTGCCTCCACCCTTTGGGGAACCGTGTTTTGTGTGTGTGTGTGTATATTTATATATATATATATATGAGCCGAGATGTTTTAAACTCATATTGAATAATTGTTATGATAAAAATCAAATTGTTTTTATACAAGATGCTCACATAAAGTATGCAATAGACTGTAAATAACCATTTCAATGCATTTATGCTGTTATTTTCATCAAATAGCAATGGTCTAAAATTAATGAGAATGAAAACTGAATCTCTTAATTGGCATCTACATATGTTTAAACAAATTATTTATTATGCAAAATTAGCAAATTTGGAGCAAATGCATTAATGCAGGAAATTTGTGCTCGAATATTGTGTGTAACAACCGATGCAATGTTTCCTTTAACTGAATATTATTGTTGTTTGAGGACATAATATGGACAGAAGTATTTCTTCACTGTTTTCAATCACATGATCGCAATGTTTGAAAAAATGAGTATTTCAATTCATACCAAACTGCTGTGTCGCTATGTGATCAAGGTTACTTGATAACCGAAACGCGTCATGCCGATAAAACTATTTCATGCGAGCTATTAAAACTTTTCACCACTAATTTGCCTGCTTTTGGAGGTCCTTCTTTCTGTGTGGTGTGGAAATCGCCGAAAAGCAACAGATTCTGCAACGATATATATATATATGTATATATATATATATATATATATTTTTTTTTTTTTTTTTATTTTTTTTATATATATATATGGGATCCTGCTTCTCCCCAAGCTATGCCTGTTTGATGGTAGGCTGGTGGGAGGAGCGGGTCCTAAAAGTGGTGCATCGACAGGAATACAACAAACATGTGAAGTGTTGGTTACGCTTTATTGATGATGTTTTTATTCTGTGGTGTGGTAATGATGAAAGTGCTAAACTGTTTATTGACAAACTCAATGAAAATCAAGTGAATTTGAAATTTACTTCACACTTGAGTAGTCATGAAGTGGAGTTTCTAGATGTTAAAGTATATGTCGAGGCTGGAAACATTAACACCACACTCCACCAGAAAAAGACAGCCGGTAACTCCACATTACATGCCACCAGTGCTCACCCCCAACACCTTATAGAAAGCATATCTAACGGTGAACTACATCAGTGTATATATATTTGAGCTTTTCAAAGAGTACAAACCCACTTGGGCAGAATTGTAAAAAGTTCCGGGAATGTGGAATTGGGTACATTTAGTGTGAGCTCCCAGAGGGGAATGAAATGTGATTGTCCGTTGAGGCAATAGTTAGCCCACAGGGACAGAATTGATTGAATGGCTGTATTAAACGGAAATTGCCCACATGTACAGAAATGTATAAACGATACAGTGTCATACAAAACATAAATGGAACCATGTAATTATCGTGCGAAATGCTGGCTGGATAAAATAATGTCATATGGCGTGATCAAAATGATAATTTAGAATTTACTAAAGGTGAATGTATTGATACTTATAATTTTGGAATATTTAAAGATGGCAGCCACGTTTACAAGCATTCACGTGTGTTGGGACAGGGAGTCCTACTTCACTTTTTATGTTCTGAACACTTTAAATGCATTGACAAAGAAAACTGCTTTACCCGTGACCAAGGTGCGGCTGCACCGAAACGCGTCAGGCGTTTGGACAATTTTGTTGTGAATAAATCTTCACGCACCACGAATTTGGGTTCGAGTTTGCTCCTTTTCTGGATTTGAAAGGTTTGCGCATTAAGAACATATATATATATATTTATATATATATATATATATATATATATATATACATATGTATATATATATATATATATATATATATATATATATATATATATATATATATATATATATATATATATATGTGCAACCACACAGTCCAACCAATCCTAGTCAGAGAAGAACGGCCAGCACTCCGGTGTAAAGATGTATTAAAGTTTATTTGTTCTCCAAACCCCCTTCACCCCCGACAGACGCGTTTCGCAGTTAAGCTAAGTTAATATAAATATATATATATATATATATATATATATATGTATATATATATATATATATGTATATATATATATATATACTCAATTTGTTTAGGGACGGACAGACATTCAGGCACAACAGAGTAAGGCCATTGCTATTGACAAACTACACTTCTATAGTTACTACAGTCGGAAAGGACCCAAAACAGTAGTATATGTACTTCATTTTAGACCTGGATTATTTCCAGCAGTATATATATTACTGTTGTGGGTCCTTTCCTACTGTAGTAACTATAGAAGTGTAGTTTGCCATAAGAAAGGACCTTACTCTGTTGTGCCTGGATATATGTCCCTCTCTAAACAACATTGTTAGCCCTCCCTAAACCGATCCTGTTGAGAGTTCCACTGAAGACAATGAAGTAGTTTTGGACTTATAATGGCTGGTATAAGCCCGAAGCTCCAACATTCCAATGCATGTCTTCATGTTTCTCCCTTTCTAATTTAGAACATTCTACCCTTAGTGGATGGAATTATCTAACAGCATTATAGACCTTCATACTCGGGCTATACTCATTGTTAGAGGCCCTCTCCCTCCTTATAGGCCCTCGCTTGTGGCTCAGGCCTTTACCACAGGTTCAGGGGCTTTCTTCAGCAGCTGGCTATAAGCCTTTAGTAGTAAACTTACATATGTGAGGTTCTCCCCATAGAAAAGATAGAAGAGGTGGAGGTGAAGATTTTCCACTTAGAGGTTTGTGTATTGTGTGGTTTGTGATTTGCAAAATGCAGTTTGTGAATCAGGCCCAAAGAGTTCTGAGGTGAGTGATACATCCGATTTTAAAGTATTTGCTACACTGTATCATTAAACAAAAATGAACTACTTTTAAAGAGTATTATTGTTACAATTAAAAAAAGGGCCTGTTATAGTGAAATTCAGCTCCAAAATATTTCCCATTTCACTGTTTAAGACATGAAGCGCGTTGTCACTGACTACAACCACGGTATGACATCACTACTTTAACGCCTTAACCGCCGCGTTTTTTCCGCCACGGTGCGGGTGTTCTATGGGGTGGGCGGGGCTTCGTCGGCCGTTGGCCGACGGCAGCACTGGGGAGGAGTGGCCGACAGGAGCACGTAATGGGTTAAATAAACTTATATAAGTGAAGTGCAACATAATAATAATAATAATAGTAATCCTGTATTTGTAAAGCGCACAGCTACCAGTAGGTTTCCCAGCGCTGGGGGCTGTCGGGAAGATTAAGAAAGCTATTGCCCAGAGTCACATGGTGCTGGGCAGACCCCTGCTGCCGGTGATCAAACTGTGATCCCCAGCGTCCGGCATCTGTCGCCCAGGCTGCTGCGCCACACCTCTTCCACAGACGCCCTGGCCGCTGCGCCACACCTCTTCCACAGAGTTATGTGAGTAGATTCAGCAGAGAAGGTGAAAATGCAAAGAGGTGACATTTAGGTAAACGTGTCATGGAGTTTCTGGTAACGCTGCATTGCAATTAATAGTTTTCTGGGATTTTTAGGGTGCTGATTTTGGAATTATAAAGCTTGCATGTAAATGCGAAAATGCACGATTTGAACAATTTAAATAATGTGTGCTCTACTACTATCCTTTGTACATTTGTTTTCTTTTTCTTTCATTCCGATATTTCCATGACAGTACCACAAATATTATCTTGCCGTAAGCCTTCTTTCTCCAATAAGCTTTAACTATGCTCACAGATACTTTTCATCAAACTCATTTCATTGTTTCCTTCCGTAATGAACACAATCTTTTGCGTGTTTTTTAAGTAACTTGGCACTGAAATAACCTAAAGACCTTAAGACTTGTATACAAACAAAATACTTTGTTCTCTACGCTTTTCACATGAATCACATCAATCAAGACAGAACACATCTTTTTCACATTTATGATTGTGTGTATAAGGGAAAAGGGGTGTAAACTTTTCAATCAAGTAAATCTTTTTTCATTGTGAAAAACTGTGGGAGTAAACAGACTTGGAGGATTCCAGCAGGCAGTCTGCTAAAGTAATTATGGAGGGCACTTCAAAGGAATGATCGCTCTACAACCTGCTTCCAAGTGAAAGGCTATTAAACGAGAGATGCTTAAAGCGCTGGGAATGAGAAACAGATTTCACAATAGGCTTTTCCTTTCAGTTAGAAGTAGAATTTTACAAGCAATTTAAAGATTATGCATAAAAACATGAGGTTGTTTCTTTATAAAAAAAGAGAAAGGGGTCGGTGAAAGTCCTTCGTGGAATGTGACCAGACAAGCCGTCACTGCATAAGCTATTGTATTGTTCACGTTAAACATTGACTTTGTAACATATTCCTTGCAATTCCATTTATAAGTCTCTGGATTCATTTTAGAGATATGGGATACAGGATAAGGCAGCAGCTGGTTATCCCTGGTGTGTAATTGATAACTGGGGATGGTGGGACAAATCTCAATCACTTTGCTTTAAGGGTGAAGTAATGGGTTGCAAGGCATCTTGCTGGTGACTGGAAGGAAGCTGATAGCCAGCAGAACAGTACAGTGATGAATGCTTTTCTTTAGTGTCTGACAAAGCTGTGTTCAGGCCTTCATCAGAGATATTCCTGTATGCGGCAAGATACTTTAATCACCTTTTCTTTACTAACGGGTCACTTACTTAGTACTTGCTGCTGTGCTGGCAACTCCAGAAAAACGTATTTAGAGTTTGGTAAATGGGATACTATGTCACTAACTTGGTGGCTGCCCCTTAAACCATACTACAAGTGCCTTATAGCCTACGGCACTTGTAATTCGGTGAACAGGACTACCGCCATGTTTTGACTGAGTATCCCCTCCGCTAAACTCTAATAAGGTCCTTAGCTCTCATTATTTATTTATTTATTTATAAAGTTAGTTAACATGATACCGAGGCAGTAACAGAACACATAGAAATCCTAATCCCTGATAATTTACTGGTGCAGAATTACTGCACCATTACGAGATTGCACCCTAGGAATCGGGTTTACTACAGAATCTGTTGTTCCGCAATGTTTTCCACATGGTTTTCTGAAATTTGGATATGTATTCCATAGGCATATTCCATCAGGTTTACTTGTGGAATGTGTTCTCAGAATACCCAAGCGCCACAATGGAGTACCTTGATACTCATACCTATATCAAACCACTGCCTGATGCACATTTCTAATGAAGTATGTGACTAAAGCTTTCAGGTACGTAAAGTTTCCTTAAGAAAGTTACTGTCTTTGCTAGGAAATGATCTGAAACCTAAAAAATATTCTATTGAGTACAAATATAATTTTCAAACTACCGATTCACTAGCAAGAGTTAGTGGAATATCTGTGTGTTCCATCAAACAGTCTCGAATTTTCCTTACAAAGACAAGGATAGACATAGGTGCAAAAAGTTAAAATGACAGTCCGACATGGAAAGATGACTTCTTCTTTCAGAATTCCGTCTCCATTTGGAAAGATGATGGTGCATGGATTGATCAATACAGTGGTAATGAAGAGATGAGGAATCGAGGGACTGCTTTAAATTTTGGCGGAGAGGGTACTTCATTGCAACAGCAATGGAGTTCCCTCCCCACCAACATTATAATCAGCTTGCCTTATTTAGAATCGAGTTGACCATAGGTTTGATGACAGCAGAAACGACTCCATCTCTGCCGAGGAGTAACCCCTCTGATGGTCCAACATTGTATGAGTCGGAGATGTGGCTGTATGTCCACCCACCTAATTTAGATTTATGGGCATACAGCAGATTTTCAATACCCGTCACCACCAGTAAAAATGTGGCTGTAGGGGGCATTGAGAAGTGCTCAACAACTCCCTCGCCTTGGGCTGAAAGTCCCATGGCGAGGAGGGCATTGATCTTTTTAATTTTGAAAAATCAAAACCTGCTTTGGGTTTTTCATTTTGAAAATATAAAACAACATTGAAAGTTTGCTAGACAGCTCCATCACATTAATGGAGCCGTGCATCAAAACTTACCATGCATTGACAGAAACTGCCATGGCGGCGGTTCCTATCAATGCTAGAAACGTCTGTTGGGCCAGTGGACATTTCTGAATTTGGTGGGCGGCACCTCCTTCAGGACAACAGAGAACTTTACTCCACTGCCCTGGTGAAGAAATGGCTGTCCGCCAAGAATTAGATTGGACTCTGAGTGTCTTCTATTAGCTTCAATTATCTTTTTATGTGCAAGGATGAAAAGGTAGAATAAGTAGAATCTGCCTGTTGCAGTAACAATAAATAAAGTAGGCATAGTCCATTGCTGGAATATTTTCCTAGCAATAGGTTCAGGCAGTAAGAACAGAAATGGGCATGGTATCTTGAGAGGTAATGGCACGCACGTCATTAATTCGAGTCTGGCAACGTTTGGTGTACAAGCAGGAGCAAAAAATATCACAATGGTGTAAATGGGAAATTTTGCAGAGCAAACTGAAATGGGCAGAGGGGGTGGGGAACCATTAGATATGGTAGGTTGAGAACTGAGAGTTAAATTGTGCCCCCAGGACGTATAAATTTATGACGCAAAGCAAGAACTTAAGATATTAGGGAAAGAATTTTCGCGAGATCAGGATCGCCAGTACATAGAGTGGAAAAACCTGTGAATTTCATGATTAAGTTATGGCAATCGACCTATAGTTCCTGTATATAGATATACTACCCTATCGCTGCCTTAAGTTTACGAATAGTAATTAATCCTTGTTATGCGATCAACACAATAAAAGGGACTATGATGGACTCTGGAGGGAGTGTACCTGCAACCTGGGCACAAAATACGATCTCTTGCACATACTTTTAGATTGCTTTAAGGTCCTTGCAGCATGGAAATTGTTTTTCCAAACTTTAAAAAAAAAAAAAATAGTATTAAAAATTGTGTACGGGCAGCAGACCTGTTAAATGAGATGCACTTTTTGGAAATAGCATGTGCAATTGTGAGATGTACGCTTGAAGTTTAAAACGTCTTTAAGTGTATAGAGTTGTGGTTTTTATGTATCATAATTTATGATGAAATGTACTATGTAGGAAAAGTGAATAACTATGAAATTTATAATTATTATGGCTTTTTATATTTAATAATATGTTATTTATAAAAATGTGGCTATGCTCTCTTCTGTTTAAGGACCAAGCATCTAAATAAGCTTTTCTTTTGACCTTGACCTTGACCAGTATAAGGATGAAAATACGTTTTTGAAATTTCCAGGAGGTAAGAAGCACAGCTCCATATAAAGATTAAATAGTAGCAGTGACAGAATGGAACCTTAGGGTACTCCTTAACGCAGAGGCACAGAGTTGGTGGGAGAGTTAGCAAGCTTGAACTGTTGAGAACAATTTGAAAGGTAGGACTTGAACAAGTCCAGCACTGTGCCTTTGATTCACATTTGATCTTCTAAGATACTTAGGCGAAACAATGGTTCCACAGCAGGCAGACACTCACCACGCCAACGGGCAGCCGTGAGGGGAACGGCAGAGTGTAAGGACAAAGAGGGAGCGCCGGGAGACTCTCTGGACTCCGACCTGGTTGCGGGTCGCCATCCACGCCATCGGGCAGCCGTGAGGGGAACGGCACTACATGCCCCAGCAGCCTCGGGGGCGGCGGTGCACCAGTGACGGGTGCAGAGCGCCAGGAGGCGCTACTAAACAGCCCGCGCCCTCTCGCCCCGCGAGTCGCGCCCGCGGGAGTGCCCGGGGTTAAGCCCGGGTCAAGGGCGGGGCCGTCTGTGGCCGTCCGGGGCAGGAGGAGGCAGGGCTGGGCCATCCCCCAAGCTCATAGCATGGGAAAAAGAAAAGGCACGGCGCATCCTGAACAGGGAGGTAAGAAAGCGAAAACTACCACCCATTCCGAATCCATACTATCGTACCTTTCGTCAGCGGTGGGGGCACTCACGCTGTATCCGAACTGGGTCTCCCTACAACGTCACCTTTGCCACAAACATTCTCACCAGTTGCGGTGCCTCCAATCCCTTTGGACCCTGAGGTGTTGATTGTCAAACCCACTACTGCGCCGATTATTGTGGAGTCATCCTCACCTATCAGCAGTACGGCCCCCTTGGTTTCTAAGCCCGCCCCTGTACAAGCAAACGGCACAAAGCATACAGCGAATAGGAGGAAGAAAACGGGAGGTATATCCTCTACGTCCTTACTGATAGAGAACCCACTGGGCGATCAATTAGAATCCTTGTTTATCTCACGTATTGAGCCTCTAATTGTGGATATAGCCAAGGATATCGTGGAAACTCTTTATACCTGTTTATCTGGGTTGCTGGCTAAATGCTCCTTAGTCGATAAGCTAGTGAAAGACTTTGCGACCATATCCTTACAGCTGGCCGGGGGCACTGCTCCAAGGGACATGGTACCACCAGACGCCACAGTTTCGGCGAACCCCTTGTCTACTAGTGGTGGGAACACTAAAGACTTGATTGGGACTGGAATACAAACAGTAAAAAGAACACTTTTAACCTACCCTAAGCAATTACCTCAGACAATGGACAGTAAACCAAACCGGAGTGATGCATATCGGGAGAGACAGCACGGTTTCCCAACCACTGAACTACCCCCAGAAGCAGCCCCGCTTGTGGCTGTATTTGTGGGCGTCCCGCCATTATTAGAGGGGGTGGTGGAATCATCAACGTCCCTCGTTAACAAAGCAAAATCTTGGTGTGCGGGGTCATGTAGTGGTGGCTCTGATATTACTAATAATGTGATTTTTGCTCGCAGGGTAAGATGGATTGGGAAAAGCGACAAACACATTAAGGGCGATTGTGTCATTGTAAATTTCAACATCCCTGATGCGGCCCATAGACTGTTCTGGGATGGCTCTAATATTACCAGCGAGGATTCCCTGAGACCAGTCCCGTTAGGGTATTTTTACCCGCCCTCTCCATCGGCATGGGGACCTAGGCATACTCGCATTCCCAGTCGCATGGAGACTAATCATACCTGGGCAAGCGGACTTAGGCACAGCACACGGGCATATTCCACCCCTGGGAGTATTTTGTCTCCCACCATCACGCCGTCTGTGGCGCCCCAGCCCTTGTGTAATGACCCTATGACAGTGACCCAGACCAACCGTTATGCTCCCCTTTCAGACATAGAGGAATTGGATTGACAGCCAGCCCCCATACACAATACAAGTCCTGCGTCCAATATACCTACAGTTGTAGAGGTCTGCAAAATTATTAGCTGGAACATTGCAGGCCTAAGAGCCAAAAGGACCGACACATCTTGGTTGGAGCTTATTAAGGCACACTACATTATTGCCTGCCAGGAGACATGGGATAGCTCCCCTGACTTTTGGGTGGACGGTTTCATTACCTTCACTACACCTGCAGTCCCTAGTCGATCAGGCAGAGCCAAGGGGGGTTTAATGTCCATGTTTTCCCTTAAACTGAAGGGCAGCTTTAGGCAGATCCATTGTGACTCACCAAATCTCCTAGCCATAGAATGGGTTGTTTCACCAGCCTGCACAATTCTTTTTATTAATTTCTATAATGCGTGGGAGAGAACTACTGAAAGTGAACATCTGGCTGGACTGGATAATTTTCTCTCATTGTATAGTTTAAATAATCACACTGTGTTCGAGTTGGTCTTATTAGGTGATTTTAATGTACATCTTTGCAATGATTTATGTGGAACTGAAGACTGGGAAGATCTACCTTATAACCAGGTGCCACATTTTGAACACTCTAAAGGGGGGGAAGCCCTTGAGGAATTAATGGCACTGTACAACTTGCTTGAAGCAAACATTACGGAGAAGGGTGAAAGGACAGTCACTTTTAAGGGAACATCCCCCGGCTCCATAGTAGATTACATCTTTGTGTCACCGGGCATATTATCTAGAGTTAAGAAATATAATGCTTTTTTTGTAGCCTATAGTGATCACAATCCTGTCCTGCTAGTGACACAGGGGGCGGAATGGTTGCACACTAAGCTACGAGGGGTTGTCCCGGGACCGTCAGTACGTCCCATAGATCAAGGACGCAGATTGAAATGGGCAAACGTGGTCCCTGAGAATTTCATGCAGGAAATCTCACCAAAGATTGGGCCCCATATAGCGATCTGTCAGGAGGCCGGCACACCTGTCGAAACTATTATGAGTAGCTTCGAATCAATTTGTTCAGAGGTCTCGGCCGCTCTAACTGTTAATTGCACCCATGGTCCCCCTAAACCCCACAGGTGGTTTGATGACAAGTGCTCAAAAGCCCAAAGGTCACTCATGAAGGCACTCAAATGTTGCCCGAGAGACAGGGATAAAATCTCAGAAGCAAGAAGAGTATATAAAGCATCCATTACTGGGAGGAAAAAAGCGCTCAAAGAAGCAGCATGGGATAATTTAACTTCTTCAGTAGTTGTCCGGGATAGCTCACTATTCTGGGCCACTGTGAATCAACCTTTTCTCTCAGAGTCAGACAATTGTCCCATGGATTGTGTGATATCCGATGATAAGTGGCTATCCCACTTTGGCACAATTTATGGTTCTGGTGAGATGACCAATCAAACTGAAAGGTGGGAACACTTGGCGCGTGCCCCATTGGTCTTCACTGTAGGAGAGGTAGAAAGGGCTATCCTAGAGACCTCTAAAAGGAAAGCCCCAGGCCCGGATGGGGTGCCTGGTGATTTTTATATGTCCACTCCTAAATTGTGGGCAGGTGTCCTAAGTCAGGTCTTTAGAGCAGCCAATAAGAACATTTTCCCCAAAAGTTGGGCAACCGCGGTCATCGTACCAATCTTTAAAAAGGGCCAGCGCGATGACCCAGGTTGCTACAGGCCCATCTCCCTCTTGGACTCTGCAATTAAGATCCTGGGCAGAGTCCTATTGTTCCAACTGAGAGAAAACATCAAGAAGGGGGAGGGACTGTCAAACCTGCAGTACGGTTTCAGGGAAAAGAGGGGAACCGTGGACCAATGCCTCAACCTGCAACTATTGATCTCTAAGTATACGGTCGCCAAGGAGGGGTCTCTGTTTCTTGCATTCATGGACCTCTCCTCGGCCTTTGATATGGTCAATAGGGCTAAATTATGGCCAGTTATGCTGGAGTTGGGGGTGGACGGCTCCTTGGTGAATTTTATAGCCTCTCTACACCAGGACCTGTTTGCCAAAGTGAGAGTGACGAAGGAGGGTAGGTGCACCACCTGTTTTAGATCGGAAAGAGGGGTTCGGCAGGGCTGCATCTTAGCCCCCCTCCTTTTTACGATCTATATAAACGGGCTTGAGAAACACCTGATGGCCGTGGGGGGGGGACGTTCCGCTTGTAGGAGAGAGGAAAATACCAGCTCTCCTATACGCGGACGATGCTGTCCTGATAGCCAGAACCGGGGTGGGCCTCCAACGCCTGCTAGGCTCATTTGGCAACTTTATGGACCAATTAAACCTTAAGATCAACACCAAGAAGTCCCATACTATGGTGGTGTCCCGTAAGAAGCATAAAACCATGTCCCTTTATTGTAAAGGTGAGGTTGTGTCCCAAGTAACATCATTCCCCTATCTGGGCGTAACCTTTGATGAAAAGGGCACCTGGGGCCCACAGATCAAGATAAAAAAGCTGGCCATGACCAGAGCCGCCTCAGCTCTCGTAGGGTTTGCAAACAGGCTGGGAGGCAGACCAATGGAGGCCATTTTAAAAATATATAACGGGAAATGTATTGCTATAGCCACATATGGCGCGCCCCTATGGGGATACTTGTCTAATGATCTACTACAAAGGGCCGAAAATAAATTCCTTCGTCGATTACTTTCTGTTCCTCAATCAACACCGACTTTTTCATTGCATGCAGAGTTGGGTCTAGATTATATCTCTGACAAGTTGAAATTGGCTCCCTTGACGTGTTGGTTAAAGTTATGGTTGAATGAAGAATTGTCCCTCAATCATGCTATTTTGAAAGATGTCATGTCCCTTGATCAAAGGAAGAAAATTCCCTGGTTAGAATACGTGCGCATGGCGTTTGAAAACCTTGGACGCCCAGGCCTTTTTAATCTGCCATCTTCTATCAGGGTTGAAGATATTAAATGGGCTAAAAAATATTTTATGGAGAATGCAAGGTTAGCCCGGGAGGAAGACGAGCTGACCAAAAAATCTGTAAGATCACATTATATGTTGCTATCCTCCCCTTCCATAGCGCCTTATCTTACCTTTGTTAGCAAACCATCACACAGATATCTTCTTATTAAATTTAGATTTAACCAGATTCCCTACGTGCTGGGCTGCTTCCACCTTTGGAGCACGCCAGAATCTGGAGTCCCATGTAAATGTGATGAATTTTCAACACAGGACACGTTGCACTTTATAATGTTTTGCAGTTTTTTCAGGGAGCCAAGAAATAAATATTTAGTACCTGTTTTAAAGGATGCCGGTTTTATACAAGTTAGACCTGCCATGTTGTACTTACAGTCCTTAGGTAATATCTTCATCACATATTCTGTAGCTAGCTTTTTAGTTGCTGCATTTAGAATTAAGTCGAGATCTAAAAAGGGTAACGTTGTAACTTGATTGTTGATATTTCTGTTCTGTTATTCATGACTGTCTAAAGTGTTGCACATCCTGAAGATCTATATGTACTTTTTAAATTGTAAATATTACTGTGTTTTTATTGGCTTTTATGATTTTACCCAAATCGAATAAAGTGTATTTTGAACTGAACTGGTTCCACAAATGTTCCAATCAGCATCATGCTAATATTCTCCCATTTGACTACCCCAATGGTATATACATCCCTACTAAGGCTTTAAAAATTACTGATAATCTAAAGTATGGCTGCCAGACAGCAGCACAGCATACTAAGAAGCGTTGTTCATTAAGCCCACTCTAATTTCCCCATAATGGCTCCCATTGGCTAATCAAGTCACATTTACAAAATATTTGTAGCTTACCAAGCAATCCATGTGACTTGGGCACTCTTCCTTCAAAATATTTTCATATCCAACCTCAGGCTAGACTTTTTCAGTCAAGGCGTGTCTCATTTCTGTCTGTGCCTTCATTAAAAATGATAGACACATGTAGAACCTCCTTTTTCATTCTATCATCCAAACATTGAAACTCAATGCCTACTCAAATAAGGAGAAGTGACAATCATCAACAACTCTGGAAACCATTAAAATCATGTCTTTGTCCAAAGTCCTAATCAAAAGTTCTAACCCGCAAAACACGGTTCACCAGTCTCATTTAGAGGATTGGAAGTGCTTAGTTTCTGATGGCAGAGTTCACCCAGCTCTGCCAGGGAAACAACCCACCAGTGGGCCAGCTGCCTTAGGACACAGATCGCCCTATTTAGGGAAGGCATTTTGATGCAGATTTCTTTTGATTCATGATTGGTATGAAAGGAATAGTAGTCATAAACATGAAAATAGCAATAACATCAGGAGCATTCATTTTTCTTGTCTTTTAGGAACAAATTACAAATTTGAGAAGTTGCTTCAAAACACCCCACAAAACTATATGGACTACGCTGTCATGATCTGGCAGTCCAGCCAGTATTGTTTTTTTCACTGAAAGTTCTCCCACCACGTTGGTGAAGCACTTCGGGCAAACAAATCTAGCCAGCACAGCATGGAGTCTACATTTGGCCAAATGATCATTGCAGAGTTGGCAGTGGAGGGCCTTCACTGCTCAAGCAGCCTGGTGGTGATGCAGCAGTAAGCTGGTCAAAATTTCCTATAGCACCCCTAATATACAGTCCTAATCATTTTCATCCACTGGGCCCACTATCATAACCTACTTCAATCACTGGTCCTCCAATGGATCTTTTAAGTGAGCTAATAGGACTTGGCTATTCAGAGAACGTGAGGCAATTCCTTATGAGGATCTGGAAAATGAAATGTCAAAAATAAGATAGTATGCATCACCGATTCACAACATCACCCACATTATATTTCAATAAATGTAGGAAGTCCACTCCAAGAATGACTCAAATATGATAAAGTTTACTCAGGTAAATTATTTATCGAAAGCCTCGATTTGAATGGTCAGGAAGCATGAAATTGCATTTCATAATCAGATTTAATAACAGTCAATTCATAAAATTAGCCACACAATGCCATGCAGATTCAAATAAAGAAAACATTTGCTGGTAGCCTAGGGAAGGAAATGAGAGAGAAACATGGGAAAATCGAGATTCAGCATTAAGATTATACAAACCAAATAATGCAGAGTCAAAGCACAACGTGCCACACAAAGTAGTCTGTAAACCGTTCAGCTGAAAGGTTACCTCTCCACACTTTACCAGCCGGCAAAGTGCAGGTTTGAGTCAGCACAGAAAAGTTCAGTTCAAATGGGTTTGGCATTAAAAGAAATCAAAGTTCAGTCCGACAGCATGCCAGGCAGGAAAAAAGAAAAGGATAGCCAGCCCGACTCCTCCTTCAAGGGGCAATTATACTTCCAAAAGTTTTAGTTTATGCCCACAAAGTATCCATTTTGGTCAACCTATGTGATTTCCATCGGTCCTCCACAGGGTGCCCGATTTAGTGTCAGGAGCTGCCTTCTGAGACACAGAGAGAGACATGATAATGGACAAATTGTATGTGTGACAGCTTACACAAATGTTTCAAGCAAGCTTAAGAAGACCATCAACAAGCATTGGGAGATTGTGATTAGCAATAACCTCTCCTTCGAAGACTCCTGTTTTCGTTGAGATCTAAATATAAGCTTAAGGAATATGCCAGTCCACATGAGGCCTAAAACAAACATGAACGGAGAACAAAATACACTCTGGAACCTCCAACCTGTAAAGGGCTTTTCCATGTGGTCACTGTATGGTGTGTACATATACTACACACACAGACACCTTGGATTTTGGGTTTCAATACATGTGGGACCAAATGAACTACACCAACTGTAACTCAAGCAGCATAATATACATGATCACATGTCCATGTTTATTTATTTATTTTATTTGGAAGTCGTCTATAGCGCTAGCCAGACCTGAGGGTATCGGAGCGCTTTACAACATGATGAAAAAGGAGACAAAATACAGGGCATAGGCATTGAAGGAGAAATACAGAAAAAGTTTAGAAAAAAGGAGGCTTTACAGATTCTGCTGAGTGTCCGAGGTAAGCCGTTGAGGGAGAAAATGTTCAGAAAGGAGGCTTTACAGTTCTGCTGAGTGTTCACGGTGAGCTGTTGGGGTAGAGAGGTCGAGGGGGACAAGGCGAGGCATTGCGGGGGAGGGGTCCTGAGGTAGTTTCAAGTCCTAGGGGAGGGACGACTAGAGCTGCTGCCTGGTGGAGATGAGAGCACCACGTAATTGCGATCGGGAAGGCGCGGTTGAGGTAGAGAGATTTAAGGAGGCTTTTGAATTTTGAAAAGGAGGGGGGGGTTCTGATGTTGACTGGGATGGCATTCCAGATTTTCGGGGCGTTTCCTGCAAAAGAGCGGGCAGCAGTCTTATGTTTACGCGTTTTTAAGGGAATGAGTAGGAGAGAGTTGGAACTCCTGAGGCTTCTCGCTTGTCCGACTTTCTTGAGCTTGGAGGCTAAGTACTCTGATTTCCCTGTGTGCAGGGCTTTGTGTGTGAGGCAGGCAGTTCTGAAACTGGCCCGCATTTCGACGGGGAGCCACTTTAGATCTCTGAGCGCAGGAGAAATGTTGTCAAATTTCTTGATTCCGGTGACCATTCTGGCTGCAGCATTGAAGGTGGTTTTAAGCGGGGCTAGGTGAGAGTGAGCTGTCCAGGAGAGAACCGCGTTCCCATAGTCAAGTCTGGAAAATACCAGGGCTTAGGTGGCTTGCTTGAGGTCAGAGGCAGGGATGTGGGGTTTGATTTTGTTAAGGAGCTTCAGATTGAGGAAGGCGCTCTTGGCGGAGTTCTTGATGTGATTGGACATGGAGAGTTTGTGGTCAAGGGTGATTCCCAGTGATTTGACCGAGGATGCCAAGGTGAGATTTCCATTGAAGGCATCAATAGCTTTCAGCCATTCCACGATTTGTGGGTTTTCGTCCTTGTTGGAGATGAGGAGGATCTCAGTTTTGCCCTGATTGAGTTTGAGGTGGTTCGTTGATAGCCATTCTTGGACTTCATTTAGTGTATTGTTGAGTCTTTGAATGTCGTTAAAGGAGGAGGTTTCCAAGTAGATCTGAGTATCATCTGCATAAAGATGAAAGGGGATATTCGCTTTTTTCAGAATGGAGGTGAGAGGCTCAATATATATGTTGAGGGGAGAGAATGGAGCCTTGAGGAACGTCTTTGTTAACAGGAATGAGATCGGAGGCAGAGGATTTGATTTTCACTCTTTGTGAGCGGTTTTGGAAGAAGGAGGAGAACCACTGAAGGACCACTTTCTCTGCGCCTGCCCGTTCTTTGAGAGCTTTGATGAGAAGACTGTGGTCTACAATGTCAAAAGCGGCAGACAAGTCTAGGAGGATCAGGAGACAGCAATGGCCAGCGTCAAGGGAGTTGAAGATGTCGTCCATGATGATGAGGATTGCAGTTTCGGTGCTGTATCCTTTCCTGAACCCAGATTGGTGTTGGTCGAGTTGACGAAGGACACATTTTTTGAGGACTTTAGCAAGGAAAGGGAGATTGGTGACGGGTCTGAAATTATTCAGGATGGTTGCGTCTAGGCCTGGCTTTTTCAGAAGAGGTGTGACTTGGAAGACTTTAAGGCAGTCTGGAATTGTGCCCGTTTTTAGAGAACTGTTTATGATTTCGCACCAAAGTGGAGCTAGGGAGAGTTTCTGCTCTTTGACCATTTGGGCGGGAATGGGATTAAGGATGTGCGAGGAAGGTTTGGAGGAGGAGATAAGTTTGAGGATTTCCGATTCTGAGATGGGGGCAAAGGAGGACCAGGTTGTTGCTGGACTTTTTCTTCTGGAGACTTCGCTTGTTGGAGAGCAGTCTTTTTCTGGGGGAAGAAGGTTAAGGTCTAGAGAGAGTTCAGTCAAGTTGATTTTTTTGTTGAAGAAGTTGGTGCATAAGGTTTTTGAGGGATGGACGAGGGATGCTATTGGCTTGGATGTTTGTTTTTTAATGATGTCAAAGAGTTCTCTTGGTCTGTGTTTGGCCTGGTCCAGCGCGTTGCAGATGAAGTTGGACTTTACGTTGTTGATATGTTGTTTGTAGTTTCTTCTTGCTGCTCTGAGTTCCTCGTAACGGTTGGAGGAGGGGTCTTTTCTCCAGAGGCGTTCAGAGGCTCTGAGTTGCCTTCTTTCCTCATTAATGTCCTGAACCAGGATCTGGAGGGAGTGTTCCTGGATTTTTTCAGTTTGAAGGGGGCTAGTTCATCAAGGATGGATGACATGGTAACGTTGTAGTGGGTTGTGAGTTCTTCAGTGGAGAGGCCTACCGGGGAGATGGGCAGACGGGATGATATTTTTTCTTCTAACTCATCTGTGTTGATCTGCGATATGTTTCTTGACCATGAGGGGGGGTTAGAGATGGAGGCCAGAGGTAAGGTCTGATGGGGGAGGTGGATTAGGATAAGGTGATGGTCTGACCAGTCGATGGGCAGGATGTTGTCTATGATGATTGCGTCGTGATTGGCGATGATGGCGTCCAGGATAGCTCCTTTGTTGTGGTTTTCTTGAGAGCAGTGCTGGGTGAGGTTGTTGGAAAGGAGAAGGTTATTTAAGCTTTGTACAGGAGCACTGTTCTTATCATTCCAGTGAAGGTTAAGGTCGCCTAGAATGATATTGTTGGATTCTTGGAGCGAGCAATGTGCGATTAGGTCAGATAGGTGATCTGTGAAAGTGACGGAGTTGCCTGGGGGGTGGTATAAGAGGTGGAAGTGCACTAGGTTATTGTTGGTAGTTTTGATGTTGGCGGAAAGGCATTCGAATGAGTTGTAAGTGAAGTTAAATGAAATAGCGCACAAACGAACGTGAGTACGTCCCTGTAATCGTAAGCACACCTTAATGGTTCGTCTGTATAGACTGACTCCAAAATAAAGATATGGTTCAAATTTCTCCAATTTTTCTGGATGTGTTTTTTTTATTTTCTCATTTTGTCTCAATTCAATAAAACAAAGTTCATTGCATGTTTTATATCACATAGTTCTTCAAACAAAAAATGCCAATGCTCCAATGCATTTCGGGCATTGCCCTTTCTCAGGGAGCTCTGTTGGTGAAAACGATACGTTTGAATATGCATTATATTGTAAATCATCACAATTTGCTAATACAAGTAAATGACATGAGAAAGCTTATTCACGGAAAATGCTAGTGCAACAACATGACAGTCTCAAGGTGATAGACGTGACTGAACAAATAAATTCATAAAATTGAAAGTAAACATACCGGGTCTTGTTTGAGGATGTTTTACGGATATGTTGGAAGGCTGTGGGGAAAATGAATGAACGGGTAGTTAGGGCGGTGTACGGAAAATGGATGCGTGAGGCGTGCCGAAAGGCAGCCGGTGGTTGAAAATGACTTACTTCATGTCGGGGACGGGATCCGTCTCACTGGATGCGGTTTCCAGTTTGGTGTACTTCGATCAGGTGTCGGAGAACAGGGTGCATCAAAACGCGGGTGTTATTTAAATAACTCCCCGGAAGTTAAGTGAAACTTACAAATGTGGTGTGAAAGACGGACTAATGTGAACGGGTACTATGGCGGCCATGTTGAAATGGGAAAATCGAGTGAATTGAAGGGTAAGTGGTGATACGTCATGTATGTTGATGTAATGGTTGTCACAGTAACAGAAGAATAAAATGAATTTAAAAAAAATTCAATGCGTCCGCATTATATTGCAGTGTGTCAAACAACATGAATTCAGTCTATAGGAAGCTGCTGAGTTTGATACGATCATTAAGCCCGAATGGCTTCACTGATTGAAGGTGATAGATCCAAAATGTTTCTCTTTGCAGCAAGGTTTTGTTGTTGTCTCTTTCATCATTTTTATCAACCATTTCGAGCACCAGGTATTTCAATTGGGCTATATTGTGTCTCATTTCATTGAAGTGCATAGCTACACTTGAATGTTCATTCTTGGTCCGGATGTTGGACTTATGTTCATTCATTCTTGTCTTTATTTTTCTTGAGGTTTTTCCAATATAAATCTTGCCACACGGGCATTTGATGAGGTAGATCAGGTTAGACGAATCTCAGGTGGCGTTTACCTTTAGTTTGATAGTGTGCCCCTTCATGGGGTGATTTATCTGGTTTCCTTTCGTAACGTTGTTGCAATTGTTGCAATTGTAGCATGGGACAGTTCCGTTGTACTTAGTTGGTGTTTGAGGTTCCTTTGACAACAATTCTTTGAGGTTAGGTGCACGTGTGTGTGCAAAAATTGGTTGGTTGATAAACAAATCTTTGAAGTCTGGTTCAGTGGCCAATATGCGCCAGTGTTTATTTATGATCTTTTTGAATTGCCTGCTGTGGGTGGAGTATTGAGATACCACTACCATTCGGTTATCATCCTTTGTTTTGACCCTCGATAGGGCCTCACTGCGTGTGATGGAATTAACTCTTGTCTTTGCGGTTGTTATTATTTCTTGAGGGTACCCTCTATTCATGAATCTTGTTTCCATTTCCTCAATGCGTTTGTTGTAAGTGTCTGCCTCTGAAGTTATTCTTTTTGCACGTAACATTTGGCTGTATGGTAGATGTTTTTTTAAAGCATTCTGATGAAAACTTGTATAGTGTAACGTGTTGTTACGGTCTGTTTTCTTCCTATGTAGGTCTGTTATTATACGCCCTGGACGTCTCAGTTGAAATTTCAGAAGGGCGTACCCTCAAGAAATAATAACAACCGCAAAGACAAGAGTTAATTCCATCACACGCAGTGAGGCCCTAACCTGATCTACCTCATCAAATGCCCGTGTGGCAAGATTTATATTGGAAAAACCTCAAGAAAAATAAAGACAAGAATGAATGAACATAAGTCCAACATCCGGACCAAGAATGAACATTCAAGTGTAGCTATGCACTTCAATGAAATGAGACACAATATAGCCCAATTGAAATACCTGGTGCTCGAAATGGTTGATAAAAATGATGAAAGAGACAACAACAAAACCTTGCTGCAAAGAGAAACATTTTGGATCTATCACCTTCAATCAGTGAAGCCATTCGGGCTTAATGATCGTATCGAACTCAGCAGCTTCCTATAGACTGAATTCATGTTGTTTGACACACTGTAATATAATGCGGACGCATTGAATTTTTTTTTAATTCATTTTATTCTTCTGTTACTGTGACAACCATTACATCAACATACATGACGTATCACCACTTACCCTTCAATTCACTCGATTTTCCCATTTAAACATGGCCGCCATAGTCCCCGTTCACATTAGTCCGTCTTTCACACCACATTTGTAAGTTTCACTTAACTTCCGGGGAGTTATTTAAATAACACCCGCGTTAGGATGCACCCTGTTCTCCGACACCTGATCGAAGTACACCAAACTGGAAACCGCATTCAGTGAGACGGATCCCGTCCCCGACATGAAGTAAGTCATTTTCAACCACCGGCTGCCTTTCGGCACGCCTCACGCATCCATTTTCCGTACACCGCCCTAACTACCCGTTCATTCATTTTCCCCACAGCCTTCCAACATATCCGTAAAACATCCTCAAACAAGACCCGGTATGTTTACTTTCAATTTTATGAATTTATTTGTTCAGTCACGTCTATCACCTTGAGACTGTCATGTTGTTGCACTAGCATTTTCCGTGAATAAGCTTTCTCATGTCATTTACTTGTATTAGCAAATTGTGATGATTTACAATATAATGCATATTCAAACGTATCGTTTTCACCAACAGAGCTCCCTGAGAAAGGGCAATGCCCGAAATGCATTGGAGCATTGGCATTTTTTGTTTGAAGAACTATGTGATATAAAACATGCAATGAACTTTGTTTTATTGAATTGAGACAAAATGAGAAAATAAAAAAAACACATCCAGAAAAATTGGAGAAATTTAAACCATATCTTTATTTTGGAGTCAGTCTATACAGACGAACCATTAAGGTGTGCTTACGATTACAGGGACGTACTCACGTTCGTTTGTGCGCTATTTCATTTATGTTCAATTGGTGTACCAGGCCGGTTGCACCACCTGAGTGAGCACCCAAAAACTATACACTGTTATCAACCTTTTTCACAAACCTCCATTTTTCAAATTGGGTTGTGCGCCTAGCCATTTTTTCAAAGTACTTGTAAGTGAAGTTATCAGTTTCGGACACGGCTAGGTTATTGTTGTGGATAATTGCCACACCTCCGCCTTTTTGGTCTATTCTATCTTTCTTGATGATAGAGAACCCCGGGGGGGACGAGCATACCTAGGATCGGAGGGGAGGAATCATTGAGCCAGGTCTCGGTGATGAACGAAATGTCATGGGAGAGAATGGCTTCGGCTAGTTCTGTTGCATGGTTCGAGGCAGACCTGGAGTTTATGAGCATGCAGCTATAGTGGTGGGTCTCGTTTATTGGTTCCTTGGGGACAGTGATGAGAGAGGAGGGGGGTCTGTGGGGTTTTTGGACAGAGGGCTCAGTTCTGGTCCCGATGATCACCTGGATTGCGGAGAGTGGGTCGGGGGTTGGAGGGGAGAAATAGGAGGAGGCCAGCTGGATTACTTCCTCCGTGGACATGGCTTCCTTAGCCCTCTTTGGTCGCGGGGCCTTGGGGAAGGGAGGGTGGGTTGTCTGCTTAGGGGGTGTGGGGTTCGGAGGCTGAAAGTGGGTGTAGGAGGCGGTGGGGGGCAGTGGGTGGTGTTGAGGGGGAGTGATGGGAAGTTGGTTAGGATGAGACTCATGCCCTGTAGTAAGGAGGAGAGTAGGCGTTCAATGCTGGCGAGGCGGCAATCCGTCTCTTCTTGACGGGGGATAGGGTGCCGTTTGGGGTGATCCCTTCGTCGCGGGGGAGCGTTGGCGGATTTAGGATGACTTCTATTGTCAGTGGAGGTAATGGGTTGATGGGGATGGGGAGAGATGGTCTATTGTTCTTGTTAGGGGGAGGGGGATGGGGGGAGGTTTGCGGAGTGGGTTGTGGGTACCTAGCATAGGGTGTTGTGGGATCCGCATCGGGGGAGGGTCGAGGGGAGTGGTAAAGCAGAGGGGGCCGTCCCCCTGGCAAGAGGAGGAATTCCGGTGGTCAGAGGATGCGCTATGGAGGATGGGGTAGCAGGTGATGGAGGGTGGTGAGAGTTCCTTGAGGGAATTGGCTTTTCAGGTGGCGGGTGATCGGCGGGCGGGGGCAGGAGTGAGGGTGCTCATAGTAAGTAGGGAGGGGAAGAGGAGGTCGAAAGCTTCCAGGTTGGCATTGTTGGCTTGGATCAGGACTGTGCCGTTAGAGTTGTTGGTCACCGAGGTGATCCCACAGAGTGGAAGGGGGCGTAGAAGGAGAGTTTGCAGCTATGGGTCGTCTTGGTTGTTTTGGTGATTTGGCGTATGTTTCTCAGGACTGATATCTATCCAATAGGTGGGTCTGGTTGTGTGGAATATGAGGTCCATTTTTAATTGGCCTAAGGCAGAGGAATGGCAAAGGTCGGCAAAGAGGGATTCCGGGAATTGTCTGAGTAGTTTGTGTTTAAAGGTTTTTTTTTTTTTTTCAGAGAGAGGATGGGCAGGAGGGAGATCAAGAAGGAGTTACGGCCGTGCTGTTTTATTAAGGGTGAGGAGAGAGGGTTAAGGGAGGGAGGCATTCTAACTGGGAAGAGGGAGAGGGCTTAGTGAGGGTCGTGTCTAATTTGAGGAGGGCTAGTTAGAGACAAGGGGAGCGAGGCGGTGGCTGCTGCGGGGAGGAGCTGGTTAGCCGAGGCCTGGGAAGTCACAGGAACTCGAGTCTCCAGATTTAGGGGCAGGCAGCTGGGAGAGAGGGCAGGGGCAAAGGTGCAGCCTCTAGCGCTGAGAGTCTCGACGGTGCTAGCTTTGGGGTGCTTTTCTAGGCAGACGGTGGCAGAGAAAATCTACAGATGTACAGTCTTGGGTTGTGCTGTCCTGGTGTGGTTAGGTTGGAAGGGAGGGAGTAGAGGAGGGCTTCAGGACAGAGAGTGAGTGCCTAATGCGAACTGGCAGGGACCAATAGGCGGTCTCTGAGAGTGGTCCGGCGCAATTTGCCTTTGTTTGATTCAGGGGAGCTTCAAGGAAAGGTTGAGGCTGGCAGCCTTAGATGGAGACGTGATTGCTATTAGCAATTTTTTGTTTTTGGTCAGGCGGGGCACAGCGTTCCAGCACACCCAAGGACCCTTCTCCTGCCAGAAGTGCAGCTTCACCAGCAACAGACCTGCCAACCCACCCACTAGGACAGGAAGCAACCACCTCAGATGCATACTCCTGAACACCTGCTCCGCACATGCAAACATGCCATCGAACTCTGGGACCTGCTCTACACATCCTCCCCGGACATCACTTTCCTGGCTGAGACCTGGATAAACGACTCCTCGGCACCCAACATCGCCATAGCCATCACAGACGGCTACAAGATCACCCTCAGAGACCGCACCAACAGAGTAGGAGGTAGAATCCCCGTCATCCACAAATCCACCCTCAAGGACTCAACCAACTCCGACGACACCCTCAACACCGCCGAACACCTGCACTTCCAGATCCACACTGACACCAGCATTACCCTCAGAGGAACTCTGATCTACATGCCCCACGGACCCTGGCCACAGTTCAGCGACTCCATCGCCGACTTCGTCAGCACGTAACCTCTTGCATCCATGGACTACATCCTCCTTGGGGACTTGAACTTCCACCTCGAGAAAAACAATGACACCAACGCCACCATCCTGCTCAACAACCTCGCCAACCTCAGACTCAAACAGCTCATCACAACTCCCACCTACTCCACCAGACACACGCTTGATCCCATCTTCTCCGCAAGCTCCCACATCTCCAGCCACACCACCGAACTCCACTGGACCGATCATCGCTGCGTCCACTTCACCTGCGAGAAGCTCACCACACGCCACCTCACCCAACAGATCCCCCACTGCCGCTGGAGCAAAATCACCAAAGACCACCTACACGCAATTCTCGCCCACAGCCCACCCACAGACCCCACTGACCCTGACGCCGCCGCCAGCAACCTCGGACGTTGGATCAAAGACTACACCAACACCCTCGCCCCAATCAAGAATCCCTCCAACAGCCACACCAACAAGACTGCCGGCTGGTTCACCGCGGACCTCCAGACCTCCAAACAAAACTGCCGAAAGCTGGAGAAGAAATTGCTCCACGAACAAACATCAGAGAACCAACCAGCCCACAAGAATGCCATACGCCAACATCATCACCTCATCACATCTGCCAAAAAGACCTCCTTCAAGGACCGCCTCGACAACAACAAGCACAACAGCAAAGAGTTCTTCAACATTGTGAAGGAACTCTCCAACCCCAGCGCCAATACCAACGACAACCCACTTTCACAAGATATGTGCGACTCCCTGGCCTCCTTCTTCCACTGAAAAATCGCAGACATCCACAACAGCTTTGACAACCAGGCCTCCACTACAGCCCGCGACACCTCAGACCCCACGACCACCGCCCACGGCGACCCCCTTCTCAACTGGACCAACATCAATGCCGACGACACCATCATAATAATTAC
This sequence comes from Lissotriton helveticus, assembly GCF_964261635.1. Lineage (NCBI taxonomy): Eukaryota > Metazoa > Chordata > Amphibia > Caudata > Salamandridae > Lissotriton > Lissotriton helveticus. The sequence goes on along the minus strand of NC_136057.1, from coordinate 866,163,525 downwards.
CACCATCTACTCCGGCTCCCCTTCAGACCCGTGCCCCACCACATCTTTAACAAAGCCAGCTCCACCATTGCACCCGACCTCAGCAAAGCCGTCAACATCTCCTTCGAGACCGCGACCTTCCCGAAGAGCTGGAAGCATGCCTAGATAAACGCCCTGCTCAAGAAGCCCAAAGCAGACCCAAGGACTTCAAGAACGTCCGGCCCAACTCCCTGCTCCCGTTCTTGGCGAAGATCATCGAGAAAACTGTCAACAAACAGCTGACCCGCTACCTCGTGGAGAACAACACCCTGGACCCATCCCAGTCCGGGTTCCACAGCAACTTCAGCACAGAAAAGGCCCACATCGCCACCACCGACGACATCAGGGCCCTGCTCGACAACAGCGAGACCGCGGCCCTCATCCTACTGGACCTGTCAGCCGCCTTTGACACTGTCTGCCACCACACCCTACGCACCCGCCTCCATGACGCAGGAATCGGAGGCAAAGCACTGGACTGGACCACCTCCTTCCTCTCCGGCAGAACACAGAGCATCTGCCTCCCTCCCTTCCGATCCAAAGCCACCAAGATCATCTGCAGCGTACCCCAAGGATCCTGCCTCAGCCCGACGCTGTTCAACATATACATGGCCTCATTCGCCCATGTCGCCAGACTGCACGACCTCAACATCATCTCCTATGCAGACGACAAACAACTGATGCTCTCACTCACCAAGGACCCCATCACCGCCAAAACCAACCACCACAAAGGTATGAAAGCTGCCGAATGGATGAAGAACAGCCGCCTGAAGCTGAACTCGGACAAGATGGAGGTACTCATCCTCAGCTCCACGCCTTCAGACGTCTGCTGGTGGCCGACCGCCCTAGAGGCGGCCCCAACACCCACCGACCACACACGCAACCTGGGGTTTGTCCTCGACTCAACGCTCTCCATGACTAAGCAAGTCAACTCCATCTCATCCTCCTGTTTCAACACCCTCGGCATGCTCCGAAAGATCTACAAGTGGATCCCCACCGACACTAGAAGAACGGTCACCCAGGCCCTCGTCAGCAGGAGACTGGACTACGGAAATGCCCTCTCTGCGGGAGCCCCGGCCAAACTGCTGAAACGACTGCAACACATACAGAACGCCTCTGCCCGCCTGATCCTCGACATCCCTCACCACAGCCACCTCACACCCCACCTGAAAGACCTGCACTGGCTTCTTGTTAACAAGAGTATCACCTTCAAACTCCTTACTCACGCACACAAAGCCCTCCACATCACGGGCCCAGCATTCCTCACCAAACGGCTCACCTTCTAGACCTCGAACCGCCAGCTCCGCTCCCCCGGCCTCACCCTCTCCACCATCCCCCACATCAGGAGAACAACCACCGATGGCAGATCATTCTCCTACGTCGCTGCCAAGTCCTGGAGCACCCTCCCCATCCTCCTACGGCAGACCGAAGACCTACTAACCTTCAGGATGCTACTCAAGACATGGCTGTTCGAGCAGTAGCAGCACCCCCCCCAACGCCTTGAGACCCTCACGTGTGAGTAGCGCGCTTTACAAATGTCTTGATTGATCAAGGGAAGAAAACCATGGGTGTGATGTCATATATACAAAGGTGTCCACACACACTTTATACTTCTTCTGGAGTTAATTAGAGGGTGCTTATTGTTCACTAATTATCATGGACTAACGAAGTTAGTGACTTTCTAAGTGATAATGCACACAACGGTACCACGTCATAATAGTAGTTCCATAAGAATCTACAGATGTAGCTGCATCCACATACTTACTTAGAAACTTTATATTCTGTACACACGATCTGTGATGTTGAAACCAAATATAGGTAGTATACATTTTGCCATTCTCATTCACCTATTGAATAAGATAATCATCTTCCCACGCAGGATCCTCGCCAATGAGATGTTATAAATTAGCAATTGCTGAGGGTGTCCCCTTGTCTTAAAATAAAGTCATTTTCTGAAATATAAGTATAGCTTCAGGTTTAATTGTCAAAAGGCTGCATCTGTGATCATTATAGAACTGACATTTTAAGCAGTTAATGCTTGCGCATGTGTTTGGCAATTTCAGGAAACTCCAAAGTGCAACCTCTTTCAAATTATAAAACGGAGCAAAGGAAACGAAAGTTGTGAACAGAAATGTAAAAAGTCTCGAAAGTCATCAAATAAGTTACATTTGAAAAGAGGAAGTAGGTTACATTTACACATCTAGTAAAAATTATTTCAAATGTGTCTACTTCCAATAGTTAATTGTTAACAGGATTGCATGCAATCAGAAAAAATATTTACATCTTTGTTACAATTTTCTGAGTTACTGGTGGGTCTTCCCGTGAGATGTGAAAGAAGAAAGAAATATTTCAACCTTGAAGTTTTAAATGTGCCAGCATGGGCAGCCAGGCACGTGATTTTTGTTGCATGCACCTACACCATGGCACTCTACACATAACATGTTTTTTAAAAGGTGCACGGTAATCACATAAGTGAGACTCAGAACGGGTTGTCGCACATCTTGCATGAGGACAATGGTAGAAATGTAGTTTGTGGTATTGTTTGTTAGCAATGGACGCTCCGTTTTTGTCCACAGGTTGTATGTTTTTATTTACTGCCTGCCATTATATCAGGTGTCAGTGCTAGGAGTCATCATAGGGACTTTAAGTAGGACTGGATGGTCTTAGAGAGGTCTGTCATAGGGTTGGCAGGTGGTCACCCAGCAGATGTCAACAGCATGGCAGAGAGAGCGGCGCTCGAATAAAGTTTTAATGAATCTTAAAGCAGACCAGCCCACTGAGGCAAACATTGCCTTATTTTTGGCACTACTAATCGTTGGCTAGACTGGGGATGCACTGGATGTGCACAGGTAGTTAGGCTCAGGTTAGATTGTATCTGGCTACTGATGGGCTGCAGGCAATGGTGAGGTGATTTGTTTGAGCCGGGCACTTTCTATTTTGGTACTCATGTGGATAACTCTCAGCTAATCGAGGATAGGACATGAGAATAGGGCTTCAATGGTCATCGATAGATTGGGGGCTAACGCATGTGACTATGCAGTGTTGAGGAAGGCCTGCAGTGAGATGCTGGGGTTACAAAGAAGGTGCCTATGCATAATAATAAATAACAGTGCAAAACAATCTGTATGGGGATGCCCTGGTCATTAATGGTCTAAAAGACCAGAAAGTTGAAAGCTGATGGATTCTGGCATCATGGCAAGCCGTAGAATCATCCTAATGTACTATGGTTATCTGAAAATGGGCACCTTAAAGTCAGGGTCCATGGGATGAAGTGTTGAAAGGAATCTTTGGTGGTTGCAAAATAATGTGGTAAAGCATCTCTCTTGGCAGTTTGAGAGATGGTGAGCCATCAAAAGTGAAAAAGAAGAGAATGTTTAGTGGTGATGTCCATATTGTAATTGTAATTGGGTATTTGTAAAGCACACGGCTACTCCGTGGAGTGTCCTGGCGCTAATAACCGCTGAAAACAGGCAGAGAGACACACACGACTACAGGCTAGTGCTACTGTTGAAGTAACCACGTCTTTAATTTCCTCCTGGACATGCCTAAGTCAGATATTTGTCTAAGAGAAATGAGAAGACCGTTCCACAAGCGGGATGCCAACAATTGAAAAGAGCGGCCGCCTATGTGAGAATGGGAGAACCTAGGTAGGGATAGTCAACAGGTATTGCATCGAGGACCTCAATGTCCCTTGTGGGGCATAGTTCTGTATCCTTTTCCTGATGTAATGGGCCCCTGAGTTGTGTAAGGCCTTAAAGGCCAAAGTAAGAGCCTTAAACTGGACCCTCTTCCGCACCGGGAGCCAATGGAGAGACTTTAAGTGGGGAGTCATATGATCCCTGGGTCCATTCATCAGAATAGCTCTGGCCGCTGCATTCTGGATCACCTGTAGGCAGCTCAGATGATATTCTGGTAAGCTTAAATAAAGCACATTGACATAGTCCAGTCTTGATGCAATAAGTGCCTGAACAACCGTCTTTCTAAGGGATACAGGAAGCAGGGGGAGGAAGTTCCTCAACATTTTTGAAAGCCTAAAGCAGGTGCTGGCCACAGTTTGAATTTGGCTCTTCATGGACATGTCTGAGTCCAGCTTCACCCACATGTGTTTTACAGTGGTAACAGAACACTTAGGGGGAGACATGTCCTGTGGCCACCAATTGCGCCACTCTACGCTCAAGTCCAATCCGAAAAAAATAATCTCTGAATTTTCGGTGTTGCACTTTAATTGACTCCCACGGAGCCAGGAGAGGACCTCCTTTAGACAGATGTTTATCTCACTACCTCTAAACACGCCGCCCTTCTTGCTAGTCAACAGCAGTTGTGTGTCATTGGCATAAGACACAATTTTAGCGTCGTATTACTCCGCTACAAGTGCAAGGGGGGCCATATACATATTAAACAGGGCCGGACTTAGCACAGAGCCTTGGGGAACTCCCACTTTCATGGGGGTGATACGGGTTGAGAAAGGGGGGACCATACCGTTTGCTGGCGGCCACTTAAGAAGGAAGTATACCATTTGAGAACTGTGCCTCCAATACCACAGTCCTGGAGTCTTTCCTGGAGTTGGTCATGGGGCACGGTATCAAAGGCCGCCGACAGATCTAAAAGTACAAGTACCGCATTGCCCCCACTATCCAAGGTGGTTTTGATAGTTTCAGAAACTTCGAGTAGGGCTGTCTCAGTACTAAAGTTAGATCTGAACCCAGACTGACTCGGAAGTAATATATTGTTAACCTCCACAAACTCAGAGGTAACTGTGTTAACATATTTTTTCAAAACTTTGGAAAGAAAAAGGCAGCCATGAAATCGACCTATAGTTACACGCTATCAGCAGGTCAGCTGTAGGTTTTTTTAACAATGGGAGAATCCGAGCGTGTTTCCAGCTCTGACAAAGAGGAGTTTAGCACTAGATTAACTGCTGGGTTAATCATGTCCGCAATTGACGCCAGTACTCGCACTGGACAGGAGTCCATAGGGGAACTAGACTTTAGGGCCTTCATAATCTCAAGAGATTTATCAAGTGGGATAGGCGTGAATTGTAAGAGAGACACTCCTGGCGTAGAGTTTACTCTGAGGGGGGCCACTGTGTTTAGTCCCACTGCCCGTGGCAGGTCCTTGAAGGAATCTTGGATGTCTTTTATCTTGTCAAAGAAATACTGTGCTAAACTGTTGGTCCAGTTGCTGGTCGGAATAAAAAGGCTGCTCATAGCATTGGGAGATGTAAAATCTTTAACGATTTTAAACAGTTCCTTGCTCTTGTACCCCACCCGTTCCACTTTAGTGGAAAGAAAGTGTTTCTTTTCTTCAAGGACCTTGGAGTAGTGGGCTTTTAAAGCCTGTTTATAGATGGCTTTGTCAGAGGAATTAAAATTCTTGCGCCAAATTCTCTCCAGGCATTTACATGCACTTTTACTTTTTCTAAGGGCCTCCGTTAACCATGGAGCTGAGGCCCTGCTGGCATTAGCTGCCCGAGTTGTGAAGGGGGCCAGCTCTGCCGGGTGAAGCTGAAGCCAGTTCTCCAAAGAGAGAACATCACTCTCCAAACTTCCATTAAAAAGGAATGGGATGCAGCCTTAGTGCATTGTCCAGCGCCTCAACTGTGAGATTTTTAAAAGGCCTAAAACTATTTGTGCAGGGTCTACAGTGTGATAGAGGACTACTGGATTCTTTAGGGACTCTGAACATAAACAGGAAATGATCCGACCATATCATGGGGAGAGGCACTTCCATTTCTATACTAATCGTTGAGAAGACCTGGTTCATGATGTGGCCTTTTTCATGAGTGGGCCAGAAGACATAGGGAGCCAGGTTAACAATACCCATTGATTCACATAGCCTGGAGGGCTCTGGTTCTTCGACTTGATCCATGTGGATATTAAATCTCCGAGTACCAGGCAATGCTTGTATCTGGTCACAATAGGAGCTATGGCATGACCAATTGATTCTAAGAATTTTCCGGCCGAGCCCGGTGGACAGTAGATTACCACCTCAGCAATAGATTGGTGTGCTGACACAGTTAGAAAGAAGCCGAGCCCCTCCGCTCCCTCTATCTCTGCGGTAGGGAGTAGCGAACATGAGTAAATGTTTTTATACATAATGGCCACTTCCCCACCCCTGCCCCCAAGTCTCTCCTTTCTAAGGATCCGATATCATGGGGTAATTGCATTGGTAATAGTGGGGTTGGTGGCCTCGTTAAGCCAGGTTTCCGTTATAAACATAATGTCAGGCTTTAAGTCAGTTAAAGGGTCAAAGAGCTGAAGCTCATGTTTCCTTGATGACCTGATGTTTAATAGGATAGCCTTCAGAGGGCTGCCTTCCTCTAAGGTCCTATCCCGGTGGGCGCCGTTTTTGAATATCTGTTGAGCCTTCGTGCCCTTTGCACAAGGAGAGGCTGTCCATCCACAGAACTTACAGACAGGATTGTTCGCATTAGCTAACGGAAACAAATGGGGTGGCAGTTCATACACTTACCAAAGGCTAACAGTTCAGATGTGTGGTACAAGATGCCATGCTTGAAAACCGGCGAGTCTCGAGCAGCTTTTCCGGCGCCAGTCGTCTCCGGGACACTGACTGGCGCAGACGGGCTTGCCTTAGGCGTGCTAGCCGAGCGTCTGCTGCGCACTCGCGCAGCGTCCCATTTTATTTCCCCCAGTTTAACCACTAGACCGCAAAATGTCAAAAATGGCGGTCCTGAGTGTCCGGTTTGCAATCAGGTATTGTGTCCCACTCAGGGCTCGATTCCCCCACTCTCCTCAATTCAATTCCCATAAGCAAACACTTTTAAAACACATTGTGGGATGTTAAGAACAATTTAAAACAGATTGGATGCTTTAAAATCTGAGCAAAAAACGCAATATAGCAGCAAGGAATGAGCATGCGAGCAGCTGACTGCTCTGTATCAGGGTCGAGCGCCCTCGTGCATCGTCCCGTTTTATTTCCCCCAGTTTAACCACTAGACCGCAAAATGTCAAAAATGGCGATCCAGAGTGTATGGTTTGCAATCACGTATTGTGTCCCACTCAGGGTTCGATTCCCACTACCCTCCTCAATTCAATTCCCATAAGCAAACTCTTTTAAAATCTAACAGAGTTTAAAACACATTGAGGGATGTTAAGAACAATTTAAAAAAGATTGGATGCTTTTAAATCTCCGCATTCCTGCTCTCGTACAGCGCTAACTTGTTTCATGCTGCCTACTGCCAATTGCAGTCACCCTTGCGCCATGGTGCTAGTGTGCCTGCATTGCAGTCAGGATTGTTTTTGTGCAGAAAGAAACCCCTTCATGCACAAAAACAATCCTTAAAGACATTTTCCTACTTTTATGTGTGCTGCAAAATACAAACAGCGGAAAAAATCAGGAGAGATAAAGATTATTTCTCCTCATTGCCCTTCAATTAGAAAGGCATATAATTTTGACACAATCCCAGGTTTGCTTGTCTTGGTAAATCTAGGAATGTGCCAAAATACATGGGTGGATATAAGGGAACACCCCTAACGGCTAAGGCGCTCGACCTCGGACCTGGGGATCTGGGTTCGAGTCTCGGTAACGACGCCAAAAACCCCCTGTGATTCTGGGCAAATCACTTAATCTTCCCGTGCCTAAAAAAATGAAAGTGTGTCCTCATGTAACGTAACTGGTGCTATGTAAAGCGCTCTGATAACTGATTCGGTTCGGTTCTAGTTCGCGCTATATAAAACTCTGCAAGAAAAAAAACAAAAAAAAAACCATGTAACGCCTTCATGGTGCAGAGTAACACAAGGAACTGACTTGCGCTGCATTGTGCTACTCCAGATTTACCAAACCACACAGGGCCACGTAATGTGGGCTTGCATGGCTTCGTAAATCTGACTTAAGGATTGTGTTGCCCTAGCATCCGCCTGCTTGACACAAGAGCAACGTAATCCTTTCATAAATCTGGGCAAAGGTGCCTGTCTATTGGTGAGAGATTTGGTGACATTTCACCATGCTTGGTTGACCTTATTTGAAGGGTAAGTTACATACTAGGTTGGGTAGCATGCCATATGCGTTGTAGGTTGTTTTACTTCAAATGGCACACCTTTCATATGGTTTGAAACTCTATTGGGAGGCCACTTCAAAGGAGGTTGGCTTAGGAGTAACTTTGGGGCTTTTTCAGGAAGCTAAGTTGCAGTATATTTCATGAAGGCTGGTAGTGAGACTGGTTTAAAGGTTGCCTCTAAACTGGTTTCACAAGGCTACCTCCCAGCTTGTCTCTCAGAGTGGTGTGTCTGCTTTGTTTGTGCTAAGACAGGTACGTTTGTACTAGGCGTATGCATGGTCAATTGGTTGAAGGGCTCGCGAGCCATGCAGCTGCAGCATGAATTGAAAGTAAATGTACAATAGTGTCAGGGGATGGTTATGCTTGTGATAAAGATGATAGATTTTTTCAACTATGTGGCTCAATTGTGAGTTGCAGCAAAGCTGATTCCTCAATAGTAAAACTCTGAGACTTTTTTTCAACATTTTCTTGGAACACAGCCAGTGTACTCAATTTAGCAATGTTGTTCTGGATTGCCTTTATGGCAATATCAAGGCCATTAATAAAGATCTAAAAAAGGTAAGGGGCATGATGCATTCTCATCAATCTATCAATCAATCAATCAGTATTTGTAAAGGGCTGCTAATCACCTGTGAGGTGTTCTTGGCTTGTGATTTTTCTGTCTGAGCAATAGTGGGCACCAGCCATATCATCCACATACTTTACACAGACCAACTCTATCAGACCTGGGTCAAAACCTCTTATCTTCATTATTGTAATCAATCATGGCCTTTCAGCCAAGTCACATGCACTTTTCAAATCCGAAAATGTTAACTAGATAGTTGTATTTTTAAAATGCACATATATTATAATAATGGCCTGCAGACAAACTGTTTGGTCAGCTCTCCTACTGACCTTTCAGATCCCTGCTTTGGCCTTGACAGGACTCTTTGTTCCTTAGCCCACTCCTGGAGGCGCTACAGGGCAAATATTCTGAAGTTTGATTTAAGGCAATCCTAGAGCAAAAGTGGGCAATATTTTCCTGGGTCTGAGGTATTGCCATTTTAGGTTTGGCCAAGATCCAGTTTTACCTGTCTCGCCATGCTCATGTTTTCCAAACAATTCATAATAAAAATACATCACATTTATGGATGCATAGAGGGGTTTTGGGACAACATTCTTCATCTGTTGATCGGCGCAGGTGCATTTGCCCCCCTCCCCCCAACCAAGCCTATAGCATGGAACAATTGTTCAGCCAATTTCAGCCAATGGCTCTGTTCACTGTGAGTGACAGCATTTTGTTCTTGCACTGGCACATTTTCCTAAAACGAAGTGTACTTCAGTGTCGGGGCTGTGATACCAATCTCAGGCTTAATGTCTTCTTTAATTTCATGTTTTTTTCATTTTGTTGTGCAATGGGTGATTGTACTTTTATTCAAACAAATGCAAGGCAGGAGGGATTTGTACTCCTTATTAATGTTACACAGTTAAACTCTACTACATACCTCTACACATAAATAAATAAATAAATAGCAGACTGGTCAAGAGCAGACAAATTGTTTTTTCCAATGCTTTTTTGTAAATTATAGTATTTCAGCTCTTCACCGAGACACTGGGAAATAGCCAGCTGAACAAGTTCCTCTGGTCACCCTATGGCAATTTGTTTGGGTGGCTTTTGGTGCCACAGCATGATGGTCAGTGGGATAAGGCTGCGAGTAGAGGCAAGTGTCAGCAAGTAAGGGTGCACCACAGGACCCCTCAACCCCCAGTGCCCGATGCCTTGAAAGTAAATTGATGAGAGGTAGAATAACACCTCTGCTGTGCAACAGCTGCTGAAGAATCATATTCTGATTACTTGGTTGAGCTGCCTCCAACGCATGCTCACTGCTGCTTATTGCATACTGTAGGATTTTTTCATTCTACTCCACAATGTCCAGAAATCACACCACTCAACTTCAACCTCCTATCAAATTAAATATTTAAAAGGTTTTGGCATGAAAGGGGCTGCCCTAGCAAATTATTCATCACAAAACCAAATTTAACACCTCAGAACAATGCCAAGACGTCAGTACTAGACAATAATTATTGGTAGGTTACGAGGCTCTGTTTTTTTTTAAGTGGCAGCTGGAGGATATGTCCAAATCTTAAGGCTATCGCCTCTAGTCCTGGCCTTTCCCTACTATGATAAATACATAATATTTGCTAATGTAATTCAAGTTGACAGGAACTGAATATTTAATTCTTCATTTTGAAGTTGTTACTGTATATTATGGACACCTGACTCCACCCCCCTTCTAACAGAAGTGCTGTACATAGCAGGCAAGATGATATATTAGAACAATTTTAGACATGGTCTTCACATAACGCTTCTGTATAACTCCTGAATGGTTCAGGCAAAGACATACAGTATATTTCAAGTATTCATGAAAGACATAGTGAGGTCATAAAACTGATAGCTCATTATAGAATAATTCCCACATTTAAATTCAGGGTTATGATGGGGTCGGAGTCAGATGACTGTTTATTGACTGACTGTTGACTCAGAAAAATGGGAACTCAGCAGTTTGAGTTTAAAGTGGGCTTTAACAACGCACACCTGACTAACCAGATCATTCATCAGGTGGTGTCGAAAAAGCTAAAATTAACTAGATTTTGGCCATGCAAATACTTACAGTGAAAGGGTTGACATGTTCTGATTGACTTCGCATAGGTTTCTGGCCTAGTGTAGAGTGAGAAAACTTAAAAGAGATAGGAAGGCGATCATTCAATGTAACATAAATATGTGTGTTGAGGAAGAGCCAGAGTATGAACATGATGTACAACAAGGATTGAGGGCTAAATGTCAATCCTGTTTCTATATTCTCTACAAAATGGATATGTGTTTAGGTATTGATACAAGTTGTTGAAATGTTCCAAACAACAGATTGCTATGTCTATATCCAAAGAGGTCTATCATTCCCATGTGCATGCTTCGCTAGTGGTTCCTCATCCAGTGTAAGTGCATCTACCGGGTGCGCTGAACCCCACTTTTGGAGGGAGCACTTTGACATTGACAGACAACAGATTTTTCTAATGTCATAGGGATCCTTGGAGGACAGTTAAAATTGCCTGTAGGTGATACCTACATTTTGTTTATTAGGGGGTGCCCTTGGCAGGTTAAAAAAATAGGTGTATAAAAAGCAGAAATTGTGCTCTTCCTTCTGATAGGTCTTCATGTTTCAGTCAGTTCCAAATCTTGAAACTTTCGTCAAGAAGAGACGCTAATAAGTCATAGATCTGGACTCTACCGTTTGGATGCATAACACTTTGTCTTTGAGGGCATGCAAATGACTGTGATGAAAAATCATTTTGAATTCAAGGCCACCATTTACCTACGGGTGTCTGGTACCTCGATGGCCAGTACATTTGCCCCCAGCGCAGCCTGTTTGCAGGGCCGGACTGGCCATAGCGGGCACCATGCAATCCCCCGGTACGCCACACAGGTGGGGGCCGGTTTTGGGCCCCTGGGGGCCGTTTTTGTTACAGGGCCGTGCAAAATCGACCATGTACCAAAATCGGCCGAAAACCGGCCCTGGCAAAGAGCTCGGCGGCACCCACAACTCCCCGGGGGTAGGGGGCCAGCTGAGCACTTTGCCAGGGCCGATTGTGGTTCCCAGTCCAGCCCTGCCTGTTTGTATGAACAGCTTTTTGAAGAGTCTAAAGTACTGACTCCCGATAATCCTTTCAGATGAACTATGCAACTATGGAAACACTATTTTAGTAGTCTGTAACAGAGATCAAGAGAAAGCAAAGTTTTTTTTGTGAGTGGCTAAACATGCAGATTGACTTTTTGAATTCCTCTCACAAAATTGATAAGGAGACTCTCACATTCTTGGATGTAAAACTTCTCAGGATAATGGGACTCTGAGCACAGATACACAGCAGAAACCAACTGACAGGAATAACCTTCTTATATTCAGTAGCTTTCTTACCTGTAATGTGAGGGAGAATTCATGGTTCAGGCAATTTCTGGGACTTTGCTATGACTGAACAAGAATAAGTGATTTTAACCGACAAGAGCAGTGCTCAGTGAAAGGCGAAAACTATGATCACCCAGAGACCATCATCTAGAAATCACTTAAGAGAACAAAGAAACACAAAGAAGTCCTAATAGAACACGACCATCCCAAACAGAAGAAGGACCAGTTGGTCTGCATTACCACATACAATGTAATATCTAATGAAGTATAAAAGGCAATAAACAGGAGCTGGTGGATACTCAACACTGATCACCGTAGGAGCGAAAAACCTATTTTTGCATATAAACGTGATATGAATTTAAAAGATTCCTTGGCACATACTAAGAATCATGAAAGGGGGAAGGATATAGGTTCTGGTTCAACACTTTGGGGCAAGCCACAGGTTGCGAGTCACTACCCCTGCGGCTGTTGTAGTCTGTCCCACTTGGCAAAAGTGACTAAGAAACTTAATTTGGGCTTAGACAAGGAATGGATTCAGAAGAGACATAGGCATTGCAGTTCAACCCATGTGGTTTACCTCATTACTTGCCCATGCAATTTACGTTATGTGGGTATGACATGCAGAATAGTTAAATTAAGGATCTGTGAACACCGAAGCGGATTTAGATGTAGTGGGCCCACTACCAAGATGGCTATCGACTACATTAATAAAGGTCACACAGAGAAGGACTTCAAGTGGACATTTTCGAAACAAATACAGATTGCTGCATCAACTACACAACCAACTAGGACTTTGTTGGAGAGGGAACAGAGGTGGATTTATAATCTGTTTACGAATAGTAAAGGACTCAATGATTCCCAATGTGTAGTCCAACAGGTTATCTGAGGAGTTTCTCCAGCATGATCACTTTCATTGGAGCACACTCATATACAGTGCGGACTGGCCGTAGTGGGCACCAGGCATTTCCCCAGTGGGCCAGAGGGGTGGGGCCCGGTTCTGTGCTCAAGTTGGCGGGTTTTGTTACAGGGAGCCGGTTTTTCAACAGTGCTTTTTGCCAGCACCCCCCGCTCCGAGGGATGGTTGGGCAACAATCTGCCAGTGCTGGTTGCTGTTCCCAGTCCGGCCTTGCTCATATACCCTTCATTATGAAAGGGTTATGGTATAACTGGGGGCTACATATTGCACTCATCACTGTGAGATATCAGACATTTAGAATGTTATTCATACAACACTCGCACTATTCTCCACCATTTCTCTTCTCTCTTATTGTTAGCTTATGGATTTGTAAATGATAACCAAGCAATGGGGATATGGGTGAAAAAATTCCCCATACTATGCATATCTCCATCAAGATGGGACTTAGTAGATAGGGTCACGCATCACATTGGGCATATTATTTCTATATTAATATTCTCAAGACATTCAGGCAGTCCCTTTCATTGGTAGCCTCGCTTTGGGCTGGTAGTGCTCTTTCAAGACTTTTAATGATGTATGACCTACTCCCATGATCGAGCTCTGAAACTGTGGACGGAGAGATGGTGTTGACATAATGCATCTGTAATACACTCAGACAGGCTAAACACACTGTACAAGTGGAAATGTAGCATTTTAAAAGGAGCATTGTTGAAGAACACTATCCCATCATGTCAGAGATTTTCCGATCATATAGTAAGGATGCATATATCACACTTGGGAACAGCAGATGTAGTAGAAATGCTATATTTCAATATGGTGAAGAAGGCCCAATGAAGCACTATGAGTTGTTTTGTCATCACGTGACCTCAAAATGACACCACGTGTAGGACACAGCAACACTTTCAAGTACCGGATCCCCTAGTGAGTTTCCCTAATATGCAGGAGTTACGGGCACTGAGGTTTAGTTGCATTAGAAAGCCAGGCAGTGGCATAACAAAGACCCCCCTCAGCACTGTACCTTGGCCTGGAGCTCCTAAATGAGTCTCAGAGGGTTGGGTCTCAATCTACTTTGTAAGGGGGTCCCCTCAAGTCTCGTTATGCCACTGCAGCCAGGACCCCTGGAGTAGTAAGTAGAGACCTAGTCTCACAGCTGTTAATAAAATGCCGAGGGTTGGCTCTTGCTTGGAATGTTCCTCTTTAATGATCATCATCCCTCTGCTATTCATTCCTAGGGGAAGACGAGGTACATTTCTCCCTCCTACCTTTTTCTGAAATATAAAAAAGGCTTGCCACTGTTTACGACAATAAAGCAAAGATTTGTCAATCTGAATGAGCTGACAAGAAAAGTCCTTTCAAGTAACGGGTACTCTTCTCTTACTTCTCCAACAAGGAAGAGATGTTTGAGAATTGTGAGCTCACAGTAAACAAATCCAAAGTGATGGTTTTGGTGGAAGGGTGATCCCATGGAAGTCTCTCGAGTCGTGGGCGTGCGGAGAGATTGAAGATGATTCCGAGGAATCTGTCAACCTCTAAATGAGGATGAGTGGAGAGGCCTGAGGCCGTCACAGAAGTTCACAGGTGTTTATATCTGAGCGTGTTTTAACCCACGAGAGTATGGCTACTTGAGATTGTAGCCAGACTATTAAGTCTGTGCATTTCATGAATTGTTAGAGCGCTGGCACCAATATACAATTTAATAAAAATGCACAGCTATATAATTTAATAAAATATTACCCGGTCAAATGAATATTTTAAAACATTTTAATTTGTCTCATTTCATCCAATCAAAATACAAATAGTTAGATAAAAACAGAGGGATCAAGGAGGCATTCAATTAATGGCACGTACTGCATGTGCAAGGATCTGAAGTTGAAATATTTCAAGACAATAGCGATAGCTTTGATTGTGAGGAGTATTTGTCTTATCAATATTGGACTTCCGAGGTTCCTCTGTTGCATCTCAACCATCCTTGCATCGTACAAACGTATAAAGCCAATTGAATTGCGTGTAGACGGCCGCTCTTCCAACCGGCTTTCTTTTTCTGTGCGCCTGTGTCCAACCCCCTTCATTCTATTCCAGGTCTACAAAACTGTTTGACTTGTAAGATTTGCAACCGCCCTAAAGCCCCGCAGAGCGAGCACGCATATTGATTTGTTTTGTCTTCTCTTTTCTCTTTTTAGGGGAATGTGGCGCTAGACGTGTTTTATGAGTCTTCAAGGCAAATGGCTGACCTTTCCTGGCAGCGCATGGGCACCGATGCCCCTGACTTCTGCTGTCCCCATCAGCGGTTTTATCCAGAGTGCAATCTAACTTTAGACCTCTCTTCTAACCTGTAAACATAAACCCTGCCGTAAAGCTGACCTTCCCTCTTGATGTGTGATTTATTGAGCAGTGACAAATAGGAAAACAAGCCATTCGGGCCATTTTAAGAAACCAAGCACAACATTCCCCGGGATTCGCCAGTGTTTTCGCTCTGCGTGACTGAACAGAGCATCTGACGTACATATTCCACATCAAGGAATGGGAAACGCACGTGTCAGGCTCTTAGAATTTAAGGATGTGAATTTCATGAATACTTTCCAATTTTCTTTTTATGTGTCAGTATTGCTGAACGTTTTGGGTACTACTGTCTGGGAATGACAGAAACTGCTGTACCATTCCTTTGTGGATTTTTAGTTTTTTGTTCTTATAAATGATGCTGGAGTGCTGTTAGACCTTTATGTAATGTTAATTCTGATTGAAAGCTGAATTCAGGGTGTAGGTATAGATGCAACAGTAAAGTGCCCCAGAGGGTGATCACTTGATCACTTGATAATGAATTAATTATGGGTACCCTACAAAAATGCACAGCAGATTAGCTGGTGGGCTGACCTTGGAGTATCAGGGGTCACTGGGTGTTGGTAGAGCATACACTTAAGTGTGAGGGTATGAACCACTGGGCCAATAGATAGTATTGTGTGTACTTAGCTGCTGTCCTATGGAACTCCCTACCACTTTCCCTTCGGCTCAGCCCAGACTTTCTAACTTTTAGACGCTCTTATAAAACTTGGCTGTTCAGACAGGCTTATTTTCAGTAAGTTGTTGTGTTAGGTTCCTACTTCAACAGCGCCATGAAGCCCACGGGCGTACGTGCGCTTTACAAAAAAACCCTAACATAACATAACATAACATAACATTGTAATTGCATTTCTATATGTTAGATGTAAATGTCAGAATGGATAATAAAACTGATCAATGAAGTGCTCTACGAGTGATCTTCGTGACAGTGTCTAGGCCCAACAATAATTTTACAACTTGATTTTACAACTTGGTCACTTTACTCAGATTCTTAACTGCTTACATAGAGGCATTGGTCCTCCGATTGGCCTTGCTTTGTCACAGTGAGGGGTGAGAAATCAGGCAGTCAAACTGCTGGCCACCTAAGGAGGACTAATAATTAGTAGCCAACTCACAAATTAGTGATCACATTTAAATACGCTACTCTCAGAACTATGCTGTAGAAATAGAGTATTACAATTGGAAGTGCAAACCTTTGAAGAAGTTCAATCTAACAAGAATCACGCATACCAGAAGCTCTGCTGTGGCTACACAGAACAAAGGCAAAAATACTTGATGTTCTGAAAATGATCTATGACTCTCTCTCCATCATGCATTAGAAATCAGATAATTGTAAGCAGAGTTTGTATGGAAAGAACATTAAGACACATATAATAAAGGCTCAGACAAACTTTATATCATTTTGTTATTGCATTAAAGATCCCAAATCAATGCAAATAAGTAAAATTTTAAGCAGTTCACTCATGAGTCTTACAGCTCATAGTATGAAACCACACATTCCTCTTTGCACTGCTGAGACCAGTCTCTCGTAACTACCTCTTTGACAATCTCCAGGCCAGGTGATGAGACCAAGGCACTCTTCAAAGTCTCATGGAGGTATTGTGTAGAGATGGTGAGGTTAGTGACGAATGGGACTCACCATAAGACATTGGTGGTGACGGTCCTTCCCCATGACTCAAGACGTACACAATAATAGATACTTTCCTTATGGCCCATCTACCAGATATTATGTCAACTCCTTTGTGATGCAGGGCCAGCAGAAAGAGGGAGTTGGGCTAAGATTGCTGCAGTGGGCTTCTGCAGATGCTCCACGAAGGGAGGTATTTGACAGGGCCACCAACATGACACTGTAGCCCTCTAAATGAGGATATGAGAGAGGGAAAGGGATGCAAAGTGCAGGCTCCCTGGCAGCATAAAGCCCTCCTCCATTTTGTTTTATCATTGACTCACATGAAGCCAAAATTGATCCTTGCTCTCCAAGACAAACATGCACATAGACTCTACGCTCATCCTGCACCACTCACTCTGTGTGTACTCATGACCCACAAAGATGTCAGTGTAAGCCTGGCAGAACCTTTTAAACCCAGAGATCCACTAGGCAACTCCCACGAAAGAGACATGTGAAAAGCCCTGTAGTTCACTATGAATTATGCTTCTATCTTTGCCAATCCCACAAAGCCCGGGTACAGAAAGCACCAGCTACTCAAAAGAGATAGTACCTCATTCTCATAGTACTGCTCGATGTCACGATCCATGTAAAATGAGGACCCACTGTCGGAATATGAGCATACATGACTGTAGAGCTCAAGTAGGTGGTTTCAGTGCAAGTGCCATGAAACCTCTCTGAAACTAAAGAACTGTTTGCAGACCCACCTTCCAAATCAACTGTATGCCCAACAAGGCTAAGGGGATAAAACCATGCACTTTGGGGGAGTGTTTTACTCCCCATGTCTGGTTCCCATTGACTGGACCCTAGTCTACTGGACAGTGGATTACAGTTGGCTTTGGTATAGGGACAGTAAACCTCCACACTAAACCCTAAGATAGTTGAAGGTAGGATATCATAGGCATTGCCAGATGTTGTGGCTAAATACCAGTGAAAGGATAGTCCACAGTGGCACCGATAATAGTAAAACTAAGCTAGTGAAAATAGACCAGGTGTTCAAATGTAAATCCAAATATCTCTGGAACTGCACAAGCTACAAAGATGCAATCAAGGCAGTCACCTTTAGTTATCTCTCTGGATCCTTAGGAAAGGGAGCAAAGCCAGGGCAAACCTGGAAGCCTCTGTAGGAAACTGGAAAGCACACCGACTTTCATGCTACACAGATCGAGCCAGGGATCAAAGAGACTCACCAATATGCATAAATGTTGAAAACACTTTCCCAGGCACCAGGCAATGCAGTTGACAGGACTCTTCAGTTGATTTGGGCTCTGGCAAGCAGGCATTCTTTCTTGATGGTGCAGTCCAACATCTTCTCCTCAGTCATCAGCCTCTCCTCACACACTACCTCCTGCAGAGTTTTCAAGCCAAGTTTATAAATAATAATAAAGGGGTTTATAGAGCGCATGGTGACGCCATCCCGGCGTATCCCCGCGCTGTGGAGAGAGTCGGACGAGAGGAAGAGGGCTGGAGACCTAAAGAGTATACAGGTAAGTTTTTAGTAATTTCCTAAATTTAATTTCCGTATCTGCTAGTCTGATGTTCATAGGAAGAGAGTTCCATTTGTTGGCCGCTAATACCCGGAAGGAACGTCCTCCCATTCTGGCTTTTTTTATCCGGGGGATTTTGAGTAAGCCAACTCCCTCAGAGCGGAGAGTTCTGTTGGGCACATATGGGATGGCTAGATCCGTCAGATAAGCAGGGGCTTTGTGCGAGGTAATCTTATAGCACATTAGGAGTGCTTTAAATAAGATCCTCTTTTTTATTGGTAGCCAATGTAGAGCTGCCAGGGTGGATTTGGCGGCTGCTCTTTTGGGTAATCTGAGGACTAGTCGAGCTGCCGTGTTTTGTAGAACCTGCAATCTCCTGATGTTTTTTTCCGTAGTTCCAAGAAGTAGCACATTACCGTAGTCTAGCCTAGAGGTCACTAGGGCTTGGGTCATGGTTTGTCTGGCTTCTAAAGGAAGAAGGTCCAGCGTGCGATTAAGGGTCTTCAAGACCCCGAAGCATTTCCCAACTACTTTGTTAATGTGATCATCAAAAGAGAGTTTAGGATCAACCCATATACCTAAATTCTTTGCTGCCTTACACGGGGTGGGTAACGGACCAAGACAAGACGGCCACCATTCTTTGGTCCAGCTAGAATCATTACCTCCTATTATTACAACCTCCGTTTTGGAGCCGTTTAGTTTCAAGCAATGTTGGTTCATCCAACCTGCAAGATCCTGCAAGCAGGTTTTAAAATTGGCAGCTGCACAGGTGGAAGCTTGGGACAGGGAGATAAGCAGTTGGGTATCGTCGGCGTCAGAAACTAATTCGACACCGTACGATTGAACTATCTCTGCCAAAGGAGCCATATACAGGTTGAACAGGGTGGGGCTAAGGGCAGAGCCCTGTGGCACCCCCTGTTCCAACGCTATGCTGTCTGAGAGGAAGGTACCTCTCTGAACCTGAAAGCAGCGGTCTACGAGAACTGCTTTCAGCCACCCCAGTGCCGCCTTGGTTACCCCGGCTTTGTTTAGACACTGCAGCAGGATGGAATGTGCTACAGTGTCAAACGCGGAACTGAGGTCTAGCATAACAAGTGCCATAGTATGACCCTCATCTGCTCCAACCCGTAGGGATTCGGTCGCTCTTAGCAGAGCTGTCTCAGTGGAGTAGCCCGACCAAAAGCCAGATTGTGAGCTATGAAGGATGTTGTTGGTTTCTAGATGGGCCATAAGCTGTTTATTGGCTATTTTCTCCGCCACCTTCGCAAGGTAAGGCAACAGAGAGATAGGTCGCAGGTTTTCCAAGGACTCTTGGCTCACATTGGGTTTTTTCTTAATAGGGAGTACGATGGCTCTCTTCCAAGCTTCAGGAAGATTGGCTGAGGCAAAGGAGACCTGAAGCACATGTCTAAAGTAAGGTTCCAGTACTTTTAGGCTAGCTACTAGTACCTTGGGAGGGGCAGGATCATGGGGGGAACCTGACTTAATACTTTTACAGATGTTTATGAGAGTTTCTGGGAGAGGGACCGAGAAGCACTGTAGGCATGACTCTGTGATACTAACTCCTTCCTTTTCCATAAAATCATGGCCAGATGTCACGTTCCTAGCAAAGTTAGCATAGATGTCTGTTATCTTTCCAGAAAAGTATTTAGCAATTTTGTTGCATGTTTCCACCGAGTCAGTGAGGGACGCACTATTAGTGGTCAACACAGAAATTTCCTTAAAAATTTTGAAAAGCTCTCTGGAAGAATTCTCTGCTTCCTCAATGCGTGTTTTAAAATGCCAGGCCTTAGTTGTCCGTAACTTTTTGTTGTATTCCTTTTGAGCTATTTTATATTGAGTTTTAACTGTCGGGCAAAAATTGATGCGCCATTTCCGTTCTAGTTTTTTACAGGCGGATTTAGCTAACTGAAGTTCAGGAGTGAACCACAGGTAGGATTTCTTCCTCTTCATGGATTTTTCCAGGTTGCGGATGGGAGCCGTGCTATCTAGGGCAGTTAGAATCCGGTTTTGTAGGAGACTATACGCTGTTTCACAGTCAACACCTCCTGGAGGTCCATCTGCTTCTAGTTTTTTTTAAAAAGTGTCTTGAGAGAAATTTCTCCACTTTCTACATTGATAGAGTTGTTCACAGTCTTTTTTTGGATCAGACTCAATTAGCTGTACATGAAGCGGGATTAAGGAATGGTCTGACCAGGGTACCGGTAAAGAAGGTTGAACTTGTATCCCGGTCCAATTCCCGAAGATTGGGTCCAACAAGTGTCCCAGTCTGTGAGAAGGATCATGATTTTTAAGATCTAATTGAAGGGAGTGTAGTTCAGACAAGATTTCCTTAGCATCTTTGTCGAGGAGAACATCAAAGTGAACATTCATGTCTCCCAGCACCAAAAATTTACTCTTTCTTATGGCTAGATGAGCTGTGGCTTCCACCAGGCTAGTCGTGAAATCATACAGCCTGCCCGGGGGTCTATAAACAAGTATACCCGAAAGGGAATGTTGAGGCCCAATTATAATGGTAAAAGAGCCCGCTTCACAATGATCAATCGTCAGGGGCGATAGGGAGCACTCGATAGGGGCTTTAAACGCGATTGCAATCCCTCCGCCCCTGCCGTCCTTCCTATCCAATCTGGTGAGGAAGTAACCAGGTGGCATAGCCTCAATAACATCCGGGTCTGAACATTCTCCTAACCAGGTCTCAGTAAAGAACAGGATATCAAATGCTTCATCCTCCAGTAAGTGATATATTTGTGTGCTGTGTTTACTGAGAGACCTACAGTTTATTAATCCAGCCTTTAATTGTCCTTTATCGGGTTTAGCAATAGGGTTTACAATGGGTGTAAAAGGACACACTGAGCAACTATGTAGAGATATTGCCTCCATAGTGTGTTTACAGGGAAAGGTGGGAGTAGGACATAGATCCAGTAATTCCTGTCTGCCATACCGTAATAATAGGAACTTTGGATGAGCCGGAATCGTAGCCCCGAGCCCCGTCCGGCCGCGGACAGGCGCAGACGGGCTAGACTTTGGCTCGACTTCGGCGCGCTTCCGGCGTGCCCGCTGCACGCGTCCGCTGCGCGGTCGCGGTCCCACACACATTTATAGAGGGAGGGGCAGCTGGAGCGCTGACCTGCCGCCCTGAGCCCGGAAGTGCTGAGCTCCTCCTCCACCCTCCGCTACAAACGCCCACAAAGGACGCGGCGGACCGGGGCGGGAGTCAATGCGTGCTACACCAGGAAACGTTACTCAGCCCCAGGTGGGTCACAACACAGTTAATTAAAAATTATACATAAGATTTTACACACATTAGTAAAAATAGCATCAATCGCTAGATTTTTAAACGCTATTACATCAGCACTCGCAATGTTGTACTTGTAGCACCCAGCGCAAAGTAGATAGAGTCAGCCACTGCCACCGGCTGGACTCGTCTCCACCCCGCGCGAGTGAAAGTGAAGGGCTTTTAACCTATCAGGCAGACAGCGCAGCTGGAGCGCTGACCTGCCGCCCTGAGCCCGGAAGTGCTGGGCTCCTCCTCCACCCTCCGCTACAAACGCCCACAAAGGACGCGGCGGACCGGGGCGGGAGTCAATGCGTGCTACACCAGGAAACGTTACTCAGCCCCAGGTGGGTCACAACACAGTTAATTAAAAATTATACATAAGATTTTACAAACATGAGTAAAAATAGCATCAATCGCTAGATTTTTAAACGCTATTACATCAGCGCTCGCAATGTTGTACTTGTAGCACCCAGCGCAAAGTAGATAGAGTCAGCCACTGCCACCGGCTGGACTCGTCTTATCATAGCTTGAAAGGAAGGTAGGTACCAGCAATGTGCTAAATCTAAATGAGCCTTCTCGTCTACACATCTGTACCACCCGACCCTAGGTTTAGAGAAATCCTAGAACACTATACTAGTTTAATTGGCCACTACTATGGTCAAGCTTTCGGGTCCACTTCCTCTTCTACCTTTTAAGATTTAATGAGTCTTCAATGACAGTAGCCATGATACTTCATCAACACCATATGCAGTGGCCACAAGTAACAGGAGTTTCTTCAGGACACATTTTGACTAGCGCAGGTAAAAACATTGATTGTTTCCAAACAGCAGCCCACATCTCTTAGAGATCCATTTTGAGGCACATAGATGGGGAGAACCTTGGAGTTCTCTGGCAGAGTCATTGTAGCATCTATAAAGGCTGATGGCCTGAGACGCCAACAAAAGGAACAACTTCAGCAGTTGTGAAAGAAATGTAAATGTCTAGACCCCAGGTCAGCAGAGATCTGACAATTTCACACAAAGCATGTGTTAGATTTGGGGGTCTCTATTTGGCACAGGTAGGTACTTGTGACAAATAGGGACCCTTGCCTCTAGTCAGGGTAAAGGGATTATACTGCTAAAATAACCCCTGCTTACCCCTTGGTAGCTTGGCACAAGCAGACAGGCTTATCTCAGAGGCAGTGTGTAAAGCATTTGTGACCACATACAGTAACCCAGTGACAACACTACAGATGGACACCACACAAGGTTTTATATACAAAATAAGTATACTTTATATAGAGTTACCACAAGACCATAAACGACAAAAATACACAATACTGCTACTTTGAGATGGTAGATTTAGCTTAGATGAGTTCAGTTCTTAAGATGCGACACTTTGCGTCAATGTTCCTTAGGTTGTGTTGCACTTCCACAACAAGCAACGTCGCAGCGAGAAAAATGCGGCAAAGTTCAAGTACAACGAAATAAAAAAAAAAGATGTGATTATCTTCCAGATGCAGCACGCTTCTCCAGGGATGCGAGAAGTTCTCGGTTCGATGCGTGGACTGCAGCGGCGACACCCTTATTCAGCGATGCGATGGCAACAGCTCCAACTACGACACTCTTCTCCCACGATGCGTGAAGCTTCCGCGCAATGCGAAAACTACAGCGGTGACATCCACGATGCGACAGCAGCAGCTCCGAAGGCAGCGTGCTTCTCGGGGATGCAAGGCGATTTTCTTCGATGCAATGCAGTGCAACAGTTCCAGAGGCAACACCCTCCTTCAGAGTTGCGACGGCTGGCACAGCGACGGCGACACGCTCTGACCTCGTTGCGAGACTCTTCTCTTGATGAGGTGCAATGCGACAGCTACAGCGGCAACACCCTCCTTCGGAGTTGTGACGGCAGCAGCAGTGACGGCAACACGTTTCTTCTTCGTTGCGAGATGCTTCTCTTGATGCGGTGCAATGCGACAGTACCAGCGGCGACACCCTCCTTCGGAGTTGAGACGGCAGGCACAGCAACGGCGACACGCTTCTTCCTCGATGAGTCACGCTTCCAGCTCCTTGAGAAACGCAGTTCCTCAAAAGGCCCAAAACAGCAGCAGGCACTTCCAAAGAACTCTGGGGAGCTGGGGGGTGAAGTCTGTTGTCCCTGAGACTTCAGCAGGAAGCAAGCTCTTTTCAAAGCCCATGAAGATCCTTTACAAGTTGAAAGTAAAGTACACAAAGTTCCTTTCTCCTTCCTTTGGCAGTAAGGCAACCACTGCAGGCTAACCCCCAAGCAGCACTTCAGCCTGGGAATAGTCTCTCCTCAGTTTCTTCAGGCTCCTCTCTTCAGTAAAGGTTTCTTCTTGTAGTCCAAAGTGATCTAATTTATTCGGATCAGGGTCCTTTGTTCTCTGAGGGGAGAGGGGCCTGTGCCCAGTCGAAACCAGTTCTGAAGCACTCTGTGTACCAGACTTTTCCTTCCCTTTCACAGTGCAGGGCAGAAACATCAGACGTCCCAAAGGAGGTGCAGCCAGCATTGTGGAAGGCAGGTACAGTCCTGGAGCACTTTGTTTACAGGACTCCTTCTCCTCTTTCAGTGTGCAGGGCAGAGATATCAGCCGCTCCCCAGGAGGTGGAGCCAGCATTGTGGAAGGCAGGCACAGCCCTATTCAAGGTTCAGGTGCAACTCCTCCCTCCCATCTAGATGCAGATCTCTCTATTCACCACTGGGCTGACTCATCCTGTCTCTTGAAAATCCCCCAGCCTTGTCACTCACAAAACCAGACAAAGGAATACACAACCTAGCAGAGTCAGGCTTGAAAGCAAATACCTACTTTCTATAAGTGGTATTTGTGAACACAGAATGTTAAAATCAACTTCACTAAAAAATGTATTTTATCATTCCGAGTTCAGGCATACTAAACTCGAATTTCTACCATGTTCTCTGAGTCAGTTAGGATTATAAAATGTAATAATTCTAACAGCCCGTTCTGGCCTATGGAGAACCTTGCAACAGTGAAAAACGAAAATGGCTGTAATTCACTATTAGGACATGCCACAGACATCAGGGCATGAATGAATGAATGAATGAAAGTGAATTTATAACAGCGCGATTGCTGCCCTGAGGCGTCCAAGCGCTAAAAAAGGAACCAGGTGAGGGGTAAAAGAGGTTAAGAACCAGAAAAGGTTAAGAACCAGAAAAGGAGGGAAAAACTGAGTTAAATTAAACGGAATTGAATAGGTGTGTTTTTAACTGTTTACGGAAGGAAACGAGATCAGGATTGGATCTCAAGTGAGACGGGAGGGAGTTCCAGATCTTGGCGGCATTGAAGGCAAACGTCCTTCCGCCAGATCTAGTCCTTTTAACTCTGGGGACTGCTGCCAAGAAGGCCTGACTAGAGCGCAGATTTCTACCTGGGTGATACTGGCTTACTAGATTATGGGTGATTAGGGGACCCGAATCCCAGAAAGCCTGGTGAGCAATACACATTGCTTTAAAAATGACTCTCTTACGCACTGGAAGCCAGTGAAGATTAGTCAGAGCCGCCTTTACTGACAATCTACGAGGAATCTGCAGCAGAGTACACGCGGCACAGTTTTGTACCAGCTGTAATCTCTTTAAGGTGTACTCTGGTGCACCCAGATATAGGACGTTGTTGGAGTCCAGCCGTGATTGTATCAGGCCCTGTATGGCTATCTGCTTTGCCTCCATTGGGAGCAAAGGAAGAACCTTCTTCAGTGTCCTGAGTATTCCAAAGCAGGTGGCTGAGAGCTTTGTGACCTGAGTGTTGAGTGAGAGACTCCTGTCCAGCCATACCCCTAGGCTTTTGATGTTATCCTTCGGGGCCGGAGGGGGACCTAGACAGGGGGGCCACAGTAAGTTGAAGAATGTGGGGTCGGCAGGGCCCAGGAGCATGAGCTCCGTTTTGTCACCATTAAGTTTTAATGATGAACGAGTCATCCAGGACTTCACCTCCTCCAGACATTCGGTTAATCCCCCTGAACGTGGTTGGAGAGCCTCCTGCGCTAATGGGATGACTAGGGCATGTCCTACCTTAGACTTACAATGCACCCTGCCCTTGGGCCTACTATAGTGGTGACTGATATGAAGTAAAGGGAAGATTTTAGGGACTGGCAACTGGGTGCACATGCCCAGTCAGTGTGACAGTACCAGACTGCACACAGGCTCTGCAATGGCAGACCTGAGACAGATTTGACAAAGCAGCTTCTGTGGGTGGCACAACCAGTGCTGCAGGCCCACCAGCAGCATTTGGATTTACATGCCCTGGGCCCACTCAGTGCACTAGACTTGGGTCTGACAAGTAAACCAAATAGCCAAACATGGAACTGCTGATCAACATATCAATTTACAATAGGGAGCACTTCCACTGTGGCACTGGACAGCAGTGGCCCAGTGCCCAAAGCATCTAACACCAGCAAAAATACATGAGGCAACAGCAAAAAGGGAAGGGAGACCCACACCAATGGTGCCAGGTCTTACAGCCTGCCACCATATGAGGTTGCCACACATATGTGAAGTCAAATGGACTTGGCCATGCACTCAGTCAGACACCTACTTAGATTTTGCACTGAGCTAAAAACATGCATAGCTGTGGACATTGATCCTCCGCACATGTTCCACAATATATAATGGTAAACAATACCAGTTAAGGGAGACTAAGAGGACCAGTTACACTGGGAGACCATTAGGCTTCTGTGCCTCACGGCTGATTCTTGAAAACTTTTGATGTTGACTGAAAAGGCTCATAATAATCACCTGTATTATAAAAATGGAGGGGGTACAACATTATGGAGGGAAGGGAAAGATGAAAATGAAAACATTGTGGGGAACTAGATGAAAGAATGGAGGGTTGTCAACAAGAGGTGGAATTAGATAGTATTAGGAGCGGTGAGGAACAGGAGCTGAAGGCAAATGTGGAGAAATGTTCTCATTCACACAGATGAGTAGTTCATAATGCTACCATTTCCTCAAATTGTTTTGTCTGGATGTTGACATTTAGGGTGTAAACGGCAATGATGAGATCACCTTCCAAGACCACAAGCATTGTTGAATGAAATTGCTTCTCTGAAGATTGAGTTAGCATTTTGATGTCAATAATTGGACAGTGGTCTGAAAATACACCCCCAAGGACAACATAGTTGTATTATTAGGTGTGCCAGTGATGGTTCCTTGGCTCTAAGGCATTTTTGATCTTTGTTGTGCATTGGGTATCTAATAAAAGTGATATAGCAGCAGATGTTCATCTAGCAGTACCACTTGACTAATTTGTTACACAGGATTCAAAATGGAGTTTGGTTATGGGCTTGGAAGTGGTTATTAGACCTAGTGAAGCAGATGATTATCTACCCAGACCACTTTGGCATTTCTTGGGTGCTAATCCAATGGGTCATCCTATTTTGGGTAGTAGTTAGATATTCACTCTGGTATCAGAGGGAGGTCAACAAGTGGCTTTTGTTTGGACACTTAGAATTGGTATTTGGGACAATTTCGGGTGTTTGTTTCAGCTTGAGGTTTTTCAAACTGTTTTCGAAAGGACACAGAACTCATGATCTTTAGGATGCTGTATAGATAGAGCTCATGGATGGAAACACAAGTGTCACTTTTGATTTGGGGTGCAGTAATTAGATCAGGTGAAACATGAATACCAAGGCTTTCATTACAACATTTGAGGCATGAAGTGATGGGTAGATTAGAAGCAGTAAAACCTCAGCGACTAATACATTATGTTGATTTTGTTAGCAGTCGGTCCATTGACGTTATAGGCTTAGATATACAATGAATTTCTTAAGTCTGAAACAACAGAGAATGAGTTTCCGGAAGTAGTGAAAGATTGATAATAGACAATAGTGGACAAAGCTTGTCCATCAAGGAAGATGGCAGTGTTTGTGTAGTGCTCTGAGCGGCCAACTGGGCAAAAACATTTTCCTGCTGCATCCTGACATAATGAAGAGATATAAATGTGCCTATCAGCACTTAGGCACTCCCCAGAGACAGCTTTGAAAGCACACAATGTGTGGGCTCGCATCCTTACCCAGTGAGTTCTAAATGAACTCTCGTACACCCACCCACAGTCGCTGGGCTCTTAGTCAGCAACTACAATTATCGACCGTGTTGTAATGCAGAGGCACAAAACAGCACCGTGCTGGACCTTTAAAGACAAGGAGACAGAACCGAAGGGCCCAGAGAAAAGGAAAACTAGAGGCAGGACAGCGCTGTTCCCCAGAAGTAAGCCATAAGGTGGAGGCACCATTTGGTGGCAGAATGGCTTAACAGAAAACAATCCTTGCCGATCAGAAATTATGATTATTAGTAACCTAAGGCCATTTCCTTGATCTTGTGCACCTTACAGGAGTGCAGCTCACTGAAATTATTGACACAAACTGAATCGAAAACCAGACTGACCTTATATCCAGCACTCCGGTTGCCATATGATGTACATCGGTAATGTGTGAAGACCAGCAACGACACATACACTATGGAACAGAAGCAAAGAGTTGCTCTTTCTTTCTGCAATATTGCTAAGAGCAGTGAGTTAATGGGCAGTTGGTGTGGGGTAGTGACAGGACAAATACTGGGCCTTCGTATGACTGTTAGCACCCAGGGCCCTTCTCCTTAATCCAAAGCGTGATATGCTGGTACTGTTATTTTATTTGCGGCATTTATAAAGCGCGACACTCATCCCAAGGGATATCACGGCGCTATGAACCAAGAGAGACTACTGAAGGCATTGCTGGGGG
Organism: Lissotriton helveticus; assembly: GCF_964261635.1. Classification (NCBI taxonomy): domain Eukaryota; kingdom Metazoa; phylum Chordata; class Amphibia; order Caudata; family Salamandridae; genus Lissotriton; species Lissotriton helveticus. The sequence goes on along the minus strand of NC_136057.1, from coordinate 866,135,141 downwards.
GTTGTGTTTTAGGGAGGGTTATGTTTTAGGGAAAAGGTGAGTCTTCAGTTTTTGTCGAAACTGAAGATAGTTTGTGATGTGTCTTAGGTCAGACTGTGTCCACTAAATACACCAGCACATATCCAACTGAGACACAGACTGGCCTTATGCTTGGTGCCCCTGTCACCCTGTGATACAGACCGGTACCGGGTCACTCAGGAATAGAGGAAAAGGGACCCTCTTCAGGCACCTTCACCATGAGCAGTGACTCAACGAGGGATACCGTTGTGCGATGGGCACGGAAGAAATACCTTAAGGGCATAACAGAGAATCTAAATTGGAACAATTGTGGAAAAACAAGAAGACAAGACTCTCAGTGCCTCCTCCACATTTGGGGCCCCTGAGAGTGTTAAACTGAATTGAACTGAGAAATGTTGGACTGCAGTACTAGCAATACCAAACAATTCAGCCCAAACAAAGGGGCCGATTACGACTGCGGAAAGCCCGTCACCTTCAGTCATGCTGTGGCGGTACTTCCGTAATCTGACCGCGATTCCCCCCCGCCACATTGTGATAGCAGAGGGAATCACACTCTGAATGCGGCGGACTCAAAGACCGTCCGCCAAGGAACCGACACAGGCAATTGTTGCAATTGTCTGGCGGAGCTATCTCCCTCAATGAAATGGTGATGTGCCTAGCAGGCAAGGTCCGCCAGATCACGATGCTGTCTCCAGCCAGCCTGTCCGTGGTGGGTAAACTGCTGTTAAAAAGGCTGGTGAAGATTGGGTTTAGGGTCTGTTGCGGACCCCCTTGTGTTGGGGGGAGGTGTGGTTGCACCCCTACATTTCAAGGCACCACGTGGCAGGCACTGTGTGGTGCCTGCAACGTGGTGCAGTGAAATGCAAAACATGCCCTTTTAACTTCGCGGCAGGTGCTGCTGTCAGCAGCACCCGCCGCAATGGTAAAATGCAAGATCTGCCCGCCATGGTGGTGGTTGCATCCTGATAGGGTGTATTGCGGACGGTCCCAGTTTCCACAACGATGGCAGACGGACTCCAGTCCGTCCGCCATTGTAATCAGCCGCAAAGTACGTAGAGAAGGGGGTGGGCATCATTAAGGCAGTAGGCCGGCATTAAAGGCATTAATAGTAGTGAAGACAATTTATGTGGATCATTTGCATGAATGACCTACATGAATTTATTGTTAATCATACACAAAGTCCTAGAACCTAAATCATCACTCTCATAGTGAAAATATGCTCATCAAAATTATCGCAACAACTGCCCTTTATAAAGGTAGTAGGTGGACCCAAGGCAATCATCACAGCATTTCAAGGTATGTCCCTGTGAGTGATAATGAAAGAATTACCACCATTGGGACAAGATTGTGCTCGGGAGATTCTGGCATCGCGTGACTCACAAAAAGAGGAAAGTCCACTAGAACTGATATGGTAGTATTTTATGCAGGAGTGGAGGGTGTGGAGAACTGCACAGAATATCTTGAAGACTGAATTCATAAATTATCTGACTGTGATACTGAAATTTGGAATCTACCCAGATAATATGACCAGAAAGAAAAATATGCCGCTCTATGGAATACCAGAAAAACTGCAAGGTGGAAATGACAAATAATTCCTGATAAACATGAACCTGAAGCTGTTGTATTCAAAACACCATTGGAATTCCAGAACACATAGGATTCCAGTATGACTGAGCCGCAACTATGAGTAATATTGCTCCAGACCTAACATAGCATGTTATCCCCGACATGAGCAGGCCTGGGAGGTACTAAAGACAGCATGTCAGCACAGCCTCTTGCAACTAGAAGGCAAGGAAAATCAGATCACTGCTGATTTCTCTGAAGACATTAATTCAAAACGGAAAACACTCTCCAAACTCTGGAAATGGGTCATAAATTATGGACTTCTGGGTCCAGCTAGAATGTGGATAATGATCGATTGGCAACCCAGAGAGTATACATAATCAAAGGATTCGGAGCTCTTCCTAGAAAACCTAGAATCTACTGAAATGGAAGGGGTGCAACTATCCCCCAGTACTCAAGTTTACATCAACTCAAATATCCATACTCTACCAAAGACACACCATCAAGGAATCATGCGTTTTATAAACAGAATGACAAGGACAGAATATTAAATGGAATAGAAGACTTGACAAATAATAAATATGATAAATCATGTTCTCCTTTGAGACCATCAGGTACTGACCCATAATTAGCGGGCGAGCAGGACAATGGATTTCAAAACAAAAAATAGTTAGCGATCAGAAGCCAGTCAGCTGATAGTTTTCCACTAATTTCTTATTGGTTATGTTTACTTTAGGGAGAGATTGTCTTTCTATCCTCTACCCTTTCTTGTTGAGGCCCATGGTAAAGTTTGAAGCATGTGCCTGTATTTAGGATTTTATAGCTATGCGGGGGGGGGGGGTGAAGTGGGGAATGGCCATATGTTCATTTAATTGAAATACTCATAATGGGGCATGGGGTTTAAAACTCAGACAGCCTGGGCTGAGGCAAGTCACTTGGTGACCAGCACCCCAGGGAAAAACACTTCTGTGGACCATGAAGGTTCACTATTGGTATCTTTCAACTATAGTTTAATGTGGTCCTGAGTTCTCCCTCTCACTAAGTTTTGTTAAACAAATCCCTGACCTACACTGCTACACCGAACACATTGCTACATCCATCAATATAGCGTCCTTATGGATAAGCTCAAGCAGATATACTCAGACTACCTGATTTAAGGGTGGTGGGCGCACACTGCCTCACACTCCAGCACTCAGTTTGCCCCGATGCATCATAGTAAATGCAGTGCATGATAACACTTTCTTCGGTGTCAGGCTTTAGTTTTTCACCCTTGTTGGTGCAGCCAGTGTTGTGTATCTCTAGACACTTATTTCAGGATAATTATCCTTCTTCAGTAGAGAGCTAAATATTTTTTTGGGGGGTGCTGGAAATACTGTCCAAAGTCTTCTCAGGTCTCAGTACCACTCGCTGGGCGCAGGTTCATCAATCAGAGCTCGTTAGATCAAGGGAGCCTTTTCAAATTGAAGGGGGTGGGCGCACAGTGCCTCACACTCAAACACCTGTGCCCAGTGAGTGGTACTGAGACCTGAGAAGACTTTGGACAGCAATTCCAGCACCCCCAAAAAAATGTATACAGCTAGAAAGTGTACAATCAAGTATTTGACAATGTTTGTACCATTAGTATTAGTCTGGGTCAAACAGGGAGTTCTCGCTGGTGCAGTGACTTGACAATACAGCATACATGTGGACAGGGACTCGATTTGATCTAATCAGCATTCCTTTTTTTGTCAGCCATAATTCAACTATCGGGCAAGTATAGCAATAGAAATAACTACACCTTCCCTGACCTTAAGAAGGCTGCTTTTCAGGACACAATTCTCATGACCTACATTATTTGTAAAGTGTACAAGTGTAAGCTTGTTTTAGCCATTTTTATAACGCAAGTACTTTTAATGCTCACATCTATTCTCTTTAAAACACCTTTGCCCTTCTCCAAACCGGGATCAAATCTTTTTTTTCATGCTACCCCCAGCTTTCTCTTAACCCACCCCACATTCTTTGTTCGTCACCCTCATCTTTCGTGTTGTTTGCCCGCCCCAAATCCCCCCTGCAGTTTTAGAGCATTGCACTTCATGATGCACAGCAGCACAGTCAGTAAAATTACAAAAGAAAAAACTGCTATTATGCAATCAAAGCTGGTTGCGTCATAGCACTTTTTGACTTTTTCATAATTCAGTACGCTGCTATTGTGCTCTTGTCTGCAGTACAAGCATTGTCTCCAGATATAAATATGATTGTTCGTTGGATTAAAACGCTTGGAGTTCAGTGGTCAGTGAGATCATAGAGAGGTGCAGCCGTATCTGACACTTCAAGCATCCTTGAATCCTTTATATATTTTAGAATTTTTATACCCATACGCTTCAGTAGACCTCTTTTGGGATCAAGTTTAAAGTGTGTGATGTTCAAAACTGCTCAAAACAGATCTTCAGTTTACGGTAGGGCTATAATCCCCTACCTTCCATTCAAAGCTGCAAAATTACTCTATGTAGTGTTTAATTAATGACTGAAATGGTCGTAAATTAGTTAATGCATATAAAAAGTCGCTCTGTAAGTATTATTTTTATTTGTTTTCCCCCCCAAAATCAAATCTTATAGAAGAGCCTTCAGCCACCTGTGTGTGTTTTATATAATTTATATTAAATAATAGGTTGGCCCACTCACCTGCTATGCATTCCATCCTACATTTTAAGATCCATTTTTGTATTTCTCCATTCACACCCCTTTATGTTAACATAACCATAGCTTTACTCTACAGTTGTTATAAAAGCTTATAATGTGGTATAGTGTGCACTTTCTTTCTTTAACTAATCACTCAACTGCAAACAAATAAAAAATAAAAAAAAACATTGCCATTCACAATGCCAATAGCTCCAACTCCAACAAATCAGAGACCTTTTGCATTGCAAATGCTGGTTTTGTTTGTAAAGCATTTTTAACCCCCCCTTTTTGCACAATTTACCCATTTTAAGGAAATGTTTGAACTGGTAGGCTGTATGTGATTTGTTTTTAAACTGTAGACTGACTTTTTCTTTTATATAGTAAACACACTACCAAAAAATGAAGCCTGTGTTTACCTTGCTCATTTTGCACATCGAATCACATCGAATCACACTTGATGAAGTATTCATTATGTCTCATCTTAAAGAATGACGCAGATGTGGTAGTTCTAGTCAGCACAATGCACTTTACGCGCTTATAAAATAAAGGGTTACTGACCCCCATTTTTTTGCTCGTGGAATTAATCCTTAGATGCTAAGATGTAAGAATGATGCTTGTAAGATAGTTATAGTCACCACAATGTACTTTCTGCTCTTAAGACGTTTGTGTCTACCTTTCTGATTTTGCACATCGATTCACCCTTCTGACGAAGTATTCATCATGTGGGGTAGTTCTAGCCAGTACAATGCACTGTATGTGCTTATAACATGAAGAGCTACTGCTCCTTTTCCCCCGCTCTGAATACATTTTTAGATGCAGTGTTTTCCATGTCTCTACTCAAGAAATAAGATTGTGTCTTACTTGCCAATTTTTTACAATGAACAACTTTTTGATGCCACCCTATGCACTAGAAGGTCTCTCCTGGCGTTGCAGCGCATGTGCTGCTCACTCCGCGAGGGCTATTGTGATCAAGGAGATCTCTGAAGGGCACTTGAAGCCCCGCCCATCATTTTCATTGGGTCGTGTCAGCATTTATGCTAAACGCTGGCTTCCCATTGAAAATGATGCTTCTAAGTTACCGCCTGTCTCCCTTTTGGATGGTCCATCCGGACTGGGTCGTCAGCTTCAAGGCTGTTGTGAAGGAATTTCTTATCTAAAGGCCGCGTGCTAGATAAACAAGCCTTAAAGCGACACACTCGGTGCACACCAGGGGAAATTTCACTGACGTCAAATGTGCGAAAGGAGCTTTTACACATATATAACTCATAGTGTGCCAGCAAGGCAGTGTAATGATGGTGTGCCATGGGCACACTGCCCCTTCCTCACAAAAGTACTGACTGCTTTCCTGCAACATTCAGCGCGCCATGCGCGCTTTCACTTTCCAAGCAGCCCGGAATAATGACTGTCGTTTCTTTGAAATTAAATAGGTCTGGCATTTACAAGAGTTTGTGCTATTGGCATTGTAGATGACAATGCCTTTTATTTATGTGTTAATTATCGAAACAGATAAAAAAACACAGTGTCATTTACAATACCAATAGCTTAAACTCTCGCAAATGCAAGACCTATTGCATTGCAAATGCTTGCTAAATTATGTACATTATTTGTCTTTTGTTATATGATGAATTGAAGTCTGATGTAACTTTGATGCCTGTACGTATCCTGTATTATTAAGCCAAAGTTGGTATGATAATAATTACCTAAACTAAACTATTTACCCCTATAAGTCTGGGTCGATAAATGACAGATGCAGAAGAAACCTTTTTCAATGGGCTGAGCCTCCCAATACCTACAGATAAGGCAAGAGAGCTATAAGAGGGCGAAATTACTATAGAAGAAAAACTGCATTAAATACTGCTTAACCTTGCACTACATCGCCAGGAGAATGCAGGCTCCCAGGAGAGTTTTATATAGTCCAAGTAACAACTGAATAATACACTCTATGAAGCATTTAGAGAGGCTGACAGAGAAAGATCATTGACCTCTTTATCAAATAAAGCTCTCATAGTAGTCCTCTCTAAACCAGGCAAAGACACGTTACAGTGCAGCAGCTATCGCCTAACCTCTCTGTTGAATGTTCGTATCAAAGATGTTGGTAAGTAGGCCATGGAATGTCATGCCATCACTGATCCATCAAATACCAGTCAGGTCTGTGCTTGGCAGATCATGCTGGCACCACGTGCGACTGCTGTACCACCTCCTTAAACTCACTTTGAGGTACTGAAATTCTGAACCCGTTTCATAAAAGTCGTCGTATCATGGCGATCTTGGTAACATTAGACCGAAAATGGCAAGTGTAAGGTATACAAGCATTTTCGTCATATTCGAGCGACGAGATCACCATAAAATCAGGGATTCCGTTCTGAACCCTCGGGTTCCATTTTGTATACGGCATCCATTTTGTGGTTGCCCTCACATAGGCCGATGACAGTGGCCAAACGAGTCTCCAAGCACACGTACACTTTAGCTGACTTCTGAATGACCTGAGCGAGCGACCCTCTTACCTGAAGCCAAAACTTGTTAAGCCAGTTCCTTTCCCAGTAGCTGATCAAGATTACTGAACAAGACACAAGACACCATCACACCTTTTATTGCGCATCACTATGTCTTATCTTGCTCACGCCTGTCTCTGCTACTTTCTTTATGGGCCGTTTACGATGGGGATGTGCCCGTTTTTATGGTGGGTTCGATCGACAAGTCTGATGAAGAATGTTAGGTTCGACCAATAGTTGAGTGTGGGATGGACAAACTGAAAAATAGACTTGTCGTCATGATCCTGTTCTTTCTTTTCGTGAAAACATGTGAATGGTCAATTGTAAATAAGGAATGTTTGCCTGAAGCATAATTTTTGGTATAAAAAGGGATGACTAGCTTTGTAAAGTTGAGCAGTCTCCTGAGAACATACACCGTATTGTACTTCTAGGATATCTGTTACTGGCTGCAGCTAATAAATTTGATCTTTGACGTCACCAAGAAGTACCCCGTGTCTCTGTACTCTAAGACAGGTGGACCCGGAGACTAGGGCGTTTCCCCTGGCGCCGCTGGGTCTTAAACAACCCGGTTCTTCATTTGGCGCCCAACGTAGGGCGATTTCAGCGGTACCGGTCCAAGCCAGAGGTTCGTGAGGAGCTTCATGTGGAAATTCTGGAGGAAGGCCAACCACTTCATCGACCCCTGTATGTCGTCGTGGTCCGAAAGTCTTTGCTGCAAGGTTCCCCGCTTTCCGACGGCTACGAAGGACTTCTGCCCTGACTATCGCCCTGTCTTGGAGCCTTTGATGATTTGTAAAGCGAGACGATAGACGGGTCTTCTGGTGCCGACATCGATACCTCAGTTAGGCATGAGTGGAGCGTCTCCCAGTCCTTAGTTTTTGGGTATCCCCTTTGGATCTTTGATTTGGAACTTGCAAGTACCAAAGCCGAGGGACTCGTGTATTCACAAGACTATCGTATTCGATATTCCCTTGAAGTTTGAAGCTAGACTAGTGAGCGAAGATGCCTGGCCTTAGCAGACTTGGAAATGTGTTTTGTTGTGGTTATAATAGGGATTCCCGATTGGAGGACTCGTGTCCGCGTCCTCCGATTGGAACTCCAACCTATGAACTGTATGTGAAGCATGGCGTAGACCCCATTGCATATAACGCAGTATGGATTCGTTACACAAAAAAGGACGGTGTCCTACAATGGCCCCGACATGGTAGTTTTGACATGGAAATTTTAGATAACGTAGAGGTTAGACTTTTTAAGAAGAAAGCCCGGCCGGCGATGTTTGACTCTTTCCGCCTATAGCAAAAGGAAGCCAAACAAAGAGAAATTAAATTAGCAAAGAGAAATAAAAGAGAAAACGGTATCTCAATAATGCAAGCTGCTATGCAGTATAAAGATAATGAAGAAGAACAAGCGAGTGAGCAGTTGCACAGGCAAATTAAAATGGCGATCGATAAATGCTACCCAGTTTTGCCACCTCTTCAGCAGGATGCAGCAAAGGAACTCGAGAAAGATCCTTTCATGTCACATTTGTTGAGCTCGCCACCCCCTTATATGCAGAGTGCTACAGCACCTCCGCAACCTTTAGCGGCGCAACCTCTGGTTGCTTTGCCTCTTGCTATTGCACAGCCGCCAGCTCCTCTTCAGCTGGCTCCTACTCCTCTGATGCAGCCTCCTCAAGGCCTGCTGCCGACTTTGCTACCTGCTCCGCCTTTACTTCCTACGACTTTTTCGCCTGTTCTCGCTGCCTCTTCTGTTCTGCTCCTACATTAGCTTCCTCTCAATCGGCTTTATCTCCTGTTCTGTCAACTTCTCCTTCTGTACGACAGAGAATGACGGATACTGTTACTAGTCTTTTGTCTCCTTTCTTTGGGTCATTAAACACGACCCCCGTTTCAGAGCATAAACAGTTACGTAGCCAATTGCCTGATTCTAGAGAGAAGGGAGTATTGGATCATTTGGCGCATAAATGGGTTACCGACCCTGCAAGATATGAGTTAGAATCTGTTATGGATGTCTTCCGCCAATGGGAAGCACCAAAGCAGAGATATGTTTTTGATAAAATGTGTGTTTTTCTTTGCGAAGAATTGGAGGATAATGATTTGGAACCCAATCCACCTGAGTTGTGTTGTGTACAATTTGAGTTTACAAAAGGCACGATTGTGGGTTCCGATGTTGAGAGAGCAGTTGCGACATTGTTGTCATTTAGGAGTGAGGCTATCTCTCGGTCGTTGTTTGAACCTGATCCCTCTGTTAGGAGAAAGGCGCGACAATATCCAATGAGAGAAGTTCCCCCAGTTTGGAAAGAAGGGGATCTAACCGCTAATCCACCTGTTCAGCCTCATTTTCAGCGTGTTTGGGTACATGTTCCATGGAAGCGAGCTGAAGTTTTGGCTCTTAAACAGACCTTACCTGACCCCCGTAAAAATCCTGCAGGGTAATATAAGGAATTATCCCAGACTGCAGACTCATGTGTTATGAATTTAGCTGATATAGACATGTTGTTTGGAAACGTGGTCCCACAGCCTTTATGGGGATTGATTCGTCACACGGATCTGCGCAAGAGTTAGGTGATACCTGGGTTAATATTAGTGCTGCAGATGGGCGACAAGTTGGTGGTGCTAAACCTAAGCCTTTAGTTGCAGAACTTCCTGGTAAGATCGTTACTTATATGAAGACTTTAATGCCTGCTATGCGAGAAACTGGGACAAATTGTCTGCGTGTAAGCAGAAGAAAGATGAAACTGTGTCCGATTTCTTCACTAGGTTTGAAGAAACGTTTATCAACCACAGTGGTCAAGACATGAGTACTGAAGGTGGTCAACGGTTGTTTGTTGATAAGTTCGTGCATAATTTGCTTCCCGAGTTATGTACTAAGTTGAAGGATTCCGAGAGTTCATGGGCTGTTTCCTCATCAGCACAGATATTGGCTACTGCACAATACTACGAAAATAGGGATAAGGATGAGAAGGATAGGGCAGACAAAAAGACTAAAGAGCTAAAGACGAAGGTTCTTTTACAGCAAGCGTATCCACCCCGTAGTAACCAGCGTGATTATCAGCAACCTCAGCAGTTTCAGCGAAATTCGCAAAGGTTCGAGCCTTCTCAACAACGTTTCCCTGTAGGCCCTAATCAATGTGCATATTGCAAAGAAGAGGGCCATTTTAAAAGTAGCTGCCCTGTTTTGCTACAGCGTATGAATGGTGTTTCTAGCACAAGAGGTCGAGGTGTTCCACAAGCTCTTAGAGGTAGAGGACGTGGAGGTTTCCCCCAGAACGCACGTCCCTTTCCTCCACAAAATTCAATGAATAGTTTTGATCAGCAGAATAACGCGTCTGGTAGGACAACTCAGTATTATGCTAATGACTACTACGCAGAAGGTAAAAATATGGAAGGTGATGATTGCTAGGACAGCCATAGACAAAAAGAGGGAGTTGTTTCAGTTCCAGTAGATCAGAGTGTACCTTATGTTGAGGTGATTACATCAGGTGTGTCAGAGCCTTTTCTGTTGGATACTGGTGCTACAAAGAGTTCTATTATGCACTCTAAACTCCCTGGCGCACCTTTGTCTGGCGAGATGAATGTTTCAGTAGGTTTTTCTGGCACCCCGGTTAGGAACCCGATCTCTAGTCATATGTCTCTTTCTGTTGGACCTTGTGAATTCGAAGCACCCCTTATTCTGATGACAGGTTGTGTTGAGAACTTATTGGGATTGGATCTGTTGAAAAGATTGTACGCGGCATGGTATTGTTCTGCATCGGGAGTACAACTTACACTGGGTAAGAAAGTGGTCTCCTCGATGTATTTGTCAAAGGATAAGCTTCCGACAGAATTGTCGTCCCTCCCTGATATTCTCTGGGCTACTGGTCCTAATGACGTAGGTCTTTTGGAGATACCGCCATATGTTGTGACATTGAAAGCTGATGTTAAAATGCCACGTATTCCCCAATACAAGATCTCCAGTGAAGGAGAAAGGGCGTTGCTAGCGATCAATCATGACCTGATTGAGAAAGATATAATTGAAGAAACGAGAGGTAATGTTTGCAATAGCCCTGTGCTGCCTATCTTAAAACGTACTGACTCTTTTCAGCCACCTGTTTACCGGTTTGTGATTGATCTTCGCGAGGTGAATAAGATTGTAGTTCCGCAATTCCCTGTCGTTCCAGATATCACTGCCTTACTGACCATGATTCCAGCTTCAGCCACATGGTTTTTGGTAAATGATTTGAAGAATGCTTTCTTCAGCATCCCGATTGCCGAGGAGAGTAGGGATATTTTCGGCTTCTCTTTAGGAGGTCGAAGCTTCCGGTTTAAGAGAGCTCCTCAAGGCTATTGTGAGAGTCCATCAATATATAGTCAGGCTTTGAAAACACAGCTTGATACGATTGTTTTACCTGATGGTGCTGCTCTGATTCAGTACGTCGACGATTTGTTGGTAGCTGCAGATACGAAAATTGACCCCAGAACGAATTCAAGCCATTGCAAAATTGAGTGTGCCAATTACACAGAGAGAAGTGCGTGCTTTCTTGGGTATCACGTCATATTGCAGACAATGGATACCGAATTTTTCCCTACTGGCCAAACCTTTGGTGGCATTGACTTGTAAAGATACACCGAATCCCCTTCCGTGGTCCGAAGAGTGTCAGAAAGGTTTTTCGGAATTGCGCGATGCATTGTGTTCGGCTCCTGTGTTGGGTACCCCCGACTACAGTAAGCCCTTTACACTGTATGTTCACGAGAGAGAAGGATGTGCATTGTCAGTTTTGACACAATCTTTTGGGGACAAGCAGCGTCCATGTGCGTATTTCTCGTCGACTTTGGATCCGGTAGCTAGAGCGTTGCCGAGTTGTTTGAGAGCTACAGCAGCAGCAGCTATTTCTATTCGACAGTCTGCTGGTTTGGTGATGAATAATACGTTGATTGTAATGGTTCCACATGCAGTGGATACTTTGCTAAACAGAACCAAGACACAGCACTTAACTAGTGCTCGATTATCAGGTTATGAGCTGACACTTTTAGCGAGCCATGTGCACATAAAAAGATGCAACACGCTGAATCCGGCTACGTTGTTGCCGATTGTAGCAAAGACAGATGTTTCTGAACAACATGATTGTTTTCTCAGAACAGAAGAGGAAACGAAAGGGAGAATAGATCTTAGGGACACTCCTCTTGTGAAGTGTGATGGTACCTTATGGGTGGATGGTTCATGCTTCAAACTTCCAAATGGTGATACGACTGCGGCATATGCTGTTACGACCTTGCATACTATTGTTGAAGCTGCACGTGTCCCACATAATTCAGCTCAAGCAGCAGAGTTGATTGCACTTACGAGAGCGTGTGTATTATCAAAAGGAAAGAAAGTGACCATATATACTGACAGCCAGTATGCGTTTGGTGTGGCTCACAGTTTTGGACGATTGTGGAAGGAACGTGGGTTCCTCACGTCTCATGGAACTAAGATACAGCATGGTCAGTTGGTGAATGAGCTTCTTGAGTCACTTACCTTACCGTTGCAAGTTGCGATTGTGAAATGCAGTGCACATAAGAAGGTTACTGACGACGTTGGTCGCAGTAATGCGTTTGCTGATGAAGTTGCGAAAGAAACGGCAAGAGATGTGATGAGTCGAATGTATGTTGCGGGCCCTGCAAGATGGGTTTGTGACATTGCAATGTGTGAAGATACAATAGAGAGTGTGAAGTCTATTCAAGCTGAAGCTACAGAGAAAGAATTGAGGGTGTGGAGAGAGAGTACGGGTAAATTAGACGCGAATGGTTGTTGGGTTGAGTTGTCAGAACATCAGCGATGGTTGTTACCCGATGCGTACGTGCTTGCAGTGGTTACAATGGCGCATGGAATGGCCCATATCAGTGTGAAAGGGATCTGTAAGTTGTTAGCTCCAGTATGGCAAAATGCTGGAATTCCTAAGTGTGCAGAGAATGTGGTGAAGCATTGTGTGATTTGTTTGAAATACAATCCTGGTAAGGGAACTCCAACTCCAGCTGGTCATTTTGCTCCTCCGACGTATCCGTTTGAGGTTTTGCAGCTAGATTTCATTCACATGGAGAGATGCAACAACCTGAAGTACGTACTAGTGGTTGTTTGTGCCTTCTCAAGATGGGTAGAAGCATATCCCCTAAAAGACAATACTGCCTTGTCCACAGCTAAAGCCCTTGTCAAAGAATTCTTCCCTAGGTTTGGTTTGCCGAGAATGGTCTGGAGCGATAATGGGAGTGAATTTGTGGGTCAAGTGATGAAGAGAGTGTGTGAAGGGTTAGGAATCCGCCAAAAGTTTCACGCTGCAAATCACCCCCATCAGCTGGACTAGTAGAGTGCTATAATGGCACTCTTAAACTGAAACTGGCCAAGATACAAGCGAGCTCTGGTCTTAAATGGCCTGATGCTTTGCCATTAGCACTTTTGTCTACAAGGATGACTGTGCATTCCCGAATAGGACTTAGTCCTTATGAGATTGTGTTTGGTCGCCCGGCCAACATATGGGGAGTGCCGAGGCCGACGAAATTCAGTGAGATTGAACACCCTATACTGCTTGATTACTTGTATGATTTGACAGCTAAATTGCGTATCTTACACCAACAGGTTCATGATACACTGCCTCAGGCTTCTGAAGATCCAGGACATGCCATCGGTCCTGGCTCGTGGGTGCTGATCAAGAACTTCCAGCAAACGAAGAACGATCAGCCCCGCTGGATTGGTCCCTACTTGGTGCTGTTGTCAACGAGAACTGCAGTACGAGTGCAAGGAAAAAAGAACTAGATCCACGGCGTACACTGCAAGAGGGTTCCTTTACCTCTGCAGTACGGCCAGCGGGCCCAGGAGGGCATTCCTGATTCTGAGACTGAAACTGTGCCTCGTTTTCTGCCTTTCAGCGATGCACGTTTAATGGGGACAAGTTCTGAGCGTGAAAGCGACGATCTTCTGCAAAAAAACGGTGCCACCGCCAGTTCGATTGGACACTACCGAGCCTGAACTCTTATTCCAAGACCAGACGTTACCTGGAAAAAGCCGTTATAATTTGAGATCAAGAACCACGGACAAATAAAAATAAAAATTCTTTTTTTTGCTACTTTTGAAAGTTCGGCTCTCCCATCTGAGAAACTGTTTTGACCGATTTTTGTTTTTCGAACCGCCATCCGGGTTCAGCTGTAGGGTCGCGCCGTCAAGTCTTTGGAGTGTAAGCCGAAGACACAAGGTCGACGGTTCTGGTTGGTCCTAGGGCGTTCCCTGGACTGACAGATGCATTCCTTAGCACGGAACACCCTACCTCCGCGAGCAGCAAGGTTAGAGGATGGAGTTTTTCGAGATGGAGAGACCTGTTGAAGAAATGAATTTTAGAGCCAAAATGTGTCGAATCATGAGCAGAAAATGTTTTCTAATATTGTGTGTTTTTATGTTGCTTAGCTTAATGATGTTTTTAATGGGATATGTTATATTCTCTTTTCAAGTGACGCTTGCACCCACTACACAGCCCATACTTTCTTCCACTGTTTCTTCGCATTCTTTTCATCCTCTGCCTGAACATGAGACCGTTAGAAGATTGGAGTTTGTTAATAACTCTTTCGTTCAGCTCCTGCACCAACACCAATTAGTGGTGAACACGACTATCTGTTGGGTGTGTGGCCTTATGCCTCATACTACTGAGAAAGGTATTCCTTATCTGGTCCTGCCATTCAGTTACATTGGTTCTGTGTGGGCATACAGAACGATGTTTATCTATGCTCGTGAAGTCCACCCCCTACGTTCTGTGAAGGATAATCCAAAGAATAGTGCTCTAGTTAAGGGAATAGTCGATATGATTAAGGGAGCCAGTTCCTATGAGACTATCCCGAAAGATGAGACACTAGCATATATTGGATGGAACGTGACTGGATATGGTGCGAGTCTGAGCGAGAACCAGCGAGCAAAAAGATCCTCTACGATTTGGATTGTACCCCATCAGGGTCACCTATGTCTGCAAGGTAATGGCAAGAACCCAAGAGCTCAGTTAGGGAAGAGTATCTGCACTGAGACGTATGTTTTTGCGTCCCAGACTTCCCCATCGTTCCTAGCAGCGAAGGGAACCTATTTCATCTGTTATGATAGAGCATACACATGGTTGCCCCCTGATTTCTCGGGCACATGTTTTGTCTCGTTCCTGTTGCCTCCCACCTACACAGCGGTGGCAGATTACCACAAGACAAGGGTAGTTAGAGGTGTCTTCACTAAGGAAGATACTGCAGGACAAGAATTAGGAGATTTCTTGAAGGGTTTTCTGCCGTTTTGGGGACCTATGGTTAACAGCAGGAACATACGGCAATTGACGAGAGTGGTTGAGTCCACCGTAGTTGAAACTGCCGGTGCCCTTAGTAACTTGACTGCTGAGCTCCAGTCGGATCGTCTTATGACACTCCAGAACAGAGTTGCGTTAGACGTCATACTTGCAGATCGAGGTGGGGTATGTAAAGTTATCCAATCAAGTTACTGTGTTTTCATTCCAGATAATGCTCCGACAGTGTACCAGGCCATTTCCAAACTGCATAAAATCTCCGAATCTATACATGTGGATAAAGGAGATTGGTCGTTGATGGTATGGTTCTGGGAACTGTTATCCACGTGGGGATGGAAGATTCTGATGGTCATTGGGATGATCTTAGCCATTCTTTTCCTGTTCTGTCTGTGCGTACAGTGTGCTCCTGCTATATGTGGCCACTGTGCTACATCGTGTGTAAGGAGACCTGTATCGAGGGACGTGCTAAGTAATAGGATGATGCTACAGCAACATCTTGATGACCTGATGAGTATAGACCTGGACTCAGACTGACATGGGTTTAGGTTATTGCCTATGTAAGGGCAAAAGGAGGGGCTGAGGTACTGAAATTCTGAACCCGTTTCATAAAAGTCGTCGTATCATGACGATCTTGGTAACATTAGACCGAAAATGGCAAGTGTAAGGTATACGAGCATTTTCGTCATATTCGAGCGACGAGATCACCATAAAATCAGGGAATCCGTTCTGAACCCTCAGGTTCCATTTTGTATACGGCAGCCATTTTGTGGTTGCCCTCACATAGGCTGATGACAGTGGCCAAACGAGTCTCCAAGCACACGTACACTTTAGATGACTTCTGAATGACCTGAGCGAGCGACCCTCTTGCCTGAAGCCAAAACTTGTTAAGCCAGTTCCTTTCCCAGTAGCTGATCAAGATTACTGAACAAGACACAAGACACCATCACACCTTTTATTGCGCATCACTATGTCTTATCTTGCTCACGCCTGTCTCTGCTACTTTCTTTATGGGCCGTTTATGATGGGGATGTGCCCGTTTTTATGGTGGGTTCGATCGACAAGTCTGATGAAGAATGTTAGGTTCGACCAATAGTTGAGTGTGGGCTGGACAAACTGAAAAATGGACTTGTCATCATGATCCTGTTCTTTCTTTTCGTGAAAACATGTGAATGGTCAATTGTAAATAAGGAATGTTTGCCTGAAGCATAATTTTTGGTATCAAAAGGGATGACTAGCTTTGTAAAGTTGAGCAGTCTCCTGAGAACATACACCGTGTTGTACTTCTAGGATATCTGTAACTGGCTGCAGCTAATAAATTTGATCTTTGACGTCACCAAGAAGTACCCCGTGTCTCTGTACTCTAAGACAGGTGGGCCTGGAGACTAGGGCGTTTCCCCTGGCGCCGCTGGGTCTTAAACAACCCGGTTCTTCAACTTAAGATGCTAATAACAAATCTCTGTTCTTATCCCTTGACATCAAGAGGCTGGTTGACTGAATCGAGTGGAATTATATGGTCCCCACTCTGCAGAGACTTGGTCTCGGAGATGATCTTATCACTAAAGTCCACTAGCTATGTCACACCCCATCTCCCCAAGTGAACTATGGAGGTTTTCTGTAAGAATTTACTGAGATACACTGTGGTAGCTGACTGGGATCTCCCTTATTGCCCCACCAATTATTTGTACTGGTGGTTGAGCCCCTGGCGGCAGTCATACATTAGTCAGAGAGATAATGGAGCTAGGCTTAGCAGCTAGTCAAATAAAGGTCCTACTATATGCGGACAATATTTTATTAATGCTAACAGCCTTAGAAACTTCATTACCAGCGTAAATGGTCTTACTAGAAGACCTCTCTCCTATAACAGCATACAAAGTGAATTGGGGGTAAAGTAAGGCTACGCCTCTATCAAAAATAGACACATAGCCTCTATCCGTAGCTTTAATTTTCAATGGACATCATACAAAATTAAATATCTGGGGGTTTGTCTGAATAATGGATTAATTGATATTGTGACTGATAAAACCCTACTACTTACAATGAAAATGAAGAACGATTTTACCAGATGGTCACACATGAAACTCTTCATGTGGGGTGGGACTCAAGCAGTGACGATTGTGGTGGAACTCACTTTAATGATATATTAGGAATGCTCCCAAAATTAGTGTTTCCCCAGAACTCTCAGAATGATTGAGAAGACCATATGCAGATTTCTGTAGGGATTCATGACACCAAGAGTAAAACCTCAATAGTTTATTATTGATAGACAATTGGGTAGGACTGACGTACAGTGCATAAAATATTATCACTTAGCAATACTCCCCTCTAGTCTGGTATCATGACATCCACAGATAAACACTGTTGTGGTTACAATTGGAATGACACATAAATGAGAACAAAAAGACCTGGGAGATTTGTATGAGATGCCCTGGCCTTCAAAGCCTACCAACATCCCTATGGTACAAGCTATGATGCAGAGCTGGATAACAGGTCATAAAATACTGAAAGCTCATCCAGGCCTTCATAAGTGGAGGCCTGTATGGAACAAATCTGCCAAATGCATAGGCAATTGTAAATTCTGATTACTGCACTGGGAGGTCAGAGGTATTCATTTCATTGAGTTTCTGACAACTGACATTCTTCTTAAATTATTCCCTGCCTTCCAAGAGGAGTTGAAGATCAAACCACAGCACGCTTGAAAATACAACCCACTAGGATGTCTACTCAAGATGCAAGGAACAAAGCCCTTGGATATACCTGCATCACCAATTGTTGTATATTGACAAATGTGGGGGGTATCAAGTGAGTAATGTTGGACCTCTACAATATGAAAGTTCAGCCCCTTTGTCGTAAACCTACAAAAGGTAAATGAAGAATACAATAGAAAGCATACCTTAAACATATACTAAACAGAGGGAGAATCTTATTGGTGCATTATTCCCATCTTCATGAGGTTAGACTGAAATGTAGCTATTTCACAATCAAATAGAATTGGTACTGATCTCCACACATTTTTAGCCAGGCAGGGCTGACTAGGAACCTAATGCTAACAATCTGACTGTGATATATATATATACATTCTATGGAAGTGTCAGACGATCAAGTTCTACTGGACAGCAGTCTGGTATAATTCGCAAGATGGATTAGAATAACCAAGCTAACAGCTAAATTACAACTACTATACTATACCATGGAAATAGAGAGCATAACCTTGCATACAGGCACTTCCTGTTGTCAGCCTTGGCAGCTGCAAATGAGTGTACCTTGAAGCATTGGCGAGCACCTACGGCTCCAAAGTATGAATAATTAATTATTTATATTTACAGGATGGCATTGTATGAGATGGTGATCTACCGCTTACAGAATAAGAAGCAGCTTTTAACAAGTGTAAAGTCAGTCGTCTTGGGCCAAGAGGAGCAGAAATAGGTCTGAGTCTTGAAGATAGACAGATACGGGCATGACAATTAGATGACCGATGAGCAACATGGAGCCCAAAGCCAAACAGCAGAAGTGCCTTTATAGCAATCTATATGGATGGCAATCTTATTTTAGGTAAAAACCTAAGATTTCGCAGTGTTAGGAGGGCTTAAATATTCTTCCTGAATATATTTTATCAAGATTGCAAGGGAAAATTACTTTTTGTCAAGATACATTTGAATGTTAAGATATGTTAAGATTGTCAGAGAATCATCTGTAATATTATAATGATTGTAATGATGGCAACATTTTTGCATGAGTCACATAATCTACTTTTTTGGCATTAGACGATGTACATCCTTGCTTTTGTACTTTGAATTACTAATAAAAATATGTTAAAAATACAAAAGACAGTAAATGATGTTTCTAGTGGCAGGTTTTGTAGATTGCGGTCCACCAATTGAGATAACGGTTGTGATTTTGATTTGGGATCCAGAGAAAAAATCAATTCTGAGAGAACTCTGAGGTAGATACCAATGTTTAAGTTACATCCTTGGCATGATTTGCCCCTACCTTTTTGCCTTTGGATCTCTTGTTTTCGTTAACTTCATTTTTGCTGGCCTTACAACTCTGCACACTGTACTACTGCTAACCAGTGCTGAAGTGCTTGAACTCTTTCCCTGGAACATGGTAAAATTGGCTTATAGCCAATTGACATACTTAATGTACTTCCGAAGTCCATAGTAAAGTGCCACTACATGTGTCCAGGGCCTGTCAATCAAATGCTACTAGGGGGGCCTGCAATACTGGTTGTCACATCCACCTCCAACATGTCTTAAGCCTGTCACTGCAGAGACAGTGTGTGTGGGTTGAACTGCCATGTCAACCTGGCAACTTTTTTTGCCAGGCCCAAACCTTTCTTTTTAATACATAGGAGCCACACCTAGGGTAGGCTCTGGACAGCCCAGAGGGCAGGGTGCAATGTATTTAAAATGCAGGACATGTACTTTTAAGTTTTACATGTCCTTCTGCAAGGCCTAGCTCTCCCTTTGGAGTTGCCATATTATATTTTATAAGTGTAATTTCCAAATAGGATGAGATAACCAGTTCATTTTTGGTGTCTCTGGAGTCACAATTTGAAATCTTAACTTATGGTGAAGTCGGATTTTGAATTGCAATTCTGAAAATGTCACTTTTAGAAAGTTGGCATGTTCTTGCCTTAGCCACTTGGTGACTTCAGCCTACTTCTGGGTCACATGACTGAGTGCAGATGACAGTTGGCCATTGTTTAGACCTCCAAGACAGCCACACACAATGGGGAGTTTAATGTGTGAATGAAAGGGCCATCAGTGGAGGGAATGGGAAGGAGAAGCTGGACTCACCCTCACTTAGATTTGAATAGGTGGTGTCCTGTCTCCACACAAAGGGCTGCATACCTCCTGTAGCTAATCTGAAGTTAGGGCCAGGAAGGCAGAACATCTGAGAACTTCAAATGCATGCTTCTAGAAGCTTCTCCCCACTTTAAAGGCCCACCTGTGTATAAAAGAAGTACCTCAGACACCAAGTCTTCAGTACATTTCTGGATCTATGGATACTCTGTCAGGAAGAAGGACTGCTGTGCTGCCAAATGCGCTGCTAGTATGAAGGAGCTGCTGCTCTGCTGCTCTGATCTGCTGCCTTCTTCCCTCTTGCTTGGGGAGAAAGAAACTGACCTGCAACTTCATCTTGAACACAGGACCCTAGAATGGCTCCAAGGGCTAGTCTGCTGGCCTCCTGATATGAGCCTCGGGGGACATAAAAGGCTCCCCAAACAGCTCCTGGACCAACCTGCAGCTAGTTTCTGACCCCTCTATATATTTAATAGAAACCACAATAGAAGGTCAGTTGGGTCAACCCAGGAGTAGCTGAGGACAAAACAATCAATACTGAAATTAGACATCTCAAGTTGTGAGTATACAGGTTAATCAAAAGGCAGCTAAGGACTAATACTAAGAATAAAGGAATTGCAACAAGGTTTGTGGCTCTATGTGATAAAAATGGAATCCATGTAGACAACTAGTTTGATTGTGCAAAGCCTAGAGGCTGCAGAGTACAGTGCAGCCAGGCAGGGTCAGGCAGGAACCTTGTAAGGCTAATGACAACTGTGGAAGGAAAGTATTAGGTTAAGATGAAAGGGACAGCAGAATATAGAGATTGAGGAATAGAAGAGGAGACTGAGTGTAAAATGGCAGGGGCTTCTGGCACAATGGCCAAACAGAGAGGACACCCTTAATCTTTCTGTACTTCCTGTCAATAACCAGTCTAGAAGCTTGGGTTGGATTCCGTAGGGAAGGTGTTAAGTAAGAGCGAGAAAAAGGCAGTGATGATAGTGAGGGGGATTACATGAGCAGATTTTCGGTTGAGAATAAGTTAGTGGATGTTAAGGGATGATGTATTCAACAGACAGCATCATCAGAAAAGAGCCTCACAATGACAACACAAATTGGGTGCCTTCTGCCCACGCCATCAATGTTTCTTCACACAGACACTGGAGCAAAACCTGAAAGCAATAAAAACAGCAACACAAAAAATTATAACCGTGTCTACATTGAAAAAAACATTAATGTAATGCAGTAAAATATAGAAGTGGTGCTTCTGATGCAAAACAAAAAGCAGATGATTCAGGAAATGGAAACTGTGCGGAAGAAAGCGTCCTCTAACAGACTAGGGTTCTTGTGTTGCAGTACTGTCACACATGCTCTTGCCAGCTCTCACACACAATGACCAAGATGTGCATGGCCAGCACCAAATGTTTGCTTGTTAAATAATGCTTGTTGCAGAAGTGTACAAAGGAATCATTGGGAGAAACTAAAAAATGTCACAAATGAAGCCAAAACTAATTTAACAGCATGTCTTTTATATGGATCACTGAAAAATATAGAATACAAAAATATAGAATACTAAAAATATAGAAGTAAAAATATAGAAAGTAAAAATATCGAAGTCCTATCTACAAACAGGTAAGTACATAAATATTGAATCAAAAATATCGAAAAAAATATATAGTTAGTCAAAATATCGAATATTTTAAATGTCTTAAAAGTAATTTAAAATTAATGAAATAATAACTATAATTAACTAAAACATACATAAAATACTTAAATGACTTTAAAAGTATCATATAATTAATTTAATTTAAAAAATAAACATACCATTTAATTTTTTAACATATATATATATATATATATATATATATATATATATATATATATATATATATATATATATATATATTAACATAATATTAATTATTAATATAAAATATTTTTACTGTAAGATAGCGGGAGGGTAAAATTTACTATTACCACTCCAGCAACTACAACAGTAGGGTAAATGTTGGATAGCGCAGGGGTAAAAATTACTATTCCCACTCCAGAGAGTGCAACAGTAGGGAAAGTGTTGGATAGCGTATGGGTAAAAATTACTAGTCCCACTCCAGACAGTGAACAGTAGGGAAAGCGTTGGATAGTGTAGGGGTACAAATTACTATTCCCACTTCAGAGAGTGCAACAGCAGGGAAAGTGTTGGATAGCGTAGGGTTAAAAATTACTATTCCCACTCCAGTGAGTGCACCAGTAGGGAAAGTAAATACTTCATATATTAATAAAAATGAATTAAATATTACTACCAATAAAAAATTAACTAAAAGTAATCACGAATTTAATATAATATAATAATTAATCAATTAAAAATATAAATAAAAAATAATTATTAAAATGTATTACCTATTAATACAAATTAATTAACAATTAACAAATAATTAATTAGCAATTAAAGATTAATTAACAATTCATTCAAAATAAATACCAATAAATAAATTAAAATATTTAATTAATTACAATTAAATTACTTCCCACCCTATTCCCCTATAAACCCACAACCCGCTAAGGGAAATACATTGATAAAATCAACATATTTATCAATTAACCAATTAATAAAAATTAATTACCAATTAAAAATTAATTAATTACCAATTACAAATTATTTAACAATTAATTCAAGATATATACCGATAAACAAATTTAAATATTTAATGAATTATAATTAAATTACTTCCTACCCTATTCCCCATAAACCCACAACCCGCTACGGAAAATAAATTAATAAAATTAACATAATTATCAATTAAGTAAAATTAATTGCCATTTTAAATTTAAATAATTACCAATTAAAAATTAAATAACAATTAATTCAAAATAAATACCAATAAATAAATGTAAATATTTAATTAATTATAATTAAATTACTTCCCACCCTATTCCCCTATAAACCCACAACCCGCTACAGATTTAAATTACGCAAAAATTAAATAACATAAAATTCATTACTTAAAATAAATTATAAAATAATTTTACACTTTTCACACATATACTAACATACAAAACACTTAAAAAAATTCGATATTATTAAAAATTCGATACATTTAATACCTATATTATGTACTTCGATATTTTGACTCTCTATATTTATGAAAATCGATATTAAATTACTTACTTTATATTCGATATTTTTGTTGCCTATATTCTGTCCATTCGATATTTTGTCCATTCTATATTTTCACTTTGATATTACTGCAATTCTATATTTGGAATCGATATTTTGTCTGTATACCATGCAGGGGATGACTTTTCAGATTATGGCACATCCTTTTGTTCACAAAAAAAACATTTTGCTTTTATTAATGCTCCAATATCCTTGGGTAAATCTACAAAAAAATCCAGAGGGTTCTAAGACAAGCATTGTTTTCAGTAACACCACTAATCATGGAATATGGTTGGACACCAAACCAGGAATTTGCTGGGACATCATCACTTGTACACCTCACATTTGTTTCAAAGTATTTATCCAGTACAACAGTTTAGTAATTATTGTATTGGGCTATTTTTAATGTGGTGGTGTCATATCTGCATAGGCCTTGTTTGTAATAGTGTTTACTTTTAAGTGCTGTTCCTTTTCCGCTGCCTCCAAAGAGATATTCTAAAATCCTTCTGAAAGGTAGTTTTAAAGATTACTTGTGTGTGTGCTGTCCCGTTCGTACTGTGCTGCTACTAAAAAGATGTTTATAATAAACCCCGATCATACACTTTATGCAGCACTGGCGTGATACCGTCTTCATTGGACCCAAAGGCATTTTCTACAATTCAACAAATCAGCGTATTCATCTCATAGGACATTTCAAGAGGATAATCCATGCTCTTCTTCCGAGAATGTCTGATCCTGCATGATGTTGCTGCAATTTGTTTTAGCTTTCCATATTTCTTGCAAAGCTCAATGGCTGAGTGCTCACCAGAAACTGCGCCATGCAATTGCATGGGGTAATGCTCTCATGACAATGTTGAGATGCCTAAAATCGAGATGTGCACAGAGGCGTTACTCTAGAAACATAAACACTCCTAAATTGCATCTTGGGAGCATTGGAGAGGAGTTGCTGTAGGTGATGTGGACACTTGTCTACATCACCATAAACGCTGTGCATTTCTGCGTGCGTCGCTACATCATTAAGCATCTTTACACCCTTCCAAATACTTGCTGACTGTTTGGTTTAACACACGATTAGAGATGCTCGCTGAAATATTCCACAAAATACTATGCTCATATAATCCAGATGCACGCTGGAAACCATGTGCTTCTGTGTGGACAGACTTTCATGGATTGTAAGGTAAGCAGTGCATCCCTTTGCAGGGCCCTCAGTGTGTGTCTGTAGCAGTGACGTAACATTTTGAGGTCTACACCATTTAACCGACTTGGATGCCGGATTATATGAGCATAGGATTTTGTGGAATATTTCAGAACAAATTGATTTTTGGATTTATTTTTCCTGGGCATTATTTCCACTATATAGCGACATGCAGTTTGATCCGCCTTCAAAGTTTCTGCACAGTAAGGGAGAAACACCTCTCCCATGAGCGAGGTGGAAGGCTCAGTTCATAACATATCTCAAATCTTTAGTTGGAGAAAGGATGACAGCGGAAAGAAAGAAAAACATTTTCATACACTATTTAGGTTCAGAGGGACAGGTGAGCTTCAGAACATTGCCACAAAGAGAGTGCCCTGGTGAATGGTGACAGGAATGTTTATGGAGAAGATATGCTGGTGATCAAGGTCCTAAGGATGCCCTTTGGCTACGTCTCAGCAGCATCCATGTTTCAGAGGGCAATGATTCACATTTTCAAAGACTTGAACAAATGGGGAAATGTTTCCAGGACGGAATTCAAATGAAAATCTGTATTTGTAAAGCGCAAACTACTCACCCTTACGGGTCTCAAGGCGCTAGGGGTCATTATGGAAATTAAGTGAGCTATTGACAGAGTCACATGGTTCTGAGCTGCCACCAGAGCCAGAACCATGAACCCTTTGCACTGAAGTCAGCAGCCCTGGCCGCTGCACCACACCTCTGCAATACACTCCAATACTCTTCAGGAATGAGAAAGAACACATGGAACATGTTGTGGAGGTGTGTAGATGCTTAGAGTGTCATGGTCTGACACCTAAATGGGAAAAGTGCATGTTTTTTCTGTGACTCAGTGGAGTATCTAGAGCATACGTTGTCCGGAAATGGTGTTTTACCAGAGAAGTCTTGGGTGGATGCTATCATTAAGACTCCTGCTCCTGAAAATAAGGAGAAGTTGTTGCCATTTGCAGGTCAATAAGAGTATTACAGAAAGTTTATACAAGATTTTGCCACCAAAATGAAACCTCTCAGGGCACTGACGAAGAACAAAACTGAATTTATATGGACCGAGAAACAACAAGCAGTGCTTCAACAAATCAAAGTGGAGATTGCACAGGTGCACACTCTCAAACCGTTTTGTTTGAACAAAGTTTGCATTATGTCTGTAGATGCCAGTTTATTATGATATTGGAGGGGTATTGGGTCAAAAGTGAGGAAAGGATGAATGTAGCATGGCATTTGCGTCCACAGCACTCAGTAATAGAGAGAGGGGGTATGTTGCAATTGAGAAGGAACTGTTGCCATGTTTGTGAGCCGTTGAACAGTTCTGCAGCTATGTGTGGGGAAGTCGGTCCATCCTGAAGACTGACCATAAGTCTTTGGTGGGGATTTTGTCACCGGGCCGTGGGAGGAATACCACTGTGCACATAGTTAGGCGTGTACCTCTAGGTTACAGGAATACACCTTTAGGGGTCGATTCCGATTCGGGAAAAAAACGTCCGTACGATTTGTATCCGGAGCCCTCTCCATATGAATCGCACCCGTCCGCCCGAGTCGCGTAGTACGATCCGTATTCTGTGAATCTGTCCGAATCGTCGCGATCCGTACATATTGCAAGGCTGAAACCGTGAACCGTACGACTCGTACACATGCCGTACGGCCTGACGAGTACGATCCGGACCGGGGTATGAGGACGCGATTCGTACGGTCCACATCAGGTAAGGGCGAGTCATACGGAAAAGCACACAATCACATACACACCATACAGTGCGTACACCCCATGATCACAGGGGTACGGTGCGTACCCCTGCAGTCATGGGGTATACGCACCATACCCCACGATCGCAGGGTGTACGCACCGTACACCCAGCGAACATGGGGTACGGTGCGTACATCCCATGATTGCGGGGTACGGTGCATACACCCCATGATCGCAGGGGTACGCACCGTACCCCTGCGATCGTGGGGTGTACGCACCGTACCCGGGGGGGGGGCATTCCGTACCTGTTTTGAGGCGAACTCTGCTTCTCCGGATGTTTTCGGCTCCTGTAGAAAAAGTGTTGAACGGTGTGTACCCCACACGAATCGTACTTGCCGGGTCGGAAAAAGCAGCCGCGAACCATACGGATGTCACGTACAGTGGGTTCCGAGGGAGATTCGTAAGGGGATTTGATTCGTACGGTCTCTGTACGATTCGTACAGAGTCCTGCTCCTAGTACCAATCGTACTTCGTTGTACGTACGGGGGACGTTGCAGGGTACGATTCGTATGAGAAAAACGCTCCGTACAGCTGTTCGGAGTGGTTTTTCCCGAATCGGAATCAGCCCCCTTGTGTGCAATAGTGTTTACTTTTAAGGGCTGTTCTTATTCTGCTTTCTCCAGAAAGATATTCTAGAATCCTTATTTTTGTGCAGTCCTGTGTGTACGTGCTGCTACCAATAAAGATGTTTTTTAATAAAAATCCAGCATTGGATTAGAACAGGTGGCTTATTTGGACCAGCGCATAGCTATCAAGAGCAAAAGCATTATTAAAAAAATCAGCAAATT
The DNA here is from genome assembly GCF_964261635.1 of Lissotriton helveticus. NCBI lineage: Eukaryota > Metazoa > Chordata > Amphibia > Caudata > Salamandridae > Lissotriton > Lissotriton helveticus. Next base: position 866,108,461 of record NC_136057.1, on the reverse strand, counting down.
GTTTATATTATTAACGGTGAATTTATTGAGGGATGTTGATGGAGAAATGAGTCAGGTGATTCGCCCTAGGGTGTCTAATGCTCAATCCACAATTCAGTTGTGGAATGTGATGTGAGGTCTTTTTTAGGTCACAGCCTACTAGACAATGCAGCTGTCTGGTTTGCTAAAGACATCTTGGGGACATTCAGAAAGTTGGCCTATGAATGCATTCTGCCCATTGTTTGCCATTGGCTTTGTGGTTTATAAATAATGTTTTCTTTCATTTCATTTGCTGGCTTTATTTGTTTTAGGCTGTCCAGCTTGAGTTCCTACCTTATTTACAATATCCTTCCAAGTGCTCCCTTTTTGCAAACAGGCCTGTAAATCTTGTTCTTTTCTTGTCACATTTACTCTGCATTCAAAGACCAAGGTCAAGTGTCAGGTGCTGGCTTCTGAGGGCTCTTGTTTACTTTTCTTTCGCTGACTTCAAAGGGAGAGGATTTATGTGGTAATCTTGCTAGATGCTGGGGGTAGGGAAGAGTTTTTTTCTAGCACACATCATTTAAATGAACTGCATACATATTTCAGAATATATCAGAATTAGGCACACAAATAAAGCTCATTTTTTGTTAATTCTGAAGTATGTTGGAAACAAACACTTTAATATGATCAAACAAAATCATTACAGTAGGTGATTCAATTTCCACACATTTCCGTCTGTGCACTCTATAGTTTTATTAGTAAAACTGTATGTCTATGCAAATATAATGGCGATTTAAATTGAAAATGTGTTTAATGGTAGTGCGCTACAACATAATGAATACTCCACTCTAAACCACTCTTATTCTACTCTGCACCATTCCACATCACTGCTCTCTACTCTGCACCACTCCACTTTACACCACTCCAAGCCACTGCACTCTGCACCACTCCACTCTATGCCACTGCACTCTATTCCATTGCACTTTGCACCTCTCTACTTTACCCTGTACCACTCTATTCTATGCCACAATGCATTAGTTGCCACTGTACTCTATACAACTGCATTCTACACCACTCCAGTCTAAGCCACACCAATTTACTCTGTACAGTTCCACTCCATGCTACTGTACTCTATGCTACTCTGCAACACTACACTCTAAGCCACTGCTCTATATGCAAATACACTCTACACCAATGCACTTAACTGTGCAACATTCAACTCTATGCCCCATACTCTACCCCAATCCACTGTCCGCCACTCTCATCTACTCCGCATCCCTGCACTCTATGCCACTGCACCCTACACCACTTTACTCCGGCCATTGCACTCCATGCCACTCTAAGCAGTTGCACTCTACCCTGCACCATATTACTCTACCCCACTTCACTCTACTCTGAAACAATCTACTCTACGCCACTGCACTCTATGCCACTCTACTCCACTCTGCGCCACTCCACTCTATACACTGCACTCTACGCCACTCTATTTTAACCACTGCTCTCTATGGCAATGCACTCTACATAACTGCACTCTGTGTCAGTGCACTCTATGCCTCTGCACCGTTTTACGTGATGCCACTGCTCTCTATGCCACTCTATACCACTGCACTCTGACACTCTACTCTGCAACACTGCACTTTCTGCCACTGAACTTTACGCCACTCTATTCTGCACTACTCCACTTTATGACAATGCACTCTATGCCATTGTACTCTTTTGGACTATTTGCTACTATGCACAATCTATGCTATTCTACTCTGTACCACTCTACACAAGTGCACTCAGTGCCACTCAACTATACTCTGCACTCTATCCCACTGCACTCTATGGCACTCAACTCTACTCCGAACCACTGCCCTCTGCATCACTCAACTCTATGTCACTGCACTCCGCACCACTCTATGCCACTTTACTCTATGCCACTGCCCTCTGTGTCACTCCAACCTCCAACCAAGACTTTGATCATCTGAGCTTCAGCACTCCTGATTTTAGGCTAGAATTCACTTACAGTCTGCTGTTCATTCCATGTGTCCGAGTATCAGAACCTGTTCACAGTCAGTGCTTGGAATTTCACCAATTTTAAACAATATTGATATCAGCCTTATGCACCACTTATAGACCCCTGCAGAAAAAACACAAGAGACAACTTTAAGTAATGCATTGAACTTTATTGAAAGAATATAATATGCTATCTATTGGTGCAATGCATACATTATGATTAACAATCCATGAAGATTAGTAACTTGTTGGAGCTCATACATGTAGAATTGTGTTTGCAATATTTAAGTGAGCAGTGTGATAACCCTTACTAGCAATCTGTGTTTACCAGTACAAGTAGAAGCATCAGTATAGATTCCCCAGTCATCCTAGAAAACTAGATACAGGCTTTAATAAAGTAACAGGCGTAGGGAATGCAGATAATGTGCAAACCTACCCAATAGGTTCTCCTTTTTCTCTTAAGTTCTCATTCTAGACACCTTTCCCTTGCCCACCCATGCTCTCCATTGCACTCCGATCAGGGTGGTGGATACAGGTGAGAGGGATTATGTATATATGTACATAACTATATGCTCAGAAGCTACAGACCACTGCACATTGTGCAGAGTCCAAGAGTATGAATCTGAGAATTTACAAAGAGATATGTAACATGTAATTTCTGATATGTCAAGCGGTAATACTTCTTCAAGAGATGCACCTTTAGTTTCTTTCTGAATTGCATGAGGGCTGGAGTGGTTGTTTTGGTGATGGGATATTATTTCACACCTAATGAGTTGATGAAGCTGTGTCTTCTAGTTATGCTCCTCTTGCACCACTTTGCCTCCACTGGAATTATCCTGTCTCATGGTGTGGTGTTGTCCACGCACAATGTTTGTTTTCTTTGCCGGATATGCAGGAATGTCATTTGTGGTGGTCTTGTAGGCGACACAGCTGGTCCTGAAGATGCCAAAGACCTGCAGAAGGAGCCAGTATTATTCCTTCTGTGTAGGGGTGATATATTTGAGCTCATTTACTCCCTTGATGAGACATGATGCAATTTGTTGACTGCCTTTCGAGGGTGCAAAAGGGGTGTCTGGATTGCTATTGAGGAGACAGCTGCTGCCATACAGAGGGGCTTGAATGTTTCTGGAAGAGAGTGTTCACTTCCTTCAAGAGAGACGAATGATACCATGCTACTTCTTATTTCTGGTGATTTATTGTTTGAATGAGATGTGTGTACCACGGGCAAACCAAAGTGATTTTGCTTTGTTTTTTAATACAGGGTAAAGCTATCTATGTTTGTGTCAGATAGACAGGTTTGAATCTGTGGTTGTTTAAATATATTGGAGATCATGAGGTATTCAGTCCTTGTTGAGTTAAGTTACCAGCATACTTATGCTATAGTAAACCAGCAATTAAAACAATATTGAAGGGGCGAGCAGCAGGAGGTTTGGCCATATATGTTTCAGTGGCCTTAAAAATAAAGATCGAATAAGTGGAAATAAACCATTCAAACATTCAAGCAATTAAGGTCTGGACGGTTAGCACAGGAAATAAGATCCCCTCTTTGATGTTAATAAATGTATACATTCATCCTCTTGGCAGCAAAAAAAAAGAAACAATAGAGATAATACTGAGCCTATTAATAACATTAGGCACGATGAATCCAGTCTCTTGGATAATCTTGACAGGGGATTTCAATATGAATTTCTTCCATGGGGCGCCTAGGGATCTAATATTGGAGGAGACTGATCAATTTTGGCATATCCCGGCAATTGATGCAACTGAACAACGATTAGACAAAATGGGTAAAGATACAGTTATAAATCTGGAGGATCATGGCCTTCCAGTTTTGAATGGCCGAGTGGATCCGGACATCCCAGCTCAGGCGACCCATTTTACGGCACAATCCAAAGCTGTTATTGATTACACTTTAGTGTCTCTCCCATTATACCAATCAATAATAAGCTATAATCTGGGAAATAGACTGGAAAGTGATCACCAACCACAAATTATCAGCCTCAATCTTCATATTACCTGACACGAACAAAGCGCCCCTGAGTTAGGGGAACCTATGGGTCTGAACTATAGAAGGATAAACTGGACTGCAAATAATATACAAAAGATCGAACAGCAAGCAAGAGACAAGTGGGAGGAAGAGTTAAATAGAATAGATCAAAATCCATTGACCCTCTTGGAACAGTTCATAGCTAATGTAGTGGAGAAAAATGCTGTGCGTTCAAAAGGCATGGTAACATCGGCTACAGCTTTTCCCAAAAAAATGACTGTTCCACTTAAGATAGCGAAAAGGAAATTGAACAATGCGCTGAGGGTCCTAAGAAATCAACCATCCTCCAATGTCAGGAGTAAGATATTACCAAAACTGAGGTCACTCTATAAAAAAGAAGTATGGATACAAACAAAAACTGAGCTTGATCTGTTCTGGTGTAAAATTAATTATGCAGCAAAACGTAAAGGTGCACGTGAATTTTGGAGACTGGTCAATCAAGCTAATGGTGGGAAACAACAACAACTGATTACAAACATTTCGGAAGAAGTCTGGGAGAAGCATTTGGGATCAATGACAGGTTACACCAGAAATATAATAAAGCCAACAGAAGTAAATTCAGTAGAAAATACAAGGGTCAATGATAATGAAAGGAAAAACGCCCAGCAAATGATCCAGCGTACAACAGTGGAAAAAAATATAAGTTCTAGCAGACGGAATAGTGCACCAGGGCCAAATGGCCTCCCTCAAGCACTATTTAAAGAAAATCCACAATATTGGGCAAAGAACTTGTCAAACTTCTTCAATTTGGTTTTATGGAAGGAAGAAGTCCCAGACAAATGGAGGAATTCAATTTTGGCTCTGATTTACAAAGCTGGTCAAGTCTCGGATCCTGCTAACTATAGACCTATACCTTTAATGGATTGCGAAGCAAAGTTTTTTGCTAAGTGTCTGCTAACAGAACTCACGGCTTGGGTTGCTGCCAGTAATTTACTCCCAAACAATCAAAGAGGGTTTATTAAAGGCATGGGGACACTTATTAATATTCAAATGCTAGTTCTTATAATGGAAATGGCCAGAAGCCGTAAGATGAACCTTCACTTATGTTTTATTGATTTTAGCTCAGCTTTTGACACAGTGCACAGGAATATTCTTTAGAACAAATTAACGAAAATGGGAATCTCACCGAGTTTGTTGAGAGCGATACAATAGCTATATACTAATACTTGGACGAGAGTAAGTTTGGGCCAAGGCACAGTTTTGTCAAAAGAAATGATGGTAAGGGACGGGCTGAAGCAGGGGTGTGTTTTGGCCCCAACCTTATTTAACTTGTATTTAGCTGGGTTTTCATCAAGGCTTAGTGAAATTAATCCTCACTCTCCGACTGCTGCAGGTTTTAATGTTTCACAATTACTTTATGCCGACGATATTGTTTTAATAAGCTATACAAAGGTGGGTCTGCAGAGATTAATTAATGAAATGGCCTAAAGATTAACTTAAAAAAGACAAAAACAATGCTGGTGACTAGATGGTTGGCTGTAAGACCAAAATTGAGAATGGAAGGTACTGTATTAGAATCGGTCACTGAATATAGATATCTGGGTGTTATAATAGATGCTAGGGGCACGGGTAAAAACCAGTACGCTGCACTACAGAGAAGAAACCACTCATTAATTGCTGCATTTTCCATACTTCAGAATAACTTAAAAGGGCTTCCCCTTAACCAACTATTACGAATTATGTCAGTTAAACATATGCCAACTCTTGCATATGGAGTAGAGACCTTAAGAGGTTGGGCTGACAACACCATAGATAAGCTAGTGACAGGGACCTACCGACGCCTGTTTAATCTTCCGCGACATTCCTCACCGGCACAAATCCGACTTGAGTTCGGATTTAAACGACAGAACCTAAATAGCTTAGGAGCATATTTAAAATTCTGCCACAAAATTAGAAGGGATAATAATTCCTCGCTTATGACAGTGGTCTGGGAGGCAATATGCGATAATAAACATATGCAGGCACATGACTATTTCAAACTGGCGATAGATACGTTCAATGCGGAACAACTATGGGCCTTACCTCTTTCACAGGTGGCTTTTAATAAAGTTAAAAATGGGTGCAGCAAAAAATTGTCGTCTTTATGGGATAAAGCAGTACTGGCAAAGAGATCCCATGCATGGACAGTTATTGCTTCGTATGGTATGCTAAAACCCCGAAGATATTTCGGAAACTTAAATAGCCAAAGGGCAAAGCTGAAGCTCATGAATCTCCGATTTGGAAATAGCCAATTTCTTGAAGACGCCCCTACATGGAAATTGATGAGTAGTGAGAGGGTTTGTCGCCTCTCTTACTACAAGAGGGAAGACATTTGTCATATTATCTGTAGCTGCCCTGCACTAATAGAGAAACGTAGGAGGCTGCTAAAGTCGGACTTTAATAGTCAAATTATACGAACATGCCGACAAGCAGTCATAGCCAGTTTACAAGGAGAAAGCTTGCAATTTACGGGTAGACATCTGAAGTTTATAGAAATAGTGGAGAAGAAATTGCTTAACTGTGGACAATGCGGAAGGTTTTATTTACACTTGGTTTTATACATTGATGAAAAGTTTCTTTTAATTATGTGGTCTTATTAATGTCTGAAATGTAAGAAGAATTGTATAATATTGTTTTAATTGTAAGTTTTTAGTAACTGAACAATACATTTTTCACTCATTCATTCAGTTATATTTTGGGCAGATGATTTTTATTCATTTTTGGTTAATTTAATGCATTTTTAAATCACTGTGCATCATTGGTTGTGGAGATTTAGAAGTAGAGACGAGTACCACCTTCGTATCAATGGATCTATATGTTATCAGAGATCTTGAGTTTGAGGAGTTTCATGTAAACTTTGAAGATGATGGGAAAGAGGAGGGCACTCTGGAATAGTCTGCAGGATATGGGAAGTTTCTAAAATTGTTCAGTTGTATTCTGTACGAGTTGATGAAGGTTTGTAAGCAAGGAGGTAAACCTTTTCAAAACTGTGTCAAACATATTGCCAAGGTGTAGATCAGTGTTTGGTGATTATTTGTGCCAAATGCTGCAAAGTAGTGTACTAGGATGAAGAGGCAGAGGGCCATTAATGTTTTATAGAAAAACATTTCACATCATTTACCCATCATGAGATAAGTTCTGCTCAGGTCATATTGTTTGTAACCCCTTCAATATGCGCTTCTTTTTGAGGAAGATGTGGAAGTGGCATCCTCAACATGGGGCATGGGTAAAGAATTGGTGTTTTCACCAGAGACTTCCTCATTTCCTCCGCCACCATGGGCTGATGTGAAAGTTCCCTTGACTCTCCCTTGCCAGATAAATTACATCAATAATTATAACCCCAGAAGTGGTTGACAGAAGAATTGCATTAGAAAGCACAGATCAGACCTTAGAGCACCAGGGAAAAAGTGGTATAGACAACGACTCCACTGAATCACAAATCACTATTAGCCTTTCAGCCCAACCAAAGATGCAGAATGGGGGCAGTTTACCCTCCGAGTATGCCCAGAGGAGGTTACAAGGGTCACTAAACACCAGAGATTTGTGAATTGAAATATAGACTATGGAGTGGAGCTGTCCCCTCGTTATTGGCTCATACCCCATCTCCTTTGGTCATAAATCCCGTCAACCATCTTTGGGGCAGATTTGGGGGTTTACTCCTCAATCAGTCCTCAATGACTTAAGGAGGTGCACTAGACACCAGGAAATCTTACCAGTGAATTCCACATCACGAATCAATGTCCTCTTATAAGACACAAATAAAAAAACAAGCATTTACAATGCAATGGTTTCGCCTTTTGAAAAGTTTGAGCTATTGGCATTGTAAATGACAACATTTTTATTTATGTGTTGGTTTTGAAAATAAATAAATAAATGCCATTGTCATTTACAATTCCAATAGCTTAATCTCTCGCAAATGGGGCAGGGCCATGACGAAGTTGTTGCTTTTGAGTAACTACACCGATTTTCAAGAAAATGATATAATGTTACACTGGAGCATTCTGCGCAGGTGTAGGCAGAGCTAGGTCTTGAAACCCACTTCATACCCTCATGCACCCCTGGAGAGTACCAACACTGTAAGCAAGGCTGTGCTGCTTCATGATTTTATCGGTCAGTTTATAACTGTAAATATGTTATGCACACAGTCTTCAGATTACATACATCTACTAACAAAACGGGAAGACCCCACACACTGGTGTGAGATGGGATAGGAGAACCAATCAATGCTATATTATCCAAAAGAGGAAAACAGCGACACTTTAAAATCCAAACACCCTGCGGCAGCCCAGACATAAGTTGATTAATTTATCGCTTCTGTGAAACTTGAGAAAAACCAGCATTTAGGGCCGGAGCATCAGGGCAGTGTGCCCTGGCCGTGCAAAGGTGAGCACATACATTTGTATTTGTTTCTAAATCCATTCTAATAAATACACTGCAAAGGGAGAGGGTGTAGGTTCTTGAGTGCAGGTCCATGGAGATTACAACATAAAACAGATGCATTGGTATTACCCAAGCAGCTTGTTATTTTGTCAAATTGTCTGGGGATTACCCTTGAGAATGTAAATACTAGTGATAAAACGAATTCGTTTGGACAGGAACAACGCAGATCCGATGCGTAGACTTGTGCGCCTCGGGCTCTTTGAAGCAGCGGAGCCATGACACGAGGTGATTGACAAACTGAGGGGTAAATGGCGCACCTGCAGGTCTTGTCATACTGAGTATATGAGAACGCCCATGCAAAAAGTAAGTGTTCGAAAATACGCAGTTACTGGCACAGTTTAAAAATGTTCTTAATGACCGAAGGTGTCACGAAGTTGTGTTTTAGGCCCGCCCCCTGACGATTTCCATCTCTTGATGCCTGCATGTTTACATCATAGAAGCTGCCTTCAGACTCGCGCCAAGTGTAGAATTTTCAACATATGAAAGCTGTTGCTCCCAACAGTGCTGTATGTTTAGAAAAGCCCACTTGCCGTGGCGTTGCGCAAAAGGAGGCCCCCCACTTGCAAAAGGATGCGCCTCACTCACGGGAGAGCATCTCACGCATACACCTCACTCAGAGAAGGGCATCTCGCCCACATCCCTCACTTGAAAGGGCATCACACGCTCACAACCCCTCCGTCCTCGGCACTCACTCAGGCAGAAATACTCATTAGGCAAGCCCCATGCCGGCCAGGAGGCCCAGTCGCCTCACCCATCAGACCTTGCTTAAACGGTCATGTATTTCTCAGGCGGAGATTTCAGAATAATTCAAAATAATTACAATATCTACCTTTGCCAAACAGTTTGCTTTTTAATTATTTTTAGTGGGGATGGGGAGAATGTGTAGTAGTTTTAGATGCGCAAGCTGGTTTGCGTTTTTACATTTTGCATTTTTTTAAATTAATTTGTGTGCTCCTGTTTTCCCCGAAGTGGTCCCTTGCAGAAAAAAATAACATGATTGTGGAAATTTTTTTTTTTTTTAAATTTTTTTTTAAAGACCTTTATTGACAGAAATTCGCAAATACAGCTCAGTAAAGAGCCCAAAGGGCTCACAGATACAGTACAGTGCAACACAATAAGCGCAAAGGATCTGATACAGGAGTAATGAGGTCTAATTTTTCAAGGTTGTTTCTGAAGGATAGACGGAAGCAGGATATCACAGCACAATAGATTGGATCCGGCCTAGTACGATCAGGATAGACAAATGCACATTTCAACAAGATGCCAGATTCGCTGCGCACCACCTAGAAGATAAACGTCTAAACCCAGAAAAGAAGAAAAGGAGAAAGAATAGAAGGCACATAGAACCAAAAATAAAAACAACCCCCCCCCCCATCCACCCCCCACCCTGCACCCCTGCAGCTGGCTGCGGCCTACCCCCCCCATGCAGTGTGCCTGTCGCCCAATAAAAGGAGTCCCGAAATATAGAGAGTAAGAGAAGAAACCTAAAATAAAACTCCTATAAAATAAGGAAGGCGGGGAGGAGTCCACCATCCGTCCCTCGGCTCCACCCTCCCGTAAGGCCAATAACAGCACAAAATATAGTGTCCGGCGGTGGCAGGCATTACGGCCAAAAGATATTAAAAGCACAAAGGCAGCCCGCAGCTTAACCAAGTGTAGCCATCCACAACCCACCTGTCCAGGGCAGCAACAAGGAAACCACCGAAACATGAGCATAAGCGCACATCCCCGACCCACTCTCTTTTCCCCACCACTGCGAACTATGGAAATCCAGCAGCAAGCCGTCCCCCGGCTACACCCTCCCGCAAATACAATAGTGACACAAAGTGAATAGTCCGGTGGTAAAAACAGTTCGCAGCAAAACGGTGTAAAGCACAAAGTCAACACATCGCACCATCGGAGAAAACATCACATCACCCAGTTGCCACGGTCAATAACGAGGAATTTGCCAGTCCGTGAGAAGAAGCGTTTATCCCTGTCCCGTTTTCTCCTTACCGCCAATGCACATCAATGCAAACGAGGAAGACGTGTGCGGTAGTCCAGAAGTGTCACTGTGGTATGAACACCCAGCCGTGTCGTATAGAAGAAAAGCCAGTGATCCCAGGGAGGACATAAAAGGTACCATCTTTGCATTGTGGAGCACGGGCGAGATCCACAGTCCAAAAACACCAATATTAAGCAACCGGGCATCAGCCATGGCCGCCTCAAGGCGCTCCGGGGACTCCAACCAGGATCGAGAGCAGATAGGCAGGGCGGCTTGTAACAGAATCGGGTCAGAGAAGGAAGACACAAAGTCCACCAATGGCAGCAGCGGCGACTTCAAGTACGGAGGGGGCAAGGATCGGAGCGGGCGCTTCAATCGCAAGTCCGGCTCAGAGTCCACCCCGTGGTCTGGACGTAGAAGTTCCTCAGCAAGGGACACAACAGGACAAAGAGCCTCAACAATGGCACTCGGGGCCGCCATCTTGCAATGGAGAGACAGGAGATGCGGTGGGAAGCTGTGCTCTGCCTGTCCAGCCAGCCTCGGACTCCCCATTAAAGAACCAAGCGCATCAAATCTGTTAGCAAGATCTCGAGCAGAATATTCCATTACACTGCGGAGGTCAGCAACAGCCGACATCAGGTCACCATATCGCCCTCCTCTGTTGTGCCCCACCTCACCAACATCGGTCCGCTCCAGTCGTCCCGAATTCACTCGGGATGTGGTCTCCTCTCGGCCGGCGATATCCATGTCCGTTTCCGTAATCCGCACGGTCCCACCGTCACAGGCCGGGAGAAATGCGTAGGGCTACAGTAGTGGCAGAGGAAGGTAGAACCTCGAGAGCTGCTCGTAGGGCGAAGTGTCTCGTCGGGTGTAGAAGCAGACAACAGGGTGGGAGTCGCCCGCCGATCGCCAGGCAAACACAAGCCGCCACTGTGACCGGGTAAGCCGTGTGGACAGCTGAGAGATGCGCCCAAAATTAGCCGGAACACCCCATGCTTCGCCGCTAGTCCAGCTGAGGCACAGCTCGAAAATCGGCCACTTCCCAGCTGAGGTGGTCCGGCCGGCACCAAATTGCCGCGGTCATCCGCTGTTGTTCACTCAGTGACCGGCCCGGATTCCAACTAGAGGTCCCGGTCTCAAGTCCACAACAGGCCTCAGGACGTATTCGATCGGCGCTACCGCTAGCTTTCAGGTAGGGGCTGCAGAGTTCCACCGCCGGGCATCGGAGAGGATCGGGCACACATTCGTGCCGTTTTCATACAGGAGCACTGGCAGGATAGATGCGTCGGAGGCGATGGTATCAGGAGCCGAGGGATTAGTCGACCGTCCCGGTCGCCATCTTGGCTCCTCCATGATTGTGGAATTTATTTTAAAGTGTGGTATGTTGTTTAAACTCCACAAACATGTCCTGCATGCACAGGGTGCAATCTTCGGTCACCGTCGCTCGCGGTCCCCGGGGGATATTTCTCCGTTTTTACAGACTTCGTTTAATGAAAATGTGCGGAAAGAGACAAAGAAGACATTCTTTGACCCGCGTTTCGTTCTTTTTTTGTGGGGAGCGAGATTGGGCAGATCTTCGATTAGAGATGCAAATGGGTCTCTTCACCCCAAGGCCGGATCGGCCCTCGAATATTTCATTTAATTTGTAAGTTTGAGTCCTTAGATTTCTCCGTATTCAAAGCCAGTGTAAATTCCCAAGCGAGGCGAAGTCTGTCCAACATATCGATACATTGGGCAGTGGTCGTTAAAATCCTCGGGGAGGGGGCTCCGGGTTGAGCGGGCCGGGCGAGATGGATGTTTTAACCAGGGCTGGGCACTGTAGGGGGAAGTTGGATGGGCGGGGTCAAAGCGTTTTGTGAATACATTAAGAGACAGTCTCAACCTTTGGGTGGGAAGTCAGGGGTGAGACAGAGAGAGGAGGATGAGACACAGGGGGGTGAGAAACGCAGGCAAAGGGCGTGGGTGGGTGAGACTAGGCAGTAAGCGAGAGACAGGCTCGAGGACACAGACGGGTGTAAGTGTGAAACAGGTATAGTGAGAAAGGCGGGGCGGCGAGTGAGACGGGTATGAGGTGCATGGGTCTGAAGACGCAGGTCACCGGTAGCCTAGTATAATGCGTGACACAAGGAGAGGTGGGCAGCCTGGGCGTGAGACAGCTTGCTTCAATATGGTGTTAATGTGAGAGGCAGAGTGCAAGGGACTGAAAACAGGGAGGGTGTGAGTGAGTTGCTCAGTAAGAGACCCTGACAACACACTTAAGGGTCGAAGCTGTGTCAGATAGAACACTGAGGGGCAGATTTACAAGTCCCTTGCGCCACTTTTGCGTCATTTTTAACGGGGAAAATTACGCAAAAGTGGCGCAAGGGGTTTGTAAATCTGTCCTCAGTATAGAGTGAAGGAGAGACATGCACGCTGAGTGAGCAGGAGAAATTAAAACAGTGGATCAGTAAGAGAGACAAGGCGCCATGGCAAACAAGGTAGGATTGGGGGGCGTGTTTTTCGCCCTCTCCCCTTCCCATTGGCTGGAAGGTAAAATTCCAGCCAATGGGAAGAGGAGAGGCGGGACTTAAAAAAAGACCCAGAAACGCCCCCGAATCGCGTCAAGGCGGGCCCTGAACTGAGTGACGCTCCTCTCCTCCAATGGCTGGCCAGCATTTACGAGGCCAGCCAATGGAGGAGAGGGGTGTGTTCAGGCCCCCATACTACAGACATAAGATTTCGGCTCCGCCCACTGCTTACGCAGTGCGACGGTAGCCGAAACCTAACAAGTCACTGGAAAAGGAACATTTGAAACATAAACCTCCATGAATTGACATCTATTACCACCCACATACTAACCCCAACTGATAACATGTCAGATGTCCAGGTCCTTCCTGAGCATAACAATAATTCAATGACAAACATTCTAGACTCTATGGTACCTCTCCAACTAAAAAGAGTGTCTATCAAAGGCTTTAAGCCTTTGTTCATTGGCAGCCTAAACATGATAAGATGCAATCTAAGAATATCTAAAAGTTCATGGAGAGTCTCCCCCACTCACAATCACCTCACGCACATTAGATCTCTGAGAAGGATATACAACAAGTGCATTTGAAGCGCAAAAGCTAACTTCTTTAGGAAGCAGCTGGATGACGCCAGGAACAATCTAGCAGATCATCCAAACCTCTATTTGGGTCTAACCTGCAACATAAACTACAAAGAACGTGCCACTTTCAAATCAAATCAAATCAAATCCGGTGTTTGTTAAGCGTGACTACTCACCTGTAAGAGTCTCAAGGCGCTGGGGGTGTGGGGGGTTCGCAGGTTCCAGTCCATCAAGAAGGGGGTCTGTCGAAGAGCCAGGTTTTAAGGTTTCTTGCGAAGATGGGGAGCGATGTTATCTGTCTGAGGTGGAGCGGAAGGTCGTTCCAGGCACTGGCCGCACGGAAGGAGAAGGAGCGGCCTCCCGATCTGGTCTTTCTGGTGCGGGGGACCATGGAGTAGGAGAGCTGGGCTGATCGTAGGGTCCTTTGGGGTGCATAGAATTTGAGTCGGCTGTTCAGGTATGCTGGTCCAGTATCATGGAGGGCCTTGTGAGCGTGGGTTAGCATCTTGAAGGGGACTCTAGCTTCGATGGGGAGCCAGTGGAGTGTGAGCAGGTGCTGGGAGATATGGAAGTGGCATGGCAGGTTGAGGACCAGCCTAACGACGGTGTTTTGGATGTTCTGTAGCTTGCGGGTGAGGTTTTTGTTTATTCTGGCATAGAGTGCGTTTCTGTAGTCGAGCCTGCTGTTGACCAGGGCATGAGGGATTGTCTTTCTGTGTTCAAGCGGGATCCATTTGAAGGTCTTACGTAAGAGGTGGAGGGTGTGGAAGCAGAAGGACGAGACAGAGTTGATCTGGCGGTTCATTTTGAGCTCTGAGTCCAGGATGATTCCCAGGTTGCGTGCGGGTTCTTGGGGGTGGGCAGGCTTCTGAGGGCGGGGGGCCACCAGGTGTCGCTGCAAGTCATCTGGGTTTGGGCCCATGATGAGTACTCATGTTTTGTTTGTGTTTAGTTGTAGGCAGCTGTTTTTCATCCATTTGGCGACGGCTTCCATGCCTTCTCGAAAGTTGTGTCTGGTGGTGTTGGATTTATTGGATAGGGAGAGGATGAGTTGGGTGCCGTCTGCGTATGACACAATGTTGAGTCTGTAGGTTGTGACGATGGGGTGAGCGGAGCCATGTAGACTTTGAAGAGCGTAGGGCTGAGGGAGTACCCCTGGGGGACTTCGCAGGTGGTAGATGAAGGGTCTGAGAGGAAAGGGGGGAGTCTGACCCGCTGCGTTCTGCCGGAGGGGATCCAGTCATGGGCCTTGTCTTGGATCCCTGCGTCGTCGAGTCTGCGTAGTAGTGTGTGATGAGAGACTGTGTCAAACGCCACTGAGAGTTCGAGGAGGATGAGGGCTGCTGTTTCTCCTTTGTCCAGTAAGGTTCAGATGTTGTCTGTTGTGGCAAGGAGGGCAGTTTCCGTACTGTGGTGTTTTCTGAAGCCGAATTGGGAGGAATTGAGGATGTTGTGCTCTTCGATGAATGTGGTGTGTTGGCTGTAGATGGCTTTCTCTGTGACTTTCCCTGGGAACGGGAACAGGGAGATGGGTCTGTAGTTTTTGAGGTTAGTGGGGTCCGCCAAGGATTTCATCAGGAGGGGGTTGATCTCAGCGTGTTTCCAGTCATCAGGGAATGAGACAGTTGCTAGGAAGCTGTTGATGGTGTGGCAGAGCATGGGTGAGATGGTGTTGGCGGCTCTGTTGAAAAAGTTGTGGGGGCAGGGGTCCATGGGGACCCCGGACTGGATTGGCTTCATCGTCTTCAGTGTGTCTTTAGTGGTGAGGGATGTCCAGTTGTCGATCGCTGGCTTCAGGGTGTCGGGGTGGTTGGTGAGGGTTCAGTGTTTTGGTTGTCTTCATCGAAGTTGTCGAAGATGCTCTTGATTTTGTGGTGGAAAAGGTGCTGAGTTTGTCGCAGAAGTCTTGTGAGGGAGGGATGTCGGTGGACTCGCTGGTGGGTTGGGCAAACTCCTTGATGATGTTGAAGAGTTCTTTCCGGTTGTGTGCATGAGTGGAGATTCTGTCTTCAATCGCTTTTTTCCTCGTTTTTCTGATGAGTTGGTGGTGGGCGTTGGAGGCGGCTCCGAAGTTGTTGTGGGCTTCTGTGGATTTGGTGATCCTCCAGGCCTTTTCGAGGCGGTGGCAAGTGCGTCTGGACTCTTGAAGTTCGGTGGTGAACCATCTAGCTTTCTTGGCATGGGTGTTGTTGTTTTTCTTGAGGGGGGCTTTGATGTTGGCACTGTCGGAGATCTATCTGTGCAGGGTTCGGGCTGCGGTATTGGCGTTGTCGTTTTCCACGATGGTTGGGGTGGAGTTGCTGAGTGATGAGGTTAGCTGGTCTTCGGTGATTCTGGTCCAGTTTCTTCGTGGGAGCAGGTGCTGGTGTCTGTGGATGGTGGGTGTTCTGAAAGTGAAATGGACGCATCAATGGTAAGTGCATGTAATAACAAGGATCCCCTGTTTCTGAAACAACTTCTAGGGCAGGGTCAAACAGTGTGTAGGTATCTCCCTAGACAATCTGAGCAGTACAAAGATGTGTCATGCAGTAAACATTAAGTGAGTATACAAAAAATCTTCATTAAAAAGGTACATTATTCAAACAGTGCATAATAAAATGTTGTCAAAGGTGTGGCGAGATTGTGATTAATTCACAATCTCGCCACACCTTTGACAAAATTAATTTTAATGAAGATTTTTTGTATACTCACTTAATGTTTACTGAATATTATAACTGAAGATTTCATGCTTTGCATCTTTGAGATACAAATATTTTTAATTTTATGTGTTTTTAATATAAATTTATATTCTTTTTTAAATATACAATAAACCAAGAACTTTTGCATTTGTTTTGTTCATTTGACAATTTACTTACTAGACCACTGCATGACATATCTTTGTACTGCTCTGATTGTCTAGGGAGATACCCACACACCGCATCAATGGTAAGTCCATGGGAGTTCAGTGGTATGGCTGAAGGTGATGGGGTTTCCTGTTGTGAAGAGGGGTTCGAGTGTGTGTCCTGTTTAGTGCGTGGGTTCGGTCACGATCTGGCGGAGTCCAATGTTGTGGAGGTTGTCCAGGAGATATGCGGTGCTGGGGTCCAGTTGGTTGTCGAGGTGGAAGTTGAGGGTTCCCAGTAGGGTGTAGTTGGTGGACGCGATGGCATGTGGGGAGATGATGTCCGTGATGGAGTTGGTGAAAAGTCTCGGGGGTCAAGGGGGTTGGTAGATGAGGGTTCCACGGAGGGTGGAGGTAGGGCTGGCCAGAATCTTGAAGTGCAGGTGTTCCATCAGGTCTGTGGGCTCATCTGGGAGTGTGCTCAGGCGGAGGGTGGATTTGTGGACAATGGCGATTCCTCCTCCAAGGCGGGTGGGGCGGTCCATCCTGGAGATCTTGTATCCTTGTGGAATGGCGATGTCCGGTCCCGAGGTGGTGTTGGTCCAGGTTTCAGTAAAGAATGCTACATCCAGGATAGTGCTGACAAGGAGGTCCCAGATTTCGGTAGCATGTTTGTGGAGGGATCGGACATTGAGGAGGATGCATTGCATAGTCTTCGGTTCGGTTGTGTTCTTGCGGGCGGATTGTGCTGGGTCAGTGGTCTTGGCGGTGCTGCAGGTGTGTCTGCAGCGGTGACAGCTGAAGGGTCCGTGGGTGTCGGCGGGTGATGCATGCTTGCAGTTGTTGTTGAGGCCTGGGTTGAGAGTGTGGAGTGCCGCTGGGTCGTAGCATTGGCGGTGCAGAGATCCAGGGTTCCTGGCGCTGGTCGCAGTCGGGTCACGGACCGGCGCAGACGGGCTTGGCACTGGCCGCCATTAAGTAGGGGTCGGGGAGGGCTGGACAGCTGGGAGGCCGGAGCGGGGAGGGGAGGGGAGGGGAGCTGGATTGGGCAGGTTGCACTGGTCGTGCTGAGGGGGAGGGGCTGCAGGGGCAGTAGTGGCAGGGAATAACTGGCTAAAAAAGGCAATAGGAAAAAGGCAAAAAGAGAGAGAAAAGTGCAAATAAGGCAGCAAAAGTGCAAGAAAGATTGGAGGAAAGGCACGGAGGACACAGGAGAGTGAAAGGGGGAGATTGATATGAGGGTAAAAAATGAGTGAAAAACGGAGGAAAGACACAGGAGAGTGAAAGGGGGAGCTTGAAGTGAGGGGAAAAAAACGAGTAAAAAGGAGAGAAAAAGCAGAGCAAGAGAATGGAGACAGAGGTCCACTGGACCACCAGGGATGAGGTGCAGGTGAAGCCT
This sequence comes from Lissotriton helveticus, assembly GCF_964261635.1. Classification (NCBI taxonomy): domain Eukaryota; kingdom Metazoa; phylum Chordata; class Amphibia; order Caudata; family Salamandridae; genus Lissotriton; species Lissotriton helveticus. Next base: position 866,090,747 of record NC_136057.1, on the reverse strand, counting down.
GCGGGTGGAGGAGGGCCTCGAACACCAACACTTAAGAGTACAGGGGCTCGGAGGAAGGCCTCACTTAATGGTGGAGCTGCGAAGGAGGGAGAGCAATTTCACTGACAATGAGTTGGAGGTCTTGGAAAGATGGCAAAGATTGAAAGTGACCTAGGAAATGCAATGAAGCTTCTCCTGGTGCTTTCAAACTCTAGCCCCCCTCACCCTTGGGGCAGGAGCACCTAGCCTTCACTCCCAAACATAACACCTCGTGGAGTTCATGCAAATCGGTTGATGAAACTACCATTCTAAAAATCCTATCAACACTGACCCCTTCTATCCACTTCAATAACCCGCTTCCTGCTAATCTCTGCAGGGAGATTAAAACCCCTCTTCTCCCAATTTGGAACAAAATTGTAAATACTTCATTACTTCAAGGGACTATGCCAGACTGTCTCAAATCTGGACAGATGACACCCATTCTTAAAACACCCATGGCAGATCACACTGATCTAAATAATTTCCGCCCTATTCCTAACATCCCAACTTCTTAAAGCTCCTTGAGAAATGTGTCCATACCTAGGTGTGCAATCACATCGATCATTTCAATCTCTTAGACGAATACCAATTTGGCTTCCGTCAGGGCCACAGCACTGAATCAGCCATCACTCACATAGTTGATGACACGCTGAAAATGCTTGATCATAATGAATCCAGTCATGTAATCCTCCTCGACCTCTCTTCAGCATTCAATACGGTCAAACATGACAGCCTCCTTGATTTTTTGGAACACAGGATGGGATTCTCCGGTCTTGTCCTAGACTGGTTCGCCTCTTTCCTCCACAATACAACCCAAATATTAAAGATTTATCATTCTCTATCCAACCCTACGACTGTAACATTAGGTGTTCCGCAGGGTTCTACACTATCTCCCACTCCTATTAACCTGTTCATGGAACAGTTAATTGAACTTCTGAAATCATCAAACATCAATTATCACATGTACACTAATGACACCCAACTTTACCTGAAAATCTCCTCCCCTGAAGATATTAGGTCTCTTCCCGCAACTCTACGAAAAACTCAAAATTGGTTGACCTGCAATCACCTCAGACTAAATACTCCAAAAACAGAATTGCTGTCAATGACCCCCCCCAAATGTTCACTCAACATTGCGAAATTGTTGAACAATTTAACTGCCCTTAATTGCATTCCACATGTTATCGACTCATTGAAATCATTGGGAATTACAAGAACTTGAACATGCAGGATGACATCAGTACAGCCACCAGAGGAGCTAACTTCCAATGAGCATCTTAAGGAAAATGAAACCTTTCCTCCCCTTTCAAGACTTCAAGTCAGTTGCTCAACACCTAGTAATCTTTAGGCTGCACTATGGAAATGTACTCCTTTCAGGCCTTCCAAGATCTAAGTTGGCCTCTCTTAGGGCCTTCCTCAAATCAGCTGCTGGGCTCATTACCGGATCTAAATACAACAACCAAGTCACACCGGATCTGAAATCACTAAACTGGCTCCCTCTTGAGGCAAGTATTTAACTATAAATTGCCTGCATGACACACAGTCTTATGTAATGTATGTATACTTGTAAAGCGCACTGTTACCCCGTTACGTGGCGTCCTGGCGCTGTATAGCACTGGGGAACCCGTCCTGGCTTTCCCTGTGAGAGGGCACCCCAAGGTGAAGCCAGGCATCCCCGGCGTTGCTGGGGCCGTTGTGGAGATTAAGCAAGCTATTGCCCAGAGTTGCAGAGTGGGACCCATGGTTAGCGTAGGCACCTAAGCGAGAATTATCGAGTCCGCGGACATTGACCCAAGACCCTGCCGCGTCGGGAATTGAAACCTGGTCCCTGGGCCGACCTCTGCTTCAGGGTCTGCCTCTTCTAACCACTGAGCCACACTTCTCCAACACCTGAGATACATTGCACAGAAACTGGAGCCATTTGTCGGCACTTGATCCTCAGGAAGCACTTCGTACTTACTTCTAAAACCACAGAAATTTAAAAAGAAAGAAACGTACGGTCTGGCACTCTCTGGCATTGCCCCTAGAACATGGAATTCTTTACCTTCTGAAATCCGAGTTAATCCTTCACTAGATTCTTTAAAAAAACAAGTAACATTGTTAATGTTGAACAAATACCTCATATAGCTTACAGGACCTTTACTCTGAAGAAAATAAGTTTTCACTAGGTCCTATTAATTTTCTTACATTCCTCCATTTCTTGCCATCTCATGACAAAACCCTGCCTACAGCCTCCATTTCTGCTGATGCTAAAAAACCATCACATACCCAAGCCCCCTGTTTTTTGCAGTTAACCAATTCATCAACAGAGAGCCATGAGACACCTACGCCCTGTAAACAAGCTTGTTTTTAATCTTCTGCTCCCTGCTTGGTAAACATCCTTGATGCCGTGATCAGGTCATCTGGACAATGGTCTGACTGACTGTGCCTTGATCAAGCTGATTGAACAATGGTCTGACTGACCAAGCCTTGATCAAGCTGATTGAACAATGGTCTGAATGCCGAGTCTTGATCAAGCTGATTGAACAATGGTCTGAATGCCAAGCCTTGATCAGGTCATCAACTACAAACACAGCCTTCATCAGTTCATCAACTACAAACATCGCCCTGATTGAACAATGGACTGAATGCCAAAAGAGTGGAATAAAAATGTATATAAGGCTTGTTCGCTGTGGAGTAAATCAGCGGCCTAGCTTGGGACTCTGTTCCATAGCCCGGGCTATTGTAACAAAGGTGGTTCTCTCTGCAGACGAAGGTTTCTGGGTCCACTTTATTATATAATGAGGGTAAGAGTAGACTCGTGTGATTCTCACACCGCCAAGCCCCCACTCCTCCTTGAGGTGGGCTTTTCTTGGTTCTACAAAAAGTGCACCTGAACAGGGACGCCATGGAGAAGTAGGTCTAGCCCGGTGGTCATGAGGGGGCCCGTGGTGGAAGTCCGACGGAGGTACCCTACGCGAGGGACCATTTTGAGTCCGGTAGACGAGAAGTCTTGCACACGGTCTTCCCCATCCGGTCTGGGCCACCTGACTGGGTCCCCCTGGTTCCCCCTTTAGGGAGGTCTCTGTCTGGATCTCGACTCGCGCCTACGTCTGCAGAAGAGAACAACATTTTCGGGTAAGGGTGGACTGATCATCCACCACTTGTGCTCTGTTTTCTGTCTGTATTGACTTTTGCAAAAGCCAAGCCAGTGAGGTGAGTGTTTTTCTCCCACTGTTGTCTGCCTGAAGTAAAAATATGCCAGACAGTAGTAAGTTCCGAAAGTTTTGTTGTTGCGTATGTACAGAGGACTCCCTTCTGGAGGCAGCCTGCCCGCTTCCTCCAGAAGGAACTCCAAGTTATGAGATGTATGTTAAATATGGGCCATCTGCTATCATGTTTTCTTCCTTATGGGTAAAATTTACGAAACAAAGCAATGCTGAATTACAGTGGCCACAGTTTGGCTCCTTTGATCTCCAGGCCCTCTTGAGCCTGGAGGAGCAGCTGCTCCGCAAACGGTCTCTTCAAGCCATGTTTGACGCCACCACGTTGTGGAGGAAAGAAATAGATCAAAAAATGAGAAAAAGCAAGCGTTGAATAAAAAGAAAGAGAGGATGTCTATGGCTGATCATGCGAAAGCGCATTTAGAAAATAAGGTTCAGGAAGGGGTTGAAATGGCAGATAGGCATCATAGGGCTAAGGCGACAAAATATTACCCTGCTCGTTCTCCCAGGGACCTTGAGGTTGAAGGAGAAGAGGGGGACTCGTTGTTGAATGCTATTCTTGAAGGTCCACCTCCTGCCTATGCTCCAGCTCCTATGTATCCCGCTCTTCCTCAAAATGTTCCTAACGCTCCACCCCCACCAGTGGAGGTTGAGGCTGCCCCACCCATTGTACCACTGCCTGATGCTTTGACTCCCGTCATCCTGCCAGCACCCCTCCCTCCGACACTTCATACCGCCCCACCAATTGACCCAACCCCGACCATACATTCCTGTCTGCTTGATAATAAGTCTATTGGTACCCCTGTTGGTGACTCTTATGCCACTCCGGACCGAACAAGATGGTCCTCCCATATGCCCAATACCCTGTTTGGATTCTTCAGTACCCCTAGAAAGGAGTCTTTGAGGTCTGCTGAACTCGCTGGGGGTAGTTAAAGGGACACTATGCGAAAACAATGTGCATTTTGGGTAAATAATGGTAATATTTATGGCGTTAAAGATATCTGGTCGATGTTTAGACAATGGACGGCCATAAAACAAACAGACATGGCCGAGTACATGTGCACACTTTATTTTCGAAGGTTTTATATAGCGCTACTGGACCCAGGAGTATCAGACCGCTTTACAGGCAGATAAACATCAAGAAGCAAGAAGAATTTACGCAACATTGCAAGGCGAGTAACAAAGCATTGTTCATAGATACTCCTAGGGGATTGATTGACTTAAAACTAACTATTGCCAAGGGTCATGTTCAGAGAGATGATATGCATGAAGTCCTTGTTACCATTTTTGCGTTCAGAGATACAATGACTTTTCCGCCATCTCCGAATGACAAGGCTATGCCTATGAGAGAGACAGCTCCCGTCTTTATCCCTCCAGTGCTCGCCAATAACCAGGGTGTTGGAGAAGCCCCAGCCCACTGTCATAGGATGTGGGTGCATGTCCCATGGAAAAGAGCGGATGTTCTTCAATTAAAATCCCAATTACCAGACCCCCATAAGAATCCGGCTCTTTACTATCAGGAATTAGGTCAGATTGTTTCCTCTGGTGTCCTTACCTTAGAGGATATTGACTTACTATTCAGGTCAGTAGTACCACCCGATATATGGGACAAAATACGCCATGCCAACCCTAATGCCGCTTTGCATGGTGACTGGACCGACTTTGAGAGGATGGAGAACGACAGAGAGGGGGGGACTAAGCCTGATACGGCTATTCTGGCTCTCCATGGCCATCTGTTGCAACTCATGAAGACCCTTTTGCCCGAAATAGCTGTTATTTGGGATAAGATAAATGCATGTAAACAACGTAAGGATGAGTCTGTTGCTAATTTTTTCACCCGCTTCGAAACTGAGTACAAAAGTCACAGTGGATTGGACGCTAGAGCCCCTGCCTCGGGCTCAGTGTTTATTGATAAATTTGTATCTAATTTATTATCGGATCTCTCAGCCCGCCTTAAGAAGGTTGAGAGTACGTGGTCAGCTCAGACTATGTCAGGCATCCTTGCCATGGCCCAATATCATGAGAATAGAGAGAATGAAGATAAAGACAAAGAGGTTAGGAAGAACAAGGACCTTAAAATGAAAGTTTTGTTACAACAAGCTTATCCACCCAGGGGACAAAATGCTAGAGGCCAAGGTCCGCCAGTTCCAGAGGCTGCCCCAGCACCCACTTCAGTCTCCTTTACAGAAGTCCATTAGTTCGGCAGGTCCCGTTGATAAAGACCAGTGTGCCTACTGTAAGGCTTATGGCCACTGGGTTAGTGAATGCCCGGTATTAGCCCAGAATACTCAGTCAGGAAAAACTAGGCCCCGAACTCAAAGGGAAGGGAATATGGGACCTCCTAGGCAGAGTCATGCACCAGATCCTAATGTTCGACCCCGTATGGGTCCGCCCCAGGGTACAGTTAACAGAGTTGACAACGGGTATGAGGCCACTAGGACATACTTTAAAGATGAATATGATGAGACTGATGAGGCAGGTTTCTACCAGCCATAGGAAAGCAAGGAAAGGGGTAATGTAAGAGTGCCGATTCCCATGAATCAGCGAGGTCCCTATGTCCGGATATCAGTTGCAGGGGATAAAAAGAAGTTTCTCCTAGACACCGGGGCTACTAGATCCTCAGTTGCGCACACCTTGATACCGGAGGCACCCCTTTCTGGCTCTCTCAATGTCTCCGTGGGTTTTTCTGGGGTCCCTGTCACCAGCCCCATCTCTAAGCCTCTCCCGCTGGATCTCGGTCGAAGGCCCAGATCACACCATTCAACCAGGTGACTGGGTGGTGATCCGAAATTTTCATCGTACCAAATGTCTGGAGCCCCGCTGGTCGCACCCCCGACAGGTTCTTCTGGCCACCCACACTGCTGTAAAAGTCGAAGGGAGAAAGAACTGGATATATACCACCCATTGTAAAAGGGTGCCTCTCTCCCTCCCGTATGACCAATGGGTAAAAGAAGGACTGCTGGATTGCGACACAGATGTAGTACCGACCTTTGTCCCTTTCAGTGATGCTCAGCTTCATTTCACCACTACGGAAGCCGAAACTGATCGAATCGTAGGGTGTCCAGTCATCCCTCATCTGCAGGACCAGAGGAAGGAACAAGAAGCTCTCTTTCCAGACCACTCCATACCTTCTTCCACTAGTTACAACTTGAGACCAAGAAAAGGGGCTGGCCCTTGTCTCTGTCTGGTGTCTAATAGGCTGTAGGGCTGTGATATCTCCGGCTGAGACCAGTGCTGGTATGCTGGACCAATGGGAAATCCGTAGGACTCTTGTTATCCACATCCAGTGAAGCAACTACCAATCACAGACAGCCGCTAGTGACAACAGGCTGAGCACAATGGCAGAGGTCCGAGGGTCTGAAGCGCCCAAGAAATATGTCAAACTTCTGAACAATAAATGCTTCTTTCCATGATAGTTATACTTTTTGCTCTCCTCATCCTGCTGGTTGTGGGATGGTTTCTGTTACTGACCTCTCCCCCAGCTCCTCTGGCTACGACACCGACACCTGCAGAACATCTCAACGCCACCTTGTCACCCCATGAAGTACCACGATGCCTGGAATTCATGAATAATACTTTTGTACAATTATTGCACCAGCATAGGCTTGTAATTAATACCTCGAACTGTTGGGTATGTGGGCTCATGCCACACTCTATGAAACACACTGTCCCCTATTTCATCTATCCATTTTCTGTTTTTGGGTCCTGTCTGGCTTGGAGGATGTTCGTCACCGATGCATTTACGATCAATGGAACAAGGAGCTCCATCATTGGCGATTTTTATGACACTTTCACACAAAACAGAACAGGCAATGTCAGTAATCCTTTCTGCCCTACTACGACATCTGACATCTATAACATCTCTCGTGCTGAACACAATGAGATGTTTGTGTTTAACACCTCAAGTAGAATAATCTTCTCCCGCTTTCGGTCCAGATGCAAAGTTCCCACCAAATTTCAGGCTTTCAATGTGATCAACACGCATGGCCAAGTGTGCATAAAAGGACTGGGGACCCGGGAGGTAGGAGTCAGTGACTGCGCAATAGTCAGTACACTGAATATTAGCTCACCACCACTCCTAATCGCTTCTCCAAATACCTATTTTGTTTGTGGACATTCTGCTTATACCTGGCTTCCAGGAAATTGGTTAGGTGTGTGCTATTTGGCCTTTCTTCTTCCCCCTACCTTTACTGCTGTTGGGGCACATCACTTGACAAATCCCCACCTCCACCATCGTATGCCTAGGGGAGTAATTGAGGCCGATGACACTGCAGGACAGGAGGCGGGTGACTTCTTCAAAGGTTTTCTGCCGTTCTTGGGTCCTATGGTCAACAGCCGCAACATACGACACCTTCCCCGAGTGGTGGAGGTAACCATTATTGAAACAGCAGGGGCATTGGGCAACATCACCGCAGAGCTTCAGGCGGACTGCCTGATGACACTACAACATCGAATGGTACTTGACATCATCCTTGCCGACTGTGGTGGTGTATGTAAACTAATCGGTTCCAGCTGCTGCATTTACATACCTGATAACGATCCATCAGTCTTTCAAGCTATCCAACGTCTGCATAAACTTTACTCTGAAATTCATCAACAACAAGACGACTGGTCCCTCACGGGCTGGATTTGGGGCCTCCTTTCCAGATGGGGATGGGGGATCCTCATTTTGTTTGCCTTAGGAACAGCAGTCATCATCTTATGTTGCCTGTATATCCAGTGCTTGCCTGTGCTATGTGCTATGTGTACACAGGCCCTTAAAAGTTCCCCGCTCAGTACACGTGACACCAATGTAAGGATAATGCTTCAACAAGAGATTGGCAACCTAATGCAGATAGACATTTCCTAAGAACATGTTTTGCCACTCAATGGCAAAAGGAGGGGCTGAAGAAAATAAGTTTTTGCTAGGTCCTATTAATTTCCTTACATTCCTCCATTTCTTGCCATTTTGTGACAAAACCCTGCCTACAGCCACAATTTCTGCTGCCACTAAAAAAACTATCACATACCCAAGCACCCTGTTCTTTGCAGTTGACCAATTCATCAACAGAGAGCCATGAGACACCTACGTCCTGTGTAAACAAGCTTGTTTTTCATCTTCTGCTCCCTGCTTGGTAATCATCCTTGGCGCCGTGATCAGGTCATCTGGACAATGGTCTGACTGACCAAGCCTTGATCAAGCTGATTGAACAATGGTCTGACTGGCCGAGTGTTGATCAAGCTAATTGAACAATGGTCTGAATGCCGAGTCTTGATCAAGCTGATTGAACAATGGTCTGAATGCCGAGCCTTGATCAGGTCATCAACTATAAACACCGCCTTGATCAAGTCATCAACTACAAACAACGCCCTGATTGAACAATGTACTGAATGCCAAAAGAGTGGAATAAAAATGTATATAAGGCTTGTTCGCTGTGGAGTAAAGCAGCAGCCTCCTGGGGTTTGTCTCTGACTAGCTTGGGACTATGTTCCATAGCCCGGGCTATTGTAATAAAGGTGGTTCTCTCTGCAGACGAAGGTTTCCGAGTCCACTCTATTATATAAGGAGGGTGCGAGTAGACTCGGGTGATTCCCGCACCTCCAAGCCCCCACTCCTCCTTGAGGTGGGCTTTTCTTGGTTCTACAACTCCTCAGCACTGACAATTCACACTGGCTATACTTGCAATCTGTCGCTCAAAGATATGGCCTATTTAGTTTATTTATGTGTGACTAGTGGTAGTTTTTTGCCCGGCCCTTGTACAACTACTTCCTGTACTGTTATTCTAACTGTTACTATTGCTTATCATTGTTTCCTTTGTTTGTTTTCTCTCACCCTGTTTATGTGTAAAGCGCTCTGATACCTATTGGCTAATGGTCGGACTATATCAAACTCTAAATAAATAAATAAATACAAATCTGTATAGAGTATTGTATTGTATTGTATTGTAATTGCATTTATATAGCTCTTACTACCCCTGACGAGGCGTCAAAGCGCTTTTTTGGCGGGTAGCACGCTACTCCTGGACCCACAGAGGATTAGTGTTGAATTAGTATAGTGAAACATGCAAGTACATTTTAAGTGGTGGATAGGTTAGTCAGTTATTTGGATTTGGAATGATAGCAGAAGGATAGAGTAGGACAAAGGTTTGTATTTATTTATCGCTCGCTTGTTGACGCATGCTATTCAGGGAGCCTATAAAGGATTAGTGGTGAATTAATATGGTGAAATATGAGGTAATTTCAGTGGTGGATATTAATCTGTTACTTGGAGTGAGAAGGATAGCGGATGGATAAATGGAAAGAAAGATTTGCATTCACATAGCACTTGTTACCCCTGATGGGTGTTGAAGCGCTTTTCTGGCGAGTAGCACGCCACTCCGGAACCCATAAAGGATTAGTGTTGAAAATTAGTATAGTATAAATATGAAGTAATTTGAGTAGTAGATATGTTATTCAGTTATTTGGGCAGTATATTAGTATAGTTGCATATGGAATATGGCATTTGAGAAGTGAACATGTTAGTCTATTAATTTTGATTGAAAAAGGATAGTGGAGGGTTAAAAGAGTGAAGGATTTGTTTTTTTTTAATGTCTTAGCAGTATGAAGAGGCTTTTGGATGAGTAAAAAGTAGTTTTGGAGGGAAGGAGTCAGAGGGGGAGAGTTTAGAAATGTTTGTTTTAGGGGATCGGTGTAGTAAAAAGAGGTGTCAGATGATGCAAGGAGGGGTTGAGCAGGAGAGAGTCTAGAAAAGGGTATTTTGGCGATCATAGTAGTGGTATGGGGTTTGGGATAAATGAGAGAGTGGATGTAGAGGATATATTGATAGATCTATAGGATGAGAGATAGGGTAGTGCATTAGAAGGAGTAGTAGAAAGAAGTTTGAGATGAGTCAGAAGGTTGGGCTAGAATATATATTGAGCGAAGTATAGGCTGACAAATAGGCTAGTGCATTGGAAATGCTAAATTAGAAGAAAGTGATAAATATATAGATCCATAAGTACATTGAAAGTATATAGATACATAAAAGAAGTTAGTATATTTAGATTAAATATATTGATAGAGGCACAGGATGAGAAATAGGGTAGTGCATTGGATATGCTTTTTCAGGAGAAAAGTAACAGACACACAGATCCAAGTACATGGAAGGTACATAGATGTACAATGGAAGTATGTACATGTAGACCAAAAATGATTTTTATTTATTGATGAATATTATTATTATTATTATTATTATTTTTTTATTTTATTTATTATTATTATTATTTTTTTCTTCTCTTAACAACATAATTGTTTTACATGTTTTATAAAGTAATACACAACGATAGGTACATATCTATAGCGAAAACAAATGCTTATATACAGAGGGATATGCTGTAAATTTCTATTTCCGTATGGTGCTTATGTGGGGAAGAGCCAGATCTTGAGTAGTTTTCTGAAGATAAGGTGGTTGTCGGTGGATCTTATGTTGGGGGGTAAAGAGTTCCATAGTTTGGCTGCTTGAACAGAGAAGGATGTGCCACCCATTGTTTTTTTCTTGTATGGTGGGATTTTGAGGAGAGGTGCTCCTTTAGAGAGTAGGTTCCTTTGTTGAATGTGTTTGGTGATTTTATTCCTGATGAAGAGTGGTCCTATTCCATGTATTGCTTTGTGGGTAATACAAAGCAGCTTGAACGTGGATCTTCTGGCAACCGGTAACCAATGCAGGGCTTTCAAGGCAGGGGAGATGTGGTCTCGTGGTTTGATATGCAAGAGTAGTCTGGCAGCCGAGTTCTGAATCCGTTGTAGTCTTTTCATGGTCGTTTAAGGTGATCCGTGGTAAAGGCTATTGGCGTAATCGGGTTTGGATAGAACAAAGGAGATGGTAGCTTGGACCTTGTGTGGAAATCCCAAATGAGGGAAAATTCGTCGCAGCGTTTATATAGTAGCAAAGCTTGATCTTGCTAGTTTATTCACTTGGACATTCATCGACAGCTTGGAGTCCATAGTCATTCCTAGGTTCATGATCACTAGTTTTTAGAAATATCAAGGGTTGGTAAGATTCTCTGGGTGATGGCTGGCCGGAAGCCTAGATGATACAACTGTACCCCAAGAAAAGTAGGTGTAAATTGATTTAGGCATAGTTAGATATCTGCAAAACACACTTTGTAAGAAAATGTGCTAGGCTAGACACAAGCTATACCACTCAGGAGTCACGTGGGTCCCAAATCTTAAAGACATTACTGGTTCTGGTAGAGTTCCCGAACACAGACCAAATGCTGCGGCCACACCATATGGAAACTAAGTGGAAATTGTTTTTTAGGTATTCTGTATAAGAAAACGTTTTGAGATTCTTGCAAGCCAATGGCCATAAATTCCCTATTTTCTGAAATGTTTGGGGTTAATTGGTTTTGCAGGGTAAAAGGGCTGGTATCAGCCCAAATACCACAGCCAAACAGTATTCCAAACTTCTCTCTTTTTAATGCATTTTTCTTCACTTCACAGAGTCATGTTTTGAGTTCATTAATCTCCACCTGCACATGCTGTGTACTGCTTTTAATGAGAGAAGTGTGCGAACACTAGATGAAAGGACTTTTGGCATTTACCATATTTTCAGTGTATTTCTGTTACAAAACTGTGAGGAAATTATACTTAGTTCCAGACTAGTCACACCACCCTGGATTCTGCTTTGTTTCTAGTTTTCAATAATGCCTGTGGTTGGTACATTTCCCTCTGTGCCAGTCGACTCATCACCAAGTGCTGCAGCCAACCACAATTGCACAGAATCGCTTTTGAAAGCATCTTTTTAGCCCACCTGTTTGTTTTAAGGGGTCTTTCACGTCCCGTATGAAAGGTTCACCCCACACATAGGGGCATTGTTTTTACTAGTGAAAGCCCGCCAGTGATGAATGGGATGACTTTTGACCTCCCATTAAAAAAATTCCAAAGCTTCCCATCAAATAAATGTGGAAAATAATTGTATTAATTCAAATTTGAAATGTGTCTAGGATTTCTGGTAACAAACAACAGTGTGACACAAAGGTGGTCTGCAATGTGAGTGCAAAAGGCTTAGGGACTCTTCTCATTCAGATGAGAAATGGTCAGAAGAAACCCATTGCATGTGCCTCCTAATCCTTAAGAGGTGCTGTATGTAACAAGTTGGTTATAGAAAGGGAGTCACTGGCAGTTTTTTGGGCTGTTAACAGATTCAAATATGTTTTGTGGGGAATTACATTTGTAGTTCAAACGGAACACAACCCATTAGTAGAAGACTTCATGCGGTAGGGTCTTGATGGTATTTCCTCTCGTATTCGAAAGTTGGTTGTGTCCTTACTGCAGTTTTACTTCATAGTACAATATATTCCTGGAGCAGGAATCCTTTCTGCAGATTGTTTATCAAGATAGGTTGATGTGTTTGATTTCAATGACATAGGAGACACAGTGGAGGAGGGTGTCAGTGTTTGCGAGATTACCCAAGCATGCATTGAGGAGGGAAAATGGTTACAAGAACTAGCGAGAGAGATTTGGAATTAAAGCGAATGATTGACTTGTGTGCTGAGAAACTCAATGCAAAAGAGTTGTGGAAGTGCGAAGGAAGTTGGTGGATGCTAAGCCAAGAGTTTTCCACTGACAAAGGGTTTCTTTTGAGAGGGATGAGACTAATACCACCACTGAGTCTAAGGCAGATACTACTACAATTGGTGCATGAAGGTCATTTAGGAATAGTTATAGACAAAAAGGAAACTTCAAAGAGATTTTTGGTGGCCAGCACTTGCTCACGATGCTGAGTGTATGATGAGGCAATGTGTTGAATGTGAGGTGTGTGACAAAGGTCTGAGAACCAGTTATACTCCCATGGCGTGCAAGAAGATGATAGCTCTTATTCCTGGGAGGAGGTTATCATGGATAATTTGGGACTGGTGCAGGGAGAACATGCTACTCCATATGTAATAAATAATTCATGGATTTATACTCAAGGTGGGTGGAGGTTTGATGTTTACAGGATATTTCTACTTTAGGGTTGATAAAGTTTCTAGAGAATATATTCAAGATGGAAAGGTATCCCCATGGTGGATAGAGGCAAGATGGCTGCCGTGAGGAAGGCTGTGTAAACAGCCAGCTCCCTGGTTCCAGGCGTCCGGGAGTGAGGGAGAAAGGAAAACTCAGTTTTTCATGAAAAAAATTGCCGCGATAATCTGCGTGAAATTTCTGGTGCATGAGCATGAGCATATCTCTGTTTTATGGACCTTATTTGATCGAATAACGCCGTACGGCTGCCCATGGTTGCTCTCCCGTCTGTGTCTACTCTGCTCGGGATGGCGTCGGACGGAGCCGTTTGGAGGCGTTGACCATTTCCGGGCTGGACACCAGAACGAGCGCTGCACAAACTAAGCACTCTCTGAGCGGAGCAGAGCTAACGCTACGATATTTCACCGTGGTGAACACTGATACAAACTATCCTTGCGACGGAGTTCACGAATGTTGCTGAACTTCCTCGAGCTGAATCGGCGGTCCCCGCTGTGGCGAGCTACACTCTGTCTGTTGTGGTCGCAGAGCAGCGTTTTTCCCGGCAGAGGCGGAGGAGGAGGCGGCTCACGTAAGAAAAAGAAGACACCATTACCATCGTCTGTCAGCACCCGCAGCAATAAGAGAGACGGCGCAGGAAGAGACCAGAGAAGAGAGGAGCCGGGCAACGAGGAGTTTGAGATGGCAGAAGCTGTACCACCAACCCCTGGTAAAACCGCTACTAAACAGGGTAAGAACATTAACAAGGCTGCTCTGAAATCTAATGAAGCCCCGTGTGCCAAGAATACTGTATCACAAACATTGCCCGACTTGTTTGGGAAACAAGCTGCCAAAAAGAAAATAATCGATGGTAATAATCAAAATGCCGATTTGACTATCTTACAACCGCCCCACCTATGCTCCACCACAGCTGAAACCCATAATAATTCTATAACCCCTATGTTGACTAACCCTTTGACGAGGGCTATTATGGGAGATGTAGTCTCTGGCGGAGCTGTAATTAGTCGAGCATGCTCTCTTCCCTCGCTATCAGTATCGTCTGTGTTTGATCTACAGACTGAAAAAGAAACTTTTACACAGCAAAACAATCTGGAGTTCCCTGAAAAATTCTACTCTCTGTCTGAACTCTCATCTGATGAAGCAACTGGTCTAAATAAAGACTGGGCAGAGTTTAGCTGTGAAAGTCTATCTTCAGATGGTGAAGTTAGTATGAGTCCTGATAATACTAACGCGGCTACTATCATTAAGAAAAAGCTATGGAAGAAGAGATCATTACGTGTGACGAATAAAGAAGCTGCCCCTAACTCACCCAGAGGGGAAAACACTTTATCTCCTAATCCAGTATCTATTACTACCACTGATACTTTTGGATCTAATCACAATTCTGTTTTAGACTCGGCCCTGCCACAAGAAAATAATGCAAACAATGAAGAGATCACTTTGAAAACGATCTTCGACACTATGATGAGCCACAGGGCTGAAAGCAAAGCTGAAAACCAACGCACACAGATGACCTGCGCTAAGGTTAAAAATGCAGTTCGCCGTGCAATTAAGATGTGCTCTGAGACCACCGACAGAGTTGCTGAGGCAGAGGCTAGAATATCTGTTCTAGAAGAAGAAAGTATGACACAGAGACAGGAAGTGGGTGATTTTAAAGCCCTAAAAGAAGATCTATCCGATAAGATAGCTAATTTGGAGAATCAGGCCCGTAGAAGCAACCTACGTTTTTTGGGAATTCCCGAAAATAAAGAAGGGTCTGATCCGCGGAGGTTTATTATTAATTTACTAAAAGACGCCTTTCCTGAGATGACTGATTGGGATTGGGCACGAGAAATACAGCATGCACATAGGTTTCCTTTCACTGTGAGGAATCCACGACAAGGCCAAGAAAACTATCCCAGGGCCATTCTGGTCTCATTTAATAACTTTCTTGCCCGTGAAGCTATTTATGTAAGTGCGAGACCAGATAAGAAAGCGGATGGACTGGGCTGCCAGTTTTTTGTACGACCGGACTATTGTCAAACCACTGTGGTTCAACGGTGGCGATTGAGACAGCTGATCCCTGATTTTCAAAAGAAAGAGGTTGCAGTTTTTCTCCAAGGCCCAGCAAAGCTAAAGACTGTATTCAAGGCACAGTAAAATACTTTATTTCTGAAACTAAAGCCAAAGAATATTTGGATTCTATTTGAATAATAATTAGGAGGAACAATTCTTCTTTTTTTTTATTAATGCAGACCGTAAGACTATAAGATTGTAGGACTAGAAGGACTATGAGTCTAGTAATCTATATTGTTGTTTTCAATCTATTTTCTTAATAAGTAGGATTACTATGCTCTTCTCTATAGTATCTATTTTTTTTTCCTCCTCCTTTTTTTCCTTTTTTTTTTTCTCCTCTCTTCTTTTCTCATTTTTTCTCTTCTCCTTTTTCTTCGCCAGGACGCTATGGGCCAGGGACGCGGCACCCATACGTTTTAGGAACTGGTAGTTCCTATGCCTCCTATAATGGGGAGGGTGGGGGGAGGGGTTCTGGGTCAAAGGGTGGGGGCGGGTAGGGGCAAGGGTTGGTGGTGGGGGTGTAAGGCAGAGGTATTCATTGCAAAGATGTTTATAAGGCACTCAAGCTGTAGTATTGAAGAGTACGTATTGTCGATGTTTGCTAACACTTTTTTTTTTATTATTATTTCAATATGGATAAAAAGGTGAAAATATGTACAATTAATATCAATGGTCTTAATGATTTAAAAAAGATTGGGATGTTTCGTTCAATACTCCAGACTCTATCTATTGATTTATTATGTATTCAGGAAACTCATATTGCATGGGATAAGCGCTCTCTTTTGGATAATCTGGGATTGGATGTTCTGCTTACATCTAAGCAAATGGGTATAAAAAGAGGCATTGCAATCTGTATGCGAAAGGGAGTCGGGAAGTGTCTGAAAACCTCAGCTGATAAATGGGGCAGATGGGGGCTTGCTGAATTAATAATCGGGAGCTGTAAATTCACTATATGCTGTATGTATGGCCCCAATCTAGATGATGCTGAAGTTTTTAATACTATAAATACAGAATTAGCTACCTGGACACAACCAATTATAGTATGTGGGGACCTAAATATTCACTTGCCAGCTGATTGGAATATTAAATTAGGAAGAAGATATATGGGTCGTAAGACTAGAACTTATAGAGCCCTCAGAGATTTGGTTTTAAACAATGGGCTAACTGATGTTTGGCACAAATTGCATTATAAAGATCCTGGATATACCTTCTATTCTATTCCCCATCGGAAATTTGCCCGACTAGATTATTTTTTTGTATCTTCTCTGTTTTTGGAGACAATCAGTATCGAAATACTACCTCAAGTCATATCAGACCACAATCCTATAATTGTTGAGATCCAGGTTCCCACAGAATGTCAAAATCCAGTTAGATCCTGGTCATTCCAGAGAAATCTGTTACTAGATGAAGATTACCTTCAATTTATGGTCACCATTATTAATGACTATTTTCTAATAAACAATGACACGGCCTCCCCACAAGTTGTGTGGGATTCTTTTAAATCAATTGTACGTGGAGAGACAATTAGTTTTGCAAATTATAAGAGGAAAAAAATCCAAACAGATTTCAAGGAGAGGCTGAATAAGATCAGGATAATTGAGATGGATTTATCAACTGCATGTAAAAATAATATAGGTATAGAAGATGCTCAACTACGTCTAGTCATTGAACGCTCTGGCTTACGGATTCATATTGCCGATGAAGTAGCATCAAAATTTAAGCGATATAAAACTGAACGCTATGAATATAGTGAGCGCACTGGCAAAATTCTAGCACAACGCCTCCGTCAAAAATCTTCTATAAATGAAATACAAGGTGTCAAAGACATGAACGGTGTTTATCATGAACGTAGGGAAGGAATTTTAGAGTCATTTTACGATTTTTATAAGACATTGTATAATCATCTTAATAATGAAGTGGATAAGACTCTTAATCCCGTAAACTATCTTCAAAGTAATATTCAACTATCATTGTGTCCCGAGGAGACTGATTTATTTACACGCCCAATAAGTTGGGATGAGATTGAAAATGCCATCCTGAGTCTTGCGGCAGGTAAAGCTATGGGACCTGACCAGATACCCCTTGAATTTTATCGGACATTTAGACATATGCTGAAACCAGAGTTGTTAAAGATTTTTTATTTGGCATTTCAAGGTAAATCCCCTGACTCCTGGTCTACTGCTACCATAGTTGTTTTCTTAAAGAAGAACAAGGACTCAAAAGAATTAGGCTCCTACCGCCCCATCTCTCTTATCACCGCAGACAGTAAGATTTATTCCAAAATTCTTGCAAATAGATTAAATCATGTAATGTCTGGCTTAGTCTCTCACATCCAACATGGTTTCATTAGATACAGAGACACCACTGATCATGTTAAACGTGTTATTACATTATTAGATTGGGCTCAAGCAAAGGAATCTCCAGTTGGGGTGATCTTACTCGACGCTGAAAAAGCGTTTGACAGAGTCGACTGGGGATTCCTTTGGACTGTGTTAGAATGGAAAGGGTTTCCATCACAATTTATTCAAGCGGTACGATCACTTTATTCTGATCCTAAGGGTGTAATAAGACTAGGTACTGACAACTCGAGACCTTTTTCAATTACCAGGGGGACTAGACAAGGTTGCCCATGCTCCCCGCTTCTATTTGCTCTATATTTAGAACCCTACTTGAATAGACTAATCTCGGAACCTGATATCCCACCAGTCCGACTTTTTGATGTTGACCACAAAGTCTTAGCGTACGCAGACGACGTGGCTATCGTAACTTCTGATGTCTCCTCTGCGCTACCTATAATCATTGACGCTGCTAGAGAGTTTGGAAAAATCTCTGGATATAAGCTTAATATCACAAAAACTCAGATTATACATTCTGAAACGGGTAAACCTACAGACATCCCACTAAATACTACTGGTACATATCTCGGTGTAATTTTATCTTCTAAGATTGAGGACATTGTCGCATTAAATATAGACCCTTTACTTATATCCACTAATAGAACGTTAGAAAAACTTAATAACTTACACTTATCTTTATATGGACGAACCAATGTCATCAAGATGATGATCTTTCCAAGATTTTTGTATTTCTTTCGCACTATTCCTTTATTTTTTTCAATATCCCTTTTCAATAAAATAGATAGGATGCTGTCCAGGTTTCTATGGGGGTACCATCGTTCTAGAAGATCTTTAAAATGGTGTACTCTTCCGCAAGAATGTGCTGGGCTGGGACTTCCGAATTTTAGAATGTATTATTGGGCTATTACTCTTAAAACAATTAGGGTTCTACTATTTCATGATTATGTTACCGAACCGTTTATGGCACCTTCTATTTTTGAAATGCTTTTAGGCGCTCATGCTCGGCAGTGCTTATTGAAAATTATTGAACCCAGCTACTATAAAAAAACAAAATTTAAGGTGGTTCTTGCTGCTTTTTTAGTTTGGAGGCAAATGAACAAAACTTTACGTATAATTTCAAAACTGAATTTTTATACACCTTTGTTTGGCAATAAGTCACTATCTGAAAATTTTCAAGATATTGCTATTTATCGTTGGCATACCAGACAGATTCACCTAATTGGGCAATTATATCAAAATAGGATTTTCATGTCCTTTTCTGAACTTCAAAAGACATTCGGTCTCTCTAGGAACGAATTTTTTAAATACTTACAGATCCGCAGTTTTCTAGAAAAAAAAATCTGTTATATACTGATACTATGGAGACCATTGATATCCTAGAGAGCTGTAGGAAGAATAATCGTATTGGCTCAATTTATCAGTTAATGAGTAATAGGTTGCAGAACGATCTCGATCATCAAACCCAGAAATGGCAGAGAAATCTATGTATAGAAGGGATAGATCTGGTAAAAGCTTTTGAGATGAGCAATAAGGTACTAATCAATAGCTCTCTTAAAAGCCAACACTATATGTCCACTCTAGATCTTTATTATACACCTGCTAAGTTGGCTAAATGGAAAGCTATAAGAGGTATTAACTGCAGCCGCTGCGGAACTCTAGCAGCAGACTCAAGTCACATGTTCTACAGCTGCTCTAAACTGGTCGTATATATAGATAAGATCGAAAAGTTTTTGACTAATTTGCTGCAGGTTCAGATCACGCTCCATCCTTCTGTTATTATCTTTGGTGTCTATTTTCCTTCTCAGAATTTATCTCTGGATCAAGAATATTTTTTGTTTATTGGAATGTCTATATACCGATCTTGTATTACCTCCAGATGGTTGGACATAGATCCACCAACTTTTGAACAATGGTTGGGAAAGTTGTTAAATGTTTATAGAATGGACAAAGCAGTCTACAAATTGAAGGGACTTAAAAAGAAGACTTTTGGCCGGAAGCTATGGTCCCCTATTGACAATTGGATTTAAATTGTATAATGACTGTATTTGTAAAGACTTATTTTGTATTCTATGTTTCGTTCTGTCCTTGCATGCTTTTACCTCTGCCAAAAAAGAAAAAAAAAAGAAAAAAAAAAGGAAAGGTATCCCCAAATCTTTTCACGGATAATGGGGTACACTCCTGTTCCAAAGAGATGGAACAAAAGGGTATTTAAAGGGTATGGAATAGAACACAAAACAAGCAGCTTTATATCACCCACATATAACAGAGATAAAAGGTGCAATTGAGAGGGTGAGAAAAACAAAGAAGGAAGGAATACAATTGGCCAGAGTGAATGGTCTTGATTGGAAGATGGAGTTGCCCCAGAGCATGGCTGGATATCGGCTGGATATCACCTGCCCACACACTCCACCATAGGTATTCCTCTAGTTGAACTTTTCAAATCTACAAACGTGTGCCAAGGGTGGATGTTTTAGAATAAAGTTTGTGTGAGTAATATCCCCGGTGAGTAGAAAGGAAAGGAATTATATCTGCAAAAAAGGTGGAAGAAGAATTATGACAAAGAATGTTGTAGTCAACCTAGGAGACTATGTGGAAGTGAGAGTGCCAGAGGGGTATGCAGATTGGTCTATGTTTACAAGGAAAATGTAAGTAGTCCAAGTCTTTAAAACAGCTGTGAAAATACATGATAGCAGAATGTGGAACAAAAAATCTGAGTGCCTGTTCTTTACCATGTTCCTGTAAGAAATGGGAAGTTCACTACACATAATCAAAATGGTGTGAAGGATGAACCAGGGATTATAGGTATCAATAGATCTTCAGTGGTGGTGCCTGATAGAAGAAAAAGTGGATGAGTAACTAAGAAACCATCCATTTCACAGGATTTTGTAGCACAGTAGTCAGGATATTTTTCTGGTCCTATTCATTCGGTTTGTGTATTGTAATTATGTATTGCTCATAGATTTTAGTAGCATTTTTGGGTGACAAAACTTTGGTATATCTTTTTTATGTAATATGATTGTTTTAGTAGTAAATGTTTATTGGTATTTTCTTAGTATTTGGTTGCTTCTTCTGTTGACTATGGTTGTTTTGAGTGTCTGTTATGGGAGGGAGAAATGTGACTATATTATGCGTTTTCTGACATGGTATGGGAGGGGAAAGTGTGGCATATATCATGTTCATTGCTCACATGTTATGTTATTTTGTACACTGAATTCGAAAGAGAATTTTGGAGACAATACAATGGGAATGTACTGGCGGGACAGTTGAAGGTGGCTGAGGAATAAAGACTCTTCTCACCTTGTCTCCTGTCTTGTCATCTGTACGGAAGTACCTGCATAAGTAGAGCACTATTTTATCAGGAAAAGTGTGGAAATGGTGGATGATAAGAGGTTTGCTATTATGTAATAACATTTGCTATGTTTTTGGCATTCTATTAGAAATGACTGTCCGGAAAATACAATTTTAGTCAATGCTATTTTTAGAAAAGAAAGCATGCATGTTCTAGCACAGCACAGTTTTTTGAAACAAAAGGTAGGAGAGTTGGATCTGATTCTTATAGTTACCCCCACATTTTGCTGATGTTTCACTGTTTTCGACTTAGTCTGGCTGGGATCCTGCTATTCAGGACCCCAGCCTAGCTGTTTTCTCCTCTAAACTGGTTGCATGTACTTTAGGTACACTCCAGATTGGATCCTGGGGTGCCTTTATAAGTCCCTAGCATATGGTATACTATATACCCAGGGCATAGGTACCCCAGAGGCCACCCAGGGGCTGCAGCATGTATTATTCCACCATGAAGAGGCCACTGACATTGACACCACAGGTCTCCTGCTGCAACCTGTGTAAGGTGGTATATGCACCCCTTACTTAGATATAGGTTCACTATATCTACCTTAACACTGCACATATAAACCTATCAGTCACGCCTATGGCAGGCCTTATCAATCCTGAAGGCAGGGTGCTGGGTTTTATGTGAGATGGTGCCCATGCATGAGCAGAGCCCCTCTGCAGCTTTCAGAATTTATTCTCCGGGTTGTTCTGTGATGCAGCCTACCATATACTCTTAAGTACATTATAACCTCGCGGTACATGCTAACTTTAAAACGGCTGCACAGAAACCTGTCGTGTTTGGTGTCAAACACCTTGGAATCACACCTCCATACCAGTAACTGGTGTGGGAGGTATGATTCCTCTCTCCTAGAGGGAGAAATATGACAACACAGGTACTCGCTTTACAGAACCCTGGCATCACAAGATGGATTCTGACAGCCACAGACACACGTCTGCCCTCCTGCTGCTGGATGAAACTACAGCAGGGGAGGCTGGACTATAGGTTTCCTATCACAGGGAGGTGTAACCACCTCCCAGACAGGCTTTAGTGTATTGGGGCTGGGAGTGCTTTGATGTCTGCACTGGGGGCACATTTGGTGTTCCTGTGCATAGTCCAGCTCAAACCGGTTGCAGGAGCCATTTGCTCCTGCTCTGGCATGAAACTGGGCAAAGGACATGGGTGTAGCTACCCCTCTGCCCTGACCATCCAATAGGTGGGTCCCCTGGGTGTGTCCCACCCCTTCCTTGTGTATAAAGTAGGAACCCCTGGCTGCAGGACTTCAGATTTACCTGGACGAAACTCTGCTACAGAAACCAAGTACTTCGATGATCTACACTGCACTAGATGACTGAAGAATCTCCCTTGGAGTAAAGGAGTTACTCCCCTGCTAAACAGGCACCAATGACACATCTGACTGGTTTGCAACTCTGAAGCTCCTTAGGACTCCAAAGACTTTTGCAACACAAGAGGTGAGTTTCCAAGTGTCCCCAAGGTCGACTAGTGGGCTTAGCAAACCTGAGGCCCGTATCCATCATGGTGACCGTGCAGCCCAAACCCCTGGGCACTGTGTCTATTTGCAGAAGCATCTGCTTTCTGGAGCCCCCTGAAGCTGTGCTTTGGGCTACTTGTAGTCCAGTCCCCGAGCAGTGATTCCACTGAAGATTACCAGCCTACACTACATGAGTGTTCCGTGGGCTGGTATTTAGTGATTAATCTTGAGGTCCCTTTGCTATCCCTGGTCCGTTGGCCTGTGGGTCCCTGTGAAGGCAACTTTACCTTTCAATGGGCTTTCCTGATTGCTCAAGACGTGCCCTGACTCTCCATCACTTGAGGAGTCACCAGGACCTTGCTGGTCCTCACCGAAGCTTCTTTTCTCGGACCACATGGGTTGCAGTTGCCAAGGCTTGTTGGTGTTCAATCCAGACACGGACCCCCCAGCACTCGATATCATTTGTTGGAGAGCTTTCCTGCAGACATTGGTCATCCTTGACATCTCCTGGTCCCAGTGGCTCTAGAGTCAAGAATCACCTCTTCTCACCTGAAGCACCCAACATCGGTGGGCATTCATCTACTGAGCCCCTGGTCACTGGCAAGTGACCCAGACTCTGTCCCCTCTGCTTTCAGGTTCGTCTCATCCTCGATCCAGGCTTGGATCCACCCGGACACCTTTCCTCTTCACGGCAGCAGCACTTTGCAGCATCGAGCCATTTTATTTATTTATTTATGCAATTTGTATAGCGCACAAATACCCGAAGCTGGCGTATTACTGGGGAAATAGATTTGAACTTAGGTGTGCCTGATAGTATTCTGGCTGCTGAGTTTTGAATTAACTGCAACTTATTCAAAACTTTTTCCTGAGCATTTAAGAAAAGGACATTGGAGTAATCCATCTTAGATAAGACCAGTGTGCACATAAGGGTTTTTCCTGCGCTCAAAGGAAGGAAAGGAAGAAGTTTCCTGATCATTTTGAGAGTGAAAAAAGATAGCATGGTGTGTAAATGAAAACTTATCATCAAACATCACTCCCAAATTCCTAACCTTGGTGACAGGAAGTGGGGGGATCCCATCTCAGTTGGCCACCAAGTTGGGGACCAGCTGGGGATTAAACTGCTGAAAGTCATTACCTCCGTTTTATCGGAGTTCAACTTCAGGCAGTTGCGTGACATCCAGAAACTGATGTCTCGCATCCCTTCTTGAAAATTTGCTGCCACTTCTACTCGGTCATTATGGACTGCCAGTACAAGCTGGGTGTCACCGGCATAAGAGGTCAACCCCATCCCATGGGTTTTGATGATCCTAGCCAAGTCCGACACACAGATATTGAATAAGGTCGGACTTAGGGAGGATCCCTGAGGCACTCCACATGGGAGGGAGAAGACCGGAGATTGAAATTCACCCAGCTTAACAGACTCTGTACGGTTTGCAAGAAATGAGGTCTGTAAGGCCCTGGCCTTTTAATTGATGCCAATGGCAGAGACACGGTCGACCAAGATGGCGTGATCGACCGTGTCAAAAGCTGCGGACAGATCCAATAGAATAAGGACAGCTGCTCCACCCTTATCCAGAATCATCCTAATGTCGTCCGAAGCCTTGATAAGGGCTGTCTCTGTCCCATGCTCCTTCCTAAACCCAAATTGAGTATCATCGAGCAGGTTATTATTGTCGATGAATTGGGCAAATTGAATGTTCATTATTTTTTTGATGATTTTTGATGGGAAAGGGAGACACGCAATAGGTCTATAATTTTTTGGTTCTAACGGATCGAGATTGGGTTTCTTGAGTAAGGGTTTAATGATAGCTTTTTTCCAGACTGATGGATAGACACCAGTGTTGAACATGGAGTTACAAATATCACCAAGAGTAATGGCAATAGGATCCAGAATAAGAATAATAAAGTATGAAGTTCCGCAACAAAATCTGAACGCGAACCTGGTGGTCGATACAGTAGGTTTCCTTTGAAAGATTGGGTGCTTGAAAGCATGACAGAAAAAGTTAATGCTTTACATACTGAAAAGTTAGGGGTATAAATTTTAATTGTATATTTGTCACGGTAAATAATTGCTAAACCCCCACCTTTCTTTAACGTTCTGTCCTGTCTAAATACACAGTAGCCTTTGGGGGTGGCAGCGCAAAAATCAGGACCAGAGGATGAATCACCCCAGGTCTCGGTCAGAAATAGAAAATCCAGATTGTATTTAATAAGAAATTCATGTATTTCAAGCTTATGCTTGGGTAGAGAGCGGGCATTTATAAGTGCAAAATAGATAGTATCTAGTTTAGTTAGGGGAATATGTGCACTAGGAAATAGAGAGGCCTTAGTTGGTTCTATGTTAAGCCTACAGTTACGACAAGTGGAGAGTTGTTTGTTGAATAGCGCGTCCTTTTTTGAAAGAAGGGCAGTGCTGATTATTATTGATATTGTTTAAGTCGAGTAGCTGAGAGCTAGAATAGGATGGCAATATTTGACTTGGGGTTTTTTTTAAACGACCAGGGAAACAGGCCCCCAGGGCCGGTCAAGGAGCGGACAGGCGCAGCCTTTGGCGCGCAGGCGGCGCGTCCGCTGCACGTTCGCGGCATCTGTTTGTTTTGTAGTGCCTGGCCTGGTAGGTAGCGGAACACTAGACCGCTGACCTGCCCATGATGGCCGCTATGGAAGGTCCTAACAGGAAGTGAGGCACCCTGAACAAACGGCTGTCCCCGGAGTCTCCCTCCACATCAAACAGTCCGCTAATGACTGGCGGTGGACCGGGGAGACTGCAGGGGGCCGAGTGCTTCCACAGGTATCCGGTAAGTAGTGAGCAAATAGTTTTAAAGCGCACGACAAAGAAGTAAAAGCAATAAAAGTTTGCCGCAAAATAAAGTACTAAATTGTATATTATAAAAAAAATTACTGCTGAAGAGTAAGGATAGCGCAGCTCAACCTGTGATATGTGCTGTGTATTGGTCTGTGCGCGCTCGCGGTATCTGCTCGTTTTGTAGTGCCCGGCCTGATAGGTAGCGGAACACTAGACCGCTGACCCTCCCAAGATGGCCGCTATGGATTGTCCTAACAGAAAGTGAGGCACTCTGAACGAACGGCTGTCCCCGGAGTCTCCCTCCACATCAAACAGTCCGCTAATGAGTGGGGGTGGACCGGGGAGACTGCAGGGTGCGGAGTGCTTCCACAGGAATCAGGTAAGTAGTGAGCAAATATTTTTAATGCGCAGGACAAAGAAGTAAAAGCAATAAAAGTTTGCCGCAAAATAAAGTACTAAATTGTACATTTTAAAATTACCGCTGAAGAGTAAGGATAGCACAGCTCAACCTGCGATATGTGCTCTGTATTGTATTGAAAACGACGAAGATTCACAACACCATTTGACACCTATGCACCCGGCTTCCCTGGTTAGGTAATATGAGTACTCCGGTGCGCACATGGGGGCTGGCCTTAGAACCTTCAAAGTTTAAAAGGGTTTGCTCAAAGTCCTCTAATAGGTGTCCTTAAACTTTAAAATTCCAACCGCGACTTTCCCTTAGAGCTGTACGGAGCTCGCTGCTGTGTTCTCACACTGAATGCATCCCTCCCTGGGTCCCCAGTGTCTGTACCTTGGGTAACACCTTCTCCAATTCTTCTGATTCTGGCAGTAATTCTAGTATGTCACCATATCAACCTAGAGGAAATCGCTTTAGATCTAACCAAGGTTATAGACCTTTTTTAGGGAGGCGCCAACAAAGAGGCAATTGGAGACCGAATTATCGATCCCAATATCGGTCCCAATATCAATATCACCAAAGCGAGCAATATCCACCTCAGGGACAATACCCCCAAAATCAATCTTATCAACCGCAGGGACAATACCAACCTAATTTCCAGGACCATCAGCAGAATGCAGACAGGTATCTGGAAACGAGGAATGCCAGGTACTGGAGGGAGTAAAAACAATCCCCATTTTCAACCTGAGTAGCCATGATGCCAACTCTGCCACTTTCTCTGTTCTATCCAAGGGACTCTATTTTGTTCCCCATTCAGGGTTGAATAAATTTGAGCTCTTTAACGATATGGGAAAAAAATTCCGAAAAATTTGACTAAAAAACTTTTTTTCCAAAAGGGAAGCTGAAACAACTGAACATAAAATATCTGGCTTAGCACCCAAATCGGTGTTTACACCCACTTTGGACCAGGTAGACCCGGAAGTGGGAATTTTTAAAAAAATTGTAGTTTCTAAATTAAAAAGTATCACAAAATATATACCACGTACCCCCTACAACATCCTGATAGAGGAACATAAAGCACTACTCGAACTCAAAGATTCTACTAAAATAACTGTCAAGAGTTGTGATAAGGGGGGTGGCATCGCAATCCTTGACACAGATAAATACATTGAAAAAATGGAACATATGCTAAAAGATACCACCTTCTACTCAAAAATTCAGAGAGACCCTACAGCTAAGATCAAAAATAAAATCTCTAAGTTGATATCAAAAGCGTTCAATAATGGGGATATTTGCCAAAAAGAATTTGATTATATGAATGTAGACCATCCAAAAATGGCTAGTATATATGGTATCCCAGAGGTACATAAGAACGAACACGATCCACCATATCGTCCCATTGTTACTACGATTGGTAGCGTAACTGAGCCCATATCAAAATATCTGGACGCAATTTTGCGTCCACACATTGGGAAAATATTGGGATATATTAAAGACACAAGACATGTTATCACGCAATTAGAAGGCACAGCGTTCAATGCCCACAGACAATGGTTGGTAACATTGGACGTGGAAAGCCTTTATTCCAATATTCCATGTAAAGGTGCAATTGAAGCCACTAAATGGTTTCTAGAGTCATTTAACATCGACTGCAATGTGGCTTTCATTTTAGACTGCCTTAACATCATTCTGGAAAATAACATCTTTGAATTCAGAGGGAATCTCTATAAACAAATCAAAGGAGTGAGTATGGGCGCTTCTTGCGCCCCAACAATTGCAAACATTTATGTGGCGCACTTCGAAGAGAAGCACATTTTTAATGAAGTGGCACCATTTTTTGAATCGGTATTTTACTGGTCAAGATTTATCGATGACATTATTTTTATCTGGGACGACAATGAGGACACACTACAAGAATTCATAACGTGGCTAAATGCCTGTGATTCTAACCTGAAATTTTCAGAAAAAGTTAGCAATTCTGAAATAGAATTCTTGGATTTAATGATTAAACACCATGAAGGACAGCTAGTTATGGACCTCTATGTAAAACCCACTGCGCGGAACACTCTCCTTCATTATAACAGCTTTCATCCCACATCACAAAAGGACAGTATCCCCTTCAGTCAATTCCTTAGACTGAGGAGGAACTGTACCAGGTTATCTGATTATGATGAGAGGGCTGTTGTAATGAAGGAGAAGTTCAAAGAACGAGGTTACCCACATCGATTGATACGCAAATCATATAAAAGAGCAAGATACTACGATCGCCAGCATCTTCTGACAAACACCAAAACCAAACGGGATGCTGGCTTGGTATGTGTCACCAGACATTCCTTGCTAAATAATCAGATTCGCCAAATCGTGTACTCCAATTGGCATGTGTTGAATATTAACAAAATTGGCAATGAAATGATCCCTAAACCCCTTTTTGCTTACAAAAAGAATAAAAACATAAAAGATCTAATAGTTAGATCACGGATGCCAATTATGAAGGAAAGAACCCAAAGAAATATCATTACCGGGGCTCCGGTAACAGGTAACCACAAATGTGGGATATGCAAAATCTGCCCACAAGCCATTGAGACAAAGGACCTCAAGTTTAACGACATCTCCATTCCCTCGACCTGTATGAAAAACTGTAAGACCACAAATATTGTATATTTACTCATTTGTCCATGCAATAAGGGATATGTCGGGGAATCCGCTCGTTCAGTATACACTAGAGTCACGGAACACAAATCAGCGATCCGCACAAGAAAAATGAATGCTCCACTAGTAGCCCATTATGTGGACTATAACCATAAGCCTGAAGAAATACGTTGGACAGTTTTGGAAAAAATTGTGGCCAAACCAGGAATTGATGTAAACCAAATTCGCCGTAAGCGTGAAGTGTACTGGATATTTACTTTGGATACAGTAAGATTGGGATTAAACTCTGAAATCCCTTGGGAACAAGCAATTTTGTAAATAAGCTGATATATCCCCCTGGTTAAGAAATACTGCCTCAATATTGCCAAAATAGATAGAGTCATCACATGCTGCACCACATTTATGTTTATAATTGTAGGTAATGATTAGGAATCGCCCTAATAGCGTATATTCCTATCTTGCCGTTTTTAAGACCGGTTATGAGATAAGTAATACCATAATTTCTAATAAAATGCATACAACTAAGAAAGACTACTGGTATGAAGTCTGTCGTCTTTCTCTACTATCACAAGACGGATATAATGAGAACTACATTTAAGTCTGTTTTTTGTCACGATGACTAAGTAGAGAATGCCTGTTTCGAATCCCATGACAATACACATATACGTCTATATTTTAGTCCGTTTTCTAAACCCGTACCTAACCAAGAAATATCTGCGTTTTGACTACAGTGTCATCAAAATGCGTCAAAGGAAATTGAAACGTCTGATATTTAGTCCGTTTTACATTTTGACCAGGAAGCCTCTTAGTTAGACAACTGTGTCATCAAAATACGCCACACTAAATCAGTTCGGCTGAAATACATTAGCGTAATTAGGCGGTATCCAGAATCATATATAACTGCCGCCCAGAATCATTTTGTCTTTAGAGGCAATGACAAGCAGACGGTAAAAAGGAACCCCCGAGCAAGGATTGGCAATAATAACACGAAGGTATGTCCGTAGGTTAGCGAGAGATAAGCTGCATTAATATACCTAGCATGCTGTTTTCTACAGATATAGGGAAGAAGCTTATTGTCATCTCTCTTCCTCTTCAGATAATTCAATTGACCAGATCGCTTACACAGAACTATCGGTTTAAAGATACACATCAGGTAATACCTGGATTATCCGCTAATTAAAAACACAGTCTAAATCCTTGCCAGGGATAGTGTTGAAACTTACACTGCTTTTGGTGGTTTTATAGAATGAAATAGATACAAATGGGTGTCTCGGGCTGCGAATAGAAAAAACGAATACTGATCCGAAAAAGACCAGGTTGCCCACATTTAAAATCAAGGTATGGAAAAGGTACTAGTGACTATTTATTTTAATAAACATTATAACTATAGCTATAGCGGCAATTAGTTCACCACATTTTTGTGATCATATCTATAGCGGTTTCTTGCACTTGTTGCACTTGTATCTTTAGTTTCTACATAGTTCCAATTTGTTATATCTGCGATTTGATCTTTTTAAGACAATCGAGGTTAAACCCAAAAGGTAATAAGTTAGTATATCTAACTAACGTTACCCAATAATGTAGGTGGCATCACCCTGTAACAAATACGAACTAAATGTGGTCATGTTTTATACTTCAGGCTGATTCACAGCATCCAAAAGCAGACAGAATCGACAGTTAAATTGATCTTGAAGATTTATCATTTATACCTAAAGCGTTAAACCACTTTGGACCTAGAAAAGAAAACCTAATGCGCTAAACCACTTGGGACCTTGAAAAGAAATCACACAAGGTACTATTATATTTTTTTTTTAAAAAGGACTAGCCATAGGTGCGTTCTATGCTCTAATAAAATTTCGATTTCTCGTTAAATTCCTCTTTTTTCTTTCACAGTATAAATGAATCACTGCCATCTAACTACCTTTTGAGGAATAATAAAGTGAAATACCATCCAATATCACGGATGTGAGTAAAAGCAGGTTCACTCAAATGCTAATCTGTTAAAAAAAACAAAATTGGCATCTTTTTTCTCTATTCTCTTCTTTCCCTCCGTTTTTTTAACTTTGTTTTTTAACTTTATTATTATTTACATCCCATGTGCAATGAATCCGATATTAGCCAGATAATGAAGCTAGTGTTACAGTGAGTCATGTAGAATAGAACTTCTGTGCATTATAACAACTAAAACAAAGACTCAATAGAGATTGTCATCTACAATGATATGAATGTAGACAAAAGGTGAATACTTCATGTATATAAATAAACTTTAAGAAGACGTCAAAATATATGAAAAGAGGGGAAACAACCGTTATATCGCAACTTTTACAACGCACTTCTATTACAACGCAACTTTTACAACGCTGGATCCATTACATCGCATGCCTTTACAACGCATGACATTACATAGCAGATGCTATTACAACGCATGCCATTACAACGTAAGTATAGGTAAGTATATAATTTTATTTTATATTTTATTTAACATTATTTAATTATTTTATTTAATATAAAAAATAAATAAATATATAAATGTATGTTTTTTTATATTGGGTTTGGGTTTTGGGGTACAGGGGTATTTTTAGGTTTCAGGGTTGGGTTTGGGTTTTGGGGTATAGGGGTATTTTTAGGTTTCAGGGTTGGGTTTGGGTTTTGGGGTACAGGGGTATTTTTAGGTTTCAGGGTCGGGTTTGGGTTTTGGGGTACAGGGGTATTTTTAGGTTTCAGGGTTGGGTTTGGGTTTTGGGGTATAGGGGTATTTTTAGGTTTCAGGGTTGGGTTTGGGTTTTGGGGTACAGGGGTATTTTTAGGTTTCAGGGTTGGGTTTGGGTTTTGGGGTACAGGGGTATTTTTAGGTTTCACGGTTGGGTTTGGGTTTTGGGGTACAGGGGTATTTTTAGGTTTCAGGGTTGGGTTTGGGTTTTGGGGTACAGGGGTATTTTTAGGTTTCAGGGTTGGGTTTGGGTTTTGGGGTACAGGGGTACAGGGGTATTTTTAGGTTTCAGGGTTGGGTTTGGGTTTTGGGGTACAGGGGTATTTTTAGGTTTCAGGGTTGGGTTTGGGTTTTGGGGTACAGGGGTATTTTTAGGTTTCAGGGTTGGGTTTGGGTTTTGGGGTACAGGGGTACAGGGGTATTTTTAGGTTTCAGGGTTGGGTTTGGGTTTTGGGGTACAGGGGTATTTTTAGGTTTCAGGGTTGGGTTTGGGTTTTGGGGTACAGGGGTATTTTTAGGTATCAGGGTTGGGTTTGGGTTTTGGGGTACAGGGGTATTTTTAGGTTTCAGGGTTGGGTTTGGGTTTTGGGGTACAGGGGTATTTTTAGGTTTCAGGGTTGGGTTTGAGTTTTGGGGTACAGGGGTATTTTTAGGTTTCAGGGTTGGGTTTGGGGTTTGGGATACAGGTTTTTTTTAGGGTTTAGTTTTAAAATACAATCTTTTATTTTAATTAAAAATTTTAATTTTAATAATTTTATTATTTATTAAAAATAGTTCTTTATTATTAAAAGTTCTTTTAAAAATAAACTAAAGTATTATATGTACTAAATAATTATTTAAAAATAATTTAATTTATTTAATTAATTAAATTTAAATTACTTACATTAAAAAAAAATATATACTTACCTATACTTACATTGTAATGGCACGCGTTGTAATAGCATCTGCTAT
Source organism: Lissotriton helveticus (assembly GCF_964261635.1). Lineage (NCBI taxonomy): Eukaryota > Metazoa > Chordata > Amphibia > Caudata > Salamandridae > Lissotriton > Lissotriton helveticus. The sequence goes on along the minus strand of NC_136057.1, from coordinate 866,058,800 downwards.
GTAATGTCATGCATTGTAAAGGCATGCGATGTAATGGATCCTGCGTTGTAAAAAATGCGTTGTAACGGAGTGCGTTGTAATATATCGCGTTGTAACGTCATACATCCGAAAATACAAGCTGATTTAATAAAATAAGGTCATTGCTGTGATATGTATCATAGAATAATTATAATAAAATGTTTCACTGACCCTGTAGTGCACTATGTTGACAGAGAAGACATAATAATGTATACAAAAAAACGTATGATATATATTCATATATATTTTATGTATTTCTTTGGGTTTAGGTGTCTGTTGCACGTCACCATGTTTGTAATTTACGAATGACGGTCTCCTGACGAAGGCCCTTAGGCCGAAACCCTCGTAGTTCCATTCCACCGCATTGCCTTCCTCCACACTTCCATCGACCAAATATATCGTATAGCACTTGTTTTGTATTGAATTATTGTTTTTCTTTCTTTGCACAAGTATGTAAATATATGTATGTCATTGTTTTATTTATATGAACAATATATCCCTTTTTTACTACTAAAAAAAAAGATAAAAAGCATTATCAATGCAAAAGAAAATATGAAAATCAAATAAAATGGTTTCTTAATTTTGATATATCAATGTCTCAGTCAACAATCATTTAAAGTCGCACAACAATATGTGTACCATAAGGGCGGTATAAATATCATTGGTTTGCTATACTTTTTCTTTTTCTAAATCTGTTTATGTATTCCCTACGAATAGCAAACCTTATCATATGTAGGGGTCCCCATTTTGCCAACCAATGTACCTTGGGTGGTTCCTCGAGGTCCCAGTGATTCTACGTGCTCTAGGCACTGTGTCTAGTCAAGTCGTGGTTGTTATACCACTTTCTTAGTATATGATTTGGTATCCCCCTGGAGCCCACTGTGTATTGTTATATTTACTGTCGTCTACTGATTATATATTGTGTACTTTGTGCTCTAATCACATAAAGAGATTAGTAGAGAGTGTTTAGTAATAAATACATATTTTTATAATAATACCTGTGTGGTTCTCTCTTCATTTGGTCATCCAGGAGGTTATAGACTGGTAAAACAAACTGCTTTACATTCCTTCAAGACTTAGCCTGAAAGCTGCTCTCCATAGCTACCACTAGGATTGCTTTCATATAAGGTTGTCTTTAACCTAATCATCAAGGGTTGTTTGGATTGGTACAAGGTGCCCACTATAACTAGTGGTCAGCATATACCAGGCAACTTCTCACACAAAATTTTATTCATATTTTCTCAGGCCCTTCCATGGTGCATGACAAACCCTGTGTGCCTTCACAATCCTATCATGTGGGTAAAAAAATAGCACATTTGTTCTGAGGAACATTTGTGGAATTAGGTTTGAAGGCATAAATATAAAGTGTCCCTGAAGCCAAACAAACGACTCAGCACTAGAGGTAGGGTGAGACCCTTAGCACTAACAGGTAAAATGTGTTATTTATATACTTAGTTGCTCTATATCACTGTGCATTGTCTTTCTTTCAGTTCAAAGCACTATTAACCTGACAAAGTCTGTGTGAAAGCACAGCCATGGGATTTGGAAGCGAACTCTTGTATTAATGTTATTCTCGCCTCTTGCTTGTCTGAAATGTAATTAAAGATTAATCGGAACTGGTCCGTTTCATATATCTCTTGAAGACTGAAATATATATTAATATATTATTGCCCAAAGATTAGGGACATGGCAGAAAGGTATTTTGACCCATGCTTAGTTTTACAGCTACAATTCCTCCATTTACACCTGTCAGGTGTAAATGGGTTTACTACTGTGAATTTCTATTGCAGAGGGAAGGTTTCTGCACGGAGGCTTAGCAATATTGGCAGGAGAGTACTGGTCCGTTGCAGCTCTAATCTTTATACACAGTGCAGAGAAAGTTCAACTTCAAGTTGTGTCCACTGAAACACCATGGAGGGCTTTTAGGACTGGATTTATGTAACCTCGTTTTGAGAGTTTGAATCAAGTCTGTCTGCCTGATGATTTCACCATTGCTGCAACTCAATAATGAGTTGTTTTCGGAATCTGGTGTAGATGATGTTGCAAGAATCAAGACGTGCTCTCAGCAGTGTTCTCATCAAACTGACAGGGGCAAGGTTATTGCAGGTTGTGTGATTCCAATGGTCTTTTCAAACTATCCAAGTGCAGGCTGCACTCCTCAAAACTCTACCGACTAAACAATCAATCCATACCTTACAGCATTTTTTTGTGAGAAGCTGTAAGAACTTCTTTATAAGGTGGTGAAAAACCTATCTGAAAAGAATACATTTACAGAATGTTTATTACTACCTTTTTTTTAACTTGCTTTTGTTCTTTCTAGGTTCAGAAAATGCATCATGGGCAATTTATAAACACTGGTAGGCCCACAAAGATTGCAGCTGTGAGGTTGTTGTGAAGCTGCTTTTTTTATTAGGGCAGTGCGCAGCAGTGTGATGTCCCTTCTGGGGCAAGCTGTGCCAAACTTTGAATGAAATATTTTAAGAGAGCAAATGGAAAAAGCGTCGAATAGTCCTCTTTTTACTGCAATCTGTGAGAAGTCCCCGCAGCTCGGCATTTACTCCAACTTCGAATAGAACAATTTGTCTAAAATGCATCCAGAATGTACCCAAACTTAGACATCCCGAGGACAACAAGTTCCAGGCAACTGCAGCACTGTTCAAAATGCGTTTAGAATAAGTTCAACACGCTGAGTAGTTTTCGGGTCAGAGCGACTCCGTTAATGGATGACAATAACCCGAGCAGCCGGCAGATAAATAGTCCTTGAAATATGAATTAATTCCTCTACCTAGAGCTCGATGGGGTATTTCCATGATGTAATAATTCTTTCAGGGTCCGCTCAAAACCGGCCTCGCTTTTTTTTTTATATAATAGAATCCAAGCCAGACAAATCTAAAAAAGAGGAAGAAAAAAAAGCAAGCTTTTTTTTTTTAAACAGCCCATTTAGTAGCATGTGATGGGGAAGGAAAGATCAAAGCAGCCAGATGATTAAACATTCTTTAGGTAATATAACCCCATGTCCCCTCGCTCGAAGTCTTAGAGCGAGGCTACTTTCTGTCCCACCCGGAACGACTGAAGTCAGATTTATAATTTTGAGGTCTAGTTCCCGTTTTATTAACAGAGCAGGAGACCAGCCCTACACCGCTGGCCCGCAGTCTCTCCATTCTATTTTTAGACACAGTTTTACCGTAAAAACGATGTAAGGTCGAGGGTTTAACAAGTCCCTCTGGAGCACTAGACTCTCCGCTCACACATTGCTCGCAGCTGTGGTCCAATCACAGTCCCCGACAAATGAAACACGCTTAGTTCCACCCCAGTGACATCACTGCGCTGATTGAAACATTGCTCGCATGTGGGAAGCAGGCGTTGGTATGAAAAATTATCCGAAAGGGGAAGAAAAACTCTTGTGAAGATCTGAAATCGTTTGACGCCATTCTAGAGTGAGAAACAACATCTGCCTTATATATGTTGATGCGCTGAAGGTCCCTACTTTGTCACAGTGCAGAGACAGGCCCCAGAACCAGATGTGCAGACTTTGTGGGAAAATGTTTCAGATAATTGAAATGCGTTTCAAAGACGCGCGTGAAATTGTAGACAAAATGTGCTGCAAACCTACAAGAAGCACTCGCAGTAAAATGTTCTCACCCATCCCTAATCCCAGCAGGTATTGCATCAAGAGTGTTACCCTCCACCTACGAACCCTGGAACCTTGGAAGGATGACTCAACAATTCTTTGATAACTTCAGATTAAACTATAATCCATGATAACCTCAAGTCTTCTGATAGCAAAGTTCTGGCTGCAACAGCGGCGTACCTAGCAAGCATCACTCTAAACACAAAGAAATATACTCTGTGGAGCTAAGATAGCTGCCACCATTGCAAGACTTCTTAGAGTCCTGTAGCGCTCTCTGACATATAGTTTATTTGTATTCCACTTGCATCCTTCATCTAGTGCAAGAATCACAGCCACAAAGCTAAAACACCAAGAGGTGACTACTTTCTATAGCAGTACACTCATCCACCTCCGCAGTGCTAATGAGCAGGTTGGCATGTCTGTTTGACATACATATGTAAACCTAGTCCAGGGATCATGACAGTTTCACATGTCCTGTGCATGGCGTAACGCGAAGCACCACACCAAGCATTTCTCACAATTTGCATTCACTGTCGAATTCTCCTCCTTTGGAAGAAAAGTGCACCCAAGAAGTTCATTGAAGATTGTCTTCTCACCTGTCCCGTTATCACAGGTGACCATGGTCTGTGGATCATGACATAAATACTTCACGCTCCCAAAAACTCCTACATAGTTATTTTGTAGGTGCAGAAATCTGAGAGACAACCAAGCTGCACAGATTACCATATTCTGTCATTGAAAATAGAAAACTGCTGGATTGAACAGATTACAAAAGTATGGCGGTATAAACTATACAATGCCAATGCTACATCTTCTTCCAAAAGAAAAAGTTCAAAGAATCACTTATAATGTTTCCTCAGGTGTAATATAATTGAATAAATCTTTTTGCATAAAAATCTCATCTTCTGCACATCTCCATCATCAATCAAGCAATGCGCTTTTTCTCTATACATTATGTACTTTTCAGGGCATGCATATTGTTATCATAATTTAATAATAGATCCCTCTCGTAGGAGCACATCTGTATAATTCAACTCATAGTGCCACCAAGGTTTCAACTTTCTTTTGTGTTTCATCCAAGACTTTTGCTATCTTCCCCACTTTGATGGAAGGAACTAATGATTATTTGAATCAGTTACCGAAACATAAATATTTTTTGTTAAAAATAGCTTACAACATTATACGGTCAAAAATAAAGAACATTGATATACATTAACATAACGTTTTAATAATAAGAAGAACTTTATTGCTGGTTAATAAAAATCTTTGCAATTAAAAGATCTTCACAATCACACAATATTTAAAAAAAACTGTACCACAGAAATGATAAAATCTATCAAACATGCAATCATGCAATAATTAGTGATTCCATTGTGAGAACATATTATAAAATGTATCAATAATTACTACAACAGGATATTGCACATATTGCTTATTAAAGTGCTGACGTGCAATAAATAGTAATTCCATTGTGCAAAGACGATTATAAAGTGCATCAATAATTACTATAACAGAATAATTTCAGTTATTACATTTCTAATTATTACCCTAGCGGCGAGAACACTAAAATCTACAAAATATCAAACAGTGCAAAATTCTCTTAAATTCAAGGGATATAGATATACTACATCGCAAACTGACTATACCAAACGTTTTTCGGCTACATTTAGAAATGTTATCAATTGGTATAACAATGGGATCGACTCGTCCGACAGGGACCTAATAAGTGACCAGCGAGCTGATCTAACCCAGATCTTCAAAAATAGGGGTTTTAAGAAGATAGGCTGAATTTTAAGCAATTTAGGACACGCACACTATATGAACTAAAGATTCTTGAGGCCATCCACAAAATCCACAGTTAGTATTCGGTCACTGCTGAATCCAAGGCGGCATGCCCTCTTTTGATAGATCTATTCCCATTCGTAAATTAAACATTTATTTTTTATTTTTTCAGAGAAATGAGCAGTCAGATATGGCTGAATGCATAAGGACTGGTATGAATTAATCACATACCATGCATGATTTTTCCTTGCTAATTAGGATTAGTTTATAATTGGGCATTTTCAATTCTTGAAGTGCTATTTGCAGACCAATATCCCTTAGACAAGTTGAAATATGTGATCTCCAATTAACAGCATAAGTAGAATTATTTATTTCTAGCCAGCAATTGTTCCCTAGGGAAGCAGGAGCAGAAGAAAACATAGAATACATACATTTCAAAAAAGCTCATTCTGACACCAAGCACAACATCAAGTTCTGCTCTTTTTCCTAGTGGAAAAAAGGCCTGGCTTTCTTTTCATATTCTGCTGGTCCATATATTACCCGTTAAATTTTTACTACAAATTTTTGCCATTCGTGATAACTAATCAAATCGATCCTGTGGGCTTTGGGTTGATGCTTATATTTGGAAAATTAATTCATGTTTTTATTCATCCCAACTGAAACCATATGTTTCTGATCTTTTTCATCCACTTCCATCAAAACTACCTCCAGTTACTGTTCAAGAGTAATCAAAATATGAGGTTCATGAGCTTCAGGGAGTGACATCTCTGAGTCAAAAACTCATTGAACTCCTGAAAGGTCAAGAAGGGAAGGATCATTATGTTACTAGAGATTGTGCTTGGTGTATGGCTAAGGGTCCATCTAGCCTGGATCATTCTGACATATCTATGATTACTGTAATTAGGAGGGGTATTCGATGAGCTGACTCATGCTCCAAGTGTATAGGGTGGCAGGGGGAATCTGGAAATCAACACAGAACAAAGGATGTCAAACTTGAGCTTCTTCATTTACTATACGAATGCCATACCCGCCTTGAAAGCGATGTGGTCAAACCTGATCACCAGCTCTTCCCAAGATGGAGGGCAGTGCATAGAATGTTGTTCAAAGTTCCCAGTCCAAGGTAAAGTAGACTTTTTGCCAGTGATTTCAGTTTCTCTTTGAATTATATATAAGGAAGCAATCACAAAAGGAGGATGAATCTCAATCCATTTGTTTCCTTATTTTTCACTGCATTTTTCATCCCATCACAGCAGATTTTTGCTGCCAATATTCTTTTGATATTCTCCTCTTGGGATTCTTGTGTGCCTCTTTCCTCCTTCCTGGTGTCAGAGGAAGTTTGGTGCCTTACTGATTTCTTCAGCCTTAATCTTCATTTTCATTCAAGAGCAATGAGATCATATTTCTATTTTGTGGGCTTTTCCCCTTAACTGGTACCTTTTTTACTGAGACACTTGACTCCTTCCCACATACTATTCTGAGCATGTTGGCACCATGGATATAAGAGAGTCACCCTTTCCTCAGACAATCAAGGAGGGGACTCAACAGTACTACTCAGCATCCGGTTTTTGACAATAGTCCAGCTCAAACTACCAGGCAAGGGTTCATTTAGGATTGGCTATAAGCAATCCCAGACCAGTTTCAGCCCATTTAGGTTTCATCAGAGATCTGCAGTGGCTGAGATTAATTCAAATATTCCTTCAATCACCATGTTGTTCTTTAAAGTCAAATTGGTCTAGAGGCAGAAACTTAAAAGCAAATCAATGTCAACTTTTACCAATCACTATCGCCCTACACACTGCTTAATCAAGGTGAAAATATTGTACTGAAACTATAAGCATGACAATTACATTGTTTAGAGTTTCACCACGGGAGAACACACAACTTTCCAGACTTTTTGATGGCCTAAATCTCTATTGAAGAGTATACAAAATCAGTGCATAGTGGCTACAATAAATGTGTAGCCACCTCCCCAATGCCTACTCTTTACTAATCTTCATTGTGGTTATGCTTGACACCAAGGTTTGCTGATTCTTGGGTGCAATGTCACTACCCACACATATTGTAGAAATGCAAATGCAATTGTAAGTCCAAAATACAACTACTGGATTTTTATTTGAGATTTGTTGCAAGGTCATGTCTCGAAGTAAAGGAAGTGACCAACTGAAAGCCATCCGGGTCACTCACAACCACCTTCCCAGCCTTCCATACCAAATGATGAGTCGGTCAAACTGTAGAGAATACAAACCAATAACAGTTTTATTCAAAGTTCACTCAGAGCGGAGCCCTGTCTGCCCAGTCGCTAGGAGCGCTGCAGGGGGACTGGAATCAGCAAGCATAACGATACAATATATACACTTCAAAACCAATTAAAACATGCCCATCATGGCATTTTCCAATGAGATGCAGCTAGACAGTAAATTACAAAGGCGTACGTTTCGATTCTGAGGCCGGGCACACCTTATCTACTTTTCAAGGTCACTCTGCCTCTACCCACCACTAGACAAGTGGGAGAAGGCTTACGTCTAAAGGAAAGGTATGTGCTAATAAGAACAGTGCATTCATTTGTGTAACACCTCAGCTCTGAAGAAACATAACCTAGAGAAGGCCGTTTCTCGGAAATGGCAAAGGATTAGTTTTGATTGTGATACAAAATTGCGCCCTTAGACAAACTGGCGCAGCGAATGCTTACTTACGTAAAACAATGTAAAAACATATTTTTCTATTCTAACAGACCCACCTTTTAGCGTGAGCTAAACATTTTGTATAATAACAAAAGACAAGCAATTCAACAAATCATGAATAAACTGTTTTAGGAGCACTCCATATCTTCAGCTTCAGGAAGGGAAGCAGTAAGGAGGGAAGAAGTCTCAAAAATACTCTCCTCTTTTTGTATGAGATCTTCTACTTCTTTCTGAATCATAATTGTTGCATTAGTATCATGAATGGACATCCTCTTAGGAGCAAGAAGAGAGGTGCAATAAGAGCCACATAAGGGGAAACACTGTACCAAAACACAGCAAGAAATCAGAATCACAATGAAGTAAATCACTGTCTCAAGGATCCAACTCCAATTACTAAAAAGTGCCCAACTCCAGTTCCCACTCTCTATTCCTGCAACATTTTCTAGAATGTCTACAATGTGTTGGGTAATGTTCTTTTCCATATTAGTAATCCTGAATACACATTGGTCTCCTACTACAGCGCACACATCACCACTCTTAGCTAGAATGAAATCAACAGCATTTCTAATCTGCTCTGAATATATCCGCATACTTTCCAATTGGGTGGTGAGGTCAAGTAAAGCTGCTACTGTAGAATTAGACTATATCTGCAGCTTACATGCAAAATATTCTCTGGCTATTTCACCCCTAGCCATTGCAGTATCACCAAAGGTAATACTGGAACAATGAATATACCCAAAGGTGATGCCATTACTATATTTATTGACTTCCAAATCTGTCACTTCGTCTCAAAACTTTGTAATCAATGTTCTTTTTACGCATCTTACACTAGGCTTACTGTACTTACAAGGCACCCCTAGAGGGAGCTCTATTCCTAAAACAACATCATCTGTACCATTATAAATATTTACGTAAGTGCCATTGGACAAGAAATAAAATCCTGGCTGTGCATAAAGCGGGCCTTGATAATCTACTAGAGCATTTATGGTATTTATTCCAAAAGTACTTGGATCCTTCTTTTTCACTATAGACATTGTATTCTTAAACAGTATTACTCCAGAAAAATTAACTTACAAAAATGCAACAGTACTATGAATTATCGGGCAACATGCTGGATAATAACCAGCTTTTCGAGTAACCATTAAATCTTTGTAATGCCAGCCCACAAAGGTGATGTTCTGCTCTCTCAGTTACAAGTTATCACAATACGTGTTATATCCCGGATACCCCTTTCCTCGTGGCTTTCTGTAATACAAACAAGGGCCAGGATACCCCCATACCAAACTCACTCCTTACTTCTATTAAGTGGGCTGGGCGAGTATACGTGTAATTGACAAGTGACAATGGGTAAGCAGTCCATAAACTTGTAATAGATTCAGTGGGATAACATGCTGTACCTGCCCCAAAAATATCTTTTATGTGTATCTAGAAATACATTACTTGGGGCTGTCCTTTTTGTGTGGATTTGGGAAATAACCTTATTCTCGCCCCCCACTGGTGCATTCTGATTACGTTCCAAAACCCAGGGCACCCCACCTAAAATCAATAGCATTATAATCACAAAAATAGTACATAACATCTTTTTCTTAGTTGACCAAAATATACGTGTATGAACATGGGGAAACACTGGCGGCTCTTCATCAGCAACCATTCTGCCAAACGGATGCATAGCAAATGATGAAGCAAGTGGGCAAAAGGCCAGCATGAGGAATATACAAGTTCCCAGGGTCTATCAGAGCCTCACTGGTACAGGCTCCTATTGTCCATCAAAATGTTGGCGCTCTTGATCACCGGTGGTGGAGCTTGCTCTGTCCTAAGCGCGGGTTCCCACATCAACCAGGATAATGTACCCCCAAGAGTATTTATTTATTTATTCGAAAAGTTTTATAAAGCAAGAACAAGGCGTATACGAGTATCAGAGCGCTCTACAGATATGGCAAAAACAAGGGTAACAAACTCAATGGGATAGTAAGGGGTTTATTAGGATGGCGGACGGGATTTGCCCGCCCGCCACCCTTTCTGTAATGTGGACCGCCCGCCTACAGGGTGGGGGTCCCGATATTGGCATTAGGATGCGCCCGCCACACAGGCGGGCGCATCCTGTATATTTACCATTGCGGCGGGCGGAGCTGAAATCTCCGCCCGCCGCAACGTTAAAAATGCACGTTGTGCATTTCAAGGCACAACATGACAGGCACCGCGCAGTGCCTGCCATGTTGCACTTTTAAATGCGGGGGGTACCATAGGTACCCCCCATGTGCACCCCCCAATGGAACTGGCCCTCACAACAAGCTAGAACTACCCATCTACAGTTTAGCTCAGCCTTTATTAGTATTCCACCACAAAGAAACAAAAATTACATTTCTGAATCTTGTACCAGCTCCACAGACATGAAAGGTCTCTACAATAAGCCTTTCTTCCATGTCTTGTAACCCTATCCTCATAAAAGTTAAATTAGATATGATCACACTTGCTCATATTTCTATCTAAATTTGACATCCTTCTTTATCTAACATAAACTTTATATTTTGTATTTTAACAATGTCACAATGTTGTTGCTTTGTCTATGCCTCTGTACCGCTTAACACATGTCCTAAGGTTAGGCAAACACCCTAACTGAAGAGGAAAAAATATTGGGAAGGGCATATTGCTCTTATCTCACTGTGAAAGCTGGTTTAGAGCGGTGGGAGCTTATTTAGAGTGCTTTAAGGCCTGTCTTTTTTTCCAGTCATATTGCCAACGACGTCATCACAATTTTAGGCAAATATACTTTAAATTGTCTTAGTAGTGCAATTTCTTATAGGGTACCAACAGGAAACATGCACCACACTTCTGTGACACTCATCACGGTTGACCTCCAAGAAAAACACAATCTTCCTGTTCCATTTAAAAATTAGGTCTTCATTACACAATTTCAAAATAAGGTCCTGCACTTCAGCTTATAAAAAATCAATCACATGTTTGTTTTTCAAATCAAGATCATGTTTTACACAGGAAATGATGCCTACTGGAGAAAGCTTTGAAAGGTTCTTGCTTGGAGAATGAAAGACAGTTTAATTGAACCACACTAACCTGGATAATGTAAGCAGGATTTTTCTCTACAAGTTGACATTTTGTGAAACTCACCAATGTACAATGGCAAATATTTGCAGTACCTATCTCTGCAAATTTAAGTCTGTTGAGCGTTTCTATGCATAATGGTACTATTATGCAGGAAAAGATCACTAACATTTTTCTGTGAAGTGTATCTGAAGCCGAACCATTATGTTTCAAAAGTGACACAATTATTCTGTTGTAGAGGAATGACAAACTTTGTAAACTTACCAAAATTGCACATTTCCAAAGGTTATGTTATGTGTATTTGTATCACACAAATATCACATGGATAGGTATAATGGCGGTATTGAAAATGGAGAGGAGCCCTAGCTGTGCTTATTGGAAGAGCAACATTTTTAATTTCTTCTGGAATTCTTAGACTGAGCTGGCAGCTCTAACGTAAAATGGGGGTTTTAATCCAGGTTTTCGAAGCCAGGTATGAGAAGGCATGGCCGCCATCTCTGGCTCTTTGGATGCGTCGTATGGATCCAAGCAGAAGGCTGATTCAGCGAAGTTATCTGGTGGGGCTGTGAAAGCTGATACAATTATTCAAGTAAGTGGGACCTGGGTAGTGCGATGCTTTGTATGTGTGTGTGTGTGTGTGTGTGAGAAGTTTGAACAGCACACCGTTGTGGATGGGGAGTCATTGAAGGTCTTTGAGATGAGTGGATTTGTGAGTGCAGGGTGGGAGGTTGAGTGTGAGTCTGACCACGGAATTCTGGATGATTTAGAGCCTCTTGCTGAGATGGGCTGAGATTCCTAAGTAGAGTGTGTTCCAGTAGACTAGTTTGCTGTTGATTGTTCTATGTGACTTGAGAGGAAACAACTTGAAGACTCTCCTGAGGATCATGAAGGTGTGAATGCAGGAGGAGGCAACGGAATTAACCTGCCTGGACATAGATATATGCTTGTCAATCTGATCCCTAGATCCTGGCTCAGTTTGAGCGGGTGTTGGTCCCAGCTCAGATGGCTATGAGGCTGAGGACACACAGTTGATGAGCTTTGCTTGGGTGATGGGGGTTTCGTTAGAAATGGAGATAAGATGTGAGTCATCAATGACGTTAAGACTATATGTTCTGACTATATTGTCAAGTGAGGTTTTGTAGATGTTGAAGAGTGCTGGGTTGAGAGAAGATCCCCTGGGGTACTGCATATCAGGTAAGAGGGTTCAGGGACTAGACTAACCTTCTGCGTAAGCCCATGAGGAAAGAGCTGATCCATTTAAGAGCTATCCAGTAAATTCCTGTCTTGTGGAAGCTTTGGATGCAGCTCAGGTGAGAGATAGTGTTGAACACTGAAGAGAGGTCGAAGAGGATGAGGACCTCAGTGATGCCTTGGTCCATGATGAGGCATATGTCTTCCGTGGTGGTAATAAGGGCAGTTTTTGTGCTGTGGTTAGCCATGTATACTGACTGGGATAGGTCCAGGAGGATATTTTTATTGAGGTGTTCTGCCAGTCTTTTGTGGAAACCTTTCTCCAAGACTTTTGCTGGATAGGATAGCTGAGAGATGGGTAGTTTGCAGGTGTAGTCGGGTCTTCTTTAGAATGTTTGAGCAGTGGCAGGATAGTGGTGTGTTTCTCGGTGTCTGAGAATGTAGCTGTGGTGAGGGAGTCCTTGAGGATCAGGGTGAGGGTGTTGCAGATTGGCTCTTGTCCTTTGGAGAAAGTGTAGTGCAGACAGGGGCTTCAAGGGGCTCCCAAGAGGATGGAGTGCATGATGGAGACAGATTTGATAGGGGTGTTGGTGGTCCAGTAGGTCAGGGTGGTTTCTGGTGTGTTTTTGTCATTGTGTTGGAATGGTAATGTCAGATGTCTGAATTGTAGTTCTGAATGTCACTGTCGTTCTGGATGAGTCTTTAGTGGCACTGTTGCTGCTTGCAATGGCAGTTGGTGAGTCATAGATCATTGGTATACCAGCTTATTTGAAGTCTAGTCCTTGGGGTGGTTGTGGTTGTGAGTGGGATCAGGGCATCCCCACAGCAGGTGATCCAGTAGATAAAGTTGACTATGGATTGGGTGAGGTCATCCTGGTGCATTGGGCAGTGGCTGAGAAGTTGTGTGGTCCAGGTTTTCTCAAAGACAGAATCTAAATTGTGAGTGGTCATTTAGGTTGCTGTGTGCTTGTCTGACATCCTTGGCGTGGTCTTTCCTCTAACATTTTGCATTCACCTCTCATGTTTTGCTGAATTTGTTTTTGTTGGCTTTAGTACTCTTTGCACTTAATCCACTGCTAACCAGTGCTAAAGTGATTGTGCTCTTTCCTTCAAATATAGTAAAATTGGCGTACCCCTAACTTCCACATTTAATTTACTTGTAAGTCTCTAATAAATGGTACTACATGTACCCAGGGCAGGTATGCTACAAGTGGGTCTGCGGCACACATTGTGCCATTCACTAAAGTAGACTTTTCAAACCTGTCTCAGGACTGCCCCTGCTGGCTGCAGTGCAATTTTAAACTGCCAAAGTAAACCTTTTGCTAGACCTAGACCTTCCTTTTTAATACATATAAGACACCCCTAAATTAGACCTAAAAAGCTCATTGGGGGCATTGTATTTAAAAATTGGCACATGTGGGATTAGGTTTTTCAAGACCTACTTGTTTTTCACTCTTGTAAGGCCTAACTCGCCCATTGACTAAAACTGAGTTACATTATTACATTTAATAATTGATGCGTTTTGATTGGTAACAGATAAAGATATGGTGTTTACACTCAAATTAATTGTAATTTAAAATCCTCTTCAATGGTAAAGTTATATTTTTGGAAATGCCAATTTTCAAAAGTTTGATAGAGCTTCGTCTGCGAAGACTTTGCCTCCAAATGCACTGCACTACAGCACTCAAAAAGAGTGCGAGTTTTTGGGATAAATAATCTATTCTTGCAAATCTAATCATAACATTACAACATACGAAACTGAATGACATTAATTCATGGTATACAAAAACTTATACAATAGTGTTTTGCCCTAAAAAATTATTCTTTTATTGAGCAGACTTTTAGTCCATCTGAATTGGAGAACTTCAGAACAGGAATAGGAAGATTACTGATATGAGCTTCTTGTTGCAATATGCAGTTCCCAATGCATTTCGGGCGATATCGTCCGCCCTTCGTCAGGGGAAATCTACAATTCAAATCATCATAAAGAACTTTATAAGTTATAACATATACATATGGAAACTAGCGCTAAAAGTGCGAATATATGGAGTACGCAGGTCCCAATAAGAAAGATTCAAAAGATGGAATGAAGAATACCAGGTCTAGATAGAAAGGTACTGGAAACAGAGTATAAAGAGAAAAACGTGGAACACAGAATGACTAGAAGTGCGAAAAAGAAACACAAAATACAAACAGCCATCACCAGTGGTGTCTCCGTGAAATGTGCGAGGGAAATATTGGTTCATTTAGAGTATCATGTGGCACCATCCAATAAGTTGATGCTCATACTGGGCAATGATAGAAGATGCAACCGTACCTCAGAAGCTCATGTGAAATTACTAAATCAAATGAGCGCCATCAACACGTGGTGCAACAAGTAGCAATTGGAGATGGTGGGTTTCCAAAAAAGAGCTGAAAAAAAGAGATACATGACGCAATAAGAAAAGTTAAACAGACTCGTTGGTGGTGAAAGTTACTTATGAATAGTAACCCTCACCTACATGCAAAATGAGAAGCAGCTGAGCTGTGATGTTGAATGAACAGGACCAGTAAATGACCGTATTGCAGCTGTACAGTTGATGGTATCTAAAACAGAATGTATATTATGATCCTATGCGTAAAGGTCTGGCAAAACACCCTAAATGCAAGTAATCCATGAAACTTTAAACGCTCACCAGCATGTGAAGTGTCCTATCAAAACTCATGTGGTAACAGCTCATGCCCCGCTTGGAGGGGTCTTGTGTACGTATAGACTTGCAAATTCTGAGAGAGAACACTACAGCCAACAATGAGAAAAATTAACTCAATAACATGCGATAATAATCAAAAATGATATGGGTTCAGGTACTGAGTCGGAGCTGAATTAGACTAGAATTAAAAACCAGCCTGAAAATACTGTGACTATGATATCAACAAAAGTGATGAACCGTTTCCCACTAACCCACTAACTAAAAACCAACGGGGAAAGCTCATGAAATAACTTAATGTTGGAGCAAGAGCCTCACCTGAACACCGTGTATGGGAAAATTCACAAACCCAATGTTTGATGAGCAAAAAGAGCCGCAGCCGTATATGATGTTAAATACGATGCTGGGACGTAAAACCGACGTCGAAAGCGACACAATGACGTGTGCAAATGTAAAAAACACGGAAGAAATATGAATCAGGTTACTGGTGGTTGTAAGCCACTAAAAGAGTCTCAATAAAGCTAATGCTTGAAAAAAAAGGAATAAACTAACTACACATGTAGCCTGGACCTAACAGGTTTAAAAAAGGAGAACAGAATAGAGCTGAAGCAGTGTGCGAGTAGAAAAAAACATCACCTTGTGGAGAGAATACAAAAAATAAGAGTGGCAAAGCGACACTAGGAAATATAAAAACATTGACATAAGAGGGAAAAGATGCCAGAAAACATACTGTGTAATATTGTGCGATGAGTAACTAGATGAAATAGATAGCGCACTGTGACAGAGAATCACAGTAATGAGTGAGAATATACATGAGTATAAATGTACAAGAACATACAAAAAAATGCGTTTAAAAAATGAATGACCATTGTATACCTCAAAATGACATAAGTTTTACAAAAGAAATGTAATAATCATTGCGCAAATGCTGGCCAGAAAACAACAGTTACACATAATGGCTGGGGTTTAACAAATGGTACATAGAGTGTCATAAGGCTACTTAACATAATTCAGATCAAATTGATAATTATTAAAAGTGGAATTATGACAACCTTAAAAAAAACAAATTGGAAAGTGAAAACAACATGAATACATGTAAAATGACACTTGGGGAACAAACAAATGGGAAAATGAAAACTACATAAATGCATGACATTGAACATTCCGACATGTAGAACATACAGTTATGAACACGTTGTCCAGCTAAAAGCTGATGTGTGTTGTGTAGAAAAAAACATGAAGTATACAAAAGAAAATAGGCCTAGTGAAGATGTGACATGAAATTAACTAGACCTGTAGTGTATGTTTGACATGATGACGAAATTATAAAAAAAAAAGAAAATTCAATCTTGTTGTTTAGACCCCTGGGAAACCTGGTGTCCAGATGCCGAATCCAAAACGGTTCGCATTGTGAAAGCACTTTGGACATGTCCCTATCAGCTCTGATTGGCACAACTTCTAGAACTGTAAAACTTAGCTTTGCAATGGAGTGATTAAGAAAATGCCAATGAACTGCCAGTGGGGAAGTACTTGTCTTAGTCCGAATACGGCTTATGTATTCCGTTATCCTTGTGCGTAAAGGTCTTTCTGTTTTGCCTATATAATGTAAGGCACATGGACATTGAATCATGTAAATCACAAATCGACAGTTGCAATCCGCTGTGAATTTTAGGTTAATCTTTTTGCCAGACCAAGGGTGATGAATAAGACTACCAGAGATTACATTGTTGCAGTGCAGGCAATTAAAGCATCTGCACATGCCTATATGTTGAAGGTTGGCGTCTGACCCTTCTTGGTTGAGGATTTCTTTCAAGTTACGTGAACGTTTGTAGGCAAAAATAGGAGGATTGATGAACAATCCATGAAAATCCGGCTCTGACTGTAAAAGATCCCAGTGTTTTAATACTGCTTGTTTGATATCTGGTGAAGAAGTGAAGTAGGTCGACACAAAAACCTCTGTTAAGCCGTGGTTTTACCTGTTTCTTAAGTAATTTTTGCCTTGGTATATCATTTGCTCTTGCTTTAGCTGCATCAACTACCTACATGGGATAACCTCTAGAGAGGAATCTATTCCTCGACTCTCGCATAGAGCTGGTTAACTTTTCTGTGTGTGAAGTAATGTGTTTCACCCGAAGAAACTGGGAGTAGGGTAATGGTGTTTTAATGACGAAAGGTGAAAACTAGAAAATAAAAGAGTGTTATTGCAGTCCGTAGGTTTCTTAAACATGGATGTGGAAATACTAGTACCAGACAGTTCAATGAAAACATCCAAGTAGGATATCTGTTTTTGGTCAAGCATGTGTGTAAACTGGATTTTCGGGTGTTTGGTGTTCAGGATGTTCAAGTTGTTGGTGATTTTGTCTTTGGCTCCCTGCCACACTATGAGTATATCGTCAATATATCTTCTATACAAGGTCAAGTGATCAGACCAATCAGGTTCAGATAGAATGTGTGCCTGGTCGAATTGCATCATATGGATGTTCGCATAGCTCGGGGCTCTGGAAAAGCCCACGGACGTGCCATTGGTTTGTAAGAAAAATCTGTCTTGCCACCTATAATAACTATGGTAATTGGAGAAGTTGAAGTAAAAAAACATTGTTGGCTTGAAGTTCATCCTGTCTTAAAAGGGCCCATTCCACCGCTTCAATGTCCTCAGAATGGGGAATTGAAGTGTATAGGGCAGTTACATCAATGGTGCATATCCAGATCTCAACACCTGGTGGAATGACCAACCCTTGAAGAAGCTTGAGGAGATGGGTAGTGTCTTGCAAATATGTGCAGCCAGATTGTGGAAAGCTGCCATGTTATTGCCCTAACCATTTGTGCATTCTGCCAGAGTCCTGGGTCATATGGCTGTGAATGGTTCTGCTGTTGGGGTTTGTGTATTCTTCCCAGGCAGTTGTATTGGAAAAAGAAGTAAGTACTGGGCAAAAGTGCTACTTATTTATCTATGCTGCAGCTGTATCATCGATATCTATACAAAGATTGTAATACACACATGTATATTATCAAAAATATATCTTTTTTATTGTTATTTTTCATTTTACAAAGTCTATGATTGATATCAAATTATATTAAAAAGACTCTTATATATACAAAGTTAACGTCATATGTCCACAAAAATCTTCATAAAACATTTGCCATATAAATCTTCCCAGGCAGTGACACAAAGGGGGACTAGGGGTAGGCAGGATGGACCATTCTGCCTGGATGGCTGGGGGCACAACTGAGCTTTGCCCCACTTACACTTCAGAGGGTTTGCATTCAGCACACACAAGAGAATCTGACACTAGTCTTTTGTCAAGCCAAACTTCTTGGAGCCTTAACAGAGGAAGGGAATACCTTTCCAGAACCAGTAATAGGGGTAGTATAGGGAATCACCCTACTTCAAAGGCAGGCACTAGGTATAAATATTGGACCTCCAGAGCTACAGATCAGTACACTCCTGGACCTGCGGGCATTACAGAAGAAGGGCTGCTTTGCTTCCCATAGAACTGCCCTGCTGCTACCAGACGACTTCCCCCCTGTTTGAGGACTGCTTTGCTCTCTATGAAGGAAGACTAGACCTGCTCCTTGCATCCCGGGTTGATCTGACGTACTCCATAGGGTAGGTTGGGGACCTCCTGTATCAATTACAGGGTCACAACAAGCTCAGGAGTCAATCCTGTACCTACACAGCTGACCTACTGCACTGGACCTGCCTGGATGTGCAACTGGACCTGCTGCACCACTGCTGCCCTCTTCTGGAGTGAGTTCCGGTCCCTGTACCCTTGGCTGGCACCAGTGGATGTCATTCTGTCAAGAAAAGT
Source organism: Lissotriton helveticus (assembly GCF_964261635.1). NCBI lineage: Eukaryota > Metazoa > Chordata > Amphibia > Caudata > Salamandridae > Lissotriton > Lissotriton helveticus. Next base: position 866,039,941 of record NC_136057.1, on the reverse strand, counting down.
GACATCCTGAATTTTTGGACTCTTTGCAAACATGAATGGGCCCATTTGTGCCAAGATACTCCCTCCTGCAATGACCACCAATGCAAATCTCCAGTGAATATGACAATTTCATCGATGACCAGCAATGCAAGGTCAGCACTTTGCGCTACAGTAGTCGCAGCCCGCGGTGACAGCCAAATTGAAGCACCAGCAATGCTTGTTCGCTACAGCCGACCGGCTCTTCACGCTACACCGAATACAGCCCACGCTGCCTAGCCTACTCTTTGAGCTACAGTTACAAGCAATCCGTGGCACTCTCCCTACTCCCCACAGCTTCCTTTACCGCAAACTGTACTCTCCACACCGACCTTTGAGAAGGTAACTTTTTGAGAGGGACTAACCTGTCCCATTCTCTAGCCCGCACTGCATCACAGTCAACCTGAACTTGTGACTTCCACCGGTCTAGAATGACCAGATGACTGTGAGTGGTGCTTTGTGCCATTAGATAGTATATCTACTCAAAACTTTAAAACTGAATTTCTTCAGATCTACTGATTAGAAATTTGTCATTTTATTTACCAGATCTATTGTGATCTATTTATCTCATTGGTTTGGGATTTGTCTAGTGTTGTCTTTTCACTTTATTACTGTTTGTGTGCTTGCATACATACTTTACGCATTGCCTCTAAGTTAAGTAAAGCAACAATAGATTTAATCTCGGGTTAATTTAATCACCTTTGTGGTTCACCCTGACAAAATTGTGCTTAATTCCTGAGTGAGGCTTTTACCCCCTCAACCAATAACTCGATTTCTTACAGTGTAGTTCTTCGTTGGTGGTTAAGGTGTTGGTCAAAACGGGCCATGGAGTGGTAAGTCCAGGTGATAATGCAGTCTTGTCCACCATGATTTCAGAGAAGTAGGTGATGAGAAGGGCCTAGAAGATGTTTAGCAGTGTGGACTAGAATTAGCAGAAAGTTTAACACTCAAACATATATATTAAAAGCACATGGCTTACTGGAGTAAACCTGTCATTTGTTTACACTGAGGAAAAACATTTTGTTCACATGTTTATTGCTTCCAACTATACACCACATCATGTTCCTGATGTACTTTTTCAGTTTTACATTGTTCAGGCTTAACATATTGCAGGATAAACCTCAGGCTATCGATGCAAAACCTAGTCTCAAGGAGCGACAAGTCTTGATGAGTAAAAGTTACAATTGTCCAAACTTTGCACATCAAAAAGGGAGAACTCAAATAACCAACTCAGAGTCTAAAACGTGAACAAATGGCCGGCATTTGTTTCTGGGAAAGGTGGCAACCCTATGCCAGACTGAGTACTATTGACATTTTAACCATTTCACCAAGGATCCTAATGACCTTTAGTTGGAGGTCAGTATTATTGAGAGCAATGATAGATTGGAGAGAGAGAGAGAGAGTGTGGCTACTCTGAAGGGTCATGCCCCTTTTCATTTTGATAGCCCTTTTATGCTATTGTTTTTTTAGTTTAAGGACTACCATTTTGTGTGGAAATTTCAATTTGCTATTTGATTTGTGCTACAGCAGTTCTGTTACACTTTTTTGTGATAGTATGTTGGTGATAGATTTCAAAGCTCACCATGAGGATAGTCATGTGTCTACTATGAGGTGTGGTGCAGTTCACAAGATCTCGCCTCTGCAAGACCAACTCACACTTTCATCCTTCCAAGATTACTACATTTGGCACCATAATATTTGGTCATAAAGGCGTATGCTTATATTACTTGGTAAAGAGTGCTATTAACAAGCCAGTTATTATTATTCAGTGCTTAATTTGTCCTGGCTGTTGCAGAATGGCAGGCATCAGGCACTCATTACTGCAGACTTGGATGTAGTTTGATCGTCGGATTTTGACCTGGAGTAAGAGAGAAGATGGCAGAAAATGGAAATAGAAAGATAAGACAAGAGTGACAAATAGCGAAAGAAGGGATAATAGGATTCTTTCGATATATCCTGTCCAATGTTCAAACAGTGCACAAGTCTCACATCACCCTAAACTAACTCCTTTGGTACTACAGCAAAGTAAACCCTAAATTACACAGCCCATCCCTAACTAGTGTGATTTCTGCTTTGGTGCCCTGTTTCTCAGCCGAGGTTACAGATTGTACCTAGTGACTCCAGGCACAGAGGGATCTGCAAAAAGGGGCTCCTGGATTGCCCTTATTTCTGGAGGAACTGCTGCATTCAGCACTTCATCATTTTCCTCATCTGTTTTGGTCCAAGTCAGCTGGGCATCGCTGAAGGGGATAAAGTGAGGCATTGTCTCACAATCAGAATCCCCTACTCCATCTTTCCCCCACTGGTCATAGTGCAGAGCAAGAGTGACCCTGCGACAGTGAGTCGCATGGATTCAGTTCTTAGGGCTGGCCACCTTGACTGCGGTGCGTGTTGATAGGAGGACCAGTTCCGGTCCATTCCACTGCGGCTCCAAACTCATCTTCTGCCTGAAGTTACAGACTAGTAAAAAATCCCCAGGCTGAATAACATGTCCGGGCCCCTCTGGTGTAGCTGGCAGGGATTCCCGGACCTGTTGGTGAATAAAACACAAACTTTCAGTTAACTGGCAAAGATAATCTATCAACAACCAGTACTCAATGTCTGAGAATTGCTGAGGGCACAGGACGCACCAGACATTGCCGGGCATTCAAACATGACCTTGTACGGTGGCAATCCTGTCCTAGAATTTGCTGTTGTTCTTGTCGACAAAAGAGCTAATGGTAAAGCATCTGGCCACTGTAACCCTGTGGTCTCCTGAATATTTGCCAGTATCAGTTTGAGAGTACCATTGTACTTCTCAACCAAACCTGCTGACGGTGGATGATTGGCAGCATGAAACTTTTGCATGATAATTAAACCATCACACATTAATTGAATTAGTTTTGCATTGAAATGGCTTCCCTTATCACTCCAGATCAATCCAGGCAAGCTGAAACGTGGAAAGAACTGCTCTAGGAGTACCTTTGCAGTTGTGACGGCTGTATTGTCTTTAGTGGGATAAGCCTCGAACCATCTACTGAATGCACAGACAACCACCAAAACATACTTCAAGTTATTGCACCTATCTAATTTAATATAATCCATCTGTAGGACCGCAAAAGGGAAAGTGGGTGGTGCAAAATTACCGGGTGGTGTAGGGGTACCCTTTCCAGGATTGTGCATCATGCACACCATGCAGTACTTCACTAAATGTGCAGCTGTTCTTGAAATGTTATCAGGCCATACAGGGTCTAGCAACTTGCAAACACCCTTAGCACTGATATGGGCTGGGCCATGGGCCATCGTGACTACAGGAAGAACTTATTCATCTGGCAACATCCATCTCTGCTTCCCTGACTTATAAATCGAACATCCCTCATCGTTCAAGTGTGCTGTACTTTCTTGCTATATTCGCTAATTCCACTATTGTGGCCTTACTTTGTATTTCGTTCACATTCTCAAGTGCATCCTCAAACATGATAAATTCAGGCACCCACCTAGCGGGACCTGCTACGAATATTCTTTTCGATTTGGTCCGGGCCGTTTCCTTAGCTGTCTGATAGGCAAAAGCATTTCCCTTAATTACATCGTCAATGACTTTCCGGTGGGCACTACACTTTACTATAGCCAATTTATTAGGGAGTGTCAAGGCAGACAAAATTAAGGTGCCCATGCTGAATCTTTGTGCCATGTGAAGTAAGGAACCCTCTCTCTGCACAGTCACCCAAAGTGATGTGCGACTCCAAAGGAGTACTAGCTGTCAGTATAAATATTGACAACCAGCCCCTCAACCAATTCACAAGCTCTTATTAAAGCAACAAGCTCTGCAGCTTGGGCTGATTGATAAGGAACTCGTGATGTCTCAACTACTGTATGCAGAGTGCTAATAGCATACACAGCAGTTATAGTGGCATTTGGTAATTTGGAACAGAGCCATCGACATATAGTTCCCCTTGTGGGTCAGATAAGGGAACATCAGTCAAGTCTACACGTCCTTTCGTCTCTTCTTCTGTCCGGAAGATACAGTCATGTTTATCAATCTCATCACTCTCGGAAGGGAGGTTCAGTAATGTGGCTAGATTCAAAGTGGCACATCTTTTGATTGTGATATGTTTGGCAAACAATGTTAATTCATAGCCAGTCAGACGTGCACTGGTGAGGTGCTTTGTCTTTGTCTTGTTCAAAAGTGTATCCACAGCATGGGTACCATGACTGTGAGGTCAGTATCAAGTCTGAGTCCAGCTGATTGTCTTATTGAGATGGCCACATCCGTGACCGCTCTTAGACAGCTCGGAAGGGTTCTTGCGATAGGGTCAAGAACAACAGAGAAATAAGCACACAGCTGTTGCTTATCGCCACATTTTTGTGTTAAAACAGAAAGCACACAACCAGCCATCTCATGGACATACAACACAAATGATTTGTTATAATCAGGGGTGCCAAGTACTGGAGCTGAACAAAGCACAGTTTTCAATTACTCAAAAGACTGCTGAAATTCAGGGATCCAGGGCAGGGTCTAATGCATGTCTTTAGTGGTTAGTGGAAGCAAGGGTTTGATTAGTAAGGAGTAGTTAGGTCTCCACTGCCGACAGTAGGAAGTGATACTTATGAAAGCGTTCACATCATTCTGAGTCTGTGGGATGGGCATTTTAACAATGGTACTGATGCGCTCGGGGATCAATCTCCTACCCTCCTTCGACAGAAGGTGACCTAAGTAGGTAACCTCCTGTCGACAATACTGACATTTAGAAAGAGAAACTTTATGCCCAGGTTGAGCTAAATGTAGCTATGACTTCACTGTACTGTCTTTACAACCTTGTTGAGTATCGGAAGCAATAAGGAGGTCATCAACATACTGCACCAATACATTACCTGTGGGAAGCAACAAGGAATCCAACTGACCTTTTAGTGCCTGGCTATAAATACTCGTACTCTCTGTATCGTACTGAGAAGCTCTACAGAAACTAAAGCTTCTGCCAGCTAAGGTGAACCCAAAAAGATATCTACTATCTGGATGAATTGGAATACTGAAGAATGTGTTTTTTCAAATCGATGACAGAAAAGAATTTAGGTAACTAGACATAATATCGAATTCAAAATAAAGAATAGCCATAATATCGAAGTTAAAATATAGAATGGACAAAATATCGAATGGACACAATATAGTGGTGAAAAATATCGAATTGAAGGTAAGTAATATAATATCGATTTTCAAAATATAGAAAGTCAAAATATCGAAGTATATAATATAGGTATTAAAATATATCGAATTTGTAATAATATCGAATTTTCAAGTGTTTTGTATGTTAGTATATGTGTGAAAAGTGTATATTATCTTTATAATTTATTTTGAGTAATCAATTTTATATTATTTAATTTTTGCGCAATTTAATTCTGTAGCGGGTTGTGGGTTTATAGGGGAATAGGGTGGGAAGTAATTTAATTATATTAAATTAAATATACATTTTTAGAAATTACTAATTATTTTTACTTTAATTTTACGTTTTAGTTCTGTAAAGGGTTGTGGGTTTATAGGGGAATAAGGTGGGAAGTAATTTAATTGTAATTAATTCAATATTTTTATTTCTTTCATTCATTCATTGATAACTTTATTTCGGTCAATGGGACCATAAAAGCACAGAACAATAGGTACATACAAACATAGAAAGTTAAAACAATAAATTAGATATGCGTTAAAACTTATTTTTATTTATTTATTGGTATTCATTTTAAATTTATTGTTAATTAATTTTTAATTGGTAATTATTTTTTATTAATTGATTAATTAATAAATGATGTACATTTTTTTAATTTATTTTCTGTAGCGTGTTGTGGGTTTATAGGGTAAAAGGGTGGGAAGTCATTTAATTGTAATTACATAAATATTTGTATGTATTTATTGGTATTGATTTTTAATTTATTGTTTATTAATTTTTAAATGGTAATTAATTTGTATTAATTGGTATTTAATTTGTAGTAATTGATTAATTGATAATTACGATAATTGTATTATTAGTTTTCTGTAGTGGATTTTGGCTTTATAGGGGAATAGGGTGGGAAGTAATTTAATTGTAATTAATTACATATTAAAAATACTTTTTGTGTATTGATAATTAATTTACTGTTAATTATTAATTGGTATTAATAGATATTATTAATTAGTTGTTGTTATTGAGAATTAATTAGTTGGTAATTATGAATAGGTAATTAATTTTTAATAACTAATATTTATTTGTATGTCTAATTAATTAATTATTACATAATATTAAATTGGTAATTCATTTTAATTAATGTTTTATTGGTATTGATCTTTAATTTATTTGTATTAATATATTAAATCATTACTTTCCCTACTGTTAAACTCACTGGAGTGGGTACAGTAATTTTTACCCCTACGCTATCCAATGCTTTCCCTACTGTTGCACTCTCTGGAGTGGGAATAGTAATTTTTACCCCTAGGCTATGCAACGCTTTCCGCACTTTTGCACTCTCTGGAGTGGGAATAGTAATTTTTACCCTCCCGCTATCCAACGCTTTCTCTACTGTTGCATTCACTGGAGTGGGAATAGTAATTTTTACCCCTACGCTATCCAACGCTTTCCCTACTGTTGCATTCACTGGAGTGGGAATAGTAATTTTTACCCCTACGCTATCCAACGCTTTCCCTACTGTTGCACTCACTGGAGTGGTAATAGTAAATTTTACCCTCCCGCTATCCTACACTAAAAATATTGTATATTTTTTATTAACATTACATTAATACACATATATATATATATGTATTCAATTGTTTTTATTTTAGTTAATTATATTTATTATTTCATTAATTTTAAATTACTTTTAAGACATTTAAAAAAATTCGATATTTTGACTAACTATATTTTTGTTAACGATATTATTGATTCAATATTTTTGTACTTACCTGTTTGTAGATAGGACTTCGATATTTTTGCATTCTATATTTTGTCATTGATATTTTTGTAATTCTATATTTTTGTATTCGATATTATGTCAGTGATCCAAGAATTTTACAGAAGAAGGGATCATTGTCAAAAGAGTAGTAATGTTAGGGACCACTGCAAACTGGGGAACCACTATTTTATTAACTTTGCGCAAATCAATCACAAAATGATAAACATCCTCATGCTCATCAAGAAAACCTGAGGGCGTCTATTTAAGAATTGGAAGAATAGAGTTATTACAAATATTAGCAGTCTTCTCCTCAACCACTCCTTTCTTAATCAAATCCTGTATAATCTGTAATAATCTGTACTATTCCTCTATAGCTCAGGCAAAAAGCCTCTACTATGCAGATCACATCGATCTAGCAGGAAATAATTCAAAAGAAATCTTCTCCAACATCCAGAACTTTATGGGCCCTAGGGCTATATCTGTCACACTCCCCTCGTCCAACGATTGGTGTGAGGTCTTTCAAATTTCTTTATTGATAAGGTTCAGTCCATCCAGGCTTCCTTTATTTTAGGGGATCATTCCATGACCAGGCCCTCGCCCTCGGAGGTGTCACATACTGGGTCTTCTTCCCTGATGTTTTTTTCACCTATTGATCTGCCTGAGTCACTCAAGATCCTTAAGTCCTTGAAGGCATGCTCCCCTACCGATCCCTGTACATCCAGACTCCTTGCCTCAGTCGCGGAGACAGTGAACCCTGAAGTCAATAGACATCAATCTGCCCCTTCAGGAGGCTTGTGTTCCTTTGGTATGGAAGCAGGCAAAGAGTCTGCCCCTTTTAAAGAAACCAACATTGGATCCACTGCTCCCAGCTAACTATCGCCCCATTTCCCTCCTTCCTATCATGGCGAAAGCCTGTGAAAAGTTGGTTAACAAACAACTCACAGACTTCGTTGAGGGTGCCGGCCTACTTCATCCAGCTGAATCTGATTCAGAGCCTCCTACAGCATTGAATCTGCCTTGGTGGAAGTTTTGGAGGCCATTTGGGAATGTTTGGATGCGGGAGGGAGGGCAGCTCTTATTTTGCTGGATCTCTCGGCAGCATTTGATGCTGTCACCCACTCTTTGTTGCTCTCCCGCCTTGAGGACATGGGGATTTCGGGTGCTGCCTTGAGCTGGCTTAAATACTTCTTAAAAGGGCGCAACAAACAAGTTAGCCCCCTTCTCTTTAATTTGTATGTCACCCCTCTGATCTATTTAGCTGAAGAGCTGGGAGCCAAAATTATAGCTTATGCTGATGACACTCAGCTGCTTTTTGCCTGGGGAAAATCTGACTGCTCCCGACTACTGGCCAAAAATTGCCTCGCAGCAGACTTTCAATGGCTTTCCCCAGCACAGCTCTAATGTAATGAGGGTAAGTCTGAAATTCTTCTCTTTGGGACCTTCTCTCCCCTGTCCAGAGACACTCTATGGCCAGCAGATTTTCCTTTGCCAGCCGCAACGGGGCAACCACCGAAGAATCTGGGGTCTGGTTTGAGGAGAATCTTTCCTTTTCCACCCAGATTAAGAAGGTAGCGGGGAACTGCTTTGGGCTACTTAAATCCCTTCGGAAATTCCTCCCTCTTCTCCCCAGAGCAGCTAAGGAAACAGTGACCAGGGCCTTGATGCTTTCGCAGCTCGATTATGCTAATGCGTTGTATGCCGGCCTGCTGGGTTATCTTCTTAATAAATTACAGGCTGTTGAAAATGCGGCTAGACTTATCTTTAACAGCCTGATGAGAAGCAGTGTTATACAGCATTTGTGATCACTTCACTGGCTACCTGTGGTTAATCGAGTCAGGTGTTAAAGCCCTGGCCCTGGTCCATCAGGCATTGCACGACTGCAGCCCCTGCTATCTACGGAAGAGGTTCAAAGTTCTATGTCCCCGCCAGACATCTTCGGTCATCTTCTCAGTTCCTGGCTCATACTCCTCGCTTCCGTCTTACCAGAGTGGAAGGCAGCTCACTCGCTGTCAGAGCCACCTCAGCCTGGAATTCACTCCCTTTGGCTCTGCACAGTATTCAAGAATTCTGTCAATTTAAAAAAACGGAAGACTAATCTTTTTATTTAAACGAATCTTCACATGTCTGTGCTCGCCTTCCCTTTCTCCAGTCTTGCGTCGGGACAATCCTCGGACTATCTGTCCGCGCTACAAGTGCAAATAACATAACATAACATAACATGAGGCTCGCTATCCTGTCTGTGGTTTTTCATACTGATGGATACGAGGCACATCTGCAAATTCGACAGGAAGAGGCACAAGAGTCGCAATTTCAGGAAGCAAATTAAATAAAAATCTATTAACAAACAACCGGACACCTCCCTCAATAGACAAATCCTGCCCACTGTAATCCAGAAATGTACCTTCAAACCGAGTGACGAAAAAATCAGACACACTCTCATCTTTCTTTGGTCGACAAGCCGACAATTTATCTCAATCTACCTTTCTCGGTCCAATGAGGGAATGCATATAAGTAATAATGCAGCCTGGCAATGCCAACATTTCCGCTCAGGGCTTATCACCTGGTTTTCTCTCCTGGTCCCATGCTTTAATTCAATCCCATGTACCTCCCAATTGCACAACATGATCTTGCCTAATCTCCAAATATCAACCGGAACCAATAAGCCAAAAAACATTTCAATATCAGCAAGAGTTATTACAGTGGGAGAGGCAGCTTCAGTCAATTCTCTATAATATGCATTAGAATTTTTTCTAGGGTCAGGCAAATGAATCTTAAGAGGAAAAACGTAACTTCTTTTCCATGGAGTATAAACCCGTTGCTCTTGAAACCGGGCCGCCACTGCCGCTCGAGTAACGTTACCACGGCCATCTGTTAATACCGGCAATTCTGGATGATATATGTGATGAACCTCTCTCATCGGAAACTGAGACACTAATCTGGGACTTTTCTCCTGTAGTCTTCCCCAATAATCTATTATTGTCATAAAATTAGCAAAAACATGTTCTGGCCCCAATTCACTTATATACACTCGATCGCTAATGTCATTTGAGGTGCTTCCGCTCCAAAATACTGTTGCCAAAGACCAATTAAAGTTGCGCACATATGTTTAAGGGCATGCTGCTGTATGAAGGGGTAAAAATCTCTCATAGTCATTCCGACATCCTCTACACTATAAATAGGATTACGGGCCCACTGGGCAGCCTCAATGGCTATTACCTGTTTCACATCATCTCCCACATCAGATCGCTCTAACGCTCCCATACGCTCCTTAAATTTCGACCAATCCCTATCCTTAAATCCACGTACCGGCGTCCTGCTACTTACTAATGTCGGAGGATGAAAGACCATAGTGGGAGAAGCAACAGAATTAACAGGCACTATCGTCGCTAATTGTTGTGTCGCATGAGAAAGAGCTGGTGAGAGGGATGCTGAGACAATAGGTGTGGCAGGGGTACTACCAGTCACAGTTGCCACAGACGGCAAAGAAACAGAAGGAAGAGGAGGAGCAAGGAGGAGTCAAAGCCCTAGAGACAGTGGAGGCAACTGTAAAGGGCTGCTGTGAGGGCACTGGAACAGTGGCATATATTCTTTGCGGAGCATATGTAGGCGGGGGCAGAGTATCTAACAATTCTTTCACAAAAGTGTCATCTTCTTCCTGAACCACATGCGATTTATCAATGTGTAATCGAAACCTCCTATCTTCACATTCAACACCCTTTTCCTGTTTTTCCCTGTCATATGCTACAGCCTTCTGAGTCAATGTCTGCATTTTTCCTAGCCAAGCCTCTTTTTCTGCTTTAATCGCTTCTGTCTAGCTGCTTTCTGCCATGTTCTGAGGGATTCAAATATAGACTGCCTACTTCGTCTCTTAAACAGCTGTGTTTGTAAATACTCAATCTTTTGTTCAGCGAAAGTTCATGTCAATGGCCACTGCAACTCGGCATTGTCCCTTGTATATTTGTGCCATAATGTACTAAACATAATAGGGCCAAGACCATGCTTCATATACATATTGAGATTCGGAATGCCTTCTGGAGGCGCCGGCTGAGCTTCCTCCAATCGAGAATCAGCTGAACAACAGCGACAGCACAAGGAAAACAACCTACTGAATCTAGGCATGTTTCAAAAGAAAACAAATGCACTATTTCTGCCTAGCAAAATAATTGCAAATGCTCTTATCCAAAATAAGGCCTTAGACCATACCAAATACAAACCAAAATGGTACCATATCCGCAAAGAACCAAAAAAAACTCCCCTGATATATGTAGGTCAAACAAATTTATTCTCCACTGTCGACTCCTCAGACCAAACGGTCAGATCTAAGGGTTTCGCCGTTCAGTACTCCATTTGGGATGACCACTGGGCGAGGCACCATCCGGCAGGACAGAAGAAGCAGCTGCGAGTACCAGGAACTCTTCGTGCAGGGATCCCTGATCCATCCATCTGATCTGCCGATGGCCTCTACCTCCCCCTGTCTGTGGAATGGGATTGGTCACTCACCCAAAAGAGTCCCTGTTCGGGCACCAACTGAAGGAAGTGGCCTGATATGGGTCACCCGGGTCACTCACAAACACCTTCTCAGCATTACATACCAAATAAAGAATCGGTCAGACAGTAGAGAATACAAACCAATAACAGTTTTATTCAAAGTACACTCAGAGCGGAGCCCTGTCGGCCCATTCACTAGGAGTACTGCTGAGGGACTGACATCAGTAAGCATAACACTACATTATGTACACTTCGAAACCAATGTAAGCATGCCTATCATTACAAAGGAGTAAGTTTAGATTTTGAGGCCAGGCACACCTGATCTACTTTTCAAGGTCACTCTGCTTGTACTGACACTAGACAAGTGGCAGAAGGCTTAGGTCTAAAGGAAAGGTATGCGCTAATAAGAGCAGTGCATTCATTTGTGTAACAGAACTCAGCTCCGAAGAAACATAACCTAGAGTGGGCAGTTTCTCGGAAATGGCAAAGTATTAGTTTTGATCGTGATACAAAATGGCGCCCTTACACAAAATGGCTGCGTGAATGCTAACTTACATAAAACAATTCTGAAGCATATTTTTCTATTCTAACAAAAGGAGGGTAGGGTCTGGTCCTGGTGCCAGGTTGATACATAAGCTGCCATGTGCTTAATAAACCCACTCTTGCTGAGACTTGTTTTTGATAGATGGCACAGCTTTTGCAATGCCAGCTAGTGCAATGCAGTGGTTTGCCGGCTTTCATAGCAGAATCAGTCAAAATACAGCTCACTGATGATTCATTTTGAATTGGGTGGCTCTCAGGTAAGATCCAAGCAATGAGCTGTTTGTATGTGCAGTTCCTGAACTTGTCACAAAACAAGGAAATTGTTTTACCTGCCAAGGTAGATATGTAATTCTTGATAAAAGACGCCACATGGCCAAAAAGATTCTTTTGAATGGGATTGGGGGAAATCATTCAGGTCCCCTGATCCAGGGGCTGAGCACCTATGTAGTGTAAGAACATCAGCATGCCTCTGGCACTGGGGAAATGGCACAATGATGTGCCTTCCATATGGAAATTAAAAATCAAATGTTTTACTGATTGGAATATTGTGGTAATGGGGGCTCTATTGGAAAGAGCAGGAAAATATATCAAATTCAAGTGCAAGACTTTTTCTCCAATATTTTAATGTTACCTCTGACTTTTTACTTATTTTATTTGGAGTCCATTTCACCCAGTGGTGACAGGTTCTAACAGCTTAGTATTAAATGACTGGTCATTAAGCACTAGCCACTACCTATTGCTTTACCCTATAACTTGATTCCAATACAGAATAGTTGATGTAGTCTACTACACTAGTTGAATGTTTGTCTTATGCACTTAGTTGAACAACACATTGTTAGATTGAAACCTTCCAGTAGACAGAACCTTTCCAGTGAATGTCAGTTTGATGTAATTACTCTAAAGTACAATGTGCACTACTCTTTACTATTACTCTCATTCGCTGACCAACAGAGCTACAAATGGGTTTTGGAAATAAAAAGGTGTGCCTTCTGCTTTTCATTGTTCTGACTAATGAAAAACATGTTTCAGTTTTAACTAGAAATAGAGCAGATGAGGCATTCATGAAACCTCAGTTCAGCTGTTACATGGAACTTCTAAACCACATCAATATTTTTCTTTTTATGTTTCACCAATTGACAGCTCTAGTTGTCAGTTAGATACATACAGACTCACAGTTGAGAAGTTTGAGTTTTTGGTCAGCCCCCTTCATCCATTCACCATAGGCATTTTTAGATTTGGCATTAGCCAAGTCCTTTTGATTTAACTAAAATTCAATGTATAACATAGTTACTTATAGGGAGTTACTTATAGGGGCTTTGAGCCAGTCCTCTTCATCCATTGGTCTTTCTTGAGTTATTCACATTTTTTTTCCACCCACTGCAACATTATACACGAGACAAAGGGTCATCCCAGATCAGTAATGGTTAGCTTTACTGTGAGTCACACCATGGTCCTTTTTCACAGTGAGCACATCCACACACAGAGTAGTTCCTATAAGTGTTAGGGGCTGCTATAGCAATGTGTGCTGTTTAAGACTAAAACTGTTTCTGATTTCAGCATTTTGTTTTTTTTTTGTTTTTAGATTGATGAAGACCCAGCAGATATCCCAACAACACAGTTTTGCAAAAACAATGACAAAGCAAAACAGACACTTTGTTTTTTCAGTTTTATATATTGCAAAATCGACATGAATGTATGGGAGCACTTTACATGAGCTCCAGTTACATTACACTAGGGCACATTCATGTTTTAGTCACGGAGATATTAAGTGACTTGTCCAAAATCACAGGAGGTTGAGTCAATGCCAAGACTCTCATTGACAACGTCAAAAGGCTGGCAGCCACCACTAGACCGATTGTTTTTTTCAGTGTTGTTTAGAAGATACCATTGCCTGGGTGGGTTAACTTAAAGACATGACTTTTCATAGAAGGTTACATAGAGATATAAACAGTCCTTGGTGATAACCTTTTTACTGTTCTGAACCCACCCTAATTTGGTGTCTCTGTGCCTTCCCCAAGCCACTCACTCCAACCCCACTGAATGATGCAGCCCTGCTGCTCCCTCATCTCACTATCTGCTGGCATGCATGTCTTTTTTACATTGCCATTGCTTTTTGAATTGGTTCACAAGCATTAAGGAAGCTTCATCTGTTCAGTCTCGAGTAAGCAGTTGTGCAGTTGAGAAAGTTCTTTTTTTCATTACCAGAAGTGCAGGTGGTGGGTCTTTAGTACATAACTTAATGTAGACTACATATTACTAGTTTTTTCACTTGTTTGATTTTGGGAAGTAGCTGCAGAGATGGAACATTTGGTGTACCGTATTGCTGGGAGGCACCTGGCAAAAGCCATGACATGATGTTGGTGAGGTCGAAGCCTACCAGACAGTGCAGCTGTCTGGTTTCCTAAAGACATCTTGGGGACATTCGGAAAGCTTCTCTAGAAATGCATTCCGCCCATTGGTCACCATTGGTTTGTGGTTTATAACTCACATTTGCTTGCTTTCTATTGCCTCACTTTACTTGTTTTAGACTGTTCAGCTTGAGTTCGTCCCTTCCTTGGAGCATAGCTTATTTACAAAGGCCCCTTGTATTCTTCCACCAGTGCTCCTTTCTGTAAAGAGGTCTTTAAATCTTGTTCTCAGCATTCAGAGACAGAGATCAAATGTCAGGTTCTGTATTCTAAGGGAGCCTGTTGTTTACTTGTCATATTATGACATCAAAGTGAGAGGATTTATGTGATAATCATACTGGGTACTGGGGGTGTGCTGGAGGAAGGTTTGACAATTCTGAAGTGCGGTGTAAACACATATTTTAATACGATCAAAACAAATCAATACACTAGTTGATGACATTTCCACCCCTTACCATTTGTGCACTGTATCCGTTTATCAGTAAAACTGTATGTCTGTGCAGATGTAATGGTCATTTCAATTATTACTATTATTAGCATTTATACAGCGCATAGCTACCCTCAGGCATGCCAGCGCTAGCAATCAGGCAGAGGACCAGTAGGACTTTATGGGGCTATTTGTGGGAAGAGCCAGGTCTTCAAGACTTTGCGAAAAGGCAGGATACTGGTTTCAGAGCAAATGTGTAAAGGCAAGGAGTTCCACAGTTTTGCCACATTATACACAAACGATCTACCTCCCACTTTTCTCCTTCTGATTTTGGGGACAGCTAGCAAATTAAGATTACTAGAGCAAAGCTCCCTCACGGTCGATAAGGAATGATGAAGGATTTGTTGATTTCCGGGCCTTTCCCCATACAGTCTTATGGGCAAGACACAAGGCCTTACATTTTGTTCTTTCCAAGATAGGTAGCCAGTATAAAGCTTCTAGAGCTGGCTTGGCTGATTGTGATCAAGGGATGACCAGAAGCATCCTGGCAGCAGAATTCTGAGTAACCTGGAGTTTCCTCAATGTCGCCTTCGGAGCTCCCAGGTAAAGGAAGTTACCATAATCTAGGCATGATAGAACTAAGGCTTCGACTAAGGTGCGTTTGGCAGTCAATGGCAACAGGGGAAGAATTTTCCGAAGGATCTGAGTATCCCAAAACAGACCCCTGTCACCTTCACTGCCTGGTGGACAAATTTGAGAGCACTGTCCAACCAAACACGCAAGCTCTTTATTTTGGTTTTGAGGGTCGGAGGAGGACCAAGGCACTTTGGCCAAATCTGGCCAAGGTCCATGTTAGAATGGTTCCCTAGCAGCATGAGTTCGATTTTACCTCCGTTAAGACGAAGGCAGGAATGCTCCATCCAAGAGGTGACCTTCTCTAAGCAGGTCTCAAAGTCCGAGGGAAAATTGTTTGTTCCATTAAGAATGATGACCAATTGTGTGTCATCCGTATAGGTCACAATCTTAATGTTATGAGGTAGAACAATTTTAGCCAATGGCCGCATATAAACATTAAAAAGTGTGGGGCTAAGTGAGGAGCCCTGCAGGACTCCACAGTTGAGTTCTAGTTTCTCAGAGGAAACATCCTTGGAAAAGACTTGAAAAGTTATCTTGTCAAGATAAGATTGTATCCACAAAAGCATCTTATCTTGAACCCCCAGCCTCTTAAGTCTCTCTGCCAGAATGGACAGGTTAACAGTGTCGAAGGCTGAGCTAAGATCAAGGAGGATTCTAGCAACTTCTCCTCCTTGATCCAGGATCTATTTAGAGTCCTCAACCACAGACAGAAGGGCGGTCTCAGTTCCTTGATTAGGACGGAAGGTCATCTGAGTTGTATGCAGAAGGTCATAACTTTCCAGAAAATTGGAGTTCACATATTTTTCTAAAGTTTTTACAATTGCTGGCAGCAGCGAGATTGGGCGATAATTGCCCAGATGTGTTGGGTCCATGCTTCGTTTTTTCAATAGAGCCCTGACCATAGCGTGTTCCAGTGGACCTAAGACAGATCCTAAGGACAAGGATATATTTACCATCTCCAGGATACTGGGAAAGATCGCATTTCCAGCCTTATGTAGAATGTATGGAGGAGCTGGATCTAAAGGGGAGCCTGATTTTATTTGGGTAAACATTTCTGTCAGTTTTTCTAGCTTCATGGCTGGGATTCTTTAAGCCAGACCTCTGGAATGCTTCCAGCCAGTTTAGAGTCGGCCAGATCACTCGGACAGGGTAGGTGTGGGAACGTGGTGTAAAGTTTTTTAATTTTGCCCTGAAAAAACTCTCCGAGTGCATTGCACTGTTTTGAGTAGATTTCTAGGTCCACATCATTCTTCGGGAACTCTAGGACATCCGGAGCTACCCGAAAAATGTCTCTCAAAGTATTAATGGCCGAGGTGATAATGCCTTCATAGTAGGTGGCCTGCACTTTTTTTATTTCTTTTTGATATATTTTTATGACTTCCCTATATTTTATTTTCCCTAGCTCCCTATAATCTTTCCTCCATTCCCTCTCAAGTCTCTTATATGTCTGCTTAAGTCTTCTCAACTTAGGGGAATACCATGGAGTCTATTTATCCCTCCTGTTGTAGTGGGGTTTGGTAGGTACAACCATGTCAAGTGCGGACTCAATCCAGCTATTAAAATTTGCCGAAGCTTCGGTAAGACTAGAGCTAGGCATGGGTTCAAGATTGTTGGGTGCTGTAATCCTAGAGTCCACCAGCAGTTTGTCCCAGTGGTGTGTTTTCATCCCACTGGCTGTAGTATAGGGAATATGCAAAGATGCTGATATATAAAATGGGATCGGGAAATGATCAGACCAAGGGATAGCCCTAGGTTCACACACCCATATTCCAGGATGGTTGCTGAAAATAGGGTCCAAGGTATGGCCTTTCACATGTGTGGGACCTATTACTTTTTGGGCAAGCTGGATGGCCAAGAGATCTTGAATAATCTCCATTGATTCTATCTTATTGGGGTCATCAAAGTGAATGTTAAAATCTCCTAACAGCGGAGTATGTGTTGTATGTAATAGCAGTGCGCTACCACAACATGCATACTCCACTTTACGCCACTGCACTCTATTCTGCACCACTCCACTCTATGGGACTCCACTCTGTGCCTCTACACTCTACTCCGCACCACTCCACTCTTTGCCACTGCACTCTACGCCTCTCTACTCGATATCTCTCTGCTCTATGGCAGTCTACACCACTCTTCCCTACTCTACTCTGCACCACTGTGCTGTTCTCCACTGCACTCTACACCACTTCAGTCTAGGCCACTCTACCCTATTCTGCCCTTATCCACTCATGCCTCCCTACTCTGCAACACGGCCCTCTGTACCACTGTACTTTACATTAACGACCTCTACTCTGTACCACTCCACTCTATGCCAATGCACTCTACGCCAACCAACTTTGCACCACTCTAATCTACTCTGCATCACTGCACTCTATGCCACTGAACTCTATGGCACTCTACTCTATGCCACTGCAGTTTATGTCTCTCTACCCCACTGCACTCTACCCTGCACCACTCCACTCTACCCTGCACCACTCCACTCTATGCCATTTCACTCTACTCTGAAACAATATATTCTACACCACTCTGCACCACTCCACTCTACACTGCACCACCCTACACCATTGCACTCTACCCCACTCTACTCTAGCCAGTGCACTCTATGCCACTGCACTCTACGCCAATGCGCCAATGTACAGTTTACTCAAAATCAATGCACTCTACGCTACTGCACACAATTCCAATCTACTCTTCACCACTGCACTTTAATGCCAATATACTCTACTCCACTGCACTGCACATTACTGCACTCTATGGCATTATGTTCTACTCTGCATCACTCTACTCTATGCCACTGCACTCTATACAAATGCCCTCTACACCAATCTACTCTACACCACTCAACTCTACGACACTCTACTCTGCAACATTGCACTCCCTGCTACTAAACTCTATGCCACTTGACTCTATGCCACTCGACTCTACACCCCTTTTCTCTAGAACACTCTAGTCTGCCACAGTGAACTCTCTGTCACTGAACTCTACGCCACTTTAATCTATACCAATGCACTCTACTCTGCATCACTCTACTCTATGCCACTCTACTGCACTCTACGTCAATGCACTATATGCCATTCTACTCTGCATCACTCCACTCTATGTCACTTCACTCCAAGCCACTGCACTCTAGGCCATTTAATTCTAAGCCACTGTAATCTACCCTGCACCACTGCATCCTACGCCACTGCACTCTACACTACTCTAGTCTTTGTCACTGTACTCTACACTACTGCCCTCTACCCAGAACAACTCCACTCTACCCTGAACCACTTAACTCTATGCACTTTACTGTACTCTGAAACAATGTACTCTAAACCACTGCACTGTTCTCCAATGCACTCTACACCACTTCAGTCTAGGCCACTCAACCCTACTCTGCCCCAATCCACTCTATGCCGCTCTACTCTGCAACACTGCCCTCTGTGCCACTGCACTTCACATTAATGAACTCTACTCCGTACCACTCCACTCTGCGCCAATCCACTTCATGCCACTCCACTCTATGCAACTGCAATCTAAGTTGCGCCACTCCATTCTGCATGACTCTAATCTGCACTACTCTATTCTATGCCACTGCACTGCACTCTATGCCACTGTACTCTATGCCAATGAAATCTACACCACTTTACTCAAATCCAATGCATTCTACATCACTGCACTCTATACCAATCTACTGTGCTCCACTGTACTCTACACCACTATACTCTGCAATACTCTACTCCACAGTACACTACTCCACTGCAATCTACACCACTCTAAGTCTACATTATCGCACTCTACACCACTCTATTCTTTATGCCACTGCTCGCTATGCCACTCTACTCTACACCACTTCTCTCTAGTCCACTTCACTCTATGAGTATGCACCCTGCACCACTCTACTCAACAGTACTGAAGTCTTCAACACTCTGCACCGCAAACCTGCACTTTCCACCTCTGAACTCTATACCACTCTACTCTGCACCACTGCACTCTGTGCCACTGGACCTATGCCACTGCATTCTACTTTACTACACTCTACTCTATGCCACTGCACTCTATGCTGCTGCACACTACCCTGAACCACTCCACTCTACGCCACTTCACTTTACTCTGAAAAAATGACTCTACATCATTTCACTTTGAACCACTCTACTCTATGCCACTGCACTCTATGACAAAATCCAGTGTATTATTGCACTCTATGCCACTGTACTCTACACTGCAATACTCTACTCTATATCACTGCACTCTGGGCCAATTCAGTCTGTGCTGTCCCACTCCGCTCTACGCAACTCTAATCTGCACCACTCCACTATACGCCACTCCACTCTATGCCAATGCACTCTATGCCAATCTACTCTGCATCACTGCACTTTATGACGCTATACTCTACTCTGCAACACTCTTCTCTACGCCACTGCACTCTATGCCACAGAGCTCTGTCACTCTACTCTACACCAATGCACTCTTCATCAATGCACTCTACGCCACTATACCCTACTCTGCAACACTCTTCTCTACACTACTGCTCTCTACAGCACTCTATTCCATGCCATTCTACTCTACACCAATGCACTCTATGCTGATGCACTCTATGCTAATGCACTCTATGCCAATCTATTTTACACCACTGCATGCTACTACACTCTACTCTGCAACACTACACTCTCCACCACTGAACTCTATGCCACTGCACTCTACTTTGCACCACTCTATGCTATGCCCCTCTACTGCACTCTACACCAATATACACTTTGGCACTACACTTTGCAGCACTGAGCTCTATGCCAATTCACTCTACGCCACTCTAATCTACTTTGCACCACTGTACTCTATGCTGGTGTACTCTACACCACTCTACTCCATGCCACTCCAGGCCACTCTGCTTTACACCTCTGCACCCTACCCTTTACAAGTCCACTGTAACCTTCACCACTCCATGCCACTTCAATCTACTCTGAAACAATCTACAAAATATCACTGCATTCTACGCCACTCTACTCCACTCTACACCGCTTCACTCTACGCCACTCCACTCTACATCAGTCTACTCCACATTACATCATTCCACACTACACCACTGCAATCTACACTGCACCACACCATTCTATGCCACTGCATTCTACATCACAATACTTTACGCTAATGCACTCTACAAAACCTTACTCAAACCAATGCACTCTATGCCAGTCTACTCTGCACCACTGCACTCTAGGCCACTGCACTCAAAGCCACTCAAATCCACTCTTTGACACTAGACTCTACGACACTCTACTCCACAATACTCCACTCTGACACTCTACTCCATTATACTTAGGCTGTCCGGTTTTAGGTTTAAACCTATAATAACTGGTAAAACCCCACTGAAAGAGAAATAGCCCTCACCAGTGAAAACATATAAACTGTAAAAAAACACCTGCACAACCACAAAATAAATGCCATTTAAAGAAAGAAAAAAGAGAATGAAAGAGTCATTTTTTTCTTCCTGAAGGGGCCAATTCAATGTAACATTGTTATACAAGCTAGCAGTAAGAAAGTCCGGGCTAACATTATCCTGCTTGAGTTTTGTTGTTTATGGATGTCACTAAAATATTGTTTCTTCTTCCTTTTGTTGTTTTCAGTTTTGTAGTCTTTGGTCTAAAGATGCAGGGGTTAGAATCATGTTTTAGGTCTTGTTTAATTATTTTATAAACTGTAGAGAATCAGGAAATATCAAAATCATATTTGATATTTTTGCAGTTTTTTTTTTTACAAAACGGAGCTCCACTAACAGGACCGAAGGGACAAGATCAGGCACAATTAGATTGTGATATGGTGCGTTTGGAAAAATCATTGCCTTGATAAAGCCCTCGGACAATTAGGCGTCACTGGGGAAACACGTGTTGGCTGTTTGTTTCTTCCTTTCTTCTCTCTGTGACCCTACTCACCCGCACTAAAAATAAAATCAAGATGACATCACTCCTAACACTACAAACTTGAGTGTATCTTTTTTCCTCTAAAAAAAACTCCGGCAAGCATGTTGAACCAGAAGCTCATGGGTGCAGCTCCTTGAGGAGAAAGTGCCAATCAGAAATTGGGTCCTGCCCTTGATGTAGCCACCCGTCAGATAGGATCCACCCATTCGCCTACAACTAACATATTTGATATTTTGGCTGCATTTGATTCTTTCACTGATAGGTAAAATGGCTGGTTTCATCAGAATGTTTCCTAATATGTGTCATCGCATTTACCCACAGTGAATGAGTTAAAACCCTTAATACATCAGCCCCCAGTTTCTATTGAGTCGGTATTGATAGTAGGCGAATTGCCAACATCTCAGGCTTTAAACATTAAATGCAAGGTATAGTGACAAGTATATGTGAAAAGAGCGCTATCCCCAAGCATGTGAGATAGTGGTTAAAAGAAACATGACTTTTGGAAAACATGGAATGCAGTGTCACTTGGAATGCTTTGCAAAAAAGGTTCTTTCCAAGTTCAACAAAGATTGGAGTGATATTGTTTGTATTTGCAGTGATTCAGCTACGTATCTGGAAAAGTTGTGTGCTGACCTGTCAAAATTGATACCTGAGCTGAAGTGCCTCCTTGTAAGAGATACTTGCCACTAGGTAGATGGTATGCCGAAAGCATCTTTACAATCTTCAGAGTTAATGAGGAATACTATTGACTTTTTAGTCCATTCTGGTGCACTGTTTTCTTATGCACAGGAACTAAAACGCAAATATTTATCATTTTGTGCGTTTTGTGGCATCAAAGAGTCATATCAACTGTGTCCCTTAGCTGATGGTTCTCAGTACAAGGGGCTATGAATGCTATATTATCCATGTGGCAACCGTTTACAGAAAATGTTTGCTGAGTGATGATGCCAAATGCAAGAAATGTGAGGATCTTTGGTCACATATTGATAGCGATGTGAAAAAAAGTAGACTCTACTGCATTTTTTTTAACTTTACAGGAAAACATAACTGCTGTAGTGGACATAATTAAAAAAACTGGAGTCTGAAAACACCCTTGTCTGCCAAGTGCTCAGCATAATTGGTGTAGATGTGAAACATCTCCTTGAGAGTAGGCTGGGCGACACCTTTAGTTACTTTGGCACTGCAACATGTTCCATGTTAGAGTGCTTGCCACTTGGCAAGCAAAGCAATGGTGAAGACCAATTCAGGAACATTTACAATGTATGTGAAATGTCTTGCAATGATGCATAGAAATGCCCCTTCACCACCAATGGCATTTAAAGTCAATGAAACCTCACTGTGGTACTCTGTTCTAGATCCCTTCCATAACAGGGAATTTCCTCCATAGTTTCAAAAGTCCTGCTTAATTTTTGATGGCTTCAATAACTCTAAGGGCATAGGTGCCCAGATCAGTGGAAATGTTGCAAAACCTGCCCAGAGAATCGCAAACTTCAAGTGAACTAGTTTTGGCATGGGGAGCTATGTCAGTGGCCAGAGTTAATACATTTTGTACTGGCTGTTTCTGCGTTGCCCATCTCAAGAGCCAATGCTGAGAGGGCCTTTTCACAGAATTTACATGGGAAGGAGAGAGCGAGGGCACATGACCAAAGGCTCCCTGAAGAAGTATTGTATGGTGAACTACAACAAGTTTAATTTGCAAAAATCTTTTTGGACCTCATATACACTATACTTACACTGTCTATATACCATGCACTATCAGTACAGAAAGCAAGCAATGATGTAAGCAAAATGTTCCATAAACACTGGAAAAACACTGTTTCTGTAGTTTTAATGGCGCGAAAAATGAGTAACCAATGATAACCACTGTTTTTCTAAGGTATTGAAATCACTTAAAAACACTGAAAAAAACCCACCAGAATTTACCAAAATAGAAACTGGAAAGAGGAAAACCGAATTATACTCTACTTCCACTCACCTCTCCGTACCTCCACTCTATGCCCCTTCACTCCATTCTACACTACTTGACTCCATGACACTATATTCTAGGCCACTGTTCTCTACATTATGCCACTCCACTCTACTTCACTCCATGCCACCCCACTCTAACATTTTACTTCACTCTATGCCACTCTACAACACTTTATGCCACTCTATGCCACTCCACACTGCAACACTCTTGTCCACTATATGCAACTCCATGACACTCTGCTTCACTCTATGACTCTCTACACAACTCATTCTACACTACTCCATGACACTCTCCTCCACTCCACTACTCCACTCTACACCGCTCCACTCTATGCCACTCAACTCTACGACACCATATGCCACTACACTCTACAACACTCTACTCCACCCTATGCTACTCAATCCTACTCCGCTCTAAGTCATTCCACTTTACTACACCACTCTCTGCCTCTCCACTTGATGACAATCTACTCCACTCTATGTCACTCTACTCCACTCTACACAACTCCCTCTATGCCACTCCGTGTTACTTTACTCCACTCTATGCTGATCTACCCTGCTCTTTGCCACTCCACTCCATGACAGTCTATGCCACACCACTCTGCGATATTCTACATCGCTCTATGACACTCTTCTCCACTTTATGCCACTCAGCTCTATGACACTCTTCTCCACTCTATGCCCTTTCACTTTACGACACTCCACTTTACACCACTCCATGACACTCCACTTCATTCCACACCACCTCACAACAATCGACTCTACTCGACGCTGTATTAAGACACTCTATGCCACTCGACTCAAGTCCACACCACACTCCTTTATGTCACTACGTTTTAGCTGTGCTGAACAGCATCCATGCTGGTTTATAACAGGTCGCAAACACATTGGCAAAGCCGTAGTAGTTTAGTTTATTAGTCAATCAAAACCATAAACAAAATCACACGGTTAAAAAGTACATAACAAATAAAAAGTAAAATGGATATAAAACAGGTATGTCATACAGCTAGTACAACCTCGACTCTTCACGCTACATACCATTTGCTTTCTTCAACTTTCCTTCCTAGAAATTTTAGTCAGGATACCAACACTAATCTATGTTAGGTAAAAAGTGACTAAACAGAAATCATTTCTTACCCTAATGTATAAAAAGTCAAGCTTTTTGCACAGATAACTAAAATGTCTCTCAAGTACAATAATATATAGAATTAAAATGCCTATAAGCAGTTCTAAGAAAGGTATGAATACGGTGTCAGATGGACTATAAAACCCACTATAAAAAACAATTGTACAAATATTCACATCATTAAAAATACAGAAATAGATAAAGTAATTATATGATTCTAATGGGATAGGGAACTACTAGTTTTAGTCCCTAGCAGCCCGTCCTTCACAGTTACTGTGCGTGCTCGGTTAACATTAAGGGTTTCCGAGTTATCACAATTTAGGATTACATTCAGGGACCACCTCCAGATTACACATCACATATCCTGTTAGCTGATAATTTTCTTAAAACAGATCAATAAATGAGTCAGTCTAATGTTCAGCATGGTGTTGATTGGGTCCATGGACTCCCCCAGTGCATACCTGCAGGACCTAATTCCCCGTTCCAGGAACTCCCGTCTTAATAGAACTTCGTTGAACCATCAAAGAGGGACAAACACGGACAATGTGAAGCAGAGATTAAGGCCCCTGGTGGCATAGACGACAAGACTGGTCTTCACTTTGACCGGTCATCCTCCATTTTGGCATGAGGTCTAGCATGGGTATTTCTCCAAATCTCAGGGCCAAAAACGACTGTTTGATCTTCCAGTGGTAAGGCCCAGCTAGCAAGGCTGATTCCCTTAAAGTGGAATATGATTTCAACAACAGCCACTCGTGGCGACGTTTTGACAGGATATCTTTGTCTGCCATCCAACTTTGCAATTTTGTAGATTTATTTATGAGCTGCTTAAAGATTTGCCTAGAAATATTAGAGTTCCAAAGGTCACCCAGATCAAGCGTCTTAATGCTGTTTTCTAAAAATGTCTTGTAAGCACATTTGCCCTTTTGCAAGTTAATTTCAGTCCAGACTAGATTTTCCAGAGTGTCTTCTGCTGCTGCTCACAAGTTATAACATAGCTTTACAAACGCCGCTGGCCTAGCGAGTGTCTGTTTTGTAAGCAGAAATTCTTGCCGGATTTGCGCTGGAGAAGCCGACTTGGGAGCCTAAAAATTTATTTATATGCTCTTATCATCAGTTTTTCTAACAAAAGAGCATCATTGCCCAACATAATCTCCATTCCATATGCAAGGGTTGGCAACAGTTTGGCTTTCAGAACTGATCCCATGGACTTTAGATCGTGACCTTTAATAGAACTGGCCAGTGACGAGAAGCCGTAATTAAGGGCCTGCACTTTCGCCCTAATCGCCTTCTTCTGGGAAACAAAGTAGGAATTTGCATCTATTTTCACTACTAGGTATATGAGTTTCACTCCTAGGTATAGGAGTTTCACCTCCTCAATTCTGCTTCCGTTAATAACCAATTTTCGATTTGTCTTGACGGGACGATTGCCCACCATCACACTTGTGTTTGAAAAATGTATTTCCAGGCTGTTCTTTTCAGTGTAAGCTCCCAGAGAGTTGAGCAGTCTTTGGAGTCCTATCCGGGTGATGCTGAACAACACCAGGTCATCTGCATAGAGGATATGTGAGAATTGTTTACCTCCTACAGACGGAGTGTGGGCAATCTGTTCGTCAAGCTCAGTGGAAAGATCTGCCAAAAATAGGTTGAAAAGGAAGGGGGCTAGGACACAGCTCTGTTTTATGCCTAAAGTTGTTTGGACCTTCCTTGATACGCAAGAGCCATCTCCGATTTTGATTTTGACCCAGGTGTCGGAATATACAAGTCTAATTGCTTGTAAGATGCTTGATGGGATGCCCCATTGCTGAAGCTTAGCCCATGATTTTTCCGGAGAGACACCATCAAAAGCTGCTTTAAAATCAACAAAGCACAAGTAAAGGGGTGTACCAGTTGCTTTCGCTCTGTTCCTGATTAGGCTCAGGGCCATAAGATTGGTTAAAGTACCTTGGCCCCTTAGGAAGCCAGTTTGATTTAGGGGAATTCTTCAATTGCCATGTGCCCAGAATTCCAGATTGTGGAGTATTAACGTTGAAAAATATTTTACCTCAAGATCCATCAGCGCTATTAGCCTATAGTTGTTAGGCAAACAGGCCAGGCCTTTTTTGACAAATGGGATGAAGGATGGAGCCCCTCCAGCTATCGGGAATAATGTTGTTTTCCAAAAATGAAATTGAACATTGATGCTAGAAAAACAGCCCATGTTTGGGAAAAAAGTTTGAATAAAGCCTGTGGTAACCCATTTGGATCTGGGGCACAGTCGGCCAGGGACTTTTTGATGACCATCTCTATTTCAGCTGCTGTGATTTTCCGTTGTACCACAGAGGTTTTATTTGGGGAGAATGTACTAGCGGGATGAATCAAATCACTCTTGAAATGTGACTTTAAATAATTTACCCAGTCTGTCTTACTGATATTGGCATTATTTGCAGCTGCAGAGCCTTTCTCGTTCCGATTTATTATATTCCAAAATCTTTTCGAGTCATGCGTATTGGAGGCATGTTGTAACTGGGCCCATAGTGTTTCCTGTTTTGCTTGTTTGTACTTCTAGATCTATTTTTTTAGCTGCCGTCTTTCATTACGAAACTGTTGTAGTAGGTAATGGTCTCCTGGATGTTGGCGTACTTGCTGAAAGAGTCTGCATGTTTTTCCTTTCTCATGTTCCGAATTTGAACAGGCAGAATTAATGATTTGCCATGATCAAGTCGAATTCCCTTCTTGTGACTCCTCTCATTTTGGGTTTTAGTCCTAATATTAGCGAGGGTCTCCCAAGTCGTTATTGGATTAAACTCACATTGGGCTACGTTCTATAGACTTGTGACTCCGTCCTGCGCTAATGACTTGATGGAGCCGGGGCTCCACTTCAGGCGTTTCAGATTTTCTGAGTATGTTTCTCCCAACAATGTACGAAAAGCCTCAAGTTTGCCCAGGGATGTGTTCACGTTGATTACTTGAGGGTTGTGGTCAATTTCCTCTATGACATATCCTATAATCACAGTCCTGATGGTAAAGGGGCATTGAAACTAGAGTATTGAAACAACAGTCTATGATTGAGAACGTGTTGCCACAAACCCTTGACCAGCCAGGTGGAATATCAGATGGTTTCCTGTCATTTAATACCAGCAGGCCCAATAGTTCACAGGCTTTTATGAGTTCCTCACCTGAGTTATCCCTCCGTAAGATTGTTGGCATTGCTTGTTCTGGGAGGGAGACCACTGCATCGCTATGTTCTTCAGAAGGAAAATGAAAAAGGTTGAGGTTAGGTCACCGAAAACTAGCCATTGTGCCTTGTTGTGGCTATCTTTTAACTGGGATAGATGAGCTGCTATTCTCCTGGAAGATATGGCTTTCTGCGATGATAATTGATTCTTTGTGGTTACTGTCCCGACCTTCCAGATTTATTACCAGCATATTTGGGTGGTCAACATACACTTCCACTGTTTCAAGAATTATGTTTGTATTTGTATAAATTGCCAGACCCACGTTTGCCCTCCCATATGCACTCTTTCTTTCAGCTAATTTTGTGTATTCCTTGTAGTAGTAGTAGTAGTAGTAGTATAAGGCTTTATTTTGATAAAAACATATCTTAAAAGCGTGGCATTATACAATAATTTAACATCACAAAAGATAATTGAATACACATATTGCAAATAGAATAAAAAGTACTATACAAAAGAGATAAAAGACTGCATAAGCTTGGGTATAAAATCTCAAGTTAAATGTTATCACTGAGCCTTTTGGATCTGATGGACCAAGCCCATCTTAAAAATTTCGTACAGTCCACATACATACAGCAACCGAGTATCCGACATCAAAATGAGCAATGCTACAATGTGATGTCTAGTTCCCAATTCTTTACATAATGGTTTTAACCAACAATTCCTCTGTGATTTGTATGCCGGGCATGCGAACAAGATATGTGCAACGGATTCTACTCTGGACTCACAGATAGGGCAAAAGGGAGACGTTTGGAATGGAACTTTCCAGCGGGCAGTCAGTTTGCGGACTGGAAGGGTTCCAACCCTGAATCTAAAATACAAAGCCCTATCAACGGGTTTCAGAATAATATCAAGGTAGGGTTCCCGGAATGGCACATCCTTCATCCTCAGGAAGTCATCTGTTAGTCTGCCAAGTTTGGGATCAGATATTCCTTGTAGCCAATGAGAGGGATAGAAGACTGCGCCCAAGTTTCCTGGAACATTAAGATGTCAAAGGTTCACAGGAAACCTGTGAAACCTGGGTCTGAAAGTTTTGTCTGTAAGCCGTTAATGTTCCATGAGCACACTTTCAGGCCGCTCTGAGTTATTTTTGGTGGACTTCCCTCACATCAGTCTTTGGCATTCCTGGCTCGAGACAATGCCTGCGGTACCCAACTCCAAGAGGATTGCAATGCCAATAGCCCTAGCATAGGCAAGAGCTATTGCCTTTGCCAATGCTTGTTTTCATCTTCAATACTTGTTGCACGCCCTGCAGAGCTGGGGTGAATGGAGAAAAGTGGAAGTCTGAGACAGGAGTGCATTGAATTGGGGCATTATTGTTTTGAAGCACGTTGTAGCAATGTTTTTGAATGTCCCTAACAAAAATTTCTGTAAGTTGGAGGAGGCAGCAGATGTTGTCTGTGTTTTAAGATGCTTACATAATCGACTGTCAGCGGCCAGTAATAAATACATTACCAAAATTCATGTGCGAGTGGATGTGGTACGGTGTTATCTGTAAGAGGTGTGTTGCTGCATACTGTGTAAAAGTAGAAACGAGTGTACAGAGCTGAGTAGGCAAAGAAAGTAAAATAACATGCTGCAGGGAACATCACAGAATGCTAGTCAGAGGAGTGCCACACTTGTCTATTGTGGTATCTTTAGGCCTAGCACTAGCCAAGACCTTTTAATTTTACTAAAATTGTATGCATAATATATTTACTTATAGGGGCTTTCAGTCAGCCCTCTTTATCCATTGAACAGTTGTTGTGTTGTTCGCATATTTCTTCTGCCCACTACAGCATACAGCATGGGGCAATGTGCCAGCTCATTTCAACTATAGGCTAACTTCACTGGGAGTGACGGTATTCTAGTCTTTCACAAGAAGCACATATACAGACTACCTTCAGTGCCAGTGATTACCATGGCAATGTCTGTTTCTAGAGCGAAGAAATAATATAGCTTTTTGCCAATTTTGTTTTATTTTTTATTGTTGAAGACCCAACAGCTCCTCCAACAATAACGTTTTACAAAAACCATGACAAAACAAGCAGTGGCAAAGCCAAAGGCTTCAGTCAACACATCTTTTAGCTTGCTGGTGATTGCTGTGGTTCTTTTACAGTGTAGGTTTGTTACTCTTTACCCTAAACTGTACAATTTGCAGGAGAGATAAAGATGTTTATTACCAGTAAACATCACTGTGGGGTGGGGGGACATGAAGGGGTAGGAACCCAGCGATTCATTCACGAAACTGGGTTCCACATCAGGCTTGCGCTGTTCACCCGGCCTATCTGCATGTAATGTTGAAGCCTGAATGAATGCCATGTAATATGCATCTTACCAGGCTCTGTATGATCCTCGTTTTGAGATCACTGTCTTGCGGATGGCCATATAACTGTTGGTTTGCCAGAGATGCCTTTGATGAGTCACTAAACTGATCTCTGACGAAAAATTGCCCATGAATCTCACAGTGCACCTTCGGGATGTTTCAACCATTTGTCTCAGAAAACTGAACCTTCCCCTTATTCTGAATGGGCTTTGCAGAGCCCAAATGTGTACTGCTAGGAGGTTGGGAATAGTAAATTATATTTTGCTCTTTAACCGTAAGCAGACAATACAGAACAAATACCTCCAGCAGTGGCTCATCTTAAGGGGAATAAGGGCACTGGGTCTGGTGGCTTAGTAGAGAATGCGTCCACTGTACGGGCCTGTGTTTTATACAGAATCAGGGAGTGTCAAATGTGTTATGTCTCTGGGAGTCAAAAGGTGCATGTTGTCACTCCCGCTAACCCAGGTGTGGCGGTCAAGTATGAGCCAACCAGTTCCATGAACCTTTCACTCCATCAGGCAAAGCCTTTTAATCCGTTTTCATTCATCTATTAATAGGTTTTTCTTTCAGGGGTATTCTTTTATGTAGCCAACAGGATGACTGAGTGAAAGAAAAGTTCATAACATAACGTGTATTTGTAAATTGCAAGCCAGCCCACCTCAGTATCCACCAAACGGCACGCAGTGAGTTGTATATCCGCTTGCACCACCATACAAACATCAAAATTCACAGTGGAAAGCAGTGGGTCAACACCCATGCACCCTTAAGAGGAGGAGCTGCTGCCATACTATCCCACTGCTTTATAAACCTTCCTTTCTCACTAAATTAATTTGCATTAAAATGCACTATTTACCAAGCTGTTAACAATTTTTTTTCTGTAGGAGAATCCCAAAGACCCCACATTTGACTTTTAGGTTTGCTTGCTTTGTTCGCTACATAAAAGTCGCACCCAGCTTTTACGCCCGCCACTTTCAAATGTCACCAGGCACCAGTGAATGCCTCTAGTTTATACTCCACACTTCATCCATTCATCCTCACATTCTCATGCACCTTTTACTCGATTTATGCATTTAATCACCTCCTCACTCCCATTCAATCATTACCTATCCTCTAATCTTATTTATTCAACTATCTATCCCCTTACACACATTCATTTGTTCATCCAACCATTTTCTCATCTTCAGATACTTCACTGTGAGCCTCCTTTAACACCAAGGCTCTTGAAGAGCTTTTAGCTAGGTTAGGAGAGATTGGTGTTAGGGGACGACACCCATCTCACGCAACCAAGAGGGAAAATCGATACTTAGGGGCCGATTCCGATCCGGTAAAAAGCGCTCCGAATAGTCGTTCGGAGCGTTTTTCCCATACGAATCGTACCCTGCAACGGTACGATTCGTACCAGGAGCCGTACTCCGTACAAGTCGTACAGAGACCGTACGACTCTAATCTCCGTACAATTCTCCCTCGGAACCCGCTGTACGCGACATCGCGGCTGCTTTTTACGACCCAGCAAGTACGATATGTGTCGGGGACGCACCGTACGACCCTTTTTTTACGGGAGCTGAAAACAGCCGTAAAAGCAGAGTTCGCGCCGAAACAGGTACGGAACGCCCCTCCCCCCGGATACGGTGCGTACCCCCCATGATCGCAGGGTATGGCGCGTACCCCTGCGATCATGGGGTGTACGCGCCGTATACCCAGCATACATGAGGTACGCACCGTACCCCATGTACGCTGCGTGTACGCTGGGTATCCCATGTACGCTGGGTGTACGGCACATAGCCCCCATGATCGCAGGGGTATGCGCCGTACCCCTGCGATCATGGGGGTACGCGCCGTACGATGTGTATGTGATTGTGCGCTTTTCCGTACAAATCGTCCTTACCTGACGTGGACCGTACGAATCGCGTCCTGATACCCCGGTCCGGATCGTACTCGTCGGGTCCTAAGGCGTGTGTACGAGTCGTACGGAGACGGCTCCGGATGCGAATCGTACGGCAGGTAATTTTACCGGATTGGAATCTGCCCCATAGAGTGAAAATCAATTCAGACATGTCTGAAGTTCAAGTTAAGCATGGAGTTTCCCAAGGATCCTCACTAGATCCCCCACTAGATCTGACCCGATTTATTATGTATATGACCCCTCTTGCTCTGCTAAAATGGTTTCCCGTTTTTGACATATGCAGATGATAGGCAGTTGGTGTTATGACTAGATGGAAATAATAAGCAGAACAGCTCCTCTTTCAAAGAGTGTATCTCTGCTACTGCAAATTAGGCGCACAAAAATACTCTGGAATTGAACTCAAATAAAATGGAATTCTTGATTTTTGCCCTAATTAATCATCTTTTTCGGATAACTGGTCACACAGTGACCTGAGTTCTCCATTAGCTCGTCAAATGGACTGAAAAATCTGGGGGCCCAGTTTGATAAGATACTTACTTTTAAATACCAAGGACTATATTTTCCTTTTAAAGCTTTGAAGAAAACATTTGTATCCTTGAGGAGGGTAGAAGAAGAATAACGCAAACTCCAACTTTAACAATGTTGGATTACTGCAATATTCTATATTTAGGAACAACAAAAAGTTATCTAGTAAAGTTACAGCTCGTGCAAAATGCAGTGTGCCATTTAATATATAGGCTGAAGAGAAATATTCTACATATAGAAAGAACTTACACTGGTTACGCAGTTGAAGAGAGGATCAGGTACACTAGGCAGTCTACAAAAGAGGCCCTACAGACCAACAAGAGAAATTTCAATGGTAGTCTTCCTGCCTTACACTTCGATCATTACAAGTGCACAAATTGGTTGTAGCTGGGGATTATCAATCCAGTATGGATGGTCTGCATTTGGTTATCTTGCAGCTACATATGGAACACACTCACCCAGGGGCTAAAAGAAATTTGGCATCCTCACCTCTTTTGGAAAACTTTAAAAAAACAGTTTTTGATAAATTAGTCCTGGAGATATGTGCAATAGGTTCTGATTAATGTCCATGCCAGGATGCTATTTCTGAGTAACAGTTGCGCCCTTGAAGATACTTTAACATAACATAACATGCATGGTGCTATCTTGTAATGCTCTTCTTACTTTTTTGTTTAAATCTGTTTTTATTACTTTAAAAGGGTTACATCTGCATGAAAGACAACATACATTGTATAAAGTCAACCATAGTTAGAACCTTCTATCAATACCAATTAGTCATTGTGTATGAGGCGGGAGTGTTCGAATGTGTATGTTGGTGACATTATTGTCTCAGTTCCATATGAAACCTCAGAAGGCATGTCATGTCAGTGAAGATAGAAGCCATCACTCATCAGTAACGTGGTTCCAAATGTATATTGTACAAACGTTTACAGGTCATTCATCTCGGGCAAGTGCACAGATGTTATAGATAATACAAACAATAACTCAAAACCAACAACAGCAGCTTAGTCCGACTTCTGGTTGTACACTCCATGTTTTGTCCCCCCTACCTCCTCCCCTTACCCCCC
Organism: Lissotriton helveticus; assembly: GCF_964261635.1. Lineage (NCBI taxonomy): Eukaryota > Metazoa > Chordata > Amphibia > Caudata > Salamandridae > Lissotriton > Lissotriton helveticus. Next base: position 866,006,530 of record NC_136057.1, on the reverse strand, counting down.
CTGAAACTCTCGCCCCATCCAGTAGCTCTCCATAGGTCGGCAACTCCACCCACCGCACACATCTGTGCCCATCCTGAGTGTCATTTGGTGTATATGTACCTATATGGTGTAGCAGGGATTCACTGACACCTGTCACCAAAGGTGGGAATAACTCTCTCGCCCTCAGGTCGCCCCTTGGGGCTGTCCCCGTCAATGTGCATCAAGGCCTGAAGCAGATCCTCCCATTGTGTTGCTATAGGTGTCTTCCGTAGGCCCAGCGTTTCCTCCCGCAGGATGGCGATTCTGCTTAGGCCCATGCTAGGAGCGAGTACCTCCATGCCCTTATGTGCGGTGGGTCCTGCGCCTTCCATCTCATTGTTAGGAGCCGCTCGCAACCCCCAACCCCAAGTCAAGGAAATAAGAGGAGACTTTTGTGGCTAGGGTCCTGCTGAAGTGATGTAACAAGTAAGTAGACCATTCAAAGGGTATGTTGCGGCCCGTGCATGTATATAACGCCTCACCAACAGCCTGCCAATAGGTGTGTTGCTTGCAACAGCTCCACAGCATGTGTACCAGCCCAACCCCTGGCTCCGCACAGTGGGGACAAATCACGTTCGCGCGATGAAAATACCTATTGATCTTCTTGGGTGTGAGGTATGCTCTGTGGACTATGAACAATTGTATTTGTCGGAACCGCATGTTTCTGGGAATGCGTGTTGGGCTTTTTAGTATCTTTTCCCACTCCCAGTCCTCCAGCTGCCGCTCCAAGTCTTCCTCCCATCTGCAGCGAAGTGGGTCCAGACTTATCGCAGCGTGTGTACGAAGGGATGCCGCAAAACATTGTATCAAGTTCCTGCCACGGCTCATAACGTGAAGGTACTGTATGGTAAGGTGTTAACTCGGCTCTTCTTTCATGTCCCCCCATGTAGAAGCTAGTGTTGTAATCAGTGAGTGGTGTCGTAGGAATTGTCCTGGCGGTAGCCCCATTTCTTCGACTACGGGATTCATATGGTATGAGCGTGTCATCCCGATATAAGTCTCCCAGGGTCTCTATGTCAACTTCGTGCCATTCCGTGAGTTCAAGAGGTGTGAGAACCCCAGGCCCGCTGGGGAACCCACTAGTGGTATGGCTGGTATACACTCAAAATATCGAGTTTTTAAGATCGAGTTACATTAATATCGAGTTCAAAATATAGAATGGACACAATATCGAATGGACAGAATATAGACTACAAAAATATGGAATAGAATAGCATTAATATCAAATCAAAAATATAGAATAGGCAAAATATCGAATGGACAGAATATAGACAACAAAAATATAGAATGGACAGAATATAGACAACAAAAATATCGAATTTGAGGTAAGTTATTATTAATTTTTTTAAGTATTTTTTATGTTAGTATATGTGTGAAAAGTGTATACTTATTTTATAATTTATTTTAATTACTTAATTTTATGGTATTTAATTTTTGCGTAATATAATTCTGTAGCAGGTTGTGGGTTTATAGGGGAATAGGGTGGGAAGTAAATATGTTAATTTATTGATTGGTATTTATTTTGAATTAATTGTTTATTAATTATGAATTGGTAATTAATTTAAATATAATTGGTAATTATTTTAATTAATTAATTAATTGATAATTATGTTAATTTATTAATGTATTTTCTGTAGCGGGTTGTGGCTTTATAGGGGAATAGGGTGGGAAGTAATTTAAATATAATTATTTAAATTTTTCAATGTATTTATTGGTATTTATTTTGAATTGATTGATATTTAAATTTTTAATTGGTAATTAATTAAAATATAATTGGTAATTAATTTTAATTAATTGATTCATTGATAATTATGTAAATTGTATTAATGTATTTTCTGTAGCAGGTTGTGGGTTCATAGGGGAATAGGGTGGGAAGAAATGTAATTATAGTTAATTACATTTTTTAAATTTATTTATTGGTATTTATTTTGAAATAATTGATATTTACATTTTTTATTGGTAATTAATTAAAATATAATTGGTAATTAACTGTAATTAATAGTTTAATAGATAATTATGTTAATTTTATTAATGTATTTTCTGTAGTGGGTTGTGGGTTTACAGGGGGATAGGGTGGGAAGTAATTTAATTGTAATTAATTAAATATTGTTATTTATTTATTGGTTTTGTTTTGCTGGAATTTTTTATATTTTTTTAATTGTTAATTAATTAATTGTTAATTGGTAAATTATTTGTATTAATAGGTAATTATTTGTAATAATTATTTTTTTTGTATTTTTAATTGATTAATTATTATATTATATAAAATTGTTAATTACCTTTAATTAATTTTTATTTGGTATTAATATTTAATTTATTTTTATTCTTATATGAAGTATTTACTTTCCCTACTGTTGCACTCTCTGGAGTGTGAATATTAATTTTTACCCCTATGCTATCCAACGCTTTCCGTACTGTTGCACTCACTGGAGTGGGAATAGTAATTTTTACCCCTACGCTATCCAATGCTTTCCCTACTGTTGCACTCTTTGGAGTGGGAATAGTAATTTTTACCCCTACGCTATCCAACGCTTTCCCTACTGTTGCACTCACTGGAGTGAGAATAAATTTTACCCCCACGCTATCCAACACTTTCCCTGGTGTTACACTCACTGGAGTGGGAATAGTAATTTTTACCCCTACGCTATCCAACGCTTTCTCTACTGTTGTATTTACTGGAGTGGTAATAGTAAATGTTACTCTCCTGCTATCCTATGGTAAAAATATAGTATATTTTTTATTAACATGTTAATATATCTATATGTGTTTAAAAATATAATTGTATGTTTATTTATTTTCAACTTAAATTAATTATTTATTATTATTAAGGTTATTTAAGTATTTTAAGTATGTTTAAGTTAATTATATTTATTATTTCATTACTTTTACATTACTTTTAAGATATTTTAAAAATTCGATATTTTGACTAGCTATATTTTGCTACATCGATATTTATGACATCGATATTATGTCAGTGATCCGTATGGCCGGTGCGTAGTTGACTAGTTCTCTAGTGAGGTATAGACAGCGGCGGTAGCATTTGTGAGCCACTGCCAGAAGGAGCGGGCGGTGTTGGATCCTTAGAGGCTGGGTGAAAAAGTCTGGTAATATAGTCCAGAGAGAGGGGGGGCAATGGCCGCCGTTGCTTCGCGGCCTCTATCTGCAAGCCAGCAAGCTATCCACTGCAATTGTGCAGCCAAATAGTAGTGTTCGCAACAAGGCGTGCGAGGCTCCCCTGATCTGTGGGCAAGTATAACTTTGCCAATGCTATTCTGTGACACGCATTACCCCAGAGGAAGTCTCTAAGCAGCTTAGTGAGTGCGTTAAAGAAGGCCGCAAGGACATACAGTGGTAGGTTAGCGAAGTAGTACAGGAGACGAGGGAGGAAAACCATCTTGGACAGTGCCACCCTGCCAGTGACCGTAAGCGGGAGCATTTTTCCAAAAATGCATTTGTGACTTGATGGCTGTCACCGCACGTCCCAGGTTGCCATCAAAGAGGTCAGCCGGGTGGTGGTATATCTGGATTCCTAGGTAGCGGAACGTAGCAGCCTTCCACTGCACCCTTCTACCCTCCAGAACATAGCCCGGATCTTGAGTATCCTCCCCAAATGCGTAAAGACAGGATTTACTCAAAGTCCTGAGAGGGCAGCAAAGTCACGTAATATATGCACTAGTTGAGCTGGTATATTTTCTACATCTCTCATGAAAACGAGGAGTTTGTCCTTGTACAATGATACCTGGTGTGTTTCATCCCCCAGGGGTATTCTGTCTTCTAGATTGCTCGCAAAGCAGCTGCCAAGGGTTCGATTGCAAGCGCGAACAGGAGGGGCGACAGTGGGCATCCCTGCCTGGTTCCCCTGCGTATTGGAATGGCATCAGAGATGTATGTCCCAAGCCGCACCCGGACTGTGGGATTTTTGTACAATAGATCAACCATCTGGAGATATCCCCAACCCAGCTCATAACGCAGCAGCACTGTCGCAAGGTAACTCCACTCCAGACAGTCAAAAGACTTCTCGAGGTCCAACACAAGCCATCCTGCCCTAGGCAACTCCCTCCGACTGTCCGACACCACTCAAAAGAACCTCCGCAAATTCAGTGATATACTGCGCTTGGGTACAAATCCATTTTGGTCGTTGTGGACCAGTTCGAGGACCACCGGTGCCAGTAACTTAGCAAATATTTTGTAATCCACATTAAGGAGTGCCAGGGGTTTGTATGAACCCAAGTTTTCGGGGTCCTATCCGATTTGAGCAGGGACACCAGGTAGGTCTTGCGCATCGACAGGGGCAGTGTGTGACCTTCTAGGGCTGTGAAGTAGAGCGTGTGCAGGCGTTTTCCCGCATGCCATGGACCCAATCGCCTCCCCGATTTCCTCTAGAGTGAGGGGACCATTGAGTGCCTCTTGGTGTGCTCTCAAGGCCATGGGCAGCTGAATAGGTGCTAAAAAATCTCTCCAGATCGGGTTCGGAGCAATGCCTTTTGGATTGGTACAGTTGTGCATAATGATCTGACATCACTTTGTGTATTTCTCGTTGTCTGTATACCAGGGTTCGTATGGCTCTAATTGGGGTGTGTTTACTCTCTTGTTTCAGCAGCCAGGCCAGTAGTTGGCCCGCTCTGTCTGCTTTAGCGTGTGTGCGAGCCGTATGGGCAGTGTAGTTGTGGCATCTCAATCGTTCCATGAGGTCCGCATGTTGCATCCTAAGGTTCTCTAGTTGGCATGATTGTCCACACCTACCATCCCCCTCTCGCTATTACTGGAGTAATTGCGATTCTATGCGAGTGAGCCCCAAAGTCAGTTGTTTACGTATATTCCACTTGGCACGAGACAGTGCCCCCTGACAGCGATTTTTTGGGCATCCCTTTCCACCTGTGCGGAACTCACCGTCCCCTCGTTATGCTCAAAATACTCTAGGACAGCCGACTCCAGGGATGCATGGAATTCTGGGTCTTCAGTGCAGATGCCTGGAGGCGCAAGATAGGTATGGGAGGGCGACCAAGTTCCCAATTCAGGGGTAGCCTTAAGGGGTTATGGTCAGAATGTGTCCTTCCCAGGTATTCCACCACCTCAACCAGGGGGATTAGTGACTGTGTGCCCACCATCCTATCCAGTCGCACATGCAAGTCATGTACTGCAGAGCAATAGGAGTAGATACGCTCAGTAGGATGTAAGACACGCCATATGTACAGTACTGCCCAGTGTGATAGCCAGTCTGCGAGCGCCTGCGCATTCAACACTGTTGTCATTGTCCAGAGGGGCGGGAAAGATCTGTGTGCACATCGAGTACCGAGTTGAAATCCCCACCCAGTAGCCAGGGGAGTCCAACGTAGGGGGTCAGCATTACGTAGAACTGCACCAGGAATGAGGGTTTCTTGTAATAGGTCAATTGCGGCAGAGTGTCTCTGGAGGTATGCAAAGAAAGCGATGCGTAAGTGTGTACATGCCATGTATGTTCCATGTGATTATGTCAACCCGTGTCATCGCTGAGGATGTTGAAAGACAGGGGCGCCAAGGACGGGGACCCTCGCCGGGAGCGGAGGCCAGGGACATGTATGAGCGTGTTGGAGTGCTGCATCGGAAACAACAGCAGTAAACGAACTGTGAACATCATAACATCTGGGGCGGGCATTTCACAATGGCCGTCCAAACTTCTGTAACAGTTGATTATTACGAACTAGGTCAATGTGTTGCCTATTGGGGTGTGCGTGTTAGTGGTATTGTATTTTAGCAATCCCCTTATTTCCAGTATGCATAGTGTGCCATCAATATAATCACCAGAATTATCCTGTGAGGCCAGCGGTGCGCGGGCCCGGATGCCGAAGTTGGCGTGTATGTGCCCTCTTTTAATATACATATTGTGGCCAGCGGCGGGCACATCGCTACTGTACCGCGTCAGTGTGAGGTGTGTGTGATGCCTAACCCAAAGGGCCCAACCCCCAAGTTGGCAGCAAGCAAGATTATAGACTTCAGCAAACAGTGTTCTACTTGCATGAGCTGCTTATGTTAGAGTACATCTCGTCGTCGCTCCGTCATATAATGCCATCAGCAATTTGTGGGGTAATCACTGGCAGACCAAGATATTCAGAGATTTCTGTGGATGGTGACGAAGAGCCACTGGTCACCATCGTGTCTCGTGTGAAGTAGTTTGATCATTCATTGAGATGTGGAGATCCAAGGGTCGCAATTGCTTCCAAAGCATCTTGTCTTTTCCTCCATATGTTTTCCGGGGTCGGTGCTGCAGTCCCCGGGTTCGTGTTCCTCATGGACCCACACGTCCGTCATCGTCTGGTTCTCCTGCTCGGTGCATTGTCGCCATCTGGGCCCGAGGGTCGCACACCCGTCCACTTCCCCGACTCCTCCAGCCAATCCCATGCGTCTTCAGGAGAGTCAAAGAAGCGGGTCCCATCTTTCATGACCACACATAGTCGGGGGGAACAGCAACGAATATGGTAGTTCGGGGGTTCGGGGTTGGCGCTTCAGAGCTGTATAGTTGCTCATGCGTCTCTGCACCAGAGTGGTGTAGTCTGGGAAGAGCATAACTTGGCTGCCGCTCACCTTGAGGGAGTCCATCTTGCATGTTTCACGGAGCACCGCATCTCTGTCCCTGTAGTTGAGTAATTTAAAAATAATGGTCGTGGTCTGGCCCCTGGTTGGGGTTTCTGTGCCGGTATGCGGTGAGCTCGCTCAACTGCAAACTGCATGGACAATGCTCCCTGGGGTAGAATATCGCGTAGCCTCTGTTCTGTGAATTGTTTTGGGTTTCTACCTTCCTCGCCTTCCTGCAGGCCCACCACCCAAATGTTGTTGCGGCGTGACACATCCTTCTGCATCTTCTGCTCGGTCTTCCAGGATGTGAACGCGGTCTATCAGGTCTTGCAGTGCAGCTGTATGACTTTGCGTCACAGGTTGGAGCTCCTTCAGCGTTTGGCCTTGTGTAGTGACTTTGTTGGCCAGCTATCGGTGGCCTGCAAGGAGCAAGGTGAAGTCCGAAGTAACTTTATCGATCCGGGTCTCCAGGGAGGTCCTGGTGTGGTCCAGCACAGCATGATCCACTCCACTGCTGCAAGGATGGAGTCCATTTTGGCCACTAGGGCTGTGGTCGTTGGTTCCACCATCCCCCCCCCGTATTCACGTGTATAGGGTCGAGGCTGGTTGCTCGTAGGGGTCCCTGCTGTGTCTTGGCTGTCATCAGGCCTCTTTCAAGCTGCTGTGCTGTGGGCATTTGTTAGCAGTGAGAAGAAGGGGCGATGCAACGGCGCCAATATCACTATTAGAGAGGTCCACTTCCGAGAGGGTTGCCCAGGAGGTGTGATCGGGCGGGGTTGTGTGCGGCAGCCTCGCCACCCTGCACTCCCTGCATGTAATATCATCTGTGCCGACCCGCAGGAACCATGGATCATCTCCGCCTGGATTATTTGTTGGTGGGAGGATATGCAACATCTTATTGACATACCCGAACCCAGCGATGTGCTTATGGCAGAGTGAGGACCGTCTGGCTTCACAAGTGCAAGGCGGCTCAGCCAATACTAAGTGTTCCAAGGGCAATCACTCGCCAGCGGCTGTGTACTACTGGCATGGGAGTGGGGAATTACAGCAGTCTTTCACCTTCAGTGCCTCTACTATATACCCTTCCGGTGGTGCAATGTTTATCTGTCCCTCAGGTTCCTGTTGGGGTTTTGGAGCCCTGTACTTATCGTGGCTTCCCGCCAGTTTCAGCCTAGTTCCTCTTAGACCTCCCTCAGTGAGCGCTGCTCATACGTCTGCTACTGCCTCCTCACCGGTGTACCAGATGTCGCCACCTCCGGTGTCGCTTGGTCTAGTCGCCTGTGTACCACGGACCAATCCTGCATGGGGTCGTGTCAACTGCCACCTCGCGTCGTCCACGCCTCAGTGGTTGTCTAGGCCCAGACTCTTCTCACCGGGACCCCTTATGGCCGCCACCTCACCTCCAGACACATTCTGCAATCGCTGTGGTGTTCCAGGGACTCTGACCTACAAGGGCCGGCTACGCCAAGACCAGTGGGGGTGTTCGGCACGTTCTGCTGTGCCTCTTTTCATCTCAGGGGTCCCCTGTGATGTTCCCGGCCGTCATTCACGCTGCTCACCCAGTCTCAGGCAGATGCTTCTCAGTCTATTGCCGACACCTCGCAGCCCCCAGCTCATGGGCTCCTAGGTGATGTCTGCTGTGCTTCTTTGCACCTCAGGGGGCCTGCGATAGTCCTGATCCTCACTACCGGCACTCACCGAGGTCCTGACAGCCTCTCCTCACGCAGCTGCCACACCATGCAGCCCCCAGCTCATGGGCCCCTAGGCGGCATGTCCACAGCACTTGTTGTCCCGGGGGGCCAGGAAATGTGGTTGTAGGTGTTCAGCGGTCACCGCAGCATCTCTATGCGCAGGCACACTTAACTCCGGCATGGGGGTTTGTTACCGTCCTCTTCCACTGCCACCTAGCATGGATTAACCCTCCTTACGTCCGATGGGTGGCCGTCTTCCGCACCGCAGCAGAGGCTGTCCAGAGAGGCGAAGCTGCACGGTGCCTGTCCTCTGGGTGTGCAGGGACGTTCCCGCCACCCGGCTCCACCAGCGTCTGGTGCAGGTGAGATTCCGTTGAGGTTACGGGGGCAGACTCAACTGCGGGTGGCCATTCGCTGACGCAAAATGTCCGCGTGTGGCCTCACAGCAAGCTGGACCGCGCGTTCGTCATTCACACCGTCGTGGTCTCGTGGGTCAAGCGACTTAGTGCAAGGCTCCTCAGGTGCAGCGACCCTTCCGCCGTCTAGTCTCAATCAATGGTGACATAGATGGCACTTACACTGGATTAAAGGGGATTGATGGACGGAGCACTAAGGATTTGCGTCCGCCATGTTGGCTGGCTAGCCACGCCCCCCTTGCAATGCTCTTCCTATGACTTCTAAAAAACCGTTATAAATGCCCACAATGCATCCAAACAGATACACAGGGGTCAGTTTCTAATCGCTTTTAGGTCTCGGCTAGTGTAGGCTGCGCACATGCGCAGTCTCGCTGGTGAGATTTTATGCTTTTGGGTAGCTTTCACAAGCGGGGTTTAAGCCCCGCCCCTCTTTTCCATTGGCTGGCTTCACCGTTCATGCTAAACTGTAGCCAGCCATTGGAAAAGAGCTTACAGTGACGTACTCTTCTCTCTTTTAGAGCCGTCCAACTTGGACTGGTTGCCCTGACTTACTGCTGCCGTAAAAGGTTTGTTATCTTTATGGGGGTAAACACATGGCCCCATAAAGAGAACAAACCTGGCCAGGCCGTCCAAGTGGGGTGGCTCAAAAAGAGAAAAGGCTGTGTCATGACAAACGCACAGGGGGTAGGTAACTAACGCGCTCGTGCTCTCGCCATTTTGGAAGAACAGCGTTTGGGATTTGGTTGCGGTACAGTTGTACTTTGCCTGAACTTCGGAATAATGAACTGTTAGACAGATGCACATTTTTAAATACAAGCAGTGAAGTAAATATTGTACGTCAGAAAGAGTATATTTTATCAATAAAAAATAGGCATGCCTCTTAAAAGGATAAAAAATAACTGTATAATTGTAGTATGCTATGTTTATATGAAAGTTCAATGTTATCTCCTCCTGGCAGTTAGTTGTTAACGCTGGTTGGAGCAGTGATAATTGTAGATTTCTTTTGGTTTCGAAAGGAAGCAGAGGCTGATATCCGCTTCCGCTTTCGTGCTATCTTGGAATAAGACAGCACCAGCAGCGGGTTAAGGGGTGGATCCACCGCAGTGTTCAAGAGCTTGTAAATAGGATGTTAGCAGCTCTGGAGTACAGTGTGAGCTGAGGTAGACAATTCTGTCCATCCCGCGGCACGAGGAGAGCTTCCCCTTTAATGAGTTTCGGATTAATATACCTGTCCGTATTGTTCCACAACCTCCTTCTGTGCCCACAGGATTGGGATCCTTGTTAAAATCACCTTGAATCGCCGAAATAAAAAAATAATGTCGGTCACCTGGCAACCTCCCCCTATGTTCATTGGCTGATACGGTCTCCACCCTCTAGCAGATGGATTTGTCTATTTTTATGCACGGCAAGTATTCAAGAGGAACCTTTGCACTTCACTGACCCTCTCTCCATAGACGGAAATGAGCCTCGAGGGCTGCCCCCCCTTCAAGGCTCCTCCAGGGCTTCTTAAAACATTGTCTGTGTGGGAAGCGCTAACCTTCCCCGCCTCTCGGGAGATCTGGTGCGGCTCCTTTTTCTGTCCTGTTTCAGAAGTTTAATTAGCAGATGCACAGCCCTTTAACATTAGGTTATTTGCCAACATGGCTTGCTCGTTTAAACCATTTTTGATAACCCCCCAATAATCAAATAAGTACCTGTCCAACTAAATGTGTAATCCTTTAATTTAGCAAAGCACTGTGAAGCGAGGTACAACCTGCCCGAGCACGCTGTAACATATGCTATAAAATGGAATTTCTTGTCAGTTTAAACCGATCGGCTTTTGTACCGGACTCCCAAACATCCCCTGAAGGGTCTTTGCCTTTATTTTGGTATATGCAAAAACCAACATGCCATAAGGACTCTGGGGAGGGGGGGGCATGGGTTCAAAAAGGCAATTCTTTACTTATATAATGTATTGGGAGGGAGGGCCTAAAAACCAGCTGCATAAGTAACTCGTCAAATTTATGGTAGTGCCGTTCACCCTCCCACACTACTTTTGAATATGATACACTGTTGAATTTGATGCAAGTATTTTGAACAGTCTTCATGTGAATATGACAGTACCTCATCCGGGTTCTACGACCCTGCAAGCATCAGCATGATTTCTCTTAGGCTGAGTGGAAGCCCAGCAGAAAGTGCCCAATCTAGCACCAAGCCCGAGAGTACCGCTGTTGCAAGATGGTGTTTGTAGTGCTTCGCACTGACAGGTTGCCAGTTTCAAAGCATTGCAAAGTTATGCCCGAGGAATAGTGGCGCATGGTCCTAGTGATTTGAACAGCCTTGTGCCCAAGGTAGGCACCCCGGGATTGCATTTGAGCCAGCTGGTTCCACGGTAAGCCCCTAAACCATGAGGGGTTGTGCTGTTTGACTGTGGTGATTGGACACGGGCCCAGACAGCACAGCTACCCCTCGATTTACCCACATCTCCATCTGGGGTGACAGCTCCTCCGCATGAACAGGTTCATCTACATTTTGCTGTTAGTTTCCTTGTTTCCCACCCTGTCTACTTAGATCATCGTTCCTTCGTATTGGGGAGGGGGAGGGGGAGGGAGTTCCACCCTACCATTTCCATGGTATTTAATATATCCGGAAAAGTGGTCATGTCAGTTTACTTCACGAATGACTGCCAAAATTCACTGAGGTCTTATTACTTGGCTCCTCCTGTACCCAAAGGCTCCAATTCACCTTTTTAGTTTGCTAGAGGATAGAAATGCATGTGCAAGTTGGGGCCAGACCCACTCAGCAGTTACTGCCTGCATCCTGTGCTTTACCAGGGCTGGCTCTGGCCATACGTGTTCAATTTTACTGCAAGTGACTCGAGTTTACCTATGTTTGTTTGCGAGTCTCCTCGTCAAACAGAAGGAGCTAATCTGTTGGCGGGAGACTGAATATACATTCATGTCTTGCCATCTACATTTAGTCTTGATTAGTTTCTAGTAACCATTGACTGAAAGGATGCCGTTGGGGTGTAGACTTAAACATGATGATGAGGCCTTTCGCCAGACACCTGCTCGCTGTGTGAAGTTCTCATCTCTTCGGTCTGCATTGATAGTCCATTTCTCACACATCTACTTTACTGCTGTGTGATATTTCTGGACAGAAGCCATTCAGAGAGTTTTGCGCTCTGCCATTAAAACTGCTTTGAGGATCATTAGGTGTGGCCTGTGGCATGAGGACCTTTGCAGGCAAGTCTTTTTCCTATTTTCCTATTGCTAGATTCAAGACATCCACTGTCATGTGCAGATCTGATAGCCCATCACCATGGTTTTTGGTTTAGAGATTATTTAACAGCAGTGTTAATGGAGCTCGAGACCCACCAACCTTCCAAACCTGCAGGGCAATTTGAAATGACTGGTGGGTCTCACACTGTCAGGCGGACCAGCTCTGGGAGAAATTTTAATTATACTAGTGTAATTGCATAATTTGGCAATTTCACATAACAACATTTGTGAAATTACAGTGAGTATGCCACAAATTGTCATTTCAGGAAGAAATTTAAATAAATAATGTAACTTTTGGGTAATTTTTGAATGATCTGCATTTCAGGTAGAATTTTTGAGTCAACTGCTTGGGTAATTTTTGAGCGCAAAGCTTTAGTACAGAATGCAAGTAAAAGTTCCTTTAACGTCAGCGGTCAACAAACAAACATTTCAGTTCGTTTTTTTTAATATTTATACTTTTTTTATATCTAAGTGGACCATTTGGGCACGATTTTGGAACTCTTCCATTATGACCTCTCAAGGCACTCCACTGGAAGAGTTGACTGGCTACATGTTTGTCTCCCCAAAGTCATGCTCAATTATTATTGAGAAACTGTTGTTCAAAAATGTGACAAGATGACATTTGGGTAAACGATCCCCTGTGCATTCTTAAGTGTGTTGTCACCTTAGGCCTGCGCAGCCCAATGTCCTTGACCTGAGGACAGTCCTCAGATTCGGTGGCACGTGAGGACCAGGAATGGCCAAAGTGCTGGTTACCAGATATGGCCCTGTCACTTCTGTTGCAATCTGCAAAAACTGATGACTTGGTGGCTTGTCAGGCCACTGCCGACCTCCACTGCCAACCTGTTTGGAAGGTCTGATAATCTTTGTTGGCACGCCGTACCTACCTGGAGTACATTGTCAATTCTAGAAAGTCTTGACAGGTGGTCGGATTTCATCCAGAAGTCCGTGTGTAAACAGGAGTTCACCATCTGGAGCTTGGCATCCTCGAATGGAAGCGGGAGAGTGAGAGTCCCGTCTCCTAGCATTAAAAGAGGTGCTCCTTTAAAAAAAAGCATTGAAAATGTAATAGGTCTCGCCTTTGATTAAGTTAAAGTCATTTGCTTTGCTATACAATACCATTAGCAAAGCAAATGGCCTTAACTTAATAAAAGGCGAGAACTATTGCATTTTTAGTGCTTGTTCATGAAGCTAAAAAAATTATTCCTTGATTGTTAACGAGCGTGCACACCTGCAAGTGCCCCTCTTGTAATAACTTGTCATTAAACATAAGAAAACACATTACATACTGACTGCCATGCATGCACACACTCAGCAGCCATTTATGAACGAGAAAAAAACATCAGCAAAACCAATATATCAGTGCCTAGTATTTAAGTTGAGACCTATTGGCTTTGTCATTGCTTGTTTTTAGTGCTGAAATGATGAACCACCAGACACCCATTTAAAAGCACATTCAGGTGTGAAGCATATTTCGCCAATCCTGTACCATGACAAAAATCGGTCTGGCCAACATTCTGTGTGAGTGATGGCATCTTCTCCCCCACACCCGCCATCATGAGCTGCACTTCTAGCCTCCTTGGAGCCTACAGACTAATAAATCCGTCATGCTCATCTATGCCCAACTGCCTACCTGCTGATTTATCTGCCTCTAATTCCATTACACTCTCCTGACTCCTCAGAAATGTTGAGCACAAGGGGTACTTTTAATGACAGCTGCCCAGTGTGACATGGTTACCATCACATGACAGCATTGTGTTTCTCGATCTTTCACGATGGGCAATAAACCAACTTTTATCAGTTTTTTTGTTGCTCTTTTAACTAACTTTGGGCTTGCAATAAATCGCCTAAATATAAATATCCGAAAAAGGAGGAGTGGCCACTTTCATGGACATGCCATTGCCCTTGTGGCTTTACCACCAACAACACAGGCAACATAAGATCATCACCAGTGACTGCTTGGGCACACTCATGTATCTTCAAGATTCCCAGATAGCTGGCAACAAAGCACTCTGAAGCTGCTGTCAATGGCATGCAGCGCTTTGAAGAAACACATTAAATGAATAACTCCTCACACCCACAGTTGCTTCAGTGGCACTACAACTTTCTCTAAGTTGGAAAGATAGCCTTGTTTTATGCTTTGAAATTTTCAAGGTAAGTAAGTGCCCCGGTGTTTACGAGATAAATCAATTGTAATATCTGAAAAAAATGACTCCGTGGTTTTCTTGGAAGGGGTCATTTGTTATTTTCAAGTACACAAGAACTTCCCCTTAGAACTCATATAATTTAATGATGTTGACTGTTTAATGTGCCATCCAATTATACTCTTAACGTCTCACATTCTACACGACTGGAATGCCTTAGAGATGCTAACAATTGTTACTAAATGTGGATCGCCCCGGGACACTCGAGTTTATTTTTAATAGGAGGCAAACCCTCGACACAAGACTGCAGAGAGGAGCAGCTTGTGCAGCCCCAGGCCAGGCCAGGCTTTCACATGGCGGGGCCGCTGGTTGCAATCAGTGCGCTCAAATTATGCATAATTTGGTTTCCACGGTTCGGGCCCGAGATCACATAAAGTCAGCTGTAATTACTACCAAGCGCAGCCCTCCACACGCACCTTGGGCCGCTCAGCGTATACTTATGACACACTAGAAAGAGAGAGATTCGAAATTACAAGGAAATGACTTAAGTACACTTTATTGTTTCCCTCCAAGGCATGTCGAGCTGCAGTGAATGATGGCGGGCTGCTCAGCAAACAAGCAGCGGGCCCTGGTACTCTTTTTAAGTGAATGCAACAAGCTAGCTCGCAGCCAAGCCAACCAGCGAGCAAACATGGCTGCGGCTTGAACGACTAAAAGTTCAGATTCTAAGGGTGTACTTTGAGAAAAAAGGCCGGTTAAATAAAATGTGTGCATAAATTGTTGCCAAGCATATGCACGTGTCTCTATTTTTTAATAAAGTGTGTAACACATTCGTGCACCTTTTCTTCATTGCTTCACCCCAACATTCAGCTCTGCCTCTTGCCCTCTTCACACTTTAGCGTCTTTCTAACAAACCACCCACATTTCACGGTCACCGCTTCAGAAATGCTCCAACTTGTCCTTTTCAGTATGTCTGTATTTTTAATTTAATTTCCTGTCTGTATGTTTGCTCTTAAACGAATCGAGAGAAAGATTTTATCAATTTGGTTACATGTGTAACATTTGCTAAGTAATTAGATTGGACACATGGACAATTAAAAAAACACTTTTATGGTTATATATATATAATCTTGGTTGTGATTGGGAAAAAAAACAAATGCCCAAAGAACTCCTAAAATAAGAACATTTATCGAAAGCAGCATCTGGCTGGAATACCTTCCCTCATTATAGTTCATGTTATTTTAAAGATGAAGGTTGTGTTTTGTTCATCTTCCCGCACATGGCTTGCTTCTCACTTTTAAAGTTGTCAGCAGTACCATCAATCATTCCTTGTAAAAAAAAAGATTTTACCAGGAGGTACAATGCTTCTTGCTAAAATGATGTTAGAGTCAGGAAGAAGAAGGTACAGAGAGTAAATATGTCACCACCAAAAACTGTAACGTTTTAATAACTGTAACAGTTAAAAAATAATTAGCTTTGGGTTCAAAACAAAAGTTGCTTTTCTCTGGTTAATATTGTGCTCTTTCGTTTGTTTGTTTATAACAGCTTACAACTGGTCCGTGCTTTGTGCATTATGTGTGGAGATAAATCTAGCAAGTGCATTCCTACACGTTTCGAAATGCCGAAAGTGATGCAACCAAAATCCCAATATATGAACTTTGTCAGGCCTCCGAATGCCGATGTGCGAATCGGATTTTAAGGGTGTGTCAAATATCTACCGAAACGCACCTAGTTCCGCAGGTGCACATTTAGCATCAGGAAGTAAAGACACGAATTTGGAGCATTTAATACAAATATATTTTTTAAAATGTTCCCACACTTCATGAGTGTGTCTTTGTTATAATCTTTTCTCAGGAAGCATTGCTTTTCATTTTGGAAATACGAGGCAGTAGACTGTCACAAGTTTTGATATAGCTCCTATTTATAAGAAGGGGTTCTTGCATGTGTAAGCCAAACGGATACTATTAAAACAATTTTAAAACAGAAAGCCAAAGCCTTAATCATGAAGATCATCTTTCAAGGTTGAGATGTGCAAGCTTGAAACAGGGGCTGGATGTGCTGTGGCAATGTACTTTATAATGGTTGCCCTCAGAGGCCCTCTCCTTGACTTTGGTTTGTGTTACCCACATGGGTGGAGAGGCAAGGGTGTGAGGATGGCATGAGAGCATTCATCATCTCATTTGTCCATTTAAACCTTGAATAAAGGGTAGATAATGGAAAAAAATGCTAATGTATTCTCATTCAGTGAATGAGCATGGCATCACAAGGTTGATAAGGCAGGTATTGGTCACTTCTGTGCTCCTGTCTTACACACAGCAAGATCTGACATACTGAAAGGAACAATTTATCTCACCAGTGTAACCCCACAGCACAACCAGTCAGGGCTGTCAGCAGGGATGGACAATATTGGTAATAATAAGACACCACCACTCCCTGAAAGGACATTGCCACCTACTTTACGTCCACCACACTGTGGTGCATTATTGTGGTAAAAAGCAGGATTTTCATAGAAAGTCTTGTGAGAATGCTGAAATCTCTTAGGATGTCTCGCAAGACGTAGCCAGGCATTTTGACTACATATCTACTTAAGCTACTCTCAAACAAGATCTTCCAACCTATGTAACAAGTTCTTATCCAGACAAAAGATCTGCATGTTCTCCTGCTTTGAGTAGCCTATCTTCCATGGCAACGTGCTTTCTTTTGTTCTTCTAAAGGCCCTCCTTGGACTCTTGTCTTGGTGCTCACATTAACACTGCATCCCTTGACACTTTGACGAAAAGAGCAAAATGCAAGGTCTGTGACTGGATAGTGGTAGTGGAAATAGTGAGACACTGACACAGTGGGTGAAAGCATTGGCAGCACAGTTAATTAATTTTCTAAAGCAGGGATGAACAAGTGGCAGAACAATATGTGCTTCCAGCAATGCAGACAAAATAATTAGTCACAAGACTAAGGAGACAATTATAGTATTGACATCTAGGTAAAAAGCTACAGGATTAATGCTAGTCTGGCCCTCTTTAAACAATCTATCTACAAAGTGCATGATGAGGACCCAGGCCATCTAAAGTCAGTAAGTCTGTCAGGACTTCCATTGCCAGAAGCACACAGTGAACATGCCATAAAGATGCTTTTAGTACAGAGTAAAACGCACAACAGGCCATGACAGGCATACAAGGTCTTAACAGAAGGAGAAGGCAAGATTTTGGGATATGTGGGTTAGATATGTTGTCTCTTTCTAGAACGCGCATGCAGGTGTGACAGCCACATACCCATTCTGAAGCAAATACGGCTTCTTCGCAGCTGTGAAGCAAATACCTCCCAATTCCCAACTGGATGTGAGTGGTTGTCAAGTTTCTCCAGGTACACCACTCACGCGCTATTCACTGTTGTATTTAAAAATGACAACGGCCCTGAAACATACAAGCATATTAAAGTACATGCATTTCTTTTAAATCCGTCAGATTTCCAGCATTCTATTGCCGTAATGCACATCAGCGGAGCACCTTGTATACAAGTGTAAACAGAGAGTAAACAGAATTTCTCTTTCAGGATCTTAGCCGTAAATCTGGAGGTAAGAACATGGGCCTCAATTTTAAAGTAATGCGCTGGAGTGCAGCGTGTAAATGTCCCTTGTGCAGAAAAAACTAATGAAAGCTTGACATAATTCTGCTAACAGAAACATGACAGTGCTAATTCTCTAATCTGACAGCGACATTTATCAATACATCAGCAAGTGAAAAATATAAAAGAAAACCTGTTTCTGGTGTTCTGACTTTTTTCAGTTAATACTTTGCATAAAGCAGAAAATGACTTCTTGAAAAAACTATTGTCAAATAACATTTAGCATATGCTTTCCATGTCTGGCTTCTCCAATGAGTAGCTTGTGGACTACTGGTAGCTCTCCAGCTACCTGTAAGTAGCTCTCTTGTGTTCAGCCCAGCCTACTATATTAGAAGCTTTTGCTTGATGTTTTAATATAAGTATGCCAACATTGAGTGTATTTAAGACAAAAATATGGGTATTTTCAGAACGGCTAAATCAAAAATATGTATATTAAAAGCTGATATTTGAATGATAAATCATGTGGCATTGGGGAGAATTATAACTAATGTATTATTTATCATTTGTGCCAGGGGTTTTGCAGTCATAACTATTATGTATTAGTCACCTAGAGGCATTCAACATTGACAATGTCTTTTTAAGGTCTCGCATACGCAGCATGCATGCACTGCATAGGAAAAATACTTTTAGCCATTGATTCAGTTTGGCTGCCAAAAACGTGCATGCATTGCATTGTCTTCAATGGCAATGCATGCACATTTGGTAATTCCCTGGCGGGAGTGAGCTTTGACATATGGTTCCTGCTCGCTTCCGCAAGGGAATCTGGCGCAGACCCCCTCCTCTCTTCCCCGCCCTCTGCTGCCTCCTCTCCTCGTCAGCGCGAGCGCGTGCTTGTTTACAATTTAAAGCGCTGGTGCTGCTCCCGAATGACTGATTGCACGATTCAGATGAGCCTGTGATTGTGCAAAAAGGTGCCGATGTTGTCACCGGAAGAGCACTCAAAGCAAATCTCTGCCTGTCATTTAGACTCTTTGCTCGGCGGGTGGGGGGAGATGCTGCGCCGGAAGCCGCGCTTCACTGTTTCTTAGACATGCTGGAAGTAGGAGACGAATGGACCTTCGTAGAGGGCTCCATGAGCGAGGCATCAGTCGCCTGGCCGAGGGCGACAGGCAGCAGCCCCAGCCAAGGCAAGGTTGCGCTGCTATCCATCTCCTGTCGGCCTGGAGCTCCCTCGAGTCCTACAGGTTTTACAGCATCAAGAAAGCCACCGGAAAAACACAGTGCATCAAATTATATTATCAGGAAATGCAACACTAATTGCAGGACCAGCGAAAGGCACCATGAAGAAACACACCTTTGCCAAAGCCACCAGTAAACAAGCATTGGCATAGCCAATAGGTCTCGCCATTGGGACCTTATAAGTGTTTAGCCAAAGGCGAGACCTATTGGCTATGCCAATGCTTGTTTACATTATTAGTGGCAACCCAGCCTGATATATCGATATGATTCCAGCTGGTAATCTTATATATGGTGGTCAGTAATACTCTTGTGTGACTTGCTCATTATCACAACACTAATGATGTCAGTAGCTCTGGATGATTTTCATTGAACATAATTAGCTCCTACTACTAAAAAGGTTGGATACCCCTTTCAGACAATAAATAAACTGCTGCTGCATCAAGTGAGAAAAGTTTAAACTAGGTCAATTTAAACAGAAAGAAATAATTACAACTGTTAATTTGCCAATTCTATGATAGAGAAAATGATTGTGCTCCATGTCTTTGCGATATAGTTCATAGCTCGTCATATTTAATTGAAAAATGTACTTTCCTTTATGGGTCACGTTCCTCCTCAAGAGCCTTCTGTGTTAATTTTCCTCGAATCAGAGATGTTTGATCTCTCTCTCTCTCTCTCTCTCTCTCTCTCTCTCTCTCTCTCTCTCTCTCTCTCTCTCTCTCTCTCTCTCTCTCTCTCTCTCTCTCTCTCTCTCCTTGAACTGTAAGTTAATGACAATAACATTTTGGAAGAGTGATTTAATAACAATGAATACAATGGCCAACTGTGCACTCGGATTGCGGCAATCTTTCAATGTTTTTTGTTATTCCTTATCACAAAACCCACTCCAAGATTGTTGCCGCATGTGTGCATAAGTACAAAAGCACAACAGTCATCTTTCAATGTTTTGTTTGCTATACACAATACACATATGTCTTTCTAGAAGCCCTCTACAACTCAACTTGTCAAGGAGCAACAATTGTCATTATATTTTATCTTCATCATCATTGTCAGCAGTTACCGAGATGGATGCAGCGACTGCCTAGGGTATTTCACATTCTTCACAAAGTGCAGCAAATCTGGGTGCCTGTGTGCCCCCTGTCACTACTCAAAATCCATCTCTTTTGAGCTGGAGTGCTTCCTGCCAGCATTATCTTACTATGCTTAGTCTCATAGTCTTGGACTTGGTTCTAAGTATTTTAAGAATCTAAGATTTTTTGAAAATGTGTGATGAGAATGCTTGTCTAATTATCTGTTAAAAGTGCAGTGCATGTAGTGAGCCTTTCTGTGAAAAAAAATTGCTGGGTGATAGTTCACACTTTGACTCATCACAGAAATGAGTGTTGCTTTACCAATTAGGAAGGATAGGGAGGTAACAGAACTAACACATTATTTACGAAATAAATTACTGCTTTATGCATATTAAATGACTATTCACAATTTAGTTTAGATCAGAAGAAAGCGGTATCCTTCGCAGGATGGTGTGTCAAATCTGGGGTCTCCTCCATATGGGGAGTTATTATATATAAATCAGTTCAGGAGGTAGGGTTTATAAACGAGAGAAGAATATAAAATACATCTAGATTAACAATTCTAAAAAGCTTGACAAACCTTAAATATCTGAAACGTGACCCCTAGAGTCCATAAAAACATAGGAATTTGAATTATATTAACCAAAATTAGGTATAAGCAAGAGGATTATTATTGACAAAGCTTCACTTTTGCGAGATTTAGTTATATTTCCTGAAATTACAGCAGAGATTCCCTCCATCAGAGTATACGTAAGCACAATGTACTTTCATTGTTTATAAGGTAAAGTAATGGCAAACTGAACAGTATAACAAAATGGCTATAGTATCCGAGCAGAAAAGGAGGAAGAGAAATGTCTTCATCAACCGTCAGCGGTATATCTAAAAGTGGATGAAAAGTGCAGTAAAAGAGAAGAATAAGAAATTGTGCACACATTGAAAGCTATACCTAAGAGGATGCAAACTATATATTAATATTTTCTTCACCTTCTGCAGCACAGTCCTAACTATGAGGCAGAGAATACTAGTGAAGCAGAGGTCTGTATAGGAGATCGTATAGCTAGACCGGAGAAGTCCTGGACTGGCTCACAGTGCATGTCGGGCTTTGCACAGTGACGGGCATAGGTTGAATGCTCTGTAAACCATATTTTCCTCCCGTGGGTGTTATATGTTAGCAGTCTAGTAGCTGGGTGGGAGGAGTTTGGTGGTCAGGGAAAGGAAGAGGCGGAGCAGGGACAGGATGAGGGCAGATAGAGTAGGGACAGGGAAGATACTGGAAGTAGAGAATAAAGCTCCATATATATATATAAAGAGCCAGTGTCTGTGTATTACTTGTAGCACGATGCTACAACTGGCGACGAAGGTGGGATAGGCGTGAATACAGCCCACAAGATCCCACGAGAGTGCCCTGTCCCGTGCAGCGCTCGAAAGAAGAAGCTGTTCGCGCCGAAAGCGCGAGTCCCGCCGGATGCGTGCAACTTGGCACCCTTAAAGGAGCAGGAGTCGGGAGCCCACTCCGACCCTGTCCAGCGCCTTAGGACGAGATAAAGACCCCCCGACATGGAGGACGCTGCCCCTGAGAGCCAGGTGACGAGTGCCGCTGAGCGCGCTGAAAACGGAGCCCGGGTGCCGTCGGAGGTCGGAAAACCTCACGCCCGATGCGTGAGTTTCGGCACGCCATCGGAGAAGAAGAGAGGGAGCGCGAAAAGTAAGGCGGGAGCCCACCCCAACCTCACCTGGTAGATGCCACGGCCCAAGAAGAGTGAATCCTGATGTGTGCTGCCCTTGGAGCTGCCGGCCGGTGAGTCGTGAGTGAACCTGGAGAGAAAACCTTGTGTGTGCCTGCAGTGACGGCGGCCATCTTGAAGTCAGGCGACTTTCAGGACAAGACCCTTGGTTGTTGTAGGGCGGCCATCTTGAAGTCAGGCACTCGGCAAAAGAAACAAGCACTGACTGTGACAAATAAACAAGCATTGGCGAACAGAAAGAAACAAGCATTGTCAAAAGCAAGCAAACAAGCATTGGCGCACGGAAACAAACAAGCATTGGCGAGAAGAAACATACGAACATTGACAAGAACAAGCAAACAAACATTGGTGAACGCAAAAGAAACAAGCATTGTCAAGAGTAAATAAACAAGCATCGGCAAAAGGAACAAACAAACATTGACAAGTACCCAACACAGCACTACGCGGTCCCACGATGTCAACATCGCCGCGACGAAATGAGGTCAAGCCCCTCTTCGCAGGAGGGTCACATTTGAGGGCCCCTGAGCCAATCGCCCTAACGACAGGTGGAAGCATGGGCCCCAAGTGGCAGGAATGGCTTGAAGACTTCGAGGACTACCTTGAAGGGTCCAAAGTGACCGTTGACAAGGACAAGTTAATTGCTCTCCGGAATCTGGCTGGGCGTGAAATAAGTAAACTCATCAAGGATCTCCCTGCTGCAGACACCGGAACGTATGACAAAGTGCGTGACGCACTAAACAAGAGATTCCTCCACAAAAGGAACGTGGACTATGAGCGCCATGCTTTTCATCAGGCACGTCAAGGGAAAGACGAGTCCATGAGCACGTTTATCACTCGACTGCGGCGACTATCGAGGCACTGCGACTTCGATAATTTTTCCACCGACGCTGCCATAAAGTCTCAGATCATAGAGGGGTGCCACTCTGAATCTCTCAGAAGACGGCTGCTGAGGAAGCCGCAAGAACTGGACGACATTGAGGAACTAACTCGCGTATACGATCAAGCTGAGGAGCATGCTGCCACCATTGAATCTGGGCGCAAAGTGAGCAATGAGCAAGCCCACCGAGTTCAAGACCGTGGTGGCGGGCGTAGACGCTCGAGGGGCAATCATTGGACATCACGACCGTCCTCTCGCTCGAGGCGATCAGATCACCGAAGGCGAGAAACCGGCCGGAGAGAGAAGAGACCAGAGAGAGCGAGGAGGTGCTACAGGTGTGGGTATGACTATCCTCACGTGGACGTCTGCCCTGCCATGGGCCAGCGGTGCAGGAAATGTGGTCGGACGAACCATTTCGAGGCAATGTGTGGCGAGTACAACAAGGAGAGGCGAAGCGGCACTGGGAGGTCGTCTCGATCGAGAACCAGAAAGCACCACATTAGAGCCGTCCATGACAAAGACACGGGGTCCTCCAGCTTGACAGATTCCAGCAGGGAGTCACACAAATCGCAATGGGAGCGCAGATCTCCGTCCCGAGACTCCAGGTCTTCGTCTCGAGACTCCGAGTACACGACCCACCGTGCCTACATGATCGCTGACCCAGATCAGTTGAAGAAGTATCCTCGGTTACACATCAAAGTGGGGAATCACGACACCAAATTTGTTATGGACAGCGGGGCTTCGCTGAACTACATCCCCGTTACCGAGTATGAGAGGATGCGCCCCAAGCCGGCCCTCACTCATGCACCTGTACGGGTCTTCACCTGGATGTCAAGGAAGCCGCTGCAATGTCTTGGCAAATTCCCGACTACACTTGCACATGACAATGTCACGATTGATGCCGTCATTCATGTCATCAAGGGCCCCGAAGCTGACTGTCTGCTGAGCCTGCCGACTGCGGAACGTCTCCGTCTTGTGGAGATCCTCTTCAAAGTTTGTGATGACCAGAACATCGTCGACCGTTTTCCTCGCCTTTTCATCGGGCTGGGGAAGCTGAAGAATCGTCAGATACACCTGCATATCAACAAACAGATCAGGGCTGTTGCTCAGCACCCCCGGCGTGTTCCTTTCCACCTCAAAAAGGCTGTCGAAGAAGAGATCAGTGACCTCCTGTCTGCCGACATCATTGAACGCACAGACGGCCCGACCCCATGGGTTTCGCCAGTGGTCGTTGTACTGAAAAAGGGCACCACCTGCAAAGTAAGACTCTGTGTCGACATGCGAGTTCCCAACACCGCGATAGAACGTGAACGCCATCCAGGGCCACTTCTCTGTGACATAATCTCGGCTCTGAACGGAGCCACGGTATTCTCCAAACTGGACCTCAACAAGGGCTATCACCAGCTGGAGCTGGATGCGCAATCACGCCCCATCACAACTTTTGCCACACACCTAGGACTTTTCAGGTATAAGAGGCTAAGCTTTGGTGTCTTCAGCTGCCGAAATTTTCCAAGAGGCTATTCGACAGATCATCCAAAATATCCCCAATACGCTCAATTACAGCGACGACATCCTTGTACATGGCTCCGACACCCGTGAGCACGACATTGCACTCAACCGTGTCTGTCATGCCCTGCTTGATGCGAACTTGACCTTGAACAAGGATAAATGCGAATTTCATCAATCAACGTTAAAGTTCTTTGGTCACATCTTCTCAGGAGCGGGAATGAAACCTGACCCGCAAAAAGTGGCATCCCTGAACAACGCCAAGTGTCCTCAGGACGTCAGCGATCTACGATCGTTCCTGGGAATGGCCAGCTACTGCGCCCGGTACATCCGGGATTACGCGACCATCAGCCACCCGCTCCGCACCTTGACCAAGCAAGGGCAACCCTTTGAATGGACTCCTCAGTGTGATCAAGCATTCACAGAAATCAAGCGGGCTGTGGAGTCAGCCGATAACCTTTCCTATTTCAACCCCAGACGCATGACTGAAGTCACAGTTGATGCCAGCCCCGTAGGGTTGGGGGCCATTCTGGCGCAATATGACCATGACTCTGATCAGAGACGGATAGTTGCCTATGCCAGCCGCAGCCTGTGTGATCCCGAGAAGGCGTACTCTCAGCCCGAGAAGGAGAGTCTTGCAGTGGTCTGGGCATGTGAACACTTTCATGTCTTCCTCTAAGGCAAGCACTTTACCCTGATCACTGATCACCAGGCGCTAGTCACCATCTACGGCACCCCCCCATCTAAAATGCCCCCCAGAATTGAGAGGTGGGGCTTGAGGCTTCAGGAGTATACTTTCACGATCGTACACAAGCCGGGAAAGTCTGAAAACCCGGCAGACTACATGTCTCGGCTTCCGCCTGCATCATCCAATTCTCATCCTTCAATTGCAGAGGAATATATCCACTTCGTAGCTGACCAGGCGCTACCTCCTGCCATTCCAATGGATGTAATCCGAGACGCCACCGTGCAGGATGCCGTCCTACAAAAGGTACTCCGCAAGATTCGAACCAACAGGTGGAGACATGACCCTCAGGATGAAGACAGTGAGCGGGACACCAAGCAGGAGCTACAAGCCTTCCGGCACGTCCATGACGAACTGTTAGTGACCTCAGACGGAATCATACTGCGAGGACAGCGAATTGTGATCCCCAGCAATCTACAGCAAGGTGTCATCGATCTTTCCCATGAAGGCCACCGGGGAGTTGTGTCCACTAAGCGAGCACTCAGGGAATGTGTGTGGTTTCCCCTGCTCGACCAAATGGTGGAGTCCACCCTGAAAGACTGCCACCCGTGCCAACTGACAAGCAAAGGTGATCCCCCAGCCCCATTGCAAATGACCCCCTTACCGGCCGGAGTTTGGCAAGAAATTGCCGTGGACTTCTATGGACCATTATCTTCCGGCAAGTATGTGATCGTCATAGTCGACGAGTACTCGCGCTTCCCATTTGCACAGTTCGTGCCCTCCACTGGTGCCGCCAGTACTCTCAAGGTGCTGGATGAATTATTTGCAACCTGGGGAGTTCCTAGAGAGGTGAAGACGGACAATGGTCCCCCCTTCAATGGACATGAGTTTGATGCATATGCCCGACACTTGGATTTCCACCATAGGAAAGTCACACCCCTCTGGCCACAAGCAAACGGCACCGTTGAACGCTTCATGGCCACGATCAAGAAAACATTTCAGCAGGCCAGGACAACTCGCCACTCGACCACCGGCAAGTGTCCTGCCACGCTGATGTTAGGTCGCCCTATGAGGAACCGAATTCCAACCTGGGATGGAGCCCTGCGTGCTATATCACCCACCCCCAACCATCGAGAGATGGCGGACACGGATAAGCGTAACAAGGACAAGATGAAATTGTATGCAGACGCCAAGCGAAGAGCAAGATCTCCCTCTGTACACGAAGGAGACTACGTACTAGTGAAACAAGACCAGCAGAAGAAAACGGACTGTCGTTTCCGCGATGAACCACTACTGGTCACTCGGCAGAAGGGCACTATGCTGACGGCGGAGTCTGACTGCCGCAAAGTTACGAGGAACGTGTCTCACTTTAAGAAGTGTTCCCGAGACACGCCTGGATTGTTGCTTGATCACACTGCGTCACTAGATCCTGAGACCTCTGAACGGGACGCTTTAGAGGATCCGGGCCAATTGGATGCACCTCAGACTGAAGAGAACTCTGATGAAGTGAACGCACGGCCACGTCGCAATGTCCAGCGACCAAAGAGACTCATTGAAGAGATATGATTGAATATGTTGTTAATTTTGTTAAGAAGGGGGGAGATGTTATATGTTAGCAGTCTAGTAGCTGGGTGGGAGGAGTTAGGTGGTCAGGGAAAGGAAGAGGCGGAGCAGGGACAGGATGAGGGCAGATAGAGTAGGGACAGGGAAGATACTGGAAGTAGAGAATAAAGCTCCATATATATATATAACGAGCCAGTGTCTGTGTATTACTTGTAGCACGATGCTACAGTGGGGGAGGCTGATGGTTGTCATCTGTTTTGGTGTACAAGCACCCCTCATACAGCATTTGAGTCAATGTGACACCATTAATGTGACCCACAGTGTGTGCTGGTAAGGGGTGGTTCTTCCTCTCAGGGAATGGGATTGTGAAAGTGGCATATTCAGGAATTGCACTGAGACCTCACATGTAGCTTATGGCTTTTGAGTAGGTGGGTCTTTGCTAGAGGTCAACGTTTTTGCCCAGTTGCCCGGGACTGTCTCCCAGAAGAGTGGCAGGGAAGTCTTCTTGTGGGCCACCTTCTGTCCTTAAGCCTTTTCTTACTTGCAGTGCCTGGGAAATAAAACTGTTAATATTGCTGTTTTAAATTACATCTTAAGTTCCCTGAGTCTATGATCTAAATATTAAAACTTTTCGTTATCTTGCTGCTATCACACTATTTAATGGACCTATTTTTTTCCCTCCTGACTTTTTAATCATGCATGAACCCCTTTGTACTGTGTATTTTAAGCTATGATTTTTATGGCTCGCTTGATTGAGATTGACTAAATGTTCTAGAACTAGGACCTTGTCAGGTTTCTGTTAGTATAAATTTGTAAAGTGGACTTCCCATGCCTCTGGTGCAACATTAGTGTAAATTGTAGTTCTTCCTTCCCTGTATCCAGTGGCAATTCAATTCCAAAATTGGGTTTGTTATTATTATCCCCCTCAGCTGCTAAGAGAAGTCCCCAGTTTTGGCAGTCCCATTCGTGCTTTGCCCATGCAAGGGCAGCTTTATAGACAGCTCTCATTTCCTGGATATCTTTCCTCCTACAGGACTTAATTGCGGTAATCAGAGCGCTCTTGGCCATGCTACATTCTTTATTAAACCAGGATGGTACACTACTCCTTGGCCGCTGGCTTTTGGCTTCTCTGAAAAAGTCTGCCTTTAAACTAGTAAAGAGTGAATCATGTACAACTTCAAACATTGATGAGTATGTTTCTTCTAATGGCCCAGGCATCAGAGTACAACATGTCTCCAGGACTTGACCCACGTTGATGTATATTGAGCTTAAAGCCCTCTCAGACCTGACCACTGCAGACCTCTGAATTCTACGTTTGTTGTTCGTTAATTACACCTCTCGTCTAGTAGTTGTGGGAATGATAGCTGGGTTTGTGCTGGTGAAAGTTCTTGTTCCACCTCGAAGGTGTTATGATCGCTATCGTACCTCTGCGCCACCACTATATCCTCTAAAATCAGCCAAAGTATAACATCAAGAAAAATATAATCGAGAAGGCTGGTACTGCCTGTTCTATTAAAGGTATGGGTGCCTTTTTGATCAGATTTGGGTTTATCCGTTGCAAGCGCAAAACATGCAATTAAGGTATAAGGCATTTAATTGTATCGCCAGGACGGACCAGTTTTTAATAGGAGAAATGTTGAGGGCAGGGACTAAACAGGTTTTATCCTCCTCCGGGATGGAGTGAAGTTTCACCAATTCCAGGGGTTCAAACTGACAATTAAAATGGCCCACCCACTATTTTTTGTACATCGGGATGAAGGTAAGTTATGTGTGAGATTAACACTGCTATAGGTGGGAATTCCCGGCACTTGGCAGACGGTCTTAGATAGATGTTATAGATGTTTACTAACCATCCATTGGGAAATGTAATAGATACACAGAGCTACTGTTTCTGACCCCAGCACCTTACATCCCCCATGTCATTATTCCCCCAGAAGGCCTTCCCTTCCCAAGTGACCTAGCATTGGCACAGTACATGACAAAGTTCGAACAACTGATTTCCGGTGTTTACCATGTTTCTTGCAAAAGACAAATGTCAAAAGTGTTAACATAATTGCCATAGTCGGAATCATCCAGTTTGGAGCCCAGCCAAGCAACATTCCATGAAAGTATCCTAAGTTTTCTAGGAGTCCCTGAAGAAGGCCTAGTCAGCTCTGCACCCCCAGAATATACCATGCGACTTCCCCCCAGCAAATCTAGTGGCTTGTTAACTGTTGGGGGGTTTAGCACCTTAGGATCTGGCAGAATGCTGAAATGAGAGGGTCCAGTGCCCCCACAAGAAAAAACCCCAGCCTCAAGGTCTATTTCTCGGAAAGATGCAACTGAACTTAGGTCCTCACCCCAGTTATGCCCATGAAAATAACATACATCAACTTCCCATAAATTTCCTTACTGGCTCTTTTAACACTGGAGATATGACTAGGTCTGCTTCCTTCATCGAGTTAATCAACAAGGTCCAGAGGACCATACCTGTTGTGCACTGGAATATTCTACAGTTCCCTAACTGTGGCTGGTTGGATTTCGTATGTGTGGGGCACAGAGGTAGAGGGTTAGAGATGGCTTCAGGTCAACCTAGAAAAGTGTTGTATTGGGGGCCTGTAGAAGTAACCCAGGGGAAATAGACTGACCCTGCGACCCTCACAGGTCCGAAACCACCCTTGCATAGCAACCTATGGGCAACAGCAGGATCTCTAAAGTTGATAACTACGCAATCGCCAGGGAGGTTCTTAGGCCCTTTCCCAAGCCAGCCCGCATGCTGGGTAAACAGAATGTCATTGCCCATCTTGATGGGGATGTAGCTATGTTTCCCCAGCCAGTTTAGGCACTTATTTTTTATTTATTTTTTTGTTGTGTATGGGTTTCCCTTATCTCATCCCTAGGACAGGGACCTCAGTCATCTCAGCCACGTAGGGACATGCTTCCGGAGGAAGAGGAATGGTCCACATGGAGGTGTGTCCACGATTCTCTTGCTTTCCAGTGTTCCTCTATTGTTTGAGGATTGGTATCAAATGAATAATAGAAGTTCTTGGATCCAGCACCTCCTGTACTCTCCGAACCTTGGGGCAGGCCTGCAAAGCTTCCTTTGGGCAAGTGTTTTGGGAGACCTTGGGACCAGCAACTACAGGCATTTCTAGGTGAGAGGAAGCAAGTTTTGACTGAGAGCATTCAGGATGACAATTGATCAGAGATAGCACCCTGAATTCAAGATCAGACAGTTTGTCGAAGGGGGGAGTAAGTTCTGCACAAATCGGCTCCTTAAGTTGGTCCATCACAATACCCACAAAGATGTCTATCCATTCCAGTTTTATGTTAGGACTATCCCCCCTTTATGTTTAGAGGTTCTGCTAGATTTGGCTTTAGGTTTAGCAGGCAAGGCTGGTGTGGGGTTGCTTGTCAAAGAGTGTTTATTAGAATCAGCCTGTTTTGACTTAGACCCCTATGGGAGAGATACTTGTTTTCATCTCCCCTTTACTGTAAAAGCAATTGAGAAGGGCCTAGTTGACGTGGTACTTGAATGTTGGGAGCCATAGATAAAGTGACAACTACTGGATCTGGAAGGACCTCTGGGGGGGTAGGTGCAGGTGTTGTTGTATTAGAGGTGCTGGGTAGGGATTCTTCATTACTGCCAAGAGAAAGCCTCCTTTCTGTAAGTTCTATTTTGGTGGCTATAGTTTCTCTGACCTTCTGGAGCATCTTGTCAATAGTACTTACCCTGGCAGGTTGCTGGACCACAGAATCCCCACCAGTACATTTATGTTTTCCCATAATTAAGACTTGAGAATTCTCTCTAAGAATGTAAAGCTGGACACGGGTTACCTTTTTCCAAAGCAAGCGCTAAGAGGGGTGGCCCAGTCTCTTCCAGCCATACTGCAGTATGCCTCTCGGCAATTTGTGGTGCTCCGGCACCTGGAAAAGGTGTTGCGGCCTCCGTGCTGCTCCAGGAATGCGGGGGCTGTAGTCTCCTCCGCCTCTAGCTGTGAAACACTGTCAAGGGTAAACTATCCAAACAACTGGCTGCTCTGGGGGATTGCCCACAAAATTGGAAGACAAGGCTGAAAAAACAGATGGATGCTACTAGTACTATCTAACGTGACCTATTCCAACAACAAAAAGCTATAAAGAGCCTCTCCAATAATATGGATTACATTGAAAACCACATTCATCCAATAACTTGCAGGAGGGGGCAGAGCACGACGATCCAAAAAGTTTCATTGTTTGAATGTTCCAGCACTCCTTTCCTGACCTTCAAGACTGGGACATAGATTGCCAAATTCGTAGAACACATAGTTTCACTTCTAGACAATCCAAGGGCACCCAATGTAAATAGCAGTATGTGGATCAAATGGATGTAGATGCAAGCACATGTTAACATTAGTGGCGTCAACCAGTATTCGAACCACAAAACCCCTTCCCTCAGCAGGCTCCCAGACCAGGCCCTCATGTGTCCCTGAATAAGCCCCATTAGTCTCACATTTTCTCACATTTTTTAGGATAGCCTCAACTTTGATAAATCTCCCATTCCACCTGTTGACACCAATCTAGGTCATTCTCCCAGTCCCGGACAATTGGGGCTCCACCTGCACCCCATGTCTTAGCGACATTCCACTTTGCCACCCCTGCTGCTAACATCAGTCAAATGTAGGCATAGCTGGGCTAAGTGTCCTCCCCAGAAATTTACAGCAGCAACCGTTTAGCATCAAGTGGCACTGTGAGACCCTTTACTTTGGGCATAACTTGCGCCACCCCTCTGCAGTATGTTTGAATTACAGGCCAACCTCAGAGGATGTGGAAAAAGAAGCCCATCATTCCACAACCCCTGGTACAGGGAGACGTATTATATCGGTCCAGGCGATGCAGCAGAGACCTGGAATAATAGGATCTGTGTAATATCCACAAATGTATAAGGCGAAAACGGGCTTGTATGGCCACCTCCATAGGGCTCCGCAAGACCTCCACCCAGTCGACCACCTCAATCAATCCTGCATCTCCTTTCTACGCCTCCCGCAGAGAGTGTACCAGAGCAGGGGATTTATTCATTATTTTTTTTGTATACCAATGAGATTGCCTTGGCAGTTATTTGGTCCAGCACCTATTGTCCTCCACAGGAGAAGACACAATCAACTTGCCCCACCCAGCATGTGCCACCTCAACTCATGCTTCAATTGCAAATATCTAAACTGTTCCCTTGCTCCCATTTCATATTCGGCCGCTGGTCCTCAAACTTCAATAGATTACCCCTCTTGTTACATCTGCAAGGCAATCAATTCCGATCAGTCCCAATTTAAGGAATACTTTCAGGTTTCCCAACTTCCCGGAGTTGCTCACTGTCTCACAGTGGAGTCTTATCTGTCAACCTGTTATCCCTGCCCAGGTATTTGTTAGTTTCATTCCATGCCCTTACTACCATCTAAGGGTGGTGTGGTAGCAAATTCATCAGCTTCCTGATGAATAGATTGATGGATAACCCCAACCCCCCACGGCCTCCCGATTGGCTCGGTAAGCAAGGGCACCCACGTCTATAACACCCCGTCTTTGATTGTCACCAGCTGAGCAGCCAAGAAATACACATTAGAGTCAGGTACAGACAAACCCCCCTCAAATGCTTCCTTTTTTAGCTTGCTGAAGGAGATCAAGAGCTACCTCTGTTCCGAAAGGGTTTGCACAATTCACTGTTCACTGTGTTGAAAAATGTGTGTGGTATCTTGTACTGGGTGTTTTGAAGGATGTATAACATGCAGGGAAGAGTCATCATCTTGACAAGCACTGCTCTTCCCACTAGGGATAGCGGACGTTCCCTCCAGTGTGCCATCTCTCCCCAAATATGTTTCACCTGTGAGACCAGGTTTTTACATATAAAATCCTCAGCATCTCTGGTTACAAAAATGCCTGGATATTGATAGCCCTGAGTTTCTATTGGAGCCACATATATTTGTGGCAAAATCGGATGTCCACCTGCCAAAGGGAATATGAGAGACTTATCCCAATTGATCTGGTAACCCAAGTAACTCTTAAAGTGTTGAAAAATATGTAAGATTCTGGCAACAGAGAGGGGAAGCTGTGTAACATATAACAAATGTCTTCAGCATACAAGGAGATCCTTTTCTCCCATGCCTCGTTTCTCCAGATACCTCACAAGAATGGATCCTGATGGATCCAAGCTGCCAAGGGCTCCAACACCAGGAAGAAAATCATTGGTGACAAAGGGCAGCCCTGCTGCGTGCCCTTGTGAAGGGCAGAAGGGGGAGAAAGTGCACCATTGACCTGCACCCTCGCCAAGGGATCTAGATACAAGATTCTAACTCATGAACAAAACCCGGGACCGAAACCAAGTCTGGACAGGACCGCAAATAAATAAGACCATTCTATGCTATCAAAACCCATTCGTGCATCTAGGGAGAGCAGAACGGCGTCCTGTGAGCCTCTGTAATATGCAGCACTATGTAGAGGCTCCTCAAATTCAGTCTAGTGCTCCTGGGAGGCATGTTTCTAGATTGATCCAGATGAACCACCATAGTAATTACCTTCACACATTTGTTGGCCAGAGCCTTCACCAGGAACTTGGCCTCCAAGTTCAGCAGTGAGGCCTATAGAAATTACAGGCCATGGAGGGTTTACCCTTCTTAGGAAGAACTACTATAGTGGCTAGTCTCTGATCAGCTGGGAGAATACCCTCCTGTATAGCAGCCTGGAACATATTAAGCATATGGGGTGCTGTTTTGTCTGCTATATATTTGTACAGTTCCACAGGTAGTATGTTGGGCCCTACTGCCTTACCAGATTGGAGCCCCCATATCCCCCCCTGTATTTCATCAGTCGTCAAAGCCCATTCCAGTGCTTCAATATCTTCTACGGCTTGTAGAGAGATGTCTTTCAAAAGATCAGTGCAGTCTTTACCAGTTTGGGTGATCCTAGAGCATTATGTGTTTTCATAGCATTTCGCAAAAGTCTCTTCTATATTTACACCAATGGTAAAGGAAGTCCCCACTGGGTCTTGGTTTTTAATGACCCAGTTCCTTCCCCTGGCTATCTTTTCTAACCAGGTAAAAAGCTTATTGGCCATGTCGAAGATTGTCGTACAGTCGCCTCTGGGTAGCCAGTGCATAGGCTCAGGCATTATTTTCTGCCAAGTCCTTCAACTCCCATTTCATAAGGTGAAGACGGTGTATTAGGCTGGCATCTGGCACCCCCCCCCCCCATCATAGTTCTAAGGCTATGACATCTCCCTCCAGCATATCATGTTTAATTGCCTGTTCCTTCTTTTAAACCCCAATAATGGCCTGGGTGTGGCCACGCAGCACTGTCATGGAAGCCTCCCACAAGGTGCAAGCCGAGTCTACCGATCCCACATTTTCCAAACGTATTGGTCCGTCTGCTCACGTGTTTTGTCCAGGAGTCATCTATCTTTTAAATGCCAGCATGGTATCCATAAGAGCAGTGCAGACTAGAGCCCCTAACCAAGCCTCAGAGATAGACCACCAATGCTAGATGGCCTATATCATGGAACTGGTCACGCTCATGTGCTGGGTAAAGGTACAGTCTAATCGAGTGACACCACTGTGTTGCTCTGACAGCTGGGTGTATTGAGTGGTAGTCGGGTTACACACTCGCCAAAGGTCCACCAGTCAGATGGAGTCAATGAAAGATTGCAGTGGGCTGTCACCTTACTCTCTTCCCTTGCTGGTTAACCTATCCATCCCAGGGTTCACCACATTGTTCATGTCTCCTCCTAGAATTAAAATACCCATTGACATATCCAACATAGAAGCACTAAGGGCCAAAAGGGTTGCACCCTGCAATACCGGACAAGCAAACAAAACATGATCTAAAGTCTGGTTACTCAGGTTACAAAAATTACAAATACTTCCACTAATCATATTCCGAGACCAGTTTGCAATTAAGTCATTTAGAGGTAGGAGATTCATGCGGCATAAAATTAGCAGGCGTCGATTTCCATGTTCTAAATTCCAGAATACATATTGTTGTGGAATTCTCAATGCACTAGTCCTGGCAATTAGCTTTAGTCTTTCCATAGAATTACAAAATGTGATATCTTTATTAAAGCTAATTTTGCCACATAACGTTTTTAGGAGAGATTTAAACCCTAAGGGTGCAAGTGAAAGCACGGATTTTTCTTGTATACCAAAGGTTTTTTGTGTCAATTAAAAATTCTGACAAAAGGAGTATTTACCTGCCTTTACATTTAAAATTTCATGACATAAAATGCCTCTTAGTGTATCCGGTTGACTATTTTTTAGTTGATATCCTGAACGAAGGACCCTAGATAGGCCTTGAATATAAGAGCTTATCAGCCCAAATTCTAATCTAATTGATGCTGTTGGAATTATCGTGCTAAAATTGAAAATCTTACGTAATATTTGACCTTCAGTCTTATCTAAAAACTCCAGTCCTTAATCGGGATTGATTCAATTGCATAGAGCAGAGTTGGTGGAATTTTTGCCTTAAAGACCGTCAAAAGGTATAAAAAATGTCTCCTGCCCATGGCACAATAGAAAATACGCAAGCCATTAGCATGGGACGTTGCTTTACAAATGCTATGATCAATGTGAGGCTTGTTCTTCATACTACCTGTTAAGAGTTTCCTAAATAGAGGTATGAGTCTACCACCTCCATTTGCCAATTGAAGTTACATGCCTTCCTACTCTTAGAGCTTTTCATGATTAAAATTTTACTTTTAGAAACATTTATTTTCAAGAAGTGATCTCCTGTGTATTCCTGTAGGGAAATCAGCTTTCTATTTAGCCTGATATGGGTTAGATCCATTACTACAATGTCGTCTGCGTATAAAAGACATGCTATAGGACGAGAGCCTATCTTAGGTGCATCTCCAATAGTTGGGCAAAGCAGTCGGGTAAATCCGCTATATGGAGAGAGAAAGCTGCGGAGGAAAAAGCATCATGTAGTTAGGTTCTTTAGCATGGAGCGCTCTCTGTACTTCTTGGCACCTGTAGCCTAAAATCCTGGAAGAACTGCACAATGGCATTTTCGTATGTGAAGTCCTCATGGGAGCAAGCAGCCTGGAGTATAGCAACCCTGTTTCGATTACTGAAAATCCTAGCAATAATTTTTTGCCTTGGGCCCCCAGCTTTGGCTGTAGAATTGGCGCTCTGTGTGCCCGCTCGACAGAGCAAAAAGTTGGAGAGGCCCTTGACAATTAACAATCAAGGCCTCCAGGAATAGGTTGATGCTGTGTTCCTTAGCTCCTTTGGGAACCCCTACCATTCTGATGTTATTGCGTCAGGCCCTACCCTCCTGATCTTTGAGTCGGGACGCCATAATCTTCTGTTGTTTCGTCAACATCCAGACCTGGTCTTCCAGTTTCTTGGATGTGGATTGCAAAGCATGAATATCAGACTCACCGGTTGTGATTTTCTCTGATATTTTCTTTACATCTTCCCTTCAGAGTCTGACATCCACTGTCACAGCATTAATTTTGTGTTGTAGTGAGTTCTTGAGGGCCTGGATGGCTGCCATGATGGTTCCCAGAGAAGGCTCCACTGGCACCATCCATTGACTCCCTTCAGTTTCACCTTGGCCCTGTGGGACTGCTACCAGTGACCTGAGAAGGCAGGGATGGAGAGAGTGTCCTGGCAGCTCCGACGGCGATCTCTGACTGTGCCTGCCCTGCAAGAGAGTATTCAGAGATCAGTAGTCACTTTGGGCTCACAATTCAGCTGATGTCAGAGAGGATTGCAAAGAGAGGTCAGCCCCATAGATCGTCTCATGGAGTCAGGTGTCGAAATCCACACTGTTTAGGGGGTCCCCGCTGGGCTGATCTCAGTCCGACTGATGTTGTCAATGGCAGTTACGGCTTCTGAGCGCACAACTGCAGGCTGCCGGGCATCTCAGAAGGAGAGACCTCCCCGTGGCTGAGTCCGCAATGTGTCTTCCTTCAAAAGTTGCCAACAATCCGCTACACTGCCTCTAAAAATATAAGCCCCCTTCTGCAGTTTGATATGGCAAGTATTAGCGAGGGACAGGCGTGGGGAGGGGGGGAAGGCATCTATTGGCCCTGACAGTCCCCGATGTATTTGGTGGCAGCCCAACCTCCAGGATCAACCTTAGTCTCCAGTAGTACACTCCTACTACTCTGAATTTGCAATTCCTGCCATGTAAGCAGTGATTCAGCCTTCGAAGCACATCCCTGGGTTGCCCAATGACTCACACCAGCTGGTGTCTCTCCTTCACACACTATGCCACCCCCAGGGCCAATTGGGCGAGTGCCCCAGGGGGACCTCCTCACTGCCGCTGCCTATCACTCCCATACGGCTGTTAGTTTGCAGCCCCCTCCGCTGCCCCCAGCCTCCTTCACCAGGGGTCATCTGGACCCCCGCCGAGTCATCTTTCCGAAGCCGCCCTGGTTGTCGCTCGTTGGGCGGCACACCCCTCACCAAGCCACCCTTCTTCCGATGAGGACTACAGGCTAAAGCAGCATGTCACTATTGGGCGTGGATGTGCTTCTTTCTGGGCCCAGGCCACCTCCTTTCTCTGAGTGGCTGAGCACCGTAGCGCCCCCATGACCAGCCTCAAGTCCATGGGCACCCACGAAGGGCTCGCCCCACCAGAGCAGGCTGGGCATGGCCTCCACGGCCCAGGTGATGCACAGGCGACAGGCCCTACAGCCACTTTGCTAGGTTTCCTGGGCCGGCTTCAGCCACAAACTGTTCTCTAGGATGCCGGGCAGTCAGGAGAACAAGGGCACACCTCGTAGTTGTCGATGCGGCTGGATCGTGTAACAGATGTCGGGGTTTAACTTAGCCGGTTCCCCGGAGCCCCCTCAGATCACGGCCATCTTGGTTGGAGCCATGCCGCGCCATGGCAACCATCATTTTTGGGTGATTTTAAGTTTTGCTGGTAATTGTAATTTTCTGCAACTTCTGTTCCAAACTGCACGATCACAAAACCCAGCAAGAGACAGAACTTACACCTTTTTCATTAGGTCCGATTTTTGTCATGGTGCAATGCCGCTAACAGCTTTGGCTGTAAATAGGATGGCTAAATTAACATAAACCAGTTTAATCTGACCT
This sequence comes from Lissotriton helveticus, assembly GCF_964261635.1. NCBI lineage: Eukaryota > Metazoa > Chordata > Amphibia > Caudata > Salamandridae > Lissotriton > Lissotriton helveticus. Next base: position 865,969,161 of record NC_136057.1, on the reverse strand, counting down.
GGTTACAATTATAAGATTTCAGAATATTGACTAGGGTAAATTCTGACCTCTCCTTTGTGTATGGATAGTCTGAGATCTCTTTTTCTGATTCTAATTCGGAACTATCTCTTTCTTCCCCTCACCCTCAATGATTAGGGGGCTGGGACGAGCAGGCAGGTAGGAGCTAAAAGCATATAATTGGTCAGGAAAAGCAGTATAAGAAAGTTTTTCTCTGGTTCTTGTTTTTCCTATCTTTTTTTCTACTGTGGCTGACCTCTCCTCACATATGGTTGGTGTATGGACACTATTTCTTGTTCTTCTTTTCTACTCCTTTTATTAGATGGGTTTGGGAGGGGATGTCTCTGCTCTGACAGAGACTGCGAAGTAGGGAGTTTGTGGCCATTCTTATGCCCATGGATGTGGGATGTGTGCAGGGGGGTGCATGGGAGGTTGTACAAAAAACTTTTGTATTTTGTACTAGGAGAGGTGCAGATGCATCACACAGATGAAAGTTGATGTTTATTTTCTCATTCTTGTTGTGATGATGCAAACGCAGACGACAGTTCAAGATAGTATTAAAGGCATAAAGGAGTAACCTGGACTGTTAATGGGATCTGGGCAAATGTTAAGATACACTTAGTGAGGGAGCAGCTGACACAGCTGGAACATGAAATTATATGTTTACAGGAAACACATCTCCTAGGTCATGAGTCCTTCAAATTGTAACAACTTGGATTTAAGGTTCAGTTGAGGTCTACCCAAACTACGCCCACAAGAGGGGTAGCATTGCTGGCTAAAGAAGGCACATGAACAGCTGTTAGGTCAAAGGTAGATTTTTGAGTTCAATGGGTAATTGGTCAGATTAGTAAAGATGGTCTCCTTATCACCATGTGTGGTTTGTATGGCCCGAACACAGATGAGGCCAAGTTGTACAACAAGCTTATGTTTTAATTGTCATTATGGAATCTCCCTTTTATGATCTGCTGGGATATTAACATCACAATTGACCATAAAAGTGACTCTACTAGCCTGCATACCCTTTTGGCAAATACAGTTCATGAGCTGCTCTGCTCCAAATGATTGAAGTTCTTTGGCCTGGTGGATGCATGGCATGTTTTTCGCACACAACAACAGTATTATACCTTTTACTCGGCCCCCCCATAAGTCGTGCTCAAGAATAAACATGTTCTAAATTGGCCATAGATATTTATCCACAAATCATTTCCGTCCATAACCTGTTGAGCTAATTATTGATAGGAGATCACTGTGCGCCCCTATAGCTCCATTAGGTGGACCTTTAATAGGTCTCTTCTTCAAGATGTTGATTATTGTCAATATATTACAAACATAATAAGGGACTACATCGGCATCAACACACATATTGCCCGCCGCATCTCTGCCTGGGATTGCTTAAAGGACATAATTAGGGGGTAATTATCTTATATGATTAGTAAAGACAAGGAGGAGCAACAGCAATCAACTCATTTGAGGGACAAAATCCTGAAGTTGGAAATTGAGCCAAGGCAGATTCTCAGACATCAGGCAGGTAGAACATCAAACTAAGATGCTGTTTTGAGTCAACTTAATGGGGATAGAATGTTTATTAAAAAAACACAAATATGGGACAAGTCTGCTAAGCTTTTATGCTTGACTCACTTGATACTTTGAGAATAATGAGAATATTGGTAAAATCTTGGCAAGGTAGTGTAAGGAGAAAGAGAGTAGAAATTTTATAAAAGCAAGTTGAAATGCCCGGAGTCAGATAATAACTGAGAAAGAGAAATCATCTAGAATGTGTTAAGTTTAATGGGACACTACATACCAAATCTGAGACTTTCTCCAACATAGAATCCAGGGACTATATAGAGAAGGTCAAATTTCAGCAAAGGACAACTAGGCGACACGATTTGCTAGAAGCCACTATCAAAACAACGGAACTAACGTAGGGGATTAGGGATTTCCTAATAGGAAAGGCAACTAGACCAGACTACATTCCTATGGAATTTTATGCTAGGTTAACTACCGTATTTTCTGGCGTATAAGACGACTGGGCGTATAAGACGACCCCCTACTTTTCCTTTTAAAATATAGGGTTTGGTCTATATTTGCTTGCTTATTAAATGATACCGGCGTATAAGACGACCCCCAACTTTTGAAAAGATTTTCAAGGGTTAAAAAGTCGTCTTATACGCCAGAAAATACGGTACTATTCTTTTGCCATTATTTATGAATGTATTACATTGATACATACAATAAGAATCTCACCCTCTTGGAAAAAATTAATATACTTTTTTTCTAAAAATATAAATAAAGATCCTCTCAATTGTGGGTCCTATTGACAATATCATTCATTAATGCTGACTTAAAAATATATTCATAAATCTATGCCAATAGATCTGTGAGATTAGTTAGGTTGACTGTTTACACCACAGCTTTGTACCTGTGAGAGATACCACTCTTCATACAAATGTAGCTGTTGCTGTTTTTGATGTGGCTGCAGAACTCAGAGTACCAGCGGGGATCATCCTGTTGGATGCAGGAAAACATTGGTCAGTGTCTCCTGGCCTTTTCTTTAGTGTGTCCTGAAAAGTTTGGGGTTTGGCCCAAAGCTGATACATAGAGCACAGGTAATTTATCAGAACCTCTCTGCAAGAGTGGTATCTGTGGGCGAGCAATCTAAAATGTATGCAGTTATGCAGGTTATGTGAGACATGCACCAAGCTGCGCCCTATCAACCAAATTGTTTATCCTATACTTGGAGCCCTATATTAGGATGCTAGCCCAGGCTATGTATATTCCACCTCTGGTTCTAAATGGATCTTCAAGGAAGGTTATTGATTACTCTGATGATGTGGGAGTCTTTACATCTAGTCCAGACACAGCATTACAAGCAATTGAATGTGAAGCTAGGAGATAGGCCACATTGTCTGGTTATGCACTAAACATTGGTAAGATTCCAGTTTTATATAACAGTAATTACCCTGCTCAAGATCTTCGATTAGTATTGACAGCAACACATCTCAGGGTTCTGATCACATCTAATATTGATGAGGTATTTACTTTGAATTATATCCTACTGAGGAATAGTATTGCACAATTGCTCATTCGATGTTAAAATTACCTATTGGTATTCAATTCCAATGCAAAATCATTAAGATGTGAGCTTTACCAAACATTTTTGTTTTTTTTCAAGCCGTACCTATTTGGATCCCTAATTAGTTTTTCATTAAAGGGAAAGAATGTGATCCCAATTTATATGGCCAAATAGGAAACCAAATTAGGAATAAGTCACCCAGTTGCAACAACCATTAAGGAAATGGGGATGGGCGCTACCAAGCTTAAAGTTTTTATTTTTGGGCTACTTTTCTCAATAAGGACTTTGTAAGTTCTTGGCCTCTCATCTACTACCTGGCCTCTGTGGTATCTCTATTAGGATTTAACGCCAGCACCAGTTTTGTTTAGCCTTATTACTTTAGGAGAACAAGATTTAAGACCCTACAGGTATATGTACCTATCTGGAATGTTCTATCTAATAAGTTACAGATGCCTAGAATTAATAAATATACCGCTTTATGGGGCAATCCTTGTTTCCCCAGCTTTTCTTCAGGCAGGTTGGCTCATATATTGTCTTGCACAAAACTGCAGACAGTTGGCCAACTATTTGGAGATAACTATTTACTCCAATTTGATACATTATCATCAACTTACCTAATTCCAGGCTCAGGATATTCTAAGAATTTACAGATCAGGCATTACTTCAGAGGCCAAATGGTCAACCAGAACCCTACTACTTTTTTAGAATATCTTTTTATTTTCAAGACATAAGGGCATTATCGGCAAAGTTTATGCTGTTTGTTCCGATAAACAACCTAATAATATCCAAAGAGTTGTAGATTGATGATCCTGGAAGCTTTCCAAATCAGTTATATTAAGCAGATACAACACAGTGTTAACTTAAATCATACGTTTTTGAATGTTTCTATGCTTATATTTCCATTATAAATGTATTTCGGACATTTATTATGCTCCACACAGGATGTATACATGGGGATATTGGGTAGATACCAAATCTCCTAAGTGCTATATTGACAATGCTGATACAGTGCACATATTTATCATATGCCAGATTATGCAGATCTACTGCAATTGCCAGAACAAGAGCTTGGTCTGGAGTTAAAAAACAGAAATTGGTATGACACATGCAGTAACATTGTTGAGGTATTCTGAAATAACTCCAGAAAGATATAATGGTATTTTCTTTGCCACTGTTTTTCTCACCAGATAACAGATTGCACGACTATGGCAGAACTGTAAATCCGCCAGATGTGAAAGAATGGTGGTCTTAATTTATTTGAACTGGCGGGCATGGAAATGGCCATTATAAACCATAATAGAAAACCACAAAATGTGCAAAGGATCTGGGAACCCCTATTTTACTTTTTTAAAACACCTTGTAAAGGGAAGAGGGAACACACCATTATTTCTACATGTTTAAATTTATTTGTAGTATTTTTCCAATCAACTATTTTTAGGTCTTGAGGGCCTTTAGCCATCGGTCTTCACTCTTCAAGCACTCGCACTCGTGCTTGTGGCCGCATCCCCCTTGCAGGAGCGAGCAGCAGCGCGGCCACGTTAATTACAAACATATGGCTGCTGTTCGCTCCCCCAAGGTGGATACCGTCACATGCACGAATGCAAGTGCTTGAAAAGTGAAGACAGTGAAGATCGCTTGTTTTCCTCCTGTAGCACTTCCACCCGTCACTGCCTCTCTTCCATTACTGCTTTTTAAGGTTTATTAAACCAGCGCTACAGCTGCACTTGCTCAGCCGAATAGTGAACAATGGCAGCCGTGCGCTTTTCTTTTCTTCAGCACTTGTTTGTTTCTAATATTCTGCATCTTTCTGCTCTCCCATGTGCCCCTTCAAGATCCACCTCTCCTTCCGCATTCTGCCAGCACCCTCCTACCCAATAGTCGTCCACCTCCATCACCATGTCCACCACCACCACGTCCACCTCCACCACCACGTCCACCACCACCACCACCACCACGTCCAACCACCACCACGTCCACCACCACCACGTCCACCACTACCACCATGTCCCCCACCACTACATCCACCACCACGTCCACCACCACCATGTCCACCACCTCCACATCCATCACCACCAAGTCTACCACCACCACGTTCACTTCCTCCACCACATCTACCACCACCACGTCCAGCACCACCACATCCACCACTACCACCAAATCAACCACCACTACGTCCACCACCACGTCCACCACCATGTCCACCACCACCGCATCCACCACCACCAAGTCCACCATCACCATGCCCACCACCTCCACCACATCCACCACCACCACATCCACCACCACCACTTCCACCACCACCATGTCCACCCCACCACCATGTCATCCACCACCACCAAGTCCACCACCACCATGTCCACCACCACAACCATGTCCACCACTACCACCAAGTCCACCACCACCACATCTACCACCACCACTACCATGTCCACCCCACCACCAAAACCACCACCACCATGTCCACCACCACGTCCACCACCACCACGTCCATGTCCAGCACATCCACCACCACCACATCCACCATCACATCCACCACCACAACCTCCACCATGTCCACCACCACGTCCACCACCATCACATCCATATCCACCACCACCACATCCACCACCACATCCACCACCACCATGTCCACCACCACCATGTCCACCACAACCACGTCCACCACCACCACATCCACCACCACCATATCCACCACCATGTCCACCACCACCATGTCCACCACATCCACCACCATGTCCACCACCACCACATCCACCACCACCATTTCCACCACCACCACGTCCACCACCACATCCCTATCACCACATCCACCACCACCACATCCCCCACCACCATGTCCACCACCACATCCACCACCATCACATCCACGTCCACCACCACCACATCCATCACCACCACCACATCCACCACCACCATGTCCACCACCACCGTGTCCACCACAACCACGTCCACCACCACCACCACATCCACCACCACCATATCCACCACCACGTCCACCACCACCACCACCATGTCCACCATATCCACCACCACGTCCACCACCACCACATCCACCACCACCATTTCCACCACCACCATGTCCACCACCACATCCCCATCACCACATCCCCCACCACCACATCCCCACCACCATGTCCACCACCACGTCCACCACCATCACGTCCACCATGTCCACCACTTCCACCACCACCACCATGTTCACCACCACCATTTCCACCACCACGTCCACCACCACGCCCACTACCATCACCCCCACATCCACCACCACCACGTCCACCACCACATTCACCACCACACCCACCACCACCACATCCACTACCACGTCCACCGCCACATCCACCACCACCACATCCAGCACCACCACATCCACCACCACCACATCCACCACCACGTCCACCACCACCATGTCCACCACCACCAGGTCCACCACCATGTCCACCAACACATCCACCAACATCACCACGTCCACCACCACCACCATGTCCACCCCCACCACCACATCCACCACCACCATGTCCACCACCACGTCCAGCACCACCACCATGTCCACCACCATCACGTCCACCACCACCACCACCACCACCCGTGTCAGGTAAAGTGTCAATGGAGGGCAGGGGTAATAGGAGTGTCAACCCCGGCTGTACATGGGACATTTAAGGGTTCATTGGGTGCGGGAATATGGCCTGGAAGTATTACACCAGACCCAAGATACATTTTGAAGAGGTGCAATGTCACAGGGGCTCCTGTAAAAGCACTTGCAGCATCTCTACCTCACAGTGACATACCTGCACGAGCCACTCACTCAAAACAAACACTGGCATAGCCAATAGGTCTCACCTTTGGGACCTTATAAGTGTTTAGCCATGCAACACTTGAGGCTGTTGCAACAAGGATATTGTGCTGGATAACAAAACCCTTATAAGGTCCCAAAGGCGAGACCTATTGGCTATCCCAATGCTTGTTTTGTATTGTCGTCTTGAGTTTTCTGTGTGGGACATACTGTGTTTCTGTTTAGTTTGGATGAATTTGGAAAACAGAAAGTGTACACATGTGCCAGTAACTTGAAAATAAGAATGGCAAGCGCTATGCCAGAAATGCCACAGCAATCAAAATAGTCAATTTAATTGTAGTGGTGACGAAATTTTATTGCAGAACTCATATTGCAAAAGGGACAGGTTAAACAAACCAGAAGCTCTTCAGGCCATTAGTCCATCAGTATGTGCAATTAAAAGCAAATTTCAAATAGGCTTATGATAAATGGACCTCCAAATGGTAAGACAGCAGCAAATTACCTCTTTGTAACTTATACATACATTCTTGGATGACAACTTCCTTTGCACTTGACACCAACTAGCTCTAAGTATAGGAGTTAGGTCAAACATGATGGGCCATGGCTATCTGATGTAATCAACTGTCTCTATCAATGTTTTTATTTTCTCATAAGGGTGCTTTCACCACAAATTGGAAGCTATTCTATTGATATACAATACGACATGTATCCGGAACTTAAAGCACATTGTGAGAGCAAGACACACTATTGCTATTTTGTGCAAAAAACCTTGACATGGCCCTTCACCACTGCTGTTCGATGCAGTAAGTTTACTTTGTTGTTCTGTGAGCAAATGTATGCAGGACACAGTTTGCACAATGAACTTACATGGCTGCTCACAGACATTTTTATAAAATGCCGGATCTTACTGTATACTTATGTTGTTTCTGCTAGCCATAGTCGGGCTGCTATATTTCCCCAACCACTTGCGTTCCTGTATCTCCCTTCACAGCTATCTTGTCAAACAGTTTCAGCCATTCCACCAACACATGCCCCCCCTCCTGTGGGCCGGCAGCATTCCTTTATTGTCATTTTTGTGCCCATAATGTTCCCAACACCAGCCAAACCTCTAGTTTCATACTAAAAGTCAACACATGTGATCACTGTTAGGTCTTATCCCTGAGGCATCCTCATATCTATACACCTCCCACCATAAATTCGAATCATTTTATTGGCGTACGCAAAATTATCCCAGAGATCCACGATGTTTCTTAATGCCTCAGAACTCAATGCATATACCTTCTCACATTCCTATACTTTCATCATTTCAACTTTCCACTGTTCAAATGTGTGCACATAAGTTGTTCTCCAATTTTGCAAGATTGGCGATTGTGCGACCAGCATTGCTTGCACAACATTTTGCACTGTTTTGGGCTCAGCTCTGTGATGGATTGATATCTCTATAAATTTAATTGATCATCTTTGGGCAGGGTTAAAGCCAATCTTGTCTGGCAGTATTGCGATATTTCACTGCAATATCCCTTCAGTTTTGGGCTTAGCCACGTAATATGGTTCCAGTTGCCCTTTTAATGAGCATCTGAAGCAGCTGAATAATATTTGTGACAATTTTATGGATAAATATTGCTGTTCTATATAATAAGGCTTCTGTGAAAAATAGCATTCCCCGGAAATATGCACCTTTAAGGACGGAGTAATTATAACAATTGATTTTATTTCAGGATTCCATTAAAATCATCACTTTTCAGCTGCCTGCTATATTTAAGCCATTCTTGAAAATATCTGTATCACCTTTGCAGCATTGAACCTGTTTTGTGGGTATCTTACTGATCTTATTGTAGTAGAGTCTATAGAATCTCCCACTAACTCTGAACTCCTCCTAACTACCTTTGGGTCAATACTGGTTAAAAAAATGTCGACTTTGGTTATAAGACCAAAGTATAGTCGCTTTGAAACTTTTAATATGAGGATAAATATTAGCTCTTGTTTTCCATGTACCTTGGTTTTAAAAAAGTCTACCACACTCGATTAACCATATATTCTCCACTTTTGAAATCGTATCTACTCTTTCTAAGAGTGACTGGTCTAATAGCATGATATCTACTAGACAGGTGGAAACAATAGGATATGGAATGGAATACATTCTTAACAATTGAATCCTCCAGAGTTTTGTATCTAACTTTATTTGGTGATTTAGTCAAATCAAAAAAATCCAAAGAATTGCATTCTGCTAACATCTGATGTAAAACATCATTATCCAATATATTGTTTAGGGAATATACATCATAAAAGCAGGAGGGAAAATATGCACAAATTGCAAAATAGGACTGTTTCATGTCTGGCAGTGCCATACCCACATTATTTGTTGGTTTGTAAAATATATTCAGAGCTATCCTTGAGTTGTGTTGGCCTAAACAAAAGCAGAGATCAGCCTCTCATTTTTTCTAAAAAACGTAATGTGCAAAAAAGAGGGAAGTGCAGAAAATAAAACTTAAATAGTGGCAAAATCAACATTCTGATTAGTGCTGTTCTATTTGTAACTGAAAGTGGAAGGGGGTTCCACTTAAAAAAAAATAATGATTAATCTTATCTACTAAGAGTCTACAATTCAGCTCATAAAGATCCTAGACCATAGCAGTTGTATTTAATCCCAAGTATTGCTTCAGGCTTGAATTAATCAATGGTCGCAGATGTGGGATTAATGTGTCAGAAGTGCAATTAAGTAGTAAAATCTCAGTTTTTAATGCATTTATTTTATACCCCCCTATCTCTTGAAAATCCAAAACAAAAATCAAAAAGTCTTTACTGAATCTACCTCAGGACTTAAAAAAATGCTGATGTAATCAGCTAACATTTTCATTTTCGACATTTTGTCAACGGGGGCTTTTACATGTATGTCTTTTCAGATAGCAATCGCAAGGGGCTTATTAAAAAGTGCTAATGAAATAGGAGATAATGGGCATCCCTGTCTGGCACCGTGGTTAACTTTGCACACACCGATATTGGTGGAATTCACAATAAATAGGGCCCTTGCTCCTTCATAAAGATTAATGAACACTCTGATAAACTCAGAAGGAAACCCTTAAGCTTATTAAATAGAGAAACGACTTTTCCAGTTGACAAGATCAAAAGCCTTCTCAGCAGATGAAAAAACATTTGAGTCAGATTCTGTTTATTAAAGAAGTTCAAGTAAATAATGTGCTTTGGATGATAGTTGCTTTTCTGGCATTGAAGTCATTCTGATCTTTATTTATCAGCTGACTCGATACTTGGTTTATTCGATTGGCCAGCAATTTGGTTAATATTTTATAATCTGAATTCAACAGACCGAATGGCCTATAGTAATTTTAGGTATGACATTTTTCGGGATCTTAGTTTTTGTTTTAGAAAGCTTGCAACTACTACGATATAAAGATGGGGGGATTTTCCATAGCTCCAGTATAAGGTTCGCTAATTTCAAAATGTATTAAAATTTTCGCAAACCTCTTTAAAAAACTCAGCTGGAAAACTATATTTATGACATGCCTTCCTGTTTGGCAAATACGTAACCACTGTTTCCACTTTTTTCAATGTAAATGATTTAAATAGAGCTTACCTGAACGCCAAGCTGGTTCGGAATTCGAGAGGTTTATTGAAAAAGCTTGTACCTTGGAGGTGTCTAGCTCTTGTCGATGGTCATAGATATTTTGTGATGTTGAAATGCTCTATCATGAAAGTTCCTAATATCTATATTCCGATTGTTAGTTTCAGAATAAAAAAAAAAACTTAGTTGCATTTTTAGATGTTCTTTTACATGCCTTCCAGGTAAAACCCAACAGCGTACTCACTTTTCTCTTATAGTCTCTGCATATAGGATCTATTTCTCAGGTTTATCTCCTTATAATAATAATCCTGCATTTCTTGTTTCATCTGTTCAAGATGCTGGAATTTGATACTACTCTTATGAAGCAAAGGATTGTTGTGGGCCTGCTTTAATTGATCTTCCAGATCCTTATTTCCCTGTTGCAAATTTACCAATTTTACATTATCTTTGAACATTATGATAGCTCTGATGGTGGCCTTGAATACATCCTCCTGCACATCTCAAAACTTGCCAAGTGCTCATTCTGATTTCCAACACCCAGAGTTCCTCTAAATATAGCTTATTAAGCACCTACTTATGAGCAGCCCGAGGTTTCCCAATATCTGCAATGTGCATTTCTATCATTGAATGATCAGAAGAAAAAAACATTCAGATGATGCATATCCAGCCTTTGCTGCAGACTTAAATCTATATGATACACATGTATATCTAAACTGATTTGAAAATGTTTTTCTCCAGGGCTATATTACATTTAGACTCTTCTGATATTCTGACAATAACTTGGTCATTCTCATTTTCTTCTGTCTGCGATTCGTCATTGGTGAAACTAAACTTGGCTACTGGAGCAGGTTAAAATCCCCTTCTAAAATCAATTTTCCTGGGTTAACCTTGATAGACTGAAACAGTGCAATAAGTGGTGCAGGATGATCATCCACTAGGGCTCTGTTCGTAGCCAGAGGAACTCGTAAGCCATCTTTTAAACCATTTATCCTAGCCCACCTACCATCTTTGTCTGCCTGGGAGATACCAGCCTCCATTTCCCTGTGTTTATGAATGTATATGGGAACACCTATGTGAGATGCACTGGATGAAGAAATACATTCAAACCCTACCCATTTCTGAAACGTAGAAAAATACACGACTTTTGCATGCTTTATGGGAGTCTCTTGAATAAATGTTAAGAGTATAACCTAAAATCCATTTTTCTAAGGCTTTCCTTTTACGCTTGTTATTCAAACCGCTAACATTGTAAAACATAATCTTCAGATCCTTCCTCCCCATCCTCATCAATGTTCACGTAGTCTTTCTTCAATAAAAAGCCTTAAAAATCAATAATTGTAAGCTTTAAATATACAATCTGTGGGTACATGCATAACATACATTATTATTATCACCCCATGTACCCAATAGAAGAACCACTCCTGAGGTGTGTGCAAAGAATACTCTGCAAAAACTTGCATTAAATGTAAAATACTAAATATTCCAAAAGTGAATTTTCATTTAAAAACAAATGTTCCGGCTCTGTGAGGTCAACAGTAGATGAACTACAAGGAGTTCTGCCACCCAACCAACCTTACAGGATTCCCATTGAATATTCAGGGGGTTGCACCCCAGTCTCAGTGTTTTGGTTGGGTTGCCAAACCGTACCTGGACACCAAAGAATGCAGCAGTATAAGTTTAAGGTACACACCTCTCATTCTATTCACTGAAACCACACACTCGATGCAACTTAACATGGAAAATAAAGAATGTGCTGTTAATAGTGATACTAAAAAGGTTCTGGATTGGTGGGCTGGATCGAACTGTGTCCAAACATGACCTCTAAGATCATGGATGCAAAATAAATATCTAAAAGATTACTGATGCAGCATACAGACTCAACAACCTTGGATAATTCTGTTGATGCTGTGAATGCGCTAATGGTCTCTGGGGACAGGGATACATCGCAGCAACCTACAATTAAATCAGGGAAGTCCATGCGAGGAAAGATCTTAACACTAGAGTTGCAGCTCGCAAGACTGTGAAGACAGTCAAAAGGTGCCAGCTGAAAAGAGTCGAGCATACCCTCTCTTTGAGAAGCGTAAGCTTGTGGAGCTCCAAGACAAAGTAAGAGTTTCAGCCTAGTCCAAGCCCCCCTGCCTCTTCTTCTCCTCCATCAGTTTCTGATATGAATTATCCAGCAATGTTTCATAGGTCTGTTCCTCTGACTATATCCTCGGGCATTTAGTGAACTTTATTCACCTTCGGGAGATTTTGGGCTCATCACAGCACCTTAAGTCGGCTAGCCCCACTCCTCCGTCTGCTTTTCAGCTATTTTAGACTATATTTGTTTCCTGTTCTTGAGATTAGGGAGCAGAGTCACTGTCACAACTGCAGACCCAATTGTGTGGTATTATTCATCAACTTTTGAAGTTAGAAGAGAGAGTCTTGGAACTAGAGAACCAGTGGCAGGGGTTTCAGAAATGCTAGGGAGACCTTGCAAAAGCAATCAGTGCTTTAAAAGATAGACAAGAGGAAATGGAAAATCAGTCATCTGGCTCCAATCTCAGGTTTGGAATGATGAAAGCACATGTGGAATGATTCCACTAATTGAAAGACTCAGAGAAAAATAGTAATGCCTAATTTCATTGCTGAGCGCACAATCATGAGAGCTCATCCTGAGGAAATCTGCAAACCTCACTCGAAATGTCAGCAGACACTTCTGGTTAATTTAACAGGCTATCGGACCAAAGACCACATACTGGCCAAGGCAATTCAACAGACGACGTTTGGTTCTTCAGAAAAATCCACTTTCCAGGTTTGCATAGACATGTGCATCGCAGTATCTAGGAGGAAAGTCTTTAGAACCAAGCTGGACTTTTTTAAAGCTGTGGGGGTACAGATTTCACTTGTTCAGCAGTTTACGTAAAAGTCCTGTGAAAGGCCCTCTTTCAGGTGCTTATTTCAGTTGAGTTGCCACACGACTTTTTAAAATCATTACATCATTCCTCAACTGGTCAGGACCATTAGATGCGTTATTATTGCCTGATGACTTGTCTGTGTTTTTCTGAGGTGGGGTGTTGGGCTGGGCTTTCTCCCCTCTCCTTATTGATACTTGCTCTTCTTTCTGGTTCTTTCTGGTTCTTTTTAGGTACGGCTTTGGGGTTTGCTCGCCATCTATTGGTGGATGCGTAGATGCAATTCCGTTCCATCCGATGTTGGAGGAAGAGTCTCCTATTCCCTAGAGGGAGGAGCAGGCATTACCTCTTGGGGTATCTTAGGGGGAGGGTGAGTGGGTAGGTGGAAGGGAGCGGGGAAGCATCAGGGGTAAAAGCAGATTCAAAAAGGGGAGAACTCATAGTCTCAAGTTGAGCCATTCTAGTGATCAAATCATTAAGAGAGGGGTATCCCTAAAATACTGTTAATACAGGCACAATAGACACTTCAGGTATTCTTGCCCTCTCAAGCACTTTCACACGGTATGTACAATGTTTACAAGTAATTCAGCTAGGATAGGTACGGTTCAGCTTTGCAACCCCATATATGTATTAGCAAGGGTTGATTAAATATTGCGGTGTGTAAAGTGTTGTACGGTAGACAGTACAGTTTTTTCATTAATTATCAGCAAAACGCAGTTACCAAAAATGACAGTCTGACTGAAGATGATAAATATATACATTATTCATATTGCGGCATTCCCTGAAAGAGGCGCAAAGTTCAGGTCCAAAATTCTCTACACTCCACTCGGACCACACAAGTGAAACCACTTGCTTCCCTGATGGGTGGTCCGAACTCTGTGTCCACTGGACACCTGCCATGGTCCTGTCTACCCGACATAAGGCTACCAAAAGTGGCCACATGATGTGAGACCAGTGGCTACTAAGGATTGCTTCCTATCACCTTAGTGGTTTCTTATGAATTAATTAATGGAAAGTCCATATGTCCCTAAAATCATTTTTGCTTGAATGTTGCTATCTTGTCACAAGGACATCCAAGGCAGATAGGTCCCTTGCCCTTCCCCTGAACAGGGAGACTGCAAATACCCAAGATACTGTCAATAAAGAGGTCAGTCTGCAGATCGGAAATATGTATCCAATAATGATGAAACGTGTGTTCTTCTCTTATTAATGTATGCAGAACATGTTGCGAACGACCATGCCTGAAGCACAGCATGGGCATTTCTACATTAAGCCACCTAACTGACACATTAATAGCTCTGCCCTTAATACCAGTGGCACAGATTTATCTAGGTGTTATATGGGACTACTTCTTGAAAGGGTCTGGAAATTACCAACCTAGGGGCCAATTATGATTGCGGTTTTTCCGCATCCTCCGGGCCGGCGGAAGCCACCGCCGGCCCGGAGGATGCGGAAAAACCGCTGCGGAGCCTCCAAAGACCCACTGCCATATTAGGGTGGCTGGTGGGTCTGGAATTACGTCTGCCGCTTTTCTGCCGCGGTCGGATTACAACCGCGGCGGAATAGCCCTAATATGGTGGCGGTGTCTAACAGACACCGCCAGCCATATTGGATGGTGGGAAATACATGCTTTTCCGCATACGGACTTTCACTTTGGGGGCCCGTTGCGGTGTAGGGGGGGTGGGAGGTGCACATGGGGGGGTACCTGCCGCTTGATGCATGCAAATGTGATGCATGCATTTTTCACTTTGTGGCGGGTGCAGCTTGAAGCTGCGGCGGGTGCAGCTTGAAGCTGCACCCTCCGCAATGTTAATGATAGAGGATGTGACCACCACCCTGGCGGTCACATCCTAATCTGCTCGGAGGGACCGCCGCTGCCCCTGCGGACGGTCCCTCCTCCTCAGGGGTCGCGGACGGACTCAAGTCCGTCCGCGATCAAATTCGGACCCCTAGTAAGGCAAACTCCTTCAAGTCAGAGTCCCTCAAATCTTTTCAACCTCGCTTTACCAGGTGATTCCAACCCAGAAGCACGAAGATAAAATGTTGGGTTTGGAGTCCAACATGGCTTTTCGTCTCATTGGCCATCTCTCGCAGCTGTGTGATTTTAAGACCTCTCATCCTGCACCATCTGAAAAAAACATCTTCAGTGCTTGCCGGGTTAGGCCTATGGAGCTACTGCACCAGTACGCCACATGCCAAATAAAAGCATTGCTAAAGACCCATATGTCTTTAAAAGCCATTGTTACTACAAAAGAGCGGAGAGAAAAAAGGCGACCTACACAGAAGGTGAAAAACACTATAGCAGTTAGTTCTGCATGGATGTAACACTCAAAACAATAGTATGACCACCGCCCTATATGACTGACCTCCTGCTGAGCAAGACCTGCCTCTGCTGCAAATGTTGCAGCTCCTTTTCTCAATGAGTGGATGGAGAAATTGATTGGGTTATCTTTGATCAGCTTGAGAGAGGTGGCAAAGACTGCTGAGACTGGTAGCAGAAAATGCACTCGCTGTTGAAGTGAATGACAGTACAGAAAAAAACAAATTTGGACACATAGCGAAGTAAGACCTCAAACACGTCAGCCGGCAAACTGTCTTGCTGGGCCCGCATGCATTCAATCAGGATACAATTAGGAAGCAGGTCAGTGTTGGACTTCGTTAGCTTGATGACCAGCTTCTTGTGATAAATGTCAATGTGCAGACCACCAGTGAGATCCAGCTTCTATCTCCCCACCAATTTCCCAATTCTGAAGGCCCTGTGAATAGCAACTACGAAGGCAGTTGCAAACACCGCAACCTCATATGGAGTGTTGCATGCTTTGTGTAGAATTGTCCTTACTGAACAGTGAACACCGCTAATCTAGCCCAACACCCCATTGTTTTGCTTACCTAGAAGCTGTTGGCCATGTCTTGCGCCCCTAACAATTTTGCAAAACATCCTATGCCTGACACTTGAACCCTGGTACAGGACACTGTCCTGCCCTGTTCCCGCAGCACACTAAAGAAGACGTGAGAGTTAGTTAACAGAGAAACGGTCAGTGACATAAAGTTCTTGCAAAAAATATCTATAATTTAGAAATGCTTTTTCGCATACCACACACGTGCTTAGTGAGACAAGCCATCAATAAATCAATCAGGGTGGGACACCATTCACCCCGGATTTTCTGGGAATTCCGTCATCTGCTCTGCTGCATGGGGATATAAACTCCGAAAATCCTGCAGTTTAGAGCAATCAGCTGTGTTATTGTGAATTTCAGGAACATGTCTCGCTTTAATCATCAACAGTCTCAAAACCAGCATGCCAGAGGTCTCATCCACTGGCGTGATGTCAGACACAAAGATGACGCTCCTGTTCCTGAACACTTCTGACCAAAGCCGCAATCCTTCCTAAAGCAGTTTGTGAAGTTTCTTACTAACCACACTTGCATGATTGGGAATTGAAAATTGTTTTTTACAGTGAGGAGTCGGTGCCATATACGGGGCTGTGGTGACAAACCCCTATAAGCTTCTGCTGCCTCTTTGCTCATGTACACGTTTTAAAAAGGCAGCAACTTATCTACCTATAGTGCTGCGGGCACTATGAGGTTAGCTGGACAATTTGATAAGGTTCCGTTCCTTTTTCTCCGGACTTCTTAATGCAGTTGCATTCAGGGTGTGAGGGCAGGCCACAGAAGGAACAATTGGGAGGGTGAACACACTTTTCTATTGAAACCCAGCAGGACCATTTTTTATCCCACCCCACCCCCCCACTAGAGTGTTGCTGGTAAAAAAAAGGGTGCTGTTTCCATGGGTTTGTGCACTTTACTGACTCCAACCATACATTCACCTCCATCTCATCCCATCTGATGTCAGAGTTTTCAACCTATGCCCACCTGAAGTCATGACAATAATCTTATTGATGTAAAATATCATTAATACTACCTACCTTGGGCTTCTTTTCAAATGCACTGCCATATAAACATTAAAAAAAAATAGTGATATTCTCATCAACCTTAGGTTTCTTTTCTTTAGCTGACTCCTTCTCTTTTTTCTCTTATGTATAAAGGCTTTCCTCTTAGCACAAAACAATGAAACAACTTAAACAAAATCCCTCTTCCAAATGTTCTGCTTTCTATCACCAGGCACATGCACAGCGAGCTTACCCAGTTTGGTAAGAACTGTTTCTTGCCCATCTATTCCCATCAAAGTAACAGCACCCACTTTCCCTGTAGTGTTCGCACCTTTTTTCTGCCTGGGTTAAGTCTTTGCTCATGGATGCTGCCCCATTCTCTCCCAACAAACCTTTTTTTCCACTCTCACCTTATGTATGATTGGCTGCCGTGGCTGCCACTTATTTTTGCAAGTCCACCATGGTTTAGACTACCTTGCCAGACAGTGCCCATACCGAGAACAAAGCCAAAATAGCAGCACACTTGTCGGTGTTCCATGCTAACTGGGAAACCAACCGCACCACAGGCATCAAAACCCCAAAGTTGATTTGGGACACCTTTGTCACTAACATCGTGGGCAACACCACCCAAACTGCAGCCTGCTTGTCTCTCCACTGGCAAGATGTAATGATTGTGCAGAGCCACAGGGGCAACTGAGATTGGGCCTCCACCCACCGCTAACTGATTTGAGGCTTTCTCCTTAGAATCTGGAGCAAGATCTTTAAGGCACTCTCCTAGGACTGGGAGTTAATGGCAAATCTCCCTCTCTTTTAGATGTGCAGGGGGGGCAGCCAAGTTGTTGGTGCGGGGCCATGGGTGGCTTAGTAGATGGGTACGGTATTCAGTTTCTCTGCTGTAGGAACCACCCCTTAGGGCCCAGCTATCTCCTCTGCATCCTGAGCAGTGGTCTGAACCACTTGCTCAGGTGAAACTTCCCCTGATGCTCCATGCACCCAGTAGAGCCACTTTGGGCCATAGCCGCCTGAATCCTGGACCATTGTGTAACAGAAGGAACGGTTGCACTTGGGGGTACACTAGATCATCACCTCAGGTGCTCAACAACCTGTTGTCAGATGCAGAATCTGAATCAGATAACACCCCTCCCCTTAAACCACACTCTCCCCAAATTTAGCAAGAATACATTTGAGGATTTGACCCAGCTTAGGTTTCTGACCCTTTTTGTTCCCCCACCTAAATGCTGACCACAGCCATCATGCAATACATATATGCTTGCTGGGCACAGATGAAATGGAGCACTGCAGAAAAGAATAACAATTGATTGAAACAAAACAGTATAGAAAAGTAACCTACTCAAAAGCATGGTAACTAGCAATCCTGCACGGAGTCAAGGCTACGATCACATAGAGGCACTTCAAGACCACTGATAATCCCCTCTTACCCTCAGGAGAAAAGGTTCTTGTTGTGCAGCCGGACCTCCTGATCATTACAAAGGGACAAACAAGCTCTTGGGCCACAGAAGACAATGAGCTGAGGACAGGATTTTTGTCTGGCTGGAAATATGAACTGAATGGCCTACATGGGAATCGAACATGCAAGCATATATAATTGATAGACTTGGCCTCTTTGTACGAGGATAATACAAAGCCAATGTGTTGCTGAGACATCACGGTGGGAAGACAGTGAAACAGTGATCTGCTTGAAAATTGAATGCAGGCTCTGTGTCAGTATAATGTACCTGCTTGCAGTTATTATTAAACAACTGCATGATGGTGGAACCACTCTGTGCCTGGATCCAGCCCCCATGTTGCGATGGCCTTCAAAAAGGATGTGCACCATGCTCTCCCCAATTTAAATAGCCATCCTGACACTGGGAGCGGAAGTGACATACTGATCTTGCCGTGCACTTCCTGGCTCCTGTCCCATGAGCCGGAGACCAGGAATTCTCTCCCATGTCCCTCACAGCCCCCTGCTTCAAGCCAAACTGTTGCAAGAGCAATGTGGGGAGGGTTAGGATCCAGGTGAAACTGGGGGTGCGCTCTGTTCATATGCACCCAATATGTCTGTATTCCTCCTCCCACTGCAACTGTGTTTGTCTGTGGCATTCCTGTCATATTGGAGGTTTGTTAGACCTGACACCCTTGGGCATTAGTCCACAAAACGTTTTGCAAACACCTCTGCTATTTTTTATTTTTAGGACTCTGTGGATTTTACAGCTGCTTCCCAGTGCTAAAGTGCTTGTACCCTCTCCTTAAAACATGGTAAAATTGAACTACACCTAATAGGCACATTTCATTTACTTATAAGTCCCTGGTATTTTGCACTATATGTACTCAGGGTCTGTAAATTAAATGCTATTAGTGGGCCTGCAGTGCTCATTGTGCCACTCAATAAAATAGCACTTTAAAACATGTCTCAGGCCTGCAACTTCAATGTGTAGGGAAATTTTAAACTGCCAGTTCGACCTGGCAAAACAAACCCTTTGCCAGGCCTACACCATACTCTTCAGTACTCACAAGTCCTCCCCAAAGTAGGCCCTAAGAGCTCCTAGAGCAGGGTGCATGGAATTTAAAAAGTAGGATGTGTGTATATACGTTTTACATGTCCAGGCAGTGAAGAACTCCCAAAATCATTTTTAGGTCTCGCCTAGCGAATGCAGCGCATGCGCTGCTTCACTTGGCGAGACTATTGTTGTGGCTTTTGTGAGCGCAAGGAGACAAACCATGTGCGCTCACGGACAGGCGATGTGTGCACGCATGGCGTCTGCTCTGCCTCACACACTCCCACCGCGCGCTTGTTATTATCACTCAGTGCCCTCTGACTTTCATCCTTAGTATAACGAGTGCTGAAGTGTTGAGTGCCAGAATCTGTTATCTGCTTCAAGAAACCGCTTCAGCAGTAAACATATGCCTTACCGACTGCTAATTAATGTTTTACTTCCCAATCCTGCTGAGGCATCAGTGTTTGTGAGCTCAGTTTCATTAAACGAGTAACGGTATTTAACCTTGTGTGTCTCTCTTTTGCCACGGTTCCCCAAGTATGCATTTCTTGCCGAACCAGTGGAGGTTCTGAATAATTTCATTCTTAGAACCTGTTTACATTATTAGAATAATTCTGCGCATCTCCCATCTGCACAACATACACAGCAACCCTTCCTGGTTCTTTCTTTCAGTCCGGCCTGCAGAATTTCTGTTTGAATCACTTTTACTTTCCGCCCGCGCGTGAGCATCCTTCCCCTCGAGCCATGTTCAGAGTGGCTGTAGCCACAAGCGCAATTTGCAATCTGTTGAACATTTATTTTCATTTGGATATTCTAAAATTCGGCTGCAGGTCCTCGTCTCCGAATTTCTACCAGCATTCCTTTCAGTGCTGACATTGCCACACATCCTGTGCAGCCCTAGTAAGCTGTACACACTGTTTATATCCGCGTGCTTCAGCAACGATCACCACAGCATCCCACATGGCCGGCTCATTAACGCTGTCTGTGATCCCTCTTGATTACCGTTCACCTCCTGACACGGCGCTACTGCTGATATCAAAGGTGGGGGTTATTAACGGAGCCACTGGGAGCCGTTTTACAGGGTCAGCCTGTAATTCCCGGCACTCGCGTGGATATAAAGTCGGAAGAAGTCACAAGGAAAGGCTATAAACAATCTTCAGAGGAATCCTCCTGGAAACATCGGGTTTTACTTAATTCCTCAGGCTAAACATCCTGAAAGTCCTGTCGGTGCTGCTAGGTAGCACACTGACATTGGGATTGTAGCAGGGCCCATCTAGGAATCACTGTGTATTTATGTGTGGCTGGTGATCCCCAACCCCAATCACACTCATCCTCACATAATCGAGAACAATGATAATTCTCCTAAAAACCCAGAGAGGGTCGGATAAATTCCCTTATCAGGGTAGATTCTCAAAAACTGTTCACACTAAATGCAACTTGCATTGGTAAAGCCCGTTGTTCTGGCTTTCATGTGCCAACATACGTAAGCACATGTATTTACAAATGTAGTGTACATTTGTTGCATGCCCAAGTACTGTTTATCTAATTAAAGCCGGCCCTATTGGCTTAACTACCGCTAGGAAAAAGCTAAAAAGATTGCTCTCTGTATAGAATGCATACAGGAGGTAAAGAATTGAGTATTCTAAACAGCATGGTGATTGAGTGTACTTTTCAGATCGAAAATATTCCCTCTTGAATTCCCATGGCGCTCTTTCAAGAAGATGAAAATATAAATTAAACAGCCAATAGCATGAAGTGAAGCCAAAGCCCACTCTATGTGTATGTTAAAGAATATTTAGAATATTGTAACTTGCCTCTTTATGGTACCAAGCCTTAAACTTTGCAAATCGCAGACTTTTGTAACCTCGAAAAGTCTTAGTATATAATGCTCTTAATTCTTTCTGACATGACGCGTATTCATTAACAAGCATTTGCAATGCAATAGGTCTCGCATTTACGCGAGTTTGAGCTATTGACATTGCAAATAATAATGCCTTTTTTTTCTAAAGACATAAATAAAAGGCATTGTTATTTAAAATGCCAATAGCTGAAACTCTCATAACTGTGAGACCTATTGCATTGCAAATGCTTGTTAACTATGGGAAGGTCCATCTTTCCCATTGACTAACACTGGGTTTCCTTGTTACATTTAATAAGTTCTTACTTTGGATTGGGAGCAGACAGAGCTTTGTTTTTAAATCAAATGAATTGCAATTTAAAGTCCTTTTTGCTGTTACTGTTAAAGTAACTGTTAAGTTACAATTCTGAAAATGCCACTTTTAGAAACTTGCCATTTTCTTTTATAAAACATTTGTGACTTCTTCCAGTATCCTGAGTCCCATGACTGTGAATAGCTCTGGTTTTGGGGTGTGTGCATTATTCCTAGAGAGTGACACAAAGTGGACTATGTCTGGGCAAGATGTGCCATCCTGCCAAGAAGGTTGGGGCGGTGCTGTACCCAGCCCCACTTATACTTCAAAGGGCTTTGCCTCCAAGACACGGAAAGGACCCAGGCACCAGCCTTTTGTCATCCCAGACAGTTTGACACCTTGACAAGGGAAGGAAAGAACGCTCCAGAGCCAGATGTCGGAGTAGGATAGGGGTTCCACCACACAAATGTTGGCACAAGGTATAAATATTTGACCCCCAGAACAATACTTCATATCACTTCTGGATCTATTAAAGACTTGGAAGAAGGACTGCTGCCCTGCTGCTGGAAGGATTCCCCTGCTGCCCAGCTACTAGAAAGACTGCCCTGCTGCCTGAGGAAGGAAGGAAGATTGGACCTGTTCCTTGAACCCAGGAACACTAGAGTGACTCCAAGGGCTAGCTGGCTGGCCTCCTGTGTGATCTACAGGGACACACCAAGCTGCTGAGACCCTGCAACCTACCTGCATGCTGCTAGTACCTACTAGAGTGATTCCTAGCCCTGAGGTAGTGACCCCAGTTCCTGCATACTTAGTGAGGTGCTAAAGTGGTCTCCTCCAACCAAAGCCCAAAACCTACGTTTTAAGAACATTTTCAGCAAAAACTACTCTGAGGACCAATAGGAGACTGAGACCTACCTGCAAGATGAACCAACGAAGGTGCATCACCAGTGGGATTGATTTCGCCACAGCTCCTGCTACATTGTTGTCCACAACAGCAAGTTCTTCTCAGTGTAATCTCCAGGCAGTTATTTTCGGCCTCATAGAGCCCTCTCCAGTAAAACCTCTAATTAAAAAAGGTAGAAATCTTCATCGGGATGGACAATGACCTTCACTCATCCTGATGATGGCTTCATCAAGACCTCATCCAGCGGGTTCCCGTCGTCGATGAGTCGTACTTGGCTACACCCTGCTGCACTGCCCCGCTGTGACTCTTCCTTCTCAAGAACCTTTTCAATAATTTACGCACTGCCACACAGTTAAGGCAGAATGCTCTTATGCCAAGCTACCAGAAGGTAAAGCACAGGTTCATTTAGTGACATTTTGTGGTTCACCCTGACAAGGATTGTGTTTATTATTGCCAAGCTACTAGAAGGTAAAGCACAGGTTTATTTAGTGACTTCATTGTGATTCACACTGACAAGGATTGTGTTTATTATTGGACTAGGGTTTCCACCTCTCTCAACTAATAACCTCATCTCATACAAGGTTCTACTATAACTTTCCTGCCTCCTGACACCTGTCTATATTTTAGAGAGAAGGCACATGTGTATGTCACAACAACACTTCAACCAAATTGATCAAGTAGCACAGTCTTCTTAAAAGGTAACCAGAAACTCTCTGATATTATTGTTTTGTATGATGTATTTTTGCCCCGCTGATGTCCCTGCAGTACCTGTTCTGGGTTTGGTAGTCAAGCATAGCTGCTGCAGACTGTGTGTTGTACTTGTCCTTTGTGTTTAAGGAAGCTTAAATTGTTGTTGCTCAGGCTGCACCTGTTGTGTGTGTGGGGGTGTGTAAAAAACCGTTCATACTTCTGCGTTGACCATTCTGTGAATGAAGGATGTTGTCATGTGTACCTCACCTACTTTACTGTACCTGCGTGTGTGTGTCTGTATGTGTGTCTGCTGCCCATGCTGTACCTACTCTGCATGCAACAGAAGCTTGTTTGGCTAAAGTGTGTTGGTAAAGCTTGAGTAAACATTTATGCTATGTTTTGGTACTCAGTTTTCATATGGTGTATGCCTTCCAGTTACTTGAGCTATTAGCACTTTTACTTGAGATTTGCATGTCTATGGTTGTGGGATTTCTCAAGGAGGAGTCATCTGAGGTGTCCATTGACAGACTATGCTCAATATAATGAATTTCATTGTGCTGTAGATTGGGTTTTCACTGCTGATGTGAGCTGTAGTGTGTGGCTTATGGTGACCTGGTGGCCAAATCCGAGTGATGGTAGAGGTAAATGAGGTCTGCAGCACAGGAGACGCAGATCATATGACCCTCTACCTCAGCAGGAAGGCCATCTGCTTGGGATCCTGGTAGACTGCATAGGGTAAGTGGTACAACAATACTTTCCACATTTCACTGTAAAAAGGCAAAACTATTGGCTGTCATTTTCTTTTAACACCTTGGCCGTGGCTGGAATTCCGCGCCGGTGCTGGACATTCTGATCGCGGGCGTGGTCAGGACGGCTCCCGCCCGTCATCAGCACCCGCCCACCATCACTCATGACGGCCGGGAGCCGTCATCAGCACCCAAGGGGTTAAAGAACAGCTGCTGCCCCCCTCCCCACCTCTATGATCTGCTACTGCATCCTGCATAATTTTCCGAATCTCCTAAAATTTAAGTTAGATGGCTGGATCTTGTTTTTTTGCCACTGCAGGAAAGCACACAAAGTATAGGAGCGTATCTAACAGTATGGTGATGATGGCTCTTGAGGAAGGGATGTTCATTTGTGTTGGCAGTTGTGGACCCATAATACTCAGATTTTGCTGGGAGTTGCTGGTGCATGGGGGTTGTTATGGCCAGAGGCAGCTGTGGGTGGGCCCAGTCACCTTTTTAAGGTGAGGGCCATGGGTCAAGCTGCTTTTTCGCTGATGACCAACAGATGGCTCCTGCCAGACTTTCACCCTGCTGGGAGCTCGCCAAAGTACTTTTGGGGAGAGAAAATTTGTGAGTGAACCATGGTCAGCTGCAGCAGTCTGAGCGTAGGGTTGGCAGTGATACTTTTGGTCACCTTGGCATTTTGCAGAAAATATTTCATATAAAGGTCTATTCATCTTTGGACCCCAATGGGGAATTGAAGCCTTAATACTTGACTGGGGGCTTGGATGGTCTCTGAATCTGGCCATCTCTGGCCCTCTGTGTAACTACGTTCTCCATCCTTGTAGCGCTTGAGGTGGGGAGAGATGCAGCCTCAGCCAGGAGACTAAGATGTGGCCCGGTTTTCAAATCCCATCTCTCTGACCAGTGCCAAGGCGTCAGTTAGAGTATACCTCTGAAATGGTTCTTTAGGTCCGCAGCTGGACATGCCTTGCTCCTCTTTCAGGGTAGCTGGTTAATTCAAGTCTCTGGTTGACCTTCACAGCCACATATGGTGCCCTGAATTGTTTTCGAAGATGCAGGGATGCTCAGGGGAGGAGTGCAACCATGAGATATCAGAAATTAAAATGGGAGGTGGGAAGGGATGGTCAGGAAGTACTCTGTCTACCTGACTCCTTATAGGGATTGCATTTTGTAAATAACTGTAAAAAAGATTGGGCAAGTTTTTTTTAATGGATTTGCCATTTTTTTGTTTTCCTCCTTAACACCTATTGTAGAAAAATGTGACCTGGGATGTTATTTCCAGCCCACAAATATGCTGCCTAAGGCTGGTGTGTTGGATGCCCGTGCTCTTGGTTACATTGGTGCTCGTCGGGTCCCCTCTGTATGCCACTGGATCTTTTGTGCAGTAAATCACGTTCCTAGATTTCCTTAGTTCACTTGAAGATTGGTTGTCAGTCCACTTCTTCATGTATTTTTTCAGGTGATAGTGGACTCAATGCAGATTGTATGCGTTCCTTGGATTTCTTTAGCTAGCATAAGGTCAAATGTGAAGCAGGAAAGGTGCAATCATTATCAGCGTTATAAGCAGAAAATATGTTTTACTTCTGGCGGTCCTCTCCAAGCAAAAAGGTTCTATTTTTAGTTTCCAGCTGCAATACTGCACTGTTTCCAGCCACCATCTTATAGTGTTATAATGCAGGTCTTGAGAACATGTATTCTTTCAACTTTACAGCAATAATGTGCCGCCCATCGCTCTCCTGGATTTCATCATGTGCCACTTGGGCACTAGTGGAACAGACACTGTCTCCCAAATTCCGCATCGTACCCCCACTTCACTTAATTCCAATGTAATAGCAAGTGTTAAAGGACTCCATCGAGTCTAAATTTAAATTTTGCACTGCTAAACTGTAACAGTGGCATAGTTACCATCGTAGCACTACGTTTAATACATTTTCGATAACATTACATAATGATGTGGTGTATCATTTAGATAATGATACTGAGACACAGAGTGATAATTTCCCTTATCTTAAAACTAAGTCAGTACAGTGCCTTCATTGACGCTCAGGGGGATATTTACAATGAAATGGCTCAAAAGCAATTTTGATGCGCTGAGCAGTGTCTTTCTAAAATGCTGAGATGCCCCATATTTATAGGAATATGGCGCAGCTCCCCTGTGCTCTCCCCTGTGCCGGCGCTAAAACAGCAGCCGTGTGCCAACGCAGGCACCCTTGCACCATGGTTCAAAGGTGTCTGCATTTCAGGGATGATTGTGTTTGTTCAGGAAGGGAGACTTTCCTGCACCTAAATAATCATTAATGGCATTTTGCTCTTTCTATGTGTGCTGCAAAGTGCAGCACACATAGAAAGGACAAATAACGAAAAGAAATAAAAGTATTTCTCCTAGTTGTGCCACTTTAATGCCTCCTCTTGAAAATCTAGGGCAGTGTAAAAAAGCAATGGGTGTTGCATGGGATCACTGACAGAAATACCCATGACGTGCCCCTTTAATGCAGAAAACTGTGTGAAAGAGGGCCATATTTACAAGGCCGTGTAAAGCCACGCAAAGTAGCTTTGCATGGCCTTGTAAATATAAGCCATCACACAGCGCCACTAGAGTGTAAAAAAAATGACACTTCGGTGGTGCTAGGGGCTTGTACATATGGCCTTCATTTTCTTCCTTATGGAAATCTGTTGTAAGGGTGCACTAGATAGTGGGTTGAATTATATTGGTTTTTAATATTAATTGCATGAAAACACAATCTGATCTTTCTGGAAAACATTCCTTCACTTCGGTGTTAGACTCTTTAAGAAATTATCTGCAGTGCCCAATAACAACCCATGAATAAGTTATATATTCCATTGTAAATGGTAATGAGTACAATTTTTGCTTCTCGAAAAACATTTCGATAAGATGTAATGTATTCAGAAACTGACTTGTGCACTTGAAACGCCAATTCAAATTAGAAATAGTTGCTGTTAAATTTTAACTGCTCCTAATGGAAGGAGAAGCTGGCCAATTCGGTAGCTAAAGGAAACTAGTGAGTAGAAAGCACTCACAGTAAAGGTTGGAAACGGATAGTGATGAAGGTCAGGGAATTCCACCTTTTGGGAAAAGTGCCCTCACACACCCATGCAGGTGTCATGCTTCATCAATGGGCATTGCTCCTCATGTGGGTGGCGCTGCAGTCCCCCACGGGCCCCGGGAGAGAGCTCTCTGTCGGAGTCCTTTTCGGAGTAACGCTGCAGTTGTGAGTGGGGGTGTGTGGGGAGGGGAAAGGTGAGTGAGATAAAATTACCACCTCGGTACCCCAAGAAACCTGGGGGACTGCAGTGTCACTCCCACGAGAAGCAACGCCTGAAGATGAAGCATGACACCCGCATGGGTGTGTGAGGGCACTTTTTCCAAAAGGAGGAATTCCCTGACATTCATCACTATCCGTTTCCAACCTTTAGTGTGAGTGCTTTCCACTCACTAGAACTGTGTCTATCTTATAACATGTCCCTGTAACCTGCAATATGTGGGTATGACCACGAGATCAATCAAAACACGAATCAGTGAGAATAGGTGCACTATTCAATGTAATATTCAATGTAACAAGACCAACACAAGGATGCTGAATCATTTCTCCGAGACCAACCATAAACCTGATAGCCTTAAGTGGACCATTATTGAGTCCAACCCCAATTGGTCAGCAAGGACCATTTTCACACAAGAACAACGCTGGGTTTTCCGTCTGCGGAGTAATACTAAAGGCCTCAATGATGAAATTCCGTGGGGGAATTTATCAATTGACAATATCCGCCCCTATCCTCATTGTCACACCAGACCTTCAGTGCTTTCATTATATAGCAGTACCAAATTAAACACTTGGCAGTCAGTGACAGGCCCACACTATGTTGTCACAAATCCAAGGCTAACCTTTAGTAGAATTAGCCCCACCACTGACATTTCATTCCCCCACCTTCTCAAACCTATTGTGTCCTAGGACACCAATCTTTTTTTACCAAGCACTACGTTATATTGCAAACTTCGATGTGGTGGCTCATTTTAAAATAATCTCATTAGACTAACATCAGGCTGTACTTATATTAATAAAACGCGCACCAGAGCAGAGTATTTGCTTCGACATTCCTGCAAATCTCTCAACACACCACAGCTTTGCACTTGACTTTCTGTCTTTTCATTATCAATCTGCCAGAAAATATGCACCGTAATAAGTGAGGGTTGTCCTCCTCATCAACTAACAGATGTACATTGCCTATAAAGTTTTGCAGACCTTACTTTAAATATACATAGACACAATCTGTGAGCCAGCACACAATCTGCAAGTCAGCATGCACTGTGCCCATTGTGTAGTATCTTCCCCGTCAATAAACTCATGTCCACTCTCAATAAAGTTTTTTGACTTAACTCTCAATATATTCTATATATCCACCTCCGGTTTCTAACGCCCTACAAAAATGGTTTGTTACATCCTTTTTTAATGGACCATGCTCTACATTAGGGCCATCATGTGAGCATAATACATCCTTGGTTCATATCCCTCGAAAAATTATCATGAGAATAAGAACATGAGATTAGTTGACCTTCTTCCTCCCCCAAGATGACCGCCATATTTTCAGACATACACACACACTGGTGCCTCACTACATGCTCCACTCATCCACGTCACATGCCACCAGCACTTCTGGACGGTCTGCCGGGCCGGGGTATAGACGGAGGCAGCACGTCTGTCCTCTTAACGGCATTCGAGCAGCGGAAGGGCAGGTCATAGGCTGCACTTGACAGATAATTAATGGTGTGCACAGGAAAGAATAGAATGTCCAGAGATTAGCCGTTGAATTTTCAATGTTATTTATTGGTCAATTTTGTTTCAAAAAGGAAAAAGGTTCAGCCAACGCGTATCGTTCTCAAAGAGAACTTCGTCAGGGCTTCTCAGGGAAATATCCCCTCTGAAGGAAAGATAACGTCAGATTGTATGCGTCGTACAAATTCACATAAACCATGGACTGGTTGGGCACCGTGAGTCCATATGGAATTCTATACCTTGGGATAACGGAGATCATAAGGTTGCCACGGTTCCACAAATAACAAAATCCACTAAGGTTCTTGATGTAAAGAAACTCAAATGGCGGTCACGGTCCCACGTCCAAAGTAACCACATCCAATAAGATTCTCTGCTGAAATTAAAAAGAAAAACAGTCCCAGGATGTGGGGTCCAATAGATCTCCTAGGTAATGTGAGCATATGATGAATCTGTATATAAGTTTGCAGGCAAGTACCGTAGTAGAGGCTCCCTGCAATAACTCAAGAGTCAGAGGGGAATTAACCCAAGGCCAAAATAAGGGCCTGAGTAATCACGAAAAGGTTATCTTGGGTTCATACCACTTCAGAAATGCCTATTCGAGGATCTGTCGGACCGCGGTTCCATGTCCAAAATGCCGAAGGCTACGTGAGTATTTTCCAGGCTGACTCACAAATCAACCAAGGTAACATTTTGGCCTTGAGCGCTTCAAGCTTACTATCGACATATTACCCACAGGTTGTCCTCTTCACGTTGCACTACCACGCCGATGAGGCCATCCCTTATTATTGGTGGGGTAGGAGATACATGTTATATGTTTTCCGTTTGTTCGTGTGTCTGTCTCACGCTTATTTGCATAATCATGTTGCTCCCAATGGAGTAAACCGTCTGTTGAGTGTTGTTCAATAGGTAATTTTTCATGGGCTGCACCACTTACCATGGCTCCCACGCCTTGATTTCAGACACAACAGATGAGTGTCATCTTGATAGCAGAATTACGTTCACACTGTTGTGCACGCCGGCATGCTTATTCCTCAACACAGTTCCTAGGTGTTGAGGTGCCACCAATGTTGTGACAAGTGACTACTATAAGCATTACGAAAGCGGTGTGAATTCGCACTGCACTGATAATTCCTGGTGACAGGGGTGTGTATGTAATAGCATGCCTTTATATCCCAATTATGATCAACAATGATTACCAGAGTCTCATTCTCGGCTTGACCATGACTGAATGAGTACTATCTCCTTACTACAGTATTACTTTTCTCTCTTTTGTCTTTTTCGTCCTCTCTCTAGGTTGGATATAGGAACGCCTAATGGACGTTCCCTCAGGTGCACAGGCACCAAAAACCTGAATATAGGTATCATAGGAATTCTGAGTGTCGCCGTCTCTGATTCCTATTTTTAACACCCCTTTTACTTCACTTTAACCATGGTCCTGATGAAACGCCATGCGATCCACTAGGGACCCAGATAAGGCGCAAAACATGTCGACCTAATGTACTCACCACCACTATCACCTTCACCCACTGACAAAGAGAACAGAAGGAAAATACTCACTCCTCTGATAACTTCCCAAGAGGCCTTCCTTGTCATCTATTTTTAATCTTACCACACGGACCCTTGACTAAAGGTTTCTTGGGGTACCGAGGTGTTAATTTTAACTCACTAAACTTCTTTTCCCCCTACACATCCGCACTCACAACTGCTGCGTTACTCCAAAAAGAACTCCGCCAAAGAGCCCTCACGCGGGGCCCGTGGGGTTCTGCAGCGTCACCCCCACGAGGAGCAACGCTCGATGTTGAAGCAGGACACCCACATGGGTGTGTGAGGGAACTTTTTCCAAAGGGAGGAATTCCCCGGCCTTCATCACTATCTGTTTCCAACCTCTACTGTGAGTGCTTTCCACTCACTAGTTTCCTTTAGCTACCGAATTGGCCAGCTTTTTCTTCTATTAGGAACAGTTACCCTTTAGTGATTACCACGTTAGCCTTGGGAACGTGGGTACTGGACCTATTTTTCCTCTGCCTCCCTGCCTCCCTACTGTTGTATTGTGTGCTATTAAATTTTAATCAAAACATCCTGCCATAGGCAGCTAGACAATTTAACATGCCTTCCTATGAAGCTGCCTATGCTGCATCCAAGTTCTTATTAGTCATAGCGATCACCCCGCACACCTCCCTAATCGGCTAGGTTTGAGAAATCTCCCAGCTCAAGTTCCTCTCCTATATGGGTTACACCAGATGAGGCCTTCTTTTTCTTGGGAGAAAGCCACAATGCACCTGCATGGCGTGTATTTCCAACGAAACAGCATAATGAAATCGTAATAAAAAATAAATTGTGTTCAAGCAACAGACTGACATACCATTTTGGGAAAGTACACATGCGCATCACAGAAATATAGAGATGTGTGTATAATACACTGCACAATCTTTCCATCAACTTGTGATTTGGAAGAAGAACACTGGTTTTTCATATTGGCATATTGAGTAGAGTACTAATCCTCTTCTATCGTACTGCTGTACCCTTCCCTGCTCACACTCTCCCACACAACACCTGCTTTTACTACTCTTCCTAGAAATATACATGTCAAGAACAGTATGAATCACAATGCTTGAAACTGTCCTATGGGTTGTCAGTTCTTTGCTTTCTTTCGCAACAGCTTAGGTAGTGCTTAACTTGCAAAAGAATGAGTGACATTGTGAAAGCTTTGGTCAGGAACCCGTGGCCGGTGCAAATGAATGTTGGTGCGCCGAATGCGAAAGCAGCTTAGTCATGTATCCACCTCAAGCCTCTTTCGCCCACCACCAGACACTGCCTGCCCCTTTATCTCAAGTTACTGGTTCCTACTTTTTTTCCTTTGTGATTTTTTTACCGTCTTCATCTTCTTCTGTCTTTCGTTTGGTGTGTTTTTCCCTGTCTTCCGCTTGTAACTGTCTGTTGCGAAAAAATAAGAGCTGTTGCCCAAAAATGAGTGTCTCTGGCCACCACTAGCAAACAACAGTTCAAATGAAGCACTGAGCTCGCTACTGAAACTACTTCGTAGCTCTGATGGTGCAGTTGGATCAAGATGGTCAGTTCCCTTCTTGCATTCTGTGACAGCTGTGTCTGTCAGGCCTCAAAGATCTTCTGCGGGGGTTCTCATCCTGGCAGTGTCATCTTAAGGATTTTGCTGGCCACTACATGAAACATTTTGGAGGCCCCTGTTAGGAACAACTTTCAATTTTATTTCCCATGTTGGGTAATTCATGCCAGTTATTGCTTATCAGTGCAGAATTAGACGTTAAAGGTTAAGATGGCGAAATACACAGAAGTGAGCACTTTCTCAGGCGGCCCATTAGCAGGTGCAATTGCCCACTTTACCCATGCCTTACAATGTTTCTGAATCTAGGAATCGGCTAGCTAAAAGCCTTTTTGAAGAGCCTTGTTTTAAGATTTCTATTGAAAGTACCCAGGTTAGATTAGGACCTTTTTTTTTGGAGTTTGAAACGCTTTATTGAATTAAATAAAACAATGTAAAACATCAGTACAACAGCATAAATAAAGAGCAGCAGGAAACAAAATAATTATGGAGAAAAATGTGCCATCATAACAAGAAAAGCCCCAAGGGGGAAAACACTATACAAATGAAAAAATGCTTTTATAACTTTTCATTTTGTGGGGGAAAGAAAGAGAGAGAGAAGGAAAGAAGAAGGGAAAAAGGGGGAGGGAAGGGGAACAGCATTAAAAAATAAATGATAAACATAGTAAAGATGTATAAGATAATAAAAGTACATAATAATAGTAATAACAGTAATACTAATAATAACAATAACAGGTGATCATGAGGCACTTTTAGATAAATAGTCCCCCCTTACGTCTGGAAAACAACACATGAAGTAATTCCCTCTAATTGTGCCAGACGGTTAAAATGGAATACCTTTGTGGCAAATGATGCCAAGATCTGGGAGGCCAAATCTATAATGACTAACATCGCAACGCGGTTAGACTTATTAGGACCCATTGACCGTGACCCTGAGGTTCCTAACTTGTTTTTTGAAGCAACCACCGCGTTGGGGGAACTTTTTGTGGCTTACCCCTCAGGCTCAAGGCGCAGCGCAAATGGTAGACCGATGCACAACACGGGTTGGTATTCGCACGCCTGTAGTGTCGCCAAAAAAGAACTGATCAGGGCGGTAAAAGCTAAGGATGGGGCCCAGATTAGTTGCGCTAGGCGTCACCATAGAAAGATCTTGGCAAAGGCCAAGGCTGAACACGAGAACCTGTTCTGGCAGGATCTACTGGCAGCCAGCCTTAGGAAGGACTCCAAAGGCTTTTGGGACTTAATAAGAAACAAGGACAAACCCACGGACTGGCTCATAACGTGTAACATAAATGAGGGAGCATGGCTTGATCACTTTTCCAAGCTTTATGCAGTGAGCGAGGCCTATGTCCCTATCAAGGAGGGTCAGCACGCCCCGGGTAAATCGGAGCCTAATGAGGACTCCCAATTCACATGTAAAGAAGTAGAATGGGCGATCAAGCGCCAGGTCCCGAATAAAGCGGCGGGCCCGAATGGCCTTCCAGGGGATCTACTCCGTGTCAATTTTTTCAAGTGGGGGAGACTTATTGCTTCCGTTATGAATGCTGGCTTGGCTGGTGCGGCCTTACCAGATTCTTGGAGGGGAGCTGAGGTCGACCCTATCTTTAAGAAAGGGGACAGGGACGACCCTGCCAATTATCGCCCCATAAGCCTCCTTGACAGTTCCCAGAAGGTGGCAGGCAGGGTTGTCTTAGGAAGAATCACGCAGTGGGTTGAAGAGAACAATATTTTGTCAGACTTCCAAGCCGGTTTTAGAACTGGCACGGGGACGATCGAGCAAGCACTCCGCTTGATGATGCTCTACTGGAAAGTGGTTGTACTGGGCAAAGGCAGCCTGTACTTGGCATTTATAGATCTTAGGACTGCCTTTGACCTGGTCCCACGAGAGCAGCTTTGGAGTGTTCTCGATACACTGGGCATTCCCCCTTACCTGCTGGATATGCTGATAAAATTCCACGCAGACAACTTTGCCCAGATCAGGTGGGGAGTCCAGGGACAAAAAACATCACGCATCCCTGTAAGTAGAGGTGTCCGCCAGGGTTGTGTGTTGGCCCCCACTCTGTTCTCGTTATACATTAACGGAGTGGTGGAGCATCTGCTACAACATCCAGCAGATGCCCCCTCCCTGGCGGGGAAGAAAACACCTACCCTCTTATTTGCAGATGACACCCTCCTGATCTCTAAGACACCAGCGGGCCTACAGAGTCTGCTAAACAGCTTTAAAACCTTCTGTGATTCAATAGGTCTGGTCATAAACACGGGGAAGACGAAGTTCCTGGCTTTATATCCCCCAAGGAAATCAGTCAAATTACCTACACTTGATCTAGTCCCACTCGAGAGGGTCAAGGAGTTCGACTATCTTGGCATCCGTCTCTGCGACTCCATGAGTTGGAAATCCCATCTCCAAAAGATGTTGCTGTCCCATAAGAGAGTGACAGGTGCCCTTCTTAAGAAACATCGTGGCTCCTCTCACAAACCAATTGCACCGGCCCTGGACATCTACAGGGCACGGGGTGTTAGTGCAGCTCTCTATGGTGCAGAATTATGGGGTGTGCAGAACGTGGACCACCTGGCCCGCTCCGAAAATAAATTCCTCAAAGATTTAATGGCCCTTCCTCATAATACTCCAACTATTCCCCTTTTACTAGATATGGGCATTTGTTCGATTAGTGATCAAGCGAGGTTGCGCCCGCTCCTCCTATGGGCCCGTATCTGGAGAGTCCCTTAATTGTCCAGCTATGCAGATGGCTTAAAAGAGATACTTGCATCGCCCGGCTGGGCCAAGATTCAGTGGCTAAGGGAAGTCAAACATCTCTTAATTAACTTGGGCCTTGAGGATGACTGGGACAACAGATCTGCCCCGCCAAAGTTAATATTAAAAAAGTTATTCTGGTCTTGGGTGTCTGAGGGCAGAAAAAAGGACGCTAACCTGTGTAGGTCATCGACAGAATTTCTTTTGGTAAAAGATGTGCACCTACGGGAGCCATATTTGGATTCCATCACAGTTCCTTGGGATAGGGCCCTCTATTACAAATTCAGGGTAGGCGTCCTTCCAGTGGGAACAGTGACTGCCAACTGGAAGGTCCCGGCACAGACTTCTCCCTTTTGCCCTTGCTGTTTACACAGATTAGAGACAGTTCCCCATCTGCTGTTTGAATGTTTGGCCTATGCAGCACCTCGTAGCAGATGGCTGAAGCCACTCTGTAGAGTCCTTGGGACTAGGTCACATAGGGAGGCCTTAGGAATTCTTAAAACGGACCCTCGTCCCCTGTTCGCTATTGCAATGGCTACGTT
Source organism: Lissotriton helveticus (assembly GCF_964261635.1). Taxonomy (NCBI): domain Eukaryota; kingdom Metazoa; phylum Chordata; class Amphibia; order Caudata; family Salamandridae; genus Lissotriton; species Lissotriton helveticus. The sequence continues at coordinate 865,933,778 of NC_136057.1, read as the reverse complement.
TTTAGGCTGGGCATGGCGCATTAGACTTAACAGACTATCCTACCTTGTTTGAGCCCATCCTACACTGTTTTATTGAGCTAAATATCTAAAGTGTTGCATAGAGCTATATATTTTACAATGTTCACTTTTTAATTGTTTTAATGTTTATGTAATGCTTTTATGATATCAATTGTAATCGAAATAAAGCTATTACTTACATTTTGGGAAAGTACACATGCGCATCACAGAAATATAGAGATGTGTGTATAATACACTGCACAATCTTTCCATCAACTTGTGATTTGGAAGAAGAACACTGGTTTTTCATATTGGCATATTGAATAGAGTACTAATCCTCTTCTATCGTACTGCTGTACCCCTCGCTGCTCATACTCTCCCAGACAACGCCTGCTTTTACTACTCTTCCTAGAAATATACATGTCAAGAACAGTATGAATCACAATGCTTGAAACTGTCCTATGGGTTGTCAGTTCTTTGCTTTCTTTCGCAACAGCTTAGGTAGTGCTTAACTTGCAAAAGAATGAGTGACATTGTGAAAGCTTTGCTCAGGAACCCGTGGCCGGTGCAATGAATGTTGGTGCGCCGAATGCGAAAGCAGCTTAGTCATGTATCCACCTCAAGCCTCTTTCGCCCACCACCAGACACTGCCTGCCCCTTTATCTCAAGTTACTGGTTCCTACTTTTTTTCCTTTGTGATTTTTTTACCGTCTTCATCTTCTTCTGTCTTTCGTTTGGTGTGTTTTTCCCTGTCTTCCGCTTGTAACTGTCTGTTGCGAAAAAATAAGAGCTGTTGCCCAAAAATGAGTGTCTCTGGCCACCACTAGCAAACAGCAGTTCAAATGAAGCACTGAGCTCGCTACTGAAACTACTTCGTAGCTCTGATGGTGCAGTTGGATCAAGATGGTCAGTTCCCTTCTTGCATTCTGTGACAGCTGTGTCTGTCAGGCCTCAAAGATCTTCTGAGGGGATTCTCATCCTGGCAGTGTCATCTTAAGGATTTTGCTGGCCACTACATGAAACATTTTGGAGGCCCCTGTTAGGAACAACTTTCAATTTTATTACCCATGTTGGGTAATTCATGCCAGTTATTGCTTATCAGTGCAGAATTAGACGTTAAAGGTTAAGATGGCGAAATACACAGAAGTGAGCACTTTCTCAGGCGGCCCATTAGCAGGTGCAATTGACCACTTTACCCATGCCTTACAATGTCTCTGAATCTAGGAATCGGCTAGCTAAAAGCCTTTTTGAAGAGCCTTGTTTTAAGATTTCTATTGAAAGTACCCAGGTTAGATTAGGACCTTTTTTTTTTAAGTTTGAAACGCTTTATTGAATTAAATAAAACAATGTAAAACATCAGTACAACAGCATAAATAAAGAGCAGCAGGAAACAAAATAATTATGGAGAAAAATGTGCCATCATAACAAGAAAAGCCCCAAGGGGGAAAACACTATACAAATGAAAAAATGCTTTTATAACTTTTCATTTTGTGGGGGAAAGAAAGAGAGAGAGAAGGAAAGAAGAAGGGAAAAAGGGGGAGGGAAGGGGAACAGCATTAAAAAATAAATGATAAACAGAGTAAAGATGTATAAGATAATAAAAGTACATAATAATAGTAAAAACAGTAATACTAATAATAACAATAACAGGTGATCATGAGGCACTTTTAGATAAATAGTCTCTTAAAGGGGACCAAAGTAAGTCACGTTTAATCAACATTGGAATAGAAGAAGCGCATGCACGATCTAATCTGTGATGATGGCAGAGTAAATTCCACCAGGCATTGTAAACCACATTTTTGGTATCTTTCCAGTTAGTTGTTATGATTTGAAAAGCAATAGCAATACAAAGATCAATAAATTTACGAATATGAAGCGGGTCATCCCAAACAGGGGCCAAACCACCCAGAAATACAGAAGAAAGAAGAAAAGGAACATTAGTGGACAAAATCTTGTTAAGTGTAGACCAAATGTGGGACCACATAAGGTGGACCTTAGGACAAAGAAAGAACATGTGAACCAAATCACCAGAAGTGCATGAACAAGACCAACACTTCTTAGCATCTAACAATTTAAATTTGAACAAGTCACAGGGAGTATAAAATAATCTATTATAAAAAAAGTACAGGGTTTGTGTGGTACTAGCGGACCGAGAGGTGTAATTAAGTTTGGACCAAATAGAATCCCAGGTAAGTGAGGGAAAAGTTTGATTAAGGTCTGATTCCCAGATAAGTTCGAGGTTAGTTTTAGGCCTATCAGTAGGTGAGGGAGAAAGTACTTTATAAATAGCAGAGGCCTTAAGGGGAGCCTGAAAGTTTGGTGGAGAGGCAAGATGGGGAGGTGAAGAGGGAGAAGGGATGTGTTGCAAGATAATAGTGGATAGTTTAGGTAGAAGTTCGTGAAAATGTGCACAGTATTTGTTTGAGATACCAAAGGAGTCACGAAGTGCTGAAAAGGTTAATAAGGAATTGTTAGAAATTAGTTGGCTATAAGTGAGAATTCCTTTGTCGATCCATTTCTTCCAAAAGAGCGCCCGATTGCGTAGTTTAAGAGATTTATTATACCAAAGTGGGGTATTCAAATGAAGAGTAGATGGGACAGAGAATGAGCGAAAAAGGGCAAGTGTTAAAGCTTTGGAGTGTTTAAAAATAGGTGAAAGCAGCTTAGGAGGTGGTTGAGTGAGATTGGAGGCAAGAACGACATCACTCCCTCCCAAGACCTCTGCGACTCTCTAGCCTCGTTCTTCTACAACAAAATCGCTGACATACATAACAGCTTTGGAGACCAGCCCACCCCACCCACCTCCGAACTAAAACCCCCCTCCAACAACCTTTGCGCCTGGAACCCAATCACCACTGAAGACACCATCCGCCTGATGAACACCATCCATTCAGGATCACCAACCGACCCATGTCCTCACCACATTTTCAACAAAGCAGACTCCATTATCGCACCCCATCTCCGAGACGTCATCAACTGCTCCCTCAACTCCGCTACCTTCCCGGAAAGCTGGAAACATGCCGAACTCAGCACACTCTTGAAGAAACCCACAGCAGACCCCACTGAACTCAAGAACTACCGCCCCATTTCGCTCCTCCCATCCCCTGCCAAAGTCATTGAGAAAGCCGTCAACTCGCCGCCTTCCTCGAATCCAACAAATCCCTTGACCCTTCACAGTCCGGCTTCCGAGCCAAACACAGCACCGAGACTGCCCTCATCGCAGCAACAGACGACATTCAAACTCTACTGGACAACGGAGAAACAGTTGCCCTCATCCTACTTGACCTCTCCGCAGCCTTCAACACAGTCTGTCATAGCACCCTTATACAACGCCTCAGCAATGTCGGAATACAAGGAAAAGCATTGGACTGGATCATCTCGTTCCTCGCCGGAAGAACCCAGAGAGTCCGCCTCCCCCCTTTTAAATCAGAGGCCACCGAAGTCGTCTGCGGCGTACCACAAGGATCCTCACTCAGTCCCACCCTCTTCAACGTATACATGAGTCCCCTCGCATCCATCGCGCGCCAACACAACCTCAACATCATCTCCTACGCAGACGACACCCAGCTAATCCTCTCCCTCACCAAAGAACCAAACACTGCTAAAACCAATCTACACGAAGGGATGAAAGAAGTAGCCGAGTGGATGAAGAACAGTCGTTTAAAACTGAACTCGGACAAAACAGAAGTCCTCATCTTAGGATCATCCCCCTCCACCTTGGACGACTCATGGTGGCCACCGGCCCTGGGAACCGCACCCATACCAACGGACCACGCACGTAACCTGGGCTTCATCCTGGACTCCTCCCTCTCGATGACCAGACAAGTCAACGCCGTCTCATCATCTTGCTTGATTGATTGATTGATTGATAAAAATTTATATTGCGCAAAAAACAATAACCCGCAGGTATCAAGGCGAATGTCTGACATAATATCGACAGACAGAATATCTACATACAAAAATATCGACACAAAAATATCGAAATCAAAAATATCGGAGTCATATCTTCATAAAGGTAAGTACAAAAATATCGAAAAATTAATATCGTAGTACAAAAATATCGAAATTAAAAATATCGTTTTTTTAAATGTATAAATAATAATGTAAAAATAATTTTAAAATACATATAATTTTACAAATAATAAATAAAAACATTAAAACATAATTAAAAAATTAAAACTAATACATATACATTTAAAATAAATTAAAAACATAATAATTTAATGTAATTTTATTTTTTTAAATGTCATTTAATTGATTTAATTTAAATATACATTTATTTTATTTTTACCCTGTACGCCTGTACCCCAAAAACCCAAAACTGACCCTGAACCCTAAAAATACCCCTTTACCCAAAAACCCAAAACTGACCCTGAACCCTAAAAATACCCTTTTACCCAAAAACCCAAAACTGACCCTGAACCCTAAAAATACCCCTTTACCCAAAAATTGAAAACTGACCCTGAACCCAAAAAATACCCCTTTACCCAAGAACTAAAAACTGACCCTGAACCCTAAAAATACCCCTTTACCCGAAAACTGACCCTGAACCCTAAAAATACCCCTTTACCCAAAAACTGAAAACTGACCCTGAACCCTAAAAATACCCCTTTAGCCAAAAACTGAAAACTGACCCTGAACCCAAAAAATACCCCTTTACCCAAAAACTGACCCTGAACCCTAAAAATACCCCTTTACCCAAAAACTGAAAACTGACCCTGAACCCAAAAAATACCCCTTTACCCAAGAACTGAAAACTGACCCTGAACCCTAAAAATACTCCTTTACCCAAAAACTGAAAACTGACCCTGAACCCTAAAAATACCCCTTTACCCAAAAACTGACAACTGACCCTGAACACTAAAAATACCCTTTTACCCTAAAAACTGAAAACTGACCCTGAACCCTAAAAATACCCCTTAAAAAAACTAAAACATATAAAATTTAAAATATTATTATATACTTACCTATACTTACGTTGTAATGGTATACGTTGTAAAGGTACCTGCGTTGTAAAAACATGCGTTGTAAACACATGCGTTGTAATGGTTTTTGCGTTGTAAAAATTTCGTTGTAATGGTAGTGCGTTGTAAAAGTTGCGTTGTAAAGGTTGTTTCCCCGGTGGATAGCGTAGGGGTAAAAATTACTATTCACACTCCAGAGGGTGCAACAGTAGGGAAAGCGTTGGATAGCATGGGGGTAAAAATTAATTCCCACACTACTCCCACTTTAACACACAACACACTACACATATAAAAAAGACAATTAATATAAATTTCAATTAATCAATTAATAACAATTAATATTACTAAATTGATGTAATTATAAATGAACTAAATAACACATATACTAATTAATTAACAATAAATACCAAAGAAAATTACAATCTCTTTAATTAATTACATTTAATTATATCACACCCTATCCCCCTATGAACACACAACCCACTACACAGAAATAAATCATATCATTTATTCACTTAATAATTATTAATTACCAATTAATTATTATTTAACAATAACAAAAAATTAAATATATTAGCACATTAACTCTAAATAATTTAATTACATAATTAATATTATTTAATTACCAATTAATTATTAATTAACAATAACAACACATTAAATATATTAGCACATTAACTCTAAATAATTTAATTACATAATTAATATTATTTAATTATCAATTAATTATTAATTAACAATAACAATAAAGTAAATATATTAGCACTTTAGCTGTAAATAATTTAATTTACTAATTAATATTATTGTTTCCCAATTAATTAATTAACAATAATAAAAAATTATATATACAAAAAAATTACTCTAATTAATGTAATTAACTAATTAATATTAATTAATTACCAATTAATTATTAATTAAAAATATGTACAAAATTATATTAATTAATTAACTAATTAATATTAATTAATTACCAATTAAGTATTAATTAAAAATATTTACAAACATATATTAATTAATTAATTATTATTAAATTACTTCCCACCCTATTCCCCTATAAACCCACAACCCGCTCTGATACTAAAACGCAAAATGTAAACAAATTTACAAATTTTCAAACATACATTACAAAACATGTTTAACAAACATATAAACAACACATTAAAATACATAACACTAAACAAAATTTCGATATTAGTGAAATTCGATATTAGTAACATACATACCTTAAAAAAACGATATTCTGTCTGTCGATATTTTGGACATCGATATTCTATACTATCGAAATTAAAACATCGATATTATTGTATATCGATATTTTAATTTCGATATTTTGTCTGTGTACCATCAAGGCGCCTAACAATAATATCGAAAGTCTGAATCAATCATCATTACACATAGGCTTTCAGAAAAAGGCGAGTTTTTAAGGCACCGCGGAAAGTCTGCAGGGAGGGTAGGGACCTTAGATCCAGGGGAAGATCGTTCCACCATTTAGGAGCTAGAGTGGAAAAAGCCCTACCACCCCATTTTGCTCTTCGCACCCGAGGGACTGACAAAAGCAATTTCCCGGAGGAACGCAAATTCCTTCCAGGGATGTAGGGGGAGATGATAGAGCCCACTCCAGAGACACAGTTTCTTGCAATGGCCCTGTATGTCATACACAGGACCTTGAAGCGTACTCGGTACTCTACAGGGAGCCAATGCAACGTTTTTCTGGCCAGAGTGGCCGATGAGCGACTAGGAGCATCCAGGACAAATCTGGCCGCGGCATTCTGGACTACCTGCAAGCGCTGCAGGAGGGTCTTATTTAGCCCCGCATACAGCGCATTGCAGTAGTCCAGGCGAGAGCTGATGAGCGCGACAGCTATTTGCTTTCTGGACTGCGCAGAAAGATATTTCCTGATCCTTCGCAAGGTATGGATAAGACCCCAACAGGTGGAGATGGTCCTACTCACCTGTCTGCTCATATCCAGGGCAGGATCTACCATCACCCCAAGATTCTTTGCAGATATAGTGGGGGAGGGACACACTCCAAGTGAATCAGGCCACCAACTAGAAGACCAGATGTTTTCGTTCCCACCAAACACCATCACCTCAGTCTTCTCCCCATTCAGTTTAAGGGAGTTCTGTATCATCCAGTGACCAACCGCCTCCATACATGATCTAAATTTGGAGGCGGTCTGCACATCTGAATGGGAGAGAGAGACGAGTATTTGGGTGTCGTCAGCATAGGAAACTACCTCCATCCCGAAAGTTCTTATAAGTCTGGCCAGTGGGGTCACATAGATGTTAAATAGGGTCGGGCTAAGAGCCGACCCTTGTGGGACCCCACATAGCACAGACTGGGATGGAGATAGAAACTCACCCATCTTGACTCTCTGTTCCCTCCCAGTAAGGAAGGAGGTTAGAAGATCCAAAGCTGCGTCCCTCACCCCCACATCCCTCAGACGAGATGAAAGAACTGAGGGAGAGAGGGTGTCAAAGGCAGCAGTTAGATCTAGCAGGACCAGGAGGGTGGTCTGGCCTCTATCCACTGTTGAGCGGATGTTATCAAGCACGACAGTGAGGGCCGACTCGGTGCTGTGTTCCCTCCTGAATCCATGCTGAGAAGAGTCAAGACAGCCCGAGCTTTCTACAAAAGCGGCGAGATGCTTATTTAGATGTGCCTCAAGCATCTTCGCAGGGGCAGGGAGCAGCGAGATTGGTCGGAAGTTTTTCAGGACTTCCGGATCAAGGGAGGCCTTCTTTAGCAGAGGTTTTACTACTGCTTTCTTCCATTCCAAGGGGAAGACACCATCTCTTATAGCTAGGTTCATAATTTCTAGCAATGGTGGTAGGAGGGACTCCCCACACTGCTTGATGATTTTCAAAGGGCAAGTATCCAAAGGGGAACCAGATTTGATCTTTTTAAGCAGTACTTCAAGATCCTGCAATTCTAGAGGTGGGAAAGAATCCAGGGTGTCCAAAGGGGAGGCGTCGAGAGTAGATACATTCGGTAGGGCCAGGGTAGTGGGCACACTAATACAAGCTCTTTGCTTCTCAAGAGCTAGGTGGATATCCAATATTTTAGTGTGGAAGAATGAAGCAATCTTATCACATAGATCCTGCGAAGGAATAACAGGGTCAGGGGATTGTAGTGTGACTAACGAGTCGACGATTTTGAAAAGCTCCTTCGGAGAGGACAGCGAGGTTGTCAGGGAAACAAAGTAATCTTGTTTAGCCTGCACAATCTCGGTCTTATATCTCCTGACAAGGAGTTTGTGGGCCTCTTTATTCTTAAAGTCCCAACTGGAGTGCCAGAGCCTCTCCTTCCTCCTCACTTCTTGCCTGAGGAGCCTAAGGGAATCGGAAAACCATGGAGCCGAGGGTCTCTTTCTTGCTCGACGTTGGGTCTGTATAGGAGCTAGCTCATTCATAGCTTCAGTGACAACTCGTTCGAAATGACCAACTGCGGTCTGTACATTGTCCATGCCTTTAATAGAAAGGCTAGCAGTCCAAGGCGCAAAAGAATGGCTGCTAATGTCCCTAAGGTTTCTAGCCGTAACCATTGCATGATTCCCTTTTTTACTATCATTGCTCCGAAAATATTCCAGATGGAATGGAACTGCAAAATGATCGGACCAAGATAGATGCACTGGATCCTTAGTGGTTATACGACCGTCATTAGAGAAGATGCCGTCCAGCGTATGGCCTGCCCGGTGAGTGGCCCCGCTGACGCGCTGCGTAAGCCCACAGGAAGCCAGAGCCTCAATAAGTCCTGAGGTATCAGGAGTATCCTGTCGTTCTAGGTGATAATTAAAATCACCCAGGATGGAAAAGTTTTCTCGACCAAAGTGTGGTTCCAAAGCCTGGAGAAGTTTAGAAGTGAAATCAGTCCGTGGACCTGGTGGTCGATATAGTAAAATTCCATTGAAGAGAGGGCACTGGGCTTCCCTTATGGAAAAATAAAGGGCTTCAAAAGATGCTTCAACATACTACGCATGCTCAATAAAATCTTCCGTTGGATCCCCACCGAAACAAGAAAGACGGTCACCCATGCTCTGGTCACAAGCCGACTGGACTACGGAAACACCCTTTACACCGGAACCACAGCCAAACCACAGAAAAAACTCCAACGCATCCAAAACGCCTCAGCCAGACTCATCCTAGACATCCCCCGCCAAGCTCACATCTCCGGTCACCTGAAAGACCTCCTCTGGCTCCCCGTCAACAAGAGAATAACGTTCAGTCTCCTCACCCACGCACACAAAGCCCTCTACGACCTAGGACCCGAATACCTCAACACGCGCCTGTCCTTTTGCACCCCCACCCGTCAACTACGATCGTCCAATCAAGCCCTCGCAGCAATTCCACGCATCCAAAGATCCACCATGGGGGGAAGATCCTTCTCCTACTTAGCGGCCAAGACCTGGAATTCTCTCCCCACCCACCTCCGCCTTACACAAAACCACCTCTCCTTCAGAAAACAACTAAAAACTTGGATATTCGATAAGTAAAGTTCCCCCCCTCCCTCAAGCGCCTTGAGACCCTCTGGGTGAGTAGTGCGCTATACAAATTTAAACTTAACTTAACTTAACTTAACTTAAGAAGAAAGGAGAAGGGGTGAAGTTGAGCCAATTCCAGAGAGCTCCAAGCCGTAGTAGGAGGAGATGAGGTTTCGAGAAGGAAAGGCCAAATTTGCTTGAGAGAAAAAGCAGAGTGAAAGCGTGAGATGTTGGGGAAGTTAACACCACCAAGATGTTTAGGTTGTTGAAGACGGAGAAGAGAGACTCTGGCCTTACGCTTATTCCACAGGAATTTGGAAAAAAGACTATTGATAGACTTAAAAAAGAAATGGGGGAGAGAGATAGGAAGCATGGAAAGACAGAAGTTCACGATAGGAAGGAGCATCATTTTAATAGTGGAAAGACGACCCCACCAGGAAAGAAAAAGAGGGGACCAACGTTCTATATGAGAAGAGAGCTTTTGAAGTATATCGGAATGATTAATTCTGATAGTTTCTCTAATGGTGTTAGCATATAAGACACCAAGGCATTTAATAGAGCCAGAATTCCATTGGAAACCGGAGCCCTGAAACATGTGAGGAAGACAAAATTTATTGAGGGGAATGATTTCTGTTTTATCAACATTTAATTTCTAGCCAGAAACTGAGGAATAATCATGTAGTAAAGAAAAGAAAGCAGGAAGAGCAATAGCAGGGTTGGAAATGTAAAGCAGAATATCGTCGGCGTAAGCAGTAAACTTAATCTCCACATCTTTATAAAGAAAGCCAGAATAGGAAGGGGATTGATGAATTTTCTCAAGGAAAGGTTCGAGAGCCAAAATAAAAAGGAGGGGGGAGAGTGGACAGCCTTGTCTGGTACCTCTATGAAGGGGAAAATAATCAGATTGCATACCATTAATCCATATAGAAGTAGAAGGAGCAGAATAAAGCAATTGAACTAATTTAAGAAAAGTGGGACTGAAACCGTGCCAGCGCAGGGCACCAAACATAAAATCCCAGTGGACACGGTCAAATGCCTTCTCGGCATCTAGAGTAATGGCCGCCAAAGGACTATCCATTTTAGCAGAGAGATGAATGATATTGAGAAGGGTCCTAGAATTGTCTGTAATGGATCTTCCCTTAACGAATCCGGATTGATGAATGTTGACCAAATCGGGGATGGTGGAATTAATCCGTAGAGCCAGAAGTTTCGCATATAATTTACAATCAGTATTAATTAGAGAGATGGGTCGATAGTTTTTACACAGGGAAGGGTCCTTATCTTTTTTGGGTAGAAGAACAAGCATAGCTTGCGTGAAAGAGCCTTTGGATTCACCAGAGGAGAGAAAGTGATTGATTAGCTGGAGCAAATGAGGAACCAGTACAGATTTAAATTGTAGAAAGAAATGAACAGTAAAGCCGTCAGGGCCAGGTGTCTTATCTTTGGGGAGAAGAGAGAGGGCAGCAAGAATTTCTTTTTCTGAAATCGGGGCATCAAGAGAAGAGAAATCCACCAAAGGAGTAGGAGGTTTAGGGACAGAATTAAAGAAAGAATCTAATTGCTCTACTGAAGGGGAAGACTCAGGGGTTTAAAGCGAAGAATAAAATTGAACAAAGCAATCCAGAATTTTGGCATCAGAAGTTTGAGGCGAGCCATGTGAATCTTTAATCGAGACTATTTTAGATTTCTGTTTCTTAATTTTGAGATAATTTGCAGAGCCCTACCAGCTTTATTGCGACCACCATATATCTTTGCATTAAATTGAAGAAGCTGATTGGAGGCCGATTCCCAAGAATGTTTATTAAATTGCATTTTAGCAGTAATGAGAGAGGATAAAGAATCCGAAGAGTTGGAAGTGTAATAAAGATGCTCAAGTTCTTTGATGCGTTTTAGATAGGAAGAAGCCTGGGAAAGTGCTTTCTTTTTTTTACGTGACACAAAATCAATAATACAACCCCGAGCAGTGGCCTTAAAAGCATCCCAGAGAAAATGAAAGTCAGAGGAAGAGTGTGAGTTAGTAGTGAAAAAGTCATCCATGAAGTGAGTGAAATGTTCAAAGAAAGTGGGATCAAGTAAAAGGGAGTTGTTAAAGCGCCATCTGCGGGCCTAAGGCAAGGGAGAGGGGTAGTCCATATCTAAAATAACCGGGGCATGATCTGAGATGAGGATAGAGCCTATTTCTGAGTTGGTCATAAATTGGAAAGCATGGTGGGAGAGAAAAATATAATCAATACGAGAGAGGGAATTATGCACAGGAGAAAAAAAGGAAAATTACAGAGAGTCGGGGTGGGACAACCGCCATGAATCTATAAGGCCTCTGGAGGAGATGGATCTATGGAAGGACTTTTGCATTTTATTGGGAATATAACGAGCTTGTGATTTGCGGGCCAAAAAGGGGTCCATCAATTGATTACAATCCCCCCAACAATCAAATCTTCATTAGCATTAGAAGAGAGAAGGGAGGAGAAATCATTCCAAAAGGAAGAATCAATGCCATTCGGACCATCGACATTACAGAGAGAGAGAGATGAACATCATTAACAGTACAATCAAGGAGCAACCATCTACCATTAGTATCAACAGTTTTGTTTAGAATTTGAACAGACAATGCTTTATGAAATAAAATAACAACACCATTTTTGTGATTAATAGCAGGAGAGCAGAAAACATCCCCAACCCATTGTCTACCTAACAACGATAACTCCTGTGTAGAAAGATGTGTTTCTTGTAAAATTTGACATTTTAAACGAGCAAGATGAGATAAAACACGTTGTTTCTTGATAGGGTTGCGAAGACCCTTAACATTCCAGGAAATGAGTCGAAAACCTTTCATAGGAGGAGATTAAGGGAAAAGGAGAAAGAGAGAGTAATACAGGTAAAAAGAGAGAATATATAGAAAGATTGGCAAGGAGAGATGGGGACAAGCCAAAGATAGTAAAAAGAGGAACAATGGAAATAGTAAAGAAACCCAAGTAGAGAGAGCGAAAGAAAAAGGAGCAATGCCATCATGGGAAGGTGAGATGAGAAGAAGTGAAGAGATAGAGATGGAGGAGAAAAAGAAGAAATTACTAATACCGCAGTGCCAAAAGGAAGGTGGAAAGAAGAGCAAGAGTAAGGTAGGTAGAGTAGAAAAAACAGAAAAAGGCAAAGAAGGAAGGGGAATAAGAAGAAAGTAAAGCAAGAGGGAGAAAAGAGGGAGCCTAAAGCAACCCAAAAGAAGACAGCGAAAAGGAGTACGGCAAAAAGAACCAAGGTGGTTCTAGCCATACAGAACATGTAACAGGAAAAAAAAAAACAGTGAGGTGAGAGCGGGAGCAGCAATAAAAGACGACCAATAAAAAGGAGTAAGTCGAAAACACAGTCCAAGGAACAACAGAGAAAAAACCAGAGGAGAGAGGAAAAATGCAAGGAGAACCTGGGACCGAGCACGACAATGAACAAATGAAGGAGACTTACCAAACGGATATGCGGAAAAAAACAGCATACTGGGATGACGGAGACGAACGATAAAACAATACAATGCAGAGGAGGACTTTCGAAATCAGGAAACGCACCTAAGAAGTAATAGAAACAAAAAAGTGAGGTGATGTGAGGAGAAACAACAAATCATAACAGACAAGTAAAAAAAAAAACACAGAGAGGAAACAAACAAATGAAAAAAATAAAAAAATTAAGAACTGCTTTGTTCCATGGAGTCCTCTCTGTGGGAGTGGATGAATCTGCGGAGATCAGCCGGGTCTTCGAAACTGTAGGACCGTTCCTTATATGTTACCTTGAAAAAGCAAGGATGAATCAAACCGTATCTAGCGTTCATGGTTCGAAGCGTAGGCCGCAGATCCAGGAATTCTTTACGACGCGCTGCAGTCTGTTTGGAGACATCCTGAGAGAAAAAAAGTTTATGGCCAGACCATAACAGTGGCTTGTGTTGTTTGGCTGAATGAAGAATAGTCATGAGGTCGGAGTAGAGGAGAAAGTAGGCGATGATACCACGGGGTTTCGATGAAGTGGAAGAAGTCTTGGGACCAAGACTGTGTGCTCGTTGAATGTTGACATCCACATGTTTCGGCAAGCCAAGTATCGGTAAAACTTGTGTCTTCAGGAATAAGATGATGTCCGACCCTTCAGAATTTTCCGGAACACCATAAATACGAAGGTTGTTGCGTCTATAACGATTTTCCAAATCCTCAGACGTCTTCTTGAGGACTTGAATCTCCTTGGTGAGGGTATTCACTTTGGCAACAACATCTTGTGCGTCACTGATTTTCTGCTCAACTTCAGTAACTCGTTTATCAAGGTTGGACCACTTATCATTCAGTCTTTGCAATGTAGCAGTGGTGTCCGCAATAAAAGGGCGGATTAATTTGAGTTCCTCCATTAAATCCTCAAGGGTAACAGGAAGAGGAGATTTGGAGGGAGACGGTGGGTTCGTCTTGAGGCGTTTGCCCACAGGAACAGGGTCTTTGCGTGAAGCGGAAGCAGCATTAGAGGCCTTAGAGACATACCCGTGCTCCATGATGTGAAAGCCTGAGACAGGATCAGCGTGAAGCAAAAAAAAAGAGCGACGGAACGTGATGAAAGGCTGCAAAGTCCCTGAAGAAACACACAGAAACTGTGAAAAATGGAGACCACAGTCAAGAAAAGTCGAACTGGATGTCAACAGAGCGCAAAAATGAAGAAATGATGCATGCGGAGGAGGCAGGAAAACAACAGCGCACAGCCAAATCGAAGGTGGAGGAGAGAAAAAACGGAGGCAAAGGTCCAGCGATCAAATGAGAAGTAAAAATTACTCAAAGCGCCATATTAAATGCAAAGAACCGTGGAAGCGCTACAAAGTTGAAGAAGCACAGCCAGGGGACAAGAAGCATCAGGAAGATACAAAAATAGAGCCATTGGAAAAAAATTATCGAAAAACAATGAAGAGAAAAAAACAAAATGGCGGCCGTTTCCAAGGAGAAAGCATTTATGCGAATTCTAGCCTCAAAAAACGAATAAGGCGTACAGAAACATACCCATGTGAGGAGGGGCAGGTCCGACGCACAAAACAGCCGTTTTCGGCAGGAAACGCTGCCCAGAAGCGGTCCCTTCGTGTGGAAAGCGCCGCCGAAATCGCGGAGGGGGAGCGGCCATCTTGTTTGCCGCGTCGCGCGCCCTCTAGATTAGGACCTTTGATATGGGTGTAATCCACCCAGAGCTCCGCTCCTAACACACGGCTGAATCTTCTCCATTGTGACTTGCCTTTGAATATGGACAGAATGATGAGGATTGCACTGCTCGACTTCTGGATTCAAATCAGAGTATAGCTCTGCAAAGTCTACATTCCAAACCTAAAAGAACCTAAAGAATTCATTCTGGCTATGGTTTAGGATATTTTAACTTTTCCACACTGCATTCTAACCAGGCCCGGGTGTAATTTCAATTCCGCCAGAGTAATCTGAGTAATTGTGGTAATTCCACATTACTCTTTTACTCGAAATTACAGAAAATCATGCATTTACTCCTATTTACATAATTATGGGAGCCCGAATCTCTTGTTGCCGGATCGGTGCAGGATCACTGACCCCAAACACCACTGCAGCATCACGCCGCCAGCGCACGGTTCAGAAGGCGCATTTAGCTCCTGCAGGGCTCTCGCAGCACGGTACCCCGAATCTCTTGTTGTCGGACAAGAGAGGCCGGACACACCCGGTCAAAGGCAAGGTCAAGGGGGAGCCCGTCTGTGCCCGTCAGCGCCCGAAGGCGGCTGGGTCCGGTCTCTTGATTCTTATTTGGAGCATACCTAACAACTTGGGCTTCATGAGATTACCTGTGAAGAGGTGCCCCAGAAAGGTAATTCTATTCTATTGTAACCTCAAGATGGGAAAAAGAAAGGGGAGTCATTTAGACCCAATAAAGGAGAAGAGTTACGCACAATGAAATTCAATTAAAAGCTACTTGACCTCCGTTATGAACACAATTGAAAATGAGATTGGCAAGGTTGAGACTAGGATGGAGTCAGCAATAAAAAGATCCAGCCCTACTATTGCTAAATCTGCCCATACAGAACAAGCATAGAAAGATCAAGATACTCGGACTCTGCCAATGTCCAAGTCCCTAAATAAAGCGGAAGATTTAACCTGAAGAAAGCTCCCAGAGCGATCTCCTTGCCTGATTGCCATCCGTTGTGTGATTACAGACACGCAATCATTATCCACATTAGAAGTTATATCCGGGTTGGACAGCCAATCCTGCAAATAAAGTAGGCAAGCTCTGAATATAGAAGAGCTACCAAAATCTATCCCCCCTGATTCAGTCCCTTGTCTTTCAACTACACAAGGCCCAAATATAAAGAAAACCACAGGGAAAAAATGCGCAAGAAAGACCTCTAAGGGGGAGCCTGCTTCGAAGAAATTGGGTGCAAATTATTCTACAAGTTTGGCCAATTGTGTGAGCAGCTAAATTCTATACTTAAATTATGCTCCGGGACATATGAAAAATTAATCCTCCTTGAGGGAAAGATTACGGAAGTAATCTCGGCCCAAGAAAAGCTCACAAGGAGAGCAGATGTCCTGGAAGAGCAGGGGAATTTTCAAGGGTCGCAAAGGGCTAATTCTGGGACCGTAAAAAAAGCATATGCCACCCTACACAGACAAAAATTAAACAAATACAATCCTCAAGGTCTGGAATTCCATTGCCATTTGTGCCACCACAGGAAAAATAAAAGGCTCGAGACTTACGGGACACTGATCACAGGGCATCTAAAAGTATTAATAGTATCAATCAACCTGTTCAAAATAAGATACGACTTACATAATAGTTTTGGAAAATGTCCCCCCACGCTGGCAGGCACAATATGAATCTCATGCTTCCCTAGTGAACAAAGTATCTTTCTCGCTGAAGAGGAACTCCAACTGGTCATATGATCTTTCCAGGGAAATCATCTCTACAAGAAGAGTTAACTGGGTGGGTCTAGCACCAAAGTAATCTCCTGGGGATTGCATAATTGTTAATTTCAGGAATCCGGGCCTGGTTAAAGCTCTTTTACAGTCTCGAAAAAATCTCTCTCATGGTGAGGATATTAAAGCGCAACCTTTAGGCTTCTTCTACCAACTGAAAGCCTTGTCATCGATAGGACATATAAATAGATTTGTGCAATTCGACTCGCAAATAGACAAAGCTGCTTCCCCAATATTGATGAATGACCTCCCCCTCTCAAATAGATTTGAGGTCCGTCAGACCTGGAAACACAATATTGACAGTCAGTGGTTTCTGAGGGCATAAAGAACAGTGTAGAGTACTGCCTGCATCACTTCATTCCGTGGCTAACCTTGGACCCATTTGGAAAGAGAGCCTTAGTATTGTCTCATGGAATATTGCAGGTCTTCGCTCTAAGATTGATAACCCTGATTAAAAGATGTTGCTCAAACAATACCAAATTGTCTGCTGCCAAGAGACTTGGAAAATAGACTTCCTCCATGTGAGGAAAAGTCAGCCCATAACGCACCTGATGCCCAGGCTGCTGGCGCAGGACGCCTCTTAGTTCCCATCTTGAACAATTACCAAATAAAGAGACGGGCGCTGGAAGCAGGAAGGCAAGAATAGAGTTTTATTTCTCATGAGGAGAGCCTGTCATTTCGGACACTCGCATAGTGTCTTCAGGAGGTGCTCTAACAAGTGTCTCTGAGGCTTCGTCTTTTATACACATGTTTACGATTCACAAACATTCCTTATTATAATAAAGACGCTTTGAAGTAGGAAAAACATGCTTGGAATCCCCGCTTCAGGCCTATTCCCATACCAATCGCTCAGATGTCATCCTCCCCTCCTGAATGTAACAAGAGATTGCGATCTCTCAGCTGGACATTCCTACAGGACACGAGGGCAGGAGGGGATGATCAGGTCAAAGGTTGGTCAGGTGATAAGGTCGGACACTTCGGTTGGTGTATCACGGTTTTGTTATGCTGGGCAGGAAAAAGGGGGGGTACATCCACGAGGCTTGGTCTTAGGACTTGGGACCGGGTCGAAAGGCCAAGTGTAGCTGGGGGCTCGTCAGCAGAGGGGAAGGGTGTTCTTGGGAGGAAATGGGGGGTGTGGGTCAAGCAGGAGTATTACTTCTAGAGCAGGGTCACGCAGAGGGACAGGGTCTTGTGGCCGATGCACGAGCAGTGCGCGCAGGGAGGGGTGCCGGGGGTTTAGCAAACGGTCAGAGAGGCCATGGTGCCTAAAAATGGCTGTCGTGTACGTGTGCGCATGGGTCTATGCTGGCGGGATAACACAGTCAGTGTTTCGCAATTATTTGTTCTGCTTACAACAAGGGGTACAGTGAACACAAATGAACGCCGCTTATGTACATATACATTGTCATTTTCAACAGTCGCCGCTTTTTTTACATAAGCTAGTTCAGTTCTATACAGTCGATACGATAGGCAGAATGCAGTACATGTGAATTTACATTTGTTGGGTTCTTCATACAAGTCTAGAGATCGATATAATACTTAGTCGGGGTTAATCAAGAAAAAGGTTCAGACACATTATAGAATCAGGTTCTGACTTTCTCTCCGGTGGCATCAACATACAGTAGAAAGTGCTCTGATACCTTCGGGTCTTGTCAGTGCTATAAGAGACTTTTGGAAAACTAAATACACGAGTGACCGATGAAACATTTTAAAAAGCAATACAAAATGGTTGAGGGAGGGATTCAGTTCGATACAAGCAATTAGTCAAGGGGGTGAGTAGAAAGTTCAGGAAAAGGGGGGGGTCTTTGTCACAATGTCTTTTTAACAGAGTCCGTCTTCTTTTGTTGGCGCTGTTGAGCACTGGCGGTGGAGCTATAGGTCCAGCTCGGATTCATCCTTACGCGTTGCAGGGTGCGATCAGTCCTCTGCTGTTAGATCACAGTCCTGTTTCCTAACTGATTTTCTTTGGGGTGCCTCACGCTGGGCACCTGCGTGTCTTTCTTTTTCCGTGGCAAAACCTCATTCTATAGTCAAAAGTTTATGCGAAAAGGGTGATGTTGAATAATCAAGGGAAGAGAGGGAGGAGTGGGATCAGATCTCTGAGCACACCAAGGGACCAAAGGGAGCAAAGGATGACGAGCAGGCAGGCCCATCAGTCGGGCTCAGAAAGGGACGGGGGACTTCAGGCACGAGTGGGTCAGCAAACCGAGGGCTTCAAGGCAGCCCTTCATTCCTTAATCTGCCGAGTTTGAGAGTGGTGCCTCGTCCCGCGTCTCGTTGCTCTGTGACTCCACCTTTGGTCGCTGTCACACGTGCTTCATGATCTGTGGCCAGGCTGTGCGTCACGTCCAGCTCCTCTCCTCCGGTGATTGTATCTTTGAATGGGTACAAAACAAGTTTTAGAAAAACTGGCAGGAGAAGACATTTATACATCTCAATTCCGTCCCCAATCCTAAGTAGGTGGGGGATAAGTTCATCGGTCACAGTCAGAAGTCATCACTTATGGAGTATGTAGGAGGGCATTATCATTGAATTCATAAACCTATTTGGCGTTCATTCGTGACGTATGTGGAGAGAAATTGGACTTTTATACACAGTGTATTATATCAAACTCAAAATCGAGTCCTTATGTACAGACTTCGCCCTTTTTCTTTTTAACCCAAGTACTGACAATCTTACATTTCCCTTCGGGGTCGGCTAACTCTTGCAAGCAGGGGGTTATCATCATGAGAGGGGGGGGGCGGAGGTTAAACATGCTTTTCTTGGGGAGCGACCGTTAATCAAGGTCATTAATTACACTTCGGGGGTAGCTGATATGGAGCTGAGGTCAATCGGGAGAAGCGAGGACGCTTTGGACAGGGAGTTGGGGTTAACCGGGGGAAGCGAGGACGCTTTGGACATCCGCACTTAAGTGCAGAGGGGTGAGGCAATCTGGGCATTGGGAATTGCATTTCTAATTAACTGAAAAACAGAAGGCCATTGACGTTATAGTCCCCCTATAAAAGGCCAGATTAGGAATGATGAAAGCACATGTGGAATGATTCCACTAATTGAAAGACTCAGAGAAAAATAGTAATGCCTAATTTCATTGCTGAGCGCACAATCATGAGAGCTCATCCTGAGGAAATCTGCAAACCTCACTCGAAATGTCAGCAGACACTTCTGGTTAATTTAACAGGCTATCGGACCAAAGACCACATACTGGCCAAGGCAATTCAACAGACGACGTTTGGTTCTTCAGAAAAATCCACTTTCCAGGTTTGCATAGACATGTGCATCGCAGTATCTAGGAGGAAAGTCTTTAGAACCAAGCTGGACTTTTTTAAAGCTGTGGGGGTACAGATTTCACTTGTTCAGCAGTTTACGTAAAAGTCCTGTGAAAGGCCCTCTTTCAGGTGCTTATTTCAGTTGAGTTGCCACACGACTTTTTAAAATCATTACATCATTCCTCAACTGGTCAGGACCATTAGATGCGTTATTATTGCCTGATGACTTGTCTGTGTTTTTCTGAGGTGGGGTGTTGGGCTGGGCTTTCTCCCCTCTCCTTATTGATACTTGCTCTTCTTTCTGGTTCTTTCTGGTTCTTTTTAGGTACGGCTTTGGGGTTTGCTCGCCATCTATTGGTGGATGCGTAGATGCAATTCCGTTCCATCCGATGTTGGAGGAAGAGTCTCCTATTCCCTAGAGGGAGGAGCAGGCATTACCTCTTGGGGTATCTTAGGGGGAGGGTGAGTGGGTAGGTGGAAGGGAGCGGGGAAGCATCAGGGGTAAAAGCAGATTCAAAAAGGGGAGAACTCATAGTCTCAAGTTGAGCCATTCTAGTGATCAAATCATTAAGAGAGGGGTATCCCTAAAATACTGTTAATACAGGCACAATAGACACTTCAGGTATTCTTGCCCTCTCAAGCACTTTCACACGGTATGTACAATGTTTACAAGTAATTCAGCTAGGATAGGTACGGTTCAGCTTTGCAACCCCATATATGTATTAGCAAGGGTTGATTAAATATTGCGGTGTGTAAAGTGTTGTACGGTAGACATTACAGTTTTTTCATTAATTATCAGCAAAACGCAGTTACCAAAAATGACAGTCTGACTGAAGATGATCAATATATACATTATTCATATTGCGGCATTCCCTGAAAGAGGCGCAAAGTTCAGGTCCAAAATTCTCTACACTCCACTCGGACCACACAAGTGAAACCACTTGCTTCCCTGATGGGTGGTCCGAACTCTGTGTCCACTGGACACCTGCCATGGTCCTGTCTACCCGACATAAGGCTACCAAAAGTGGCCACATGATGTGAGACCAGTGGCTACTAAGGATTGCTTCCTATCACCTTAGTGGTTTCTTATGAATTAATTAATGGAAAGTCCATATGTCCCTAAAATCATTTTTGCTTGAATGTTGCTATCTTGTCACAAGGACATCCAAGGCAGATAGGTCCCTTGCCCTTCCCCTGAACAGGGAGACTGCAAA
Organism: Lissotriton helveticus; assembly: GCF_964261635.1. Taxonomy (NCBI): domain Eukaryota; kingdom Metazoa; phylum Chordata; class Amphibia; order Caudata; family Salamandridae; genus Lissotriton; species Lissotriton helveticus. Next base: position 865,912,924 of record NC_136057.1, on the reverse strand, counting down.
TACCCAAGATACTGTCAATAAAGAGGTCAGTCTGCAGATCGGAAATATGTATCCAATAATGATGAAACGTGTGTTCTTCTCTTATTAATGTATGCAGAACATGTTGCGAACGACCATGCCTGAAGCACAGCATGGGCATTTCTACATTAAGCCACCTAACTGACACATTAATAGCTCTGCCCTTAATACCAGTGGCACAGATTTATCTAGGTGTTATATGGGACTACTTCTTGAAAGGGTCTGGAAATTACCAACCTAGGGGCCGATTATGATTGCGGTTTTTCCGCATCCTCCGGGCCGGCGGAAGCCACCGCCGGCCCGGAGGATGCGGAAAAACCGCTGCGGAGCCTCCAAAGACCCACTGCCATATTAGGGTGGCTGGTGGGTCTGGAATTACGTCTGCCGCTTTTCTGCCGCGGTCGGATTACAACCGCGGCGGAATAGCCCTAATATGGTGGCGGTGTCTAACAGACACCGCCAGCCATATTGGATGGTGGGAAATACATGCTTTTCCGCATACGGACTTTCACTTTGGGGGCCCGTTGCGGTGTAGGGGGGGTGGGAGGTGCACATGGGGGGGTACCTGCCGCTTGATGCATGCAAATGTGATGCATGCATTTTTCACTTTGTGGCGGGTGCAGCTTGAAGCTGCGGCGGGTGCAGCTTGAAGCTGCACCCTCCGCAATGTTAATGATAGAGGATGTGACCACCACCCTGGCGGTCACATCCTAATCTGCTCGGAGGGACCGCCGCTGCCCCTGCGGACGGTCCCTCCTCCTCAGGGGTCGCGGACGGACTCAAGTCCGTCCGCGATCAAATTCGGACCCCTAGTAAGGCAAACTCCTTCAAGTCAGAGTCCCTCAAATCTTTTCAACCTCGCTTTACCAGGTGATTCCAACCCAGAAGCACGAAGATAAAATGTTGGGTTTGGAGTCCAACATGGCTTTTCGTCTCATTGGCCATCTCTCGCAGCTGTGTGATTTTAAGACCTCTCATCCTGCACCATCTGAAAAAAACATCTTCAGTGCTTGCCGGGTTAGGCCTATGGAGCTACTGCACCAGTACGCCACATGCCAAATAAAAGCATTGCTAAAGACCCATATGTCTTTAAAAGCCATTGTTACTACAAAAGAGCGGAGAGAAAAAAGGCGACCTACACAGAAGGTGAAAAACACTATAGCAGTTAGTTCTGCATGGATGTAACACTCAAAACAATAGTATGACCACCGCCCTATATGACTGACCTCCTGCTGAGCAAGACCTGCCTCTGCTGCAAATGTTGCAGCTCCTTTTCTCAATGAGTGGATGGAGAAATTGATTGGGTTATCTTTGATCAGCTTGAGAGAGGTGGCAAAGACTGCTGAGACTGGTAGCAGAAAATGCACTCGCTGTTGAAGTGAATGACAGTACAGAAAAAAACAAATTTGGACACATAGCGAAGTAAGACCTCAAACACGTCAGCCGGCAAACTGTCTTGCTGGGCCCGCATGCATTCAATCAGGATACAATTAGGAAGCAGGTCAGTGTTGGACTTCGTTAGCTTGATGACCAGCTTCTTGTGATAAATGTCAATGTGCAGACCACCAGTGAGATCCAGCTTCTATCTCCCCACCAATTTCCCAATTCTGAAGGCCCTGTGAATAGCAACTACGAAGGCAGTTGCAAACACCGCAACCTCATATGGAGTGTTGCATGCTTTGTGTAGAATTGTCCTTACTGAACAGTGAACACCGCTAATCTAGCCCAACACCCCATTGTTTTGCTTACCTAGAAGCTGTTGGCCATGTCTTGCGCCCCTAACAATTTTGCAAAACATCCTATGCCTGACACTTGAACCCTGGTACAGGACACTGTCCTGCCCTGTTCCCGCAGCACACTAAAGAAGACGTGAGAGTTAGTTAACAGAGAAACGGTCAGTGACATAAAGTTCTTGCAAAAAATATCTATAATTTAGAAATGCTTTTTCGCATACCACACACGTGCTTAGTGAGACAAGCCATCAATAAATCAATCAGGGTGGGACACCATTCACCCCGGATTTTCTGGGAATTCCGTCATCTGCTCTGCTGCATGGGGATATAAACTCCGAAAATCCTGCAGTTTAGAGCAATCAGCTGTGTTATTGTGAATTTCAGGAACATGTCTCGCTTTAATCATCAACAGTCTCAAAACCAGCATGCCAGAGGTCTCATCCACTGGCGTGATGTCAGACACAAAGATGACGCTCCTGTTCCTGAACACTTCTGACCAAAGCCGCAATCCTTCCTAAAGCAGTTTGTGAAGTTTCTTACTAACCACACTTGCATGATTGGGAATTGAAAATTGTTTTTTACAGTGAGGAGTCGGTGCCATATACGGGGCTGTGGTGACAAACCCCTATAAGCTTCTGCTGCCTCTTTGCTCATGTACACGTTTTAAAAAGGCAGCAACTTATCTACCTATAGTGCTGCGGGCACTATGAGGTTAGCTGGACAATTTGATAAGGTTCCGTTCCTTTTTCTCCGGACTTCTTAATGCAGTTGCATTCAGGGTGTGAGGGCAGGCCACAGAAGGAACAATTGGGAGGGTGAACACACTTTTCTATTGAAACCCAGCAGGACCATTTTTTATCCCACCCCACCCCCCCACTAGAGTGTTGCTGGTAAAAAAAAGGGTGCTGTTTCCATGGGTTTGTGCACTTTACTGACTCCAACCATACATTCACCTCCATCTCATCCCATCTGATGTCAGAGTTTTCAACCTATGCCCACCTGAAGTCATGACAATAATCTTATTGATGTAAAATATCATTAATACTACCTACCTTGGGCTTCTTTTCAAATGCACTGCCATATAAACATTAAAAAAAAATAGTGATATTCTCATCAACCTTAGGTTTCTTTTCTTTAGCTGACTCCTTCTCTTTTTTCTCTTATGTATAAAGGCTTTCCTCTTAGCACAAAACAATGAAACAACTTAAACAAAATCCCTCTTCCAAATGTTCTGCTTTCTATCACCAGGCACATGCACAGCGAGCTTACCCAGTTTGGTAAGAACTGTTTCTTGCCCATCTATTCCCATCAAAGTAACAGCACCCACTTTCCCTGTAGTGTTCGCACCTTTTTTCTGCCTGGGTTAAGTCTTTGCTCATGGATGCTGCCCCATTCTCTCCCAACAAACCTTTTTTTCCACTCTCACCTTATGTATGATTGGCTGCCGTGGCTGCCACTTATTTTTGCAAGTCCACCATGGTTTAGACTACCTTGCCAGACAGTGCCCATACCGAGAACAAAGCCAAAATAGCAGCACACTTGTCGGTGTTCCATGCTAACTGGGAAACCAACCGCACCACAGGCATCAAAACCCCAAAGTTGATTTGGGACACCTTTGTCACTAACATCGTGGGCAACACCACCCAAACTGCAGCCTGCTTGTCTCTCCACTGGCAAGATGTAATGATTGTGCAGAGCCACAGGGGCAACTGAGATTGGGCCTCCACCCACCGCTAACTGATTTGAGGCTTTCTCCTTAGAATCTGGAGCAAGATCTTTAAGGCACTCTCCTAGGACTGGGAGTTAATGGCAAATCTCCCTCTCTTTTAGATGTGCAGGGGGGGCAGCCAAGTTGTTGGTGCGGGGCCATGGGTGGCTTAGTAGATGGGTACGGTATTCTGTTTCTCTGCTGTAGGAACCACCCCTTAGGGCCCAGCTATCTCCTCTGCATCCTGAGCAGTGGTCTGAACCACTTGCTCAGGTGAAACTTCCCCTGATGCTCCATGCACCCAGTAGAGCCACTTTGGGCCATAGCCGCCTGAATCCTGGACCATTGTGTAACAGAAGGAACGGTTGCACTTGGGGGTACACTAGATCATCACCTCAGGTGCTCAACAACCTGTTGTCAGATGCAGAATCTGAATCAGATAACACCCCTCCCCTTAAACCACACTCTCCCCAAATTTAGCAAGAATACATTTGAGGATTTGACCCAGCTTAGGTTTCTGACCCTTTTTGTTCCCCCACCTAAATGCTGACCACAGCCATCATGCAATACATATATGCTTGCTGGGCACAGATGAAATGGAGCACTGCAGAAAAGAATAACAATTGATTGAAACAAAACAGTATAGAAAAGTAACCTACTCAAAAGCATGGTAACTAGCAATCCTGCACGGAGTCAAGGCTACGATCACATAGAGGCACTTCAAGACCACTGATAATCCCCTCTTACCCTCAGGAGAAAAGGTTCTTGTTGTGCAGCCAGACCTCCTGATCATTACAAAGGGACAAACAAGCTCTTGGGCCACAGAAGACAATGAGCTGAGGACAGGATTTTTGTCTGGCTGGAAATATGAACTGAATGGCCTACATGGGAATCGAACATGCAAGCATATATAATTGATAGACTTGGCCTCTTTGTACGAGGATAATACAAAGCCAATGTGTTGCTGAGACATCACGGTGGGAAGACAGTGAAACAGTGATCTGCTTGAAAATTGAATGCAGGCTCTGTGTCAGTATAATGTACCTGCTTGCAGTTATTATTAAACAACTGCATGATGGTGGAACCACTCTGTGCCTGGATCCAGCCCCCATGTTGCGATGGCCTTCAAAAAGGATGTGCACCATGCTCTCCCCAATTTAAATAGCCATCCTGACACTGGGAGCGGAAGTGACATACTGATCTTGCCGTGCACTTCCTGGCTCCTGTCCCATGAGCCGGAGACCAGGAATTCTCTCCCATGTCCCTCACAGCCCCCTGCTTCAAGCCAAACTGTTGCAAGAGCAATGTGGGGAGGGTTAGGATCCAGGTGAAACTGGGGGTGCGCTCTGTTCATATGCACCCAATATGTCTGTATTCCTCCTCCCACTGCAACTGTGTTTGTCTGTGGCATTCCTGTCATATTGGAGGTTTGTTAGACCTGACACCCTTGGGCATTAGTCCACAAAACGTTTTGCAAACACCTCTGCTATTTTTTATTTTTAGGACTCTGTGGATTTTACAGCTGCTTCCCAGTGCTAAAGTGCTTGTACCCTCTCCTTAAAACATGGTAAAATTGAACTACACCTAATAGGCACATTTCATTTAGTTATAAGTCCCTGGTATTTTGCACTATATGTACTCAGGGTCTGTAAATTAAATGCTATTAGTGGGCCTGCAGTGCTCATTGTGCCACTCAATAAAATAGCACTTTAAAACATGTCTCAGGCCTGCAACTTCAATGTGTAGGGAAATTTTAAACTGCCAGTTCGACCTGGCAAAACAAACCCTTTGCCAGGCCTACACCATACTCTTCAGTACTCACAAGTCCTCCCCAAAGTAGGCCCTAAGAGCTCCTAGAGCAGGGTGCATGGAATTTAAAAAGTAGGATGTGTGTATATACGTTTTACATGTCCAGGCAGTGAAGAACTCCCAAAATCATTTTTAGGTCTCGCCTAGCGAATGCAGCGCATGCGCTGCTTCACTTGGCGAGACTATTGTTGTGGCTTTTGTGAGCGCAAGGAGACAAACCATGTGCGCTCACGGACAGGCGATGTGTGCACGCATGGCGTCTGCTCTGCCTCACACACTCCCACCGCGCGCTTGTTATTATCACTCAGTGCCCTCTGACTTTCATCCTTAGTATAACGAGTGCTGAAGTGTTGAGTGCCAGAATCTGTTATCTGCTTCAAGAAACCGCTTCAGCAGTAAACATATGCCTTACCGACTGCTAATTAATGTTTTACTTCCCAATCCTGCTGAGGCATCAGTGTTTGTGAGCTCAGTTTCATTAAACGAGTAACGGTATTTAACCTTGTGTGTCTCTCTTTTGCCACGGTTCCCCAAGTATGCATTTCTTGCCGAACCAGTGGAGGTTCTGAATAATTTCATTCTTAGAACCTGTTTACATTATTAGAATAATTCTGCGCATCTCCCATCTGCACAACATACACAGCAACCCTTCCTGGTTCTTTCTTTCAGTCCGGCCTGCAGAATTTCTGTTTGAATCACTTTTACTTTCCGCCCGCGCGTGAGCATCCTTCCCCTCGAGCCATGTTCAGAGTGGCTGTAGCCACAAGCGCAATTTGCAATCTGTTGAACATTTATTTTCATTTGGATATTCTAAAATTCGGCTGCAGGTCCTCGTCTCCGAATTTCTACCAGCATTCCTTTCAGTGCTGACATTGCCACACATCCTGTGCAGCCCTAGTAAGCTGTACACACTGTTTATATCCGCGTGCTTCAGCAACGATCACCACAGCATCCCACATGGCCGGCTCATTAACGCTGTCTGTGATCCCTCTTGATTACCGTTCACCTCCTGACACGGCGCTACTGCTGATATCAAAGGTGGGGGTTATTAACGGAGCCACTGGGAGCCGTTTTACAGGGTCAGCCTGTAATTCCCGGCACTCGCGTGGATATAAAGTCGGAAGAAGTCACAAGGAAAGGCTATAAACAATCTTCAGAGGAATCCTCCTGGAAACATCGGGTTTTACTTAATTCCTCAGGCTAAACATCCTGAAAGTCCTGTCGGTGCTGCTAGGTAGCACACTGACATTGGGATTGTAGCAGGGCCCATCTAGGAATCACTGTGTATTTATATGTGGCTGGTGATCCCCAACCCCAATCACACTCATCCTCACATAATCGAGAACAATGATAATTCTCCTAAAAACCCAGAGAGGGTCGGATAAATTCCCTTATCAGGGTAGATTCTCAAAAACTGTTCACACTAAATGCAACTTGCATTGGTAAAGCCCGTTGTTCTGGCTTTCATGTGCCAACATACGTAAGCACATGTATTTACAAATGTAGTGTACATTTGTTGCATGCCCAAGTACTGTTTATCTAATTAAAGCCGGCCCTATTGGCTTAACTACCGCTAGGAAAAAGCTAAAAAGATTGCTCTCTGTATAGAATGCATACAGGAGGTAAAGAATTGAGTATTCTAAACAGCATGGTGATTGAGTGTACTTTTCAGATCGAAAATATTCCCTCTTGAATTCCCATGGCGCTCTTTCAAGAAGATGAAAATATAAATTAAACAGCCAATAGCATGAAGTGAAGCCAAAGCCCACTCTATGTGTATGTTAAAGAATATTTAGAATATTGTAACTTGCCTCTTTATGGTACCAAGCCTTAAACTTTGCAAATCGCAGACTTTTGTAACCTCGAAAAGTCTTAGTATATAATGCTCTTAATTCTTTCTGACATGACGCGTATTCATTAACAAGCATTTGCAATGCAATAGGTCTCGCATTTACGCGAGTTTGAGCTATTGACATTGCAAATAATAATGCCTTTTTTTTCTAAAGACATAAATAAAAGGCATTGTTATTTAAAATGCCAATAGCTGAAACTCTCATAACTGCGAGACCTATTGCATTGCAAATGCTTGTTAACTATGGGAAGGTCCATCTTTCCCATTGACTAACACTGGGTTTCCTTGTTACATTTAATAAGTTCTTACTTTGGATTGGGAGCAGACAGAGCTTTGTTTTTAAATCAAATGAATTGCAATTTAAAGTCCTTTTTGCTGTTACTGTTAAAGTAACTGTTAAGTTACAATTCTGAAAATGCCACTTTTAGAAACTTGCCATTTTCTTTTATAAAACATTTGTGACTTCTTCCAGTATCCTGAGTCCCATGACTGTGAATAGCTCTGGTTTTGGGGTGTGTGCATTATTCCTAGAGAGTGACACAAAGTGGACTATGTCTGGGCAAGATGTGCCATCCTGCCAAGAAGGTTGGGGCGGTGCTGTACCCAGCCCCACTTATACTTCAAAGGGCTTTGCCTCCAAGACACGGAAAGGACCCAGGCACCAGCCTTTTGTCATCCCAGACAGTTTGACACCTTGACAAGGGAAGGAAAGAACGCTCCAGAGCCAGATGTCGGAGTAGGATAGGGGTTCCACCACACAAATGTTGGCACAAGGTATAAATATTTGACCCCCAGAACAATACTTCATATCACTTCTGGATCTATTAAAGACTTGGAAGAAGGACTGCTGCCCTGCTGCTGGAAGGATTCCCCTGCTGCCCAGCTACTAGAAAGACTGCCCTGCTGCCTGAGGAAGGAAGGAAGATTGGACCTGTTCCTTGAACCCAGGAACACTAGAGTGACTCCAAGGGCTAGCTGGCTGGCCTCCTGTGTGATCTACAGGGACACACCAAGCTGCTGAGACCCTGCAACCTACCTGCATGCTGCTAGTACCTACTAGAGTGATTCCTAGCCCTGAGGTAGTGACCCCAGTTCCTGCATACTTAGTGAGGTGCTAAAGTGGTCTCCTCCAACCAAAGCCCAAAACCTACGTTTTAAGAACATTTTCAGCAAAAACTACTCTGAGGACCAATAGGAGACTGAGACCTACCTGCAAGATGAACCAACGAAGGTGCATCACCAGTGGGATTGATTTCGCCACAGCTCCTGCTACATTGTTGTCCACAACAGCAAGTTCTTCTCAGTGTAATCTCCAGGCAGTTATTTTCGGCCTCATAGAGCCCTCTCCAGTAAAACCTCTAATTAAAAAAGGTAGAAATCTTCATCGGGATGGACAATGACCTTCACTCATCCTGATGATGGCTTCATCAAGACCTCATCCAGCGGGTTCCCGTCGTCGATGAGTCGTACTTGGCTACACCCTGCTGCACTGCCCCGCTGTGACTCTTCCTTCTCAAGAACCTTTTCAATAATTTACGCACTGCCACACAGTTAAGGCAGAATGCTCTTATGCCAAGCTACCAGAAGGTAAAGCACAGGTTCATTTAGTGACATTTTGTGGTTCACCCTGACAAGGATTGTGTTTATTATTGCCAAGCTACTAGAAGGTAAAGCACAGGTTTATTTAGTGACTTCATTGTGATTCACACTGACAAGGATTGTGTTTATTATTGGACTGGGGTTTCCACCTCTCTCAACTAATAACCTCATCTCATACAAGGTTCTACTATAACTTTCCTGCCTCCTGACACCTGTCTATATTTTAGAGAGAAGGCACATGTGTATGTCACAACAACACTTCAACCAAATTGATCAAGTAGCACAGTCTTCTTAAAAGGTAACCAGAAACTCTCTGATATTATTGTTTTGTATGATGTATTTTTGCCCCGCTGATGTCCCTGCAGTACCTGTTCTGGGTTTGGTAGTCAAGCATAGCTGCTGCAGACTGTGTGTTGTACTTGTCCTTTGTGTTTAAGGAAGCTTAAATTGTTGTTGCTCAGGCTGCACCTGTTGTGTGTGTGGGGGTGTGTAAAAAACCGTTCATACTTCTGCGTTGACCATTCTGTGAATGAAGGATGTTGTCATGTGTACCTCACCTACTTTACTGTACCTGCGTGTGTGTGTCTGTATGTGTGTCTGCTGCCCATGCTGTATCTACTCTGCATGCAACAGAAGCTTGTTTGGCTAAAGTGTGTTGGTAAAGCTTGAGTAAACATTTATGCTATGTTTTGGTACTCAGTTTTCATATGGTGTATGCCTTCCAGTTACTTGAGCTATTAGCACTTTTACTTGAGATTTGCATGTCTATGGTTGTGGGATTTCTCAAGGAGGAGTCATCTGAGGTGTCCATTGACAGACTATGCTCAATATAATGAATTTCATTGTGCTGTAGATTGGGTTTTCACTGCTGATGTGAGCTGTAGTGTGTGGCTTATGGTGACCTGGTGGCCAAATCCGAGTGATGGTAGAGGTAAATGAGGTCTGCAGCACAGGAGACGCAGATCATATGACCCTCTACCTCAGCAGGAAGGCCATCTGCTTGGGATCCTGGTAGACTGCATAGGGTAAGTGGTACAACAATACTTTCCACATTTCACTGTAAAAAGGCAAAACTATTGGCTGTCATTTTCTTTTAACACCTTGGCCGTGGCTGGAATTCCGCGCCGGTGCTGGACATTCTGATCGCGGGCGTGGTCAGGACGGCTCCCGCCCGTCATCAGCACCCGCCCACCATCACTCATGACGGCCGGGAGCCGTCATCAGCACCCAAGGGGTTAAAGAACAGCTGCTGCCCCCCTCCCCACCTCTATGATCTGCTACTGCATCCTGCATAATTTTCCGAATCTCCTAAAATTTAAGTTAGATGGCTGGATCTTGTTTTTTTGCCACTGCAGGAAAGCACACAAAGTATAGGAGCGTATCTAACAGTATGGTGATGATGGCTCTTGAGGAAGGGATGTTCATTTGTGTTGGCAGTTGTGGACCCATAATACTCAGATTTTGCTGGGAGTTGCTGGTGCATGGGGGTTGTTATGGCCAGAGGCAGCTGTGGGTGGGCCCAGTCACCTTTTTAAGGTGAGGGCCATGGGTCAAGCTGCTTTTTCGCTGATGACCAACAGATGGCTCCTGCCAGACTTTCACCCTGCTTGGAGCTCGCCAAAGTACTTTTGGGGAGAGAAAATTTGTGAGTGAACCATGGTCAGCTGCAGCAGTCTGAGCGTAGGGTTGGCAGTGATACTTTTGGTCACCTTGGCATTTTGCAGAAAATATTTCATATAAAGGTCTATTCATCTTTGGACCCCAATGGGGAATTGAAGCCTTAATACTTGACTGGGGGCTTGGATGGTCTCTGAATCTGGCCATCTCTGGCCCTCTGTGTAACTACGTTCTCCATCCTTGTAGCGCTTGAGGTGGGGAGAGATGCAGCCTCAGCCAGGAGACTAAGATGTGGCCCGGTTTTCAAATCCCATCTCTCTGACCTGTGCCAAGGCGTCAGTTAGAGTATACCTCTGAAATGGTTCTTTAGGTCCGCAGCTGGACATGCCTTGCTCCTCTTTCAGGGTAGCTGGTTAATTCAAGTCTCTGGTTGACCTTCACAGCCACATATGGTGCCCTGAATTGTTTTCGAAGATGCAGGGATGCTCAGGGGAGGAGTGCAACCATGAGATATCAGAAATTAAAATGGGAGGTGGGAAGGGATGGTCAGGAAGTACTCTGTCTACCTGACTCCTTATAGGGATTGCATTTTGTAAATAACTGTAAAAAAGATTGGGCAAGTTTTTTTTAATGGATTTGCCATTTTTTTGTTTTCCTCCTTAACACCTATTGTAGAAAAATGTGACCTGGGATGTTATTTCCAGCCCACAAATATGCTGCCTAAGGCTGGTGTGTTGGATGCCCGTGCTCTTGGTTACATTGGTGCTCGTCGGGTCCCCTCTGTATGCCACTGGATCTTTTGTGCAGTAAATCACGTTCCTAGATTTCCTTAGTTCACTTGAAGATTGGTTGTCAGTCCACTTCTTCATGTATTTTTTCAGGTGATAGTGGACTCAATGCAGATTGTATGCGTTCCTTGGATTTCTTTAGCTAGCATAAGGTCAAATGTGAAGCAGGAAAGGTGCAATCATTATCAGCGTTATAAGCAGAAAATATGTTTTACTTCTGGCGGTCCTCTCCAAGCAAAAAGGTTCTATTTTTAGTTTCCAGCTGCAATACTGCACTGTTTCCAGCCACCATCTTATAGTGTTATAATGCAGGTCTTGAGAACATGTATTCTTTCAACTTTACAGCAATAATGTGCCGCCCATCGCTCTCCTGGATTTCATCATGTGCCACTTGGGCACTAGTGGAACAGACACTGTCTCCCAAATTCCGCATCGTACCCCCACTTCACTTAATTCCAATGTAATAGCAAGTGTTAAAGGACTCCATCGAGTCTAAATTTAAATTTTGCACTGCTAAACTGTAACAGTGGCATAGTTACCATCGTAGCACTACGTTTAATACATTTTCGATAACATTACATAATGATGTGGTGTATCATTTAGATAATGATACTGAGACACAGAGTGATAATTTCCCTTATCTTAAAACTAAGTCAGTACAGTGCCTTCATTGACGCTCAGGGGGATATTTACAATGAAATGGCTCAAAAGCAATTTTGATGCGCTGAGCAGTGTCTTTCTAAAATGCTGAGATGCCCCATATTTATAGGAATATGGCGCAGCTCCCCTGTGCTCTCCCCTGTGCCGGCGCTAAAACAGCAGCCGTGTGCCAACGCAGGCACCCTTGCACCATGGTTCAAAGGTGTCTGCATTTCAGGGATGATTGTGTTTGTTCAGGAAGGGAGACTTTCCTGCACCTAAATAATCATTAATGGCATTTTGCTCTTTCTATGTGTGCTGCAAAGTGCAGCACACATAGAAAGGACAAATAACGAAAAGAAATAAAAGTATTTCTCCTAGTTGTGCCACTTTAATGCCTCCTCTTGAAAATCTAGGGCAGTGTAAAAAAGCAATGGGTGTTGCATGGGATCACTGACAGAAATACCCATGACGTGCCCCTTTAATGCAGAAAACTGTGTGAAAGAGGGCCATATTTACAAGGCCGTGTAAAGCCACGCAAAGTAGCTTTGCATGGCCTTGTAAATATAAGCCATCACACAGCGCCACTAGAGTGTAAAAAAAATGACACTTCGGTGGTGCTAGGGGCTTGTACATATGGCCTTCATTTTCTTCCTTATGGAAATCTGTTGTAAGGGTGCACTAGATAGTGGGTTGAATTATATTGGTTTTTAATATTAATTGCATGAAAACACAATCTGATCTTTCTGGAAAACATTCCTTCACTTCGGTGTTAGACTCTTTAAGAAATTATCTGCAGTGCCCAATAACAACCCATGAATAAGTTATATATTCCATTGTAAATGGTAATGAGTACAATTTTTGCTTCTCGAAAAACATTTTGATAAGATGTAATGTATTCAGAAACTGACTTGTGCACTTGAAACGCCAATTCAAATTAGAAATAGTTGCTGTTAAATTTTAACTGCTCCTAATGGAAGGAGAAGCTGGCCAATTCGGTAGCTAAAGGAAACTAGTGAGTAGAAAGCACTCACAGTAAAGGTTGGAAACGGATAGTGATGAAGGTCAGGGAATTCCACCTTTTGGGAAAAGTGCCCTCACACACCCATGCAGGTGTCATGCTTCATCAATGGGCATTGCTCCTCATGTGGGTGGCGCTGCAGTCCCCCACGGGCCCCGGGAGAGAGCTCTCTGTCAGAGTCCTTTTCGGAGTAACGCTGCAGTTGTGAGTGGGGGTGTGTGGGGAGGGGAAAGGTGAGTGAGATAAAATTACCACCTCGGTACCCCAAGAAACCTGGGGGACTGCAGTGTCACTCCCACGAGAAGCAACGCCTGAAGATGAAGCATGACACCCGCATGGGTGTGTGAGGGCACTTTTTCCAAAAGGAGGAATTCCCTGACATTCATCACTATCCGTTTCCAACCTTTAGTGTGAGTGCTTTCCACTCACTAGAACTGTGTCTATCTTATAACATGTCCCTGTAACCTGCAATATGTGGGTATGACCACGAGATCAATCAAAACACGAATCAGTGAGAATAGGTGCACTATTCAATGTAATATTCAATGTAACAAGACCAACACAAGGATGCTGAATCATTTCTCCGAGACCAACCATAAACCTGATAGCCTTAAGTGGACCATTATTGAGTCCAACCCCAATTGGTCAGCAAGGACCATTTTCACACAAGAACAACGCTGGGTTTTCCGTCTGCGGAGTAATACTAAAGGCCTCAATGATGAAATTCCGTGGGGGAATTTATCAATTGACAATATCCGCCCCTATCCTCATTGTCACACCAGACCTTCAGTGCTTTCATTATATAGCAGTACCAAATTAAACACTTGGCAGTCAGTGACAGGCCCACACTATGTTGTCACAAATCCAAGGCTAACCTTTAGTAGAATTAGCCCCACCACTGACATTTCATTCCCCCACCTTCTCAAACCTATTGTGTCCTAGGACACCAATCTTTTTTTACCAAGCACTACGTTATATTGCAAACTTCGATGTGGTGGCTCATTTTAAAATAATCTCATTAGACTAACATCAGGCTGTACTTATATTAATAAAACGCGCACCAGAGCAGAGTATTTGCTTCGACATTCCTGCAAATCTCTCAACACACCACAGCTTTGCACTTGACTTTCTGTCTTTTCATTATCAATCTGCCAGAAAATATGCACCGTAATAAGTGAGGGTTGTCCTCCTCATCAACTAACAGATGTACATTGCCTATAAAGTTTTGCAGACCTTACTTTAAATATACATAGACACAATCTGTGAGCCAGCACACAATCTGCAAGTCAGCATGCACTGTGACCCACTTGTGGGACACCCCCGCGCCGCACGGCCACCAGCTGCTGCGTGTGCCCCCAGTGCCTGCCTCTGCCTCAGCGCCGGCCTCGCTGCCGCCCTGAGCGCTCTCCTTGGTTTTTCCCTCGTTTTTGCCTGAAATTGTGCTTGTTTTTTCTTCCCCAGAGCGTGTCACTGTCTTTTTTCCCCCGTGTTTTTGCCTGTAATTGTGCTTGTTTTTTCTTCCCCAGATCGTGTCACTGTCTTTTTTCCCCCGTATTTTTTGCCTGTAGTTGTGCTTGTTTTTTCTTCCCCAGATCGTGTGTCGCTGTCTTTTTCCCCTGTTTTGACTTGGAATTGTGCTTGTTTTTTGCCGCTTCTCGTCGTGCTTGGCCACCTCGCCGCCCCCCGCTCCCGCTTCCCGCCACCGCCTTTAGCCCCGCCCCTTTTCTCTTCTGTTTCCCTCCCCGCTCCCGCCTCCCAGCTGCTCCGCCCACCCGCGCACTTCGCCTTAAATGGCGACCGTGCGAACGCGCAGCGGTCACGCGCAGCGGGCGCGCCGATTGTGCGCCGAAGGTAAGCCCGTCTGCGCCCGTCCGCGACCGGACCGCGACCAGCGCCAGGACCCCTGGCCCCCACCGACGGAAGCCGACCCGACGAACCTACAGCGCCGCCGACCTCACCGCACTCAACACCGGCCACATCCCAGGATGTCACCGAGCCGCCCCGAAGCACACCCACGGACCCTTCAGCTGCCACGCCTGCAAGTTCACCTGCATCCGGACCTTCCCTGCACCCGCCAAGCCGAACTCCAGCAGCACCCACCTCAAGTGTATCCTGCTCAACACCCGCTCCGTCCACAGACACGCCGTAGAACTCTGGAACCTGCTCGACACCACCGCCCCCGACGTTGCCTTCATCACCGAGACCTGGATGAACGCCTCCTCAGCCCCAGACATCGCCATCGCCATCCCAGAGGGCTACAAGATCACCCGGAGGGACCGCGACAACCAGACCGGAGGAGGCATCGCCATCATCCACAGAGACACCATCCGCATCACTACCAACACCGATGACACCCTCACCACCGCTGAACACCTGCACTTCCAGATCCACACCAACCCAAAGACCACCCTCAGAGGCACCCTGATCTACCGACCCCCGGGACCACGCACACGATTCAGCGAGGACATCGCCGACTTCGTCAGCCCGCACGCTCTCCCCTCCGCCGACTACATCCTCCTGGGGGACCTCAACTTCCACCTGGAGAACAACAACGACCGCAACACCATCAGCCTGCTCGACAACCTCGACAACCTAGGACTCAAGCAACTGGTGACCACCCCCACCCACTACGCCGGACACACACTCGACGCCGTCTTCTCATCCAGCAAAGACGTCACCTTCAGCCACGCAACAGGACTCCACTGGACGGACCACAGCTGCGTCCACTTCACCTTCAGAAGAACGACGATCCACCACCACCAGCAACAGGTTGCTCGAAGAAGCTGGAACAAGATCACAGCCGACCAGCTCACCGCTTCCCTGAGCCAGCACCCTCCCGCCAACTCAGCGAACCCCAGCCAGGCCGCCGACAACCTCACGAAATGGATCAACGACTGCGCGGACGAACTCGCCCCTCTGAGAACCCCACCCAGCAGATCCTGCAGCAGAAAAACACCATGGTTCACCGACGAACTCAAGAGCTCCAAGAAGAACTGTCGAGCCCTCGAGAAAGCCTGGAGAAGGGAACCAACGACGGACAACATGACCACCCTCAAGCTCGCCACCCGGAAGCACCACCAACTGATCCGCGCCACCAAGAAAAATGCATACAAGGACCGGCTGGACAACAACGCACACAACTGCAAGGAACTCTTCAACATCGTGAAAGAGCTATCCAACCCCAACGCCGGAAACAATGACATCACCCCGTCGCAAGAACTCTGCAACTCCCTCGCGTCCTACTTCCACAACAAGATCACGGACATACACAACAGCTTCAACAACCAACCAACGCCAGCCACAACCGCAACGACGCCACCCACCACCACCCTCCGCACCTGGACCCCGATCAGCACCGAAGACACCATCCGCACCATGAACTCCATCCATTCCGGATCTCCGACTGACCCCTGCCCTCACCACGTCTTCAACAAAGCCGACACTGTCCTCGCACCCCACCTGCGGGACATCATCAACACCTCCTTCGACTCCGCCACCTTCCCTGAGAGCTGGAAGCACGCCGAACTCAGCGCTCTCCTCAAGAAACCCACAGCAGACCCCACCGACCTCAAGAACTACCGTCCCATCTCGCTCCTCCCGTTCCCGGCCAAAGTCATCGAGAAGACCGTCAACAAACAGCTGGCCGCCTTCCTCGAGACGAATGGATCCCTCGACCCCTCACAGTCTGGCTTCCGAGCGAACCACAGCACCGAGACCGCCCTCATCGCCGCCACCGACGACCTTCGAACCCTGATGGACAACGGAGAAACAGCGGCCCTCATCCTCCTGGACCTCTCCGCGGCTTTCGACACTGTCTGCCACCGCACCCTAGTACAGCGCCTCAGCAACATCGGAATCCAGGAGAAGGCACTGGAATGGATCACCTCCTTCCTCGACGGAAGAACACAAAGAGTCCGCCTACCACCGTACAAGTCAGAGGCCACCAAAGTCATCTGCGGCGTCCCTCAAGGATCCTCGTTGAGTCCCACCCTCTTCAACGTCTACATGAGCCCCCTCGCGGCCATCGCACGCCAACACAACCTCAACATAATCTCCTACGCTGACGACACCCAGCTGATCCTCTCCCTGACCAACGACCCCGCCACCGCCAGAGCCAACCTGCACGAAGGGATGAGAGACGTAGCCGAATGGATGACGACCAGCCGCCTGAAACTGAACTCAGACAAGACGGAGGTCCTCATCCTGGGCTCCTCACCCTCCGCCTGGGACGACTCCTGGTGGCCTCCCGCCCTGGGCACCGCACCCAAACCAACGGACCACGCACGCAACCTGGGCTTCATCCTGGACTCCTCCCTCTCCATGACCAGGCAAGTCAACGCCGTCTCCTCATCATGCTTCAACATCCTGCGCATGCTACGTAAGATCTTCCGGTGGATCCCCACCGAGACGAGGAAGACGGTCACCCAAGCCCTCGTCACCAGCCGACTGGACTACGGCAACGCCCTCTACGCCGGAACCACTGCCAAACTCCAGAAGAGACTCCAGCGGATCCAGAACGCCTCGGCGAGACTCATCCTCGACATCCCCCGACGCAGCCACATCTCCGGACACCTGAGAGATCTGCACTGGCTACCGGTCAACAAGAGAATCACCTTCCGTCTCCTCACCCACGCACACAAAGCCCTACACGACCAAGGCCCGAGCTACCTCAACAACCGGATCAACTTCTACACTCCCAAGCGCCTCCTCAGATCAACCAACCACGCCCTCGCCGCCGTCCCCCGCATCCGAAGAGCGACAACAGGAGGAAGATCCTTCTCCTACCTGGCCGCCAAGACCTGGAACTCACTTCCCACCAATCTGCGCCTGACCCAAGACCACCTCTCCTTCAGGAAGAAGCTCAAGACCTGGCTGTTCGAGCAGTAGCGGCACCCCCCCCCCCTCCCAGCGCCTTGAGACCCTACGGGTGAGTAGTGCGCTCTACAAATGACCTGATTGATTGATTGATTGAGTATCTTCCCCGTCAATAAACTCATGTCCACTCTCAATAAAGTTTTTTGACTTAACTCTCAATATATTCTATATATCCACCTCCGGTTTCTAACGCCCTACAAAAATGGTTTGTTACATCCTTTTTTAATGGACCATGCTCTACATTAGGGCCATCATGTGAGCATAATACATCCTTGGTTCATATCCCTCGAAAAATTATCATGAGAATAAGAACATGAGATTAGTTGACCTTCTTCCTCCCCCAAGATGACCGCCATATTTTCAGACATACACACACACTGGTGCCTCACTACATGCTCCACTCATCCACGTCACATGCCACCAGCACTTCTGGACGGTCTGCCGGGCCGGGGTATAGACGGAGGCAGCACGTCTGTCCTCTTAACGGCATTCGAGCAGCGGAAGGGCAGGTCATAGGCTGCACTTGACAGATAATTAATGGTGTGCACAGGAAAGAATAGAATGTCCAGAGATTAGCCGTTGAATTTTCAATGTTATTTATTGGTCAATTTTGTTTCAAAAAGGAAAAAGGTTCAGCCAACGCGTATCGTTCTCAAAGAGAACTTCGTCAGGGCTTCTCAGGGAAATATCCCCTCTGAAGGAAAGATAACGTCAGATTGTATGCGTCGTACAAATTCACATAAACCATGGACTGGTTGGGCACCGTGAGTCCATATGGAATTCTATACCTTGGGATAACGGAGATCATAAGGTTGCCACGGTTCCACAAATAACAAAATCCACTAAGGTTCTTGATGTAAAGAAACTCAAATGGCGGTCACGGTCCCACGTCCAAAGTAACCACATCCAATAAGATTCTCTGCTGAAATTAAAAAGAAAAACAGTCCCAGGATGTGGGGTCCAATAGATCTCCTAGGTAATGTGAGCATATGATGAATCTGTATATAAGTTTGCAGGCAAGTACCGTAGTAGAGGCTCCCTGCAATAACTCAAGAGTCAGAGGGGAATTAACCCAAGGCCAAAATAAGGGCCTGAGTAATCACGAAAAGGTTATCTTGGGTTCATACCACTTCAGAAATGCCTATTCGAGGATCTGTCGGACCGCGGTTCCATGTCCAAAATGCCGAAGGCTACGTGAGTATTTTCCAGGCTGACTCACAAATCAACCAAGGTAACATTTTGGCCTTGAGCGCTTCAAGCTTACTATCGACATATTACCCACAGGTTGTCCTCTTCACGTTGCACTACCACGCCGATGAGGCCATCCCTTATTATTGGTGGGGTAGGAGATACATGTTATATGTTTTCCGTTTGTTCGTGTGTCTGTCTCACGCTTATTTGCATAATCATGTTGCTCCCAATGGAGTAAACCGTCTGTTGAGTGTTGTTCAATAGGTAATTTTTCATGGGCTGCACCACTTACCATGGCTCCCACGCCTTGATTTCAGACACAACAGATGAGTGTCATCTTGATAGCAGAATTACGTTCACACTGTTGTGCACGCCGGCATGCTTATTCCTCAACACAGTTCCTAGGTGTTGAGGTGCCACCAATGTTGTGACAAGTGACTACTATAAGCATTACGAAAGCGGTGTGAATTCGCACTGCACTGATAATTCCTGGTGACAGGGGTGTGTATGTAATAGCATGCCTTTATATCCCAATTATGATCAACAATGATTACCAGAGTCTCATTCTCGGCTTGACCATGACTGAATGAGTACTATCTCCTTACTACAGTATTACTTTTCTCTCTTTTGTCTTTTTCGTCCTCTCTCTAGGTTGGATATAGGAACGCCTAATGGACGTTCCCTCAGGTGCACAGGCACCAAAAACCTGAATATAGGTATCATAGGAATTCTGAGTGTCGCCGTCTCTGATTCCTATTTTTAACACCCCTTTTACTTCACTTTAACCATGGTCCTGATGAAACGCCATGCGATCCACTAGGGACCCAGATAAGGCGCAAAACATGTCGACCTAATGTACTCACCACCACTATCACCTTCACCCACTGACAAAGAGAACAGAAGGAAAATACTCACTCCTCTGATAACTTCCCAAGAGGCCTTCCTTGTCATCTATTTTTAATCTTACCACACGGACCCTTGACTAAAGGTTTCTTGGGGTACCGAGGTGTTAATTTTAACTCACTAAACTTCTTTTCCCCCTACACATCCGCACTCACAACTGCTGCGTTACTCCAAAAAGAACTCCGCCAAAGAGCCCTCACGCGGGGCCCGTGGGGTTCTGCAGCGTCACCCCCACGAGGAGCAACGCTCGATGTTGAAGCAGGACACCCACATGGGTGTGTGAGGGAACTTTTTCCAAAGGGAGGAATTCCCCGGCCTTCATCACTATCTGTTTCCAACCTCTACTGTGAGTGCTTTCCACTCACTAGTTTCCTTTAGCTACCGAATTGGCCAGCTTTTTCTTCTATTAGGAACAGTTACCCTTTAGTGATTACCACGTTAGCCTTGGGAACGTGGGTACTGGACCTATTTTTCCTCTGCCTCCCTGCCTCCCTACTGTTGTATTGTGTGCTATTAAATTTTAATCAAAACATCCTGCCATAGGCAGCTAGACAATTTAACATGCCTTCCTATGAAGCTGCCTATGCTGCATCCAAGTTCTTATTAGTCATAGCGATCACCCCGCACACCTCCCTAATCGGCTAGGTTTGAGAAATCTCCCAGCTCAAGTTCCTCTCCTATATGGGTTACACCAGATGAGGCCTTCTTTTTCTTGGGAGAAAGCCACAATGCACCTGCATGGCGTGTATTTCCAACGAAACAGCATAATGAAATCGTAATAAAAAATAAATTGTGTTCAAGCAACAGACTGACATACCATTTTGGGAAAGTACACATGCGCATCACAGAAATATAGAGATGTGTGTATAATACACTGCACAATCTTTCCATCAACTTGTGATTTGGAAGAAGAACACTGGTTTTTCATATTGGCATATTGAGTAGAGTACTAATCCTCTTCTATCGTACTGCTGTACCCTTCCCTGCTCACACTCTCCCACACAACACCTGCTTTTACTACTCTTCCTAGAAATATACATGTCAAGAACAGTATGAATCACAATGCTTGAAACTGTCCTATGGGTTGTCAGTTCTTTGCTTTCTTTCGCAACAGCTTAGGTAGTGCTTAACTTGCAAAAGAATGAGTGACATTGTGAAAGCTTTGGTCAGGAACCCGTGGCCGGTGCAAATGAATGTTGGTGCGCCGAATGCGAAAGCAGCTTAGTCATGTATCCACCTCAAGCCTCTTTCGCCCACCACCAGACACTGCCTGCCCCTTTATCTCAAGTTACTGGTTCCTACTTTTTTTCCTTTGTGATTTTTTTACCGTCTTCATCTTCTTCTGTCTTTCGTTTGGTGTGTTTTTCCCTGTCTTCCGCTTGTAACTGTCTGTTGCGAAAAAATAAGAGCTGTTGCCCAAAAATGAGTGTCTCTGGCCACCACTAGCAAACAACAGTTCAAATGAAGCACTGAGCTCGCTACTGAAACTACTTCGTAGCTCTGATGGTGCAGTTGGATCAAGATGGTCAGTTCCCTTCTTGCATTCTGTGACAGCTGTGTCTGTCAGGCCTCAAAGATCTTCTGCGGGGGTTCTCATCCTGGCAGTGTCATCTTAAGGATTTTGCTGGCCACTACATGAAACATTTTGGAGGCCCCTGTTAGGAACAACTTTCAATTTTATTTCCCATGTTGGGTAATTCATGCCAGTTATTGCTTATCAGTGCAGAATTAGACGTTAAAGGTTAAGATGGCGAAATACACAGAAGTGAGCACTTTCTCAGGCGGCCCATTAGCAGGTGCAATTGCCCACTTTACCCATGCCTTACAATGTTTCTGAATCTAGGAATCGGCTAGCTAAAAGCCTTTTTGAAGAGCCTTGTTTTAAGATTTCTATTGAAAGTACCCAGGTTAGATTAGGACCTTTTTTTTTGGAGTTTGAAACGCTTTATTGAATTAAATAAAACAATGTAAAACATCAGTACAACAGCATAAATAAAGAGCAGCAGGAAACAAAATAATTATGGAGAAAAATGTGCCATCATAACAAGAAAAGCCCCAAGGGGGAAAACACTATACAAATGAAAAAATGCTTTTATAACTTTTCATTTTGTGGGGGAAAGAAAGAGAGAGAGAAGGAAAGAAGAAGGGAAAAAGGGGGAGGGAAGGGGAACAGCATTAAAAAATAAATGATAAACATAGTAAAGATGTATAAGATAATAAAAGTACATAATAATAGTAATAACAGTAATACTAATAATAACAATAACAGGTGATCATGAGGCACTTTTAGATAAATAGTCCCCCCTTACGTCTGGAAAACAACACATGAAGTAATTCCCTCTAATTGTGCCAGACGGTTAAAATGGAATACCTTTGTGGCAAATGATGCCAAGATCTGGGAGGCCAAATCTATAATGACTAACATCGCAACGCGGTTAGACTTATTAGGACCCATTGACCGTGACCCTGAGGTTCCTAACTTGTTTTTTGAAGCAACCACCGCGTTGGGGGAACTTTTTGTGGCTTACCCCTCAGGCTCAAGGCGCAGCGCAAATGGTAGACCGATGCACAACACGGGTTGGTATTCGCACGCCTGTAGTGTCGCCAAAAAAGAACTGATCAGGGCGGTAAAAGCTAAGGATGGGGCCCAGATTAGTTGCGCTAGGCGTCACCATAGAAAGATCTTGGCAAAGGCCAAGGCTGAACACGAGAACCTGTTCTGGCAGGATCTACTGGCAGCCAGCCTTAGGAAGGACTCCAAAGGCTTTTGGGACTTAATAAGAAACAAGGACAAACCCACGGACTGGCTCATAACGTGTAACATAAATGAGGGAGCATGGCTTGATCACTTTTCCAAGCTTTATGCAGTGAGCGAGGCCTATGTCCCTATCAAGGAGGGTCAGCACGCCCCGGGTAAATCGGAGCCTAATGAGGACTCCCAATTCACATGTAAAGAAGTAGAATGGGCGATCAAGCGCCAGGTCCCGAATAAAGCGGCGGGCCCGAATGGCCTTCCAGGGGATCTACTCCGTGTCAATTTTTTCAAGTGGGGGAGACTTATTGCTTCCGTTATGAATGCTGGCTTGGCTGGTGCGGCCTTACCAGATTCTTGGAGGGGAGCTGAGGTCGTCCCTATCTTTAAGAAAGGGGACAGGGACGACCCTGCCAATTATCGCCCCATAAGCCTCCTTGACAGTTCCCAGAAGGTGGCAGGCAGGGTTGTCTTAGGAAGAATCACGCAGTGGGTTGAAGAGAACAATATTTTGTCAGACTTCCAAGCCGGTTTTAGAACTGGCACGGGGACGATCGAGCAAGCACTCCGCTTGATGATGCTCTACTGGAAAGTGGTTGTACTGGGCAAAGGCAGCCTGTACTTGGCATTTATAGATCTTAGGACTGCCTTTGACCTGGTCCCACGAGAGCAGCTTTGGAGTGTTCTCGATACACTGGGCATTCCCCCTTACCTGCTGGATATGCTGATAAAATTCCACGCAGACAACTTTGCCCAGATCAGGTGGGGAGTCCAGGGACAAAAAACATCACGCATCCCTGTAAGTAGAGGTGTCCGCCAGGGTTGTGTGTTGGCCCCCACTCTGTTCTCGTTATACATTAACGGAGTGGTGGAGCATCTGCTACAACATCCAGCAGATGCCCCCTCCCTGGCGGGGAAGAAAACACCTACCCTCTTATTTGCAGATGACACCCTCCTGATCTCTAAGACACCAGCGGGCCTACAGAGTCTGCTAAACAGCTTTAAAACCTTCTGTGATTCAATAGGTCTGGTCATAAACACGGGGAAGACGAAGTTCCTGGCTTTATATCCCCCAAGGAAATCAGTCAAATTACCTACACTTGATCTAGTCCCACTCGAGAGGGTCAAGGAGTTCGACTATCTTGGCATCCGTCTCTGCGACTCCATGAGTTGGAAATCCCATCTCCAAAAGATGTTGCTGTCCCATAAGAGAGTGACAGGTGCCCTTCTTAAGAAACATCGTGGCTCCTCTCACAAACCAATTGCACCGGCCCTGGACATCTACAGGGCACGGGGTGTTAGTGCAGCTCTCTATGGTGCAGAATTATGGGGTGTGCAGAACGTGGACCACCTGGCCCGCTCCGAAAATAAATTCCTCAAAGATTTAATGGCCCTTCCTCATAATACTCCAACTATTCCCCTTTTACTAGATATGGGCATTTGTTCGATTAGTGATCAAGCGAGGTTGCGCCCGCTCCTCCTATGGGCCCGTATCTGGAGAGTCCCTTAATTGTCCAGCTATGCAGATGGCTTAAAAGAGATACTTGCATCGCCCGGCTGGGCCAAGATTCAGTGGCTAAGGGAAGTCAAACATCTCTTAATTAACTTGGGCCTTGAGGATGACTGGGACAACAGATCTGCCCCGCCAAAGTTAATATTAAAAAAGTTATTCTGGTCTTGGGTGTCTGAGGGCAGAAAAAAGGACGCTAACCTGTGTAGGTCATCGACAGAATTTCTTTTGGTAAAAGATGTGCACCTACGGGAGCCATATTTGGATTCCATCACAGTTCCTTGGGATAGGGCCCTTTATTACAAATTCAGGGTAGGCGTCCTTCCAGTGGGAACAGTGACTGCCAACTGGAAGGTCCCGGCACAGACTTCTCCCTTTTGCCCTTGCTGTTTACACAGATTAGAGACAGTTCCCCATCTGCTGTTTGAATGTTTGGCCTATGCAGCACCTCGTAGCAGATGGCTGAAGCCACTCTGTAGAGTCCTTGGGACTAGGTCACATAGGGAGGCCTTAGGAATTCTTAAAACGGACCCTCGTCCCCTGTTCGCTATTGCAATGGCTACGTTTTTAGGCTGGGCATGGCGCATTAGACTTAACAGACTATCCTACCTTGTTTGAGCCCATCCTACACTGTTTTATTGAGCTAAATATCTAAAGTGTTGCATAGAGCTATATATTTTACAATGTTCACTTTTTAATTGTTTTAATGTTTATGTAATGCTTTTATGATATCAATTGTAATCGAAATAAAGCTATTACTTACATTTTGGGAAAGTACACATGCGCATCACAGAAATATAGAGATGTGTGTATAATACACTGCACAATCTTTCCATCAACTTGTGATTTGGAAGAAGAACACTGGTTTTTCATATTGGCATATTGAATAGAGTACTAATCCTCTTCTATCGTACTGCTGTACCCCTCGCTGCTCATACTCTCCCAGACAACGCCTGCTTTTACTACTCTTCCTAGAAATATACATGTCAAGAACAGTATGAATCACAATGCTTGAAACTGTCCTATGGGTTGTCAGTTCTTTGCTTTCTTTCGCAACAGCTTAGGTAGTGCTTAACTTGCAAAAGAATGAGTGACATTGTGAAAGCTTTGCTCAGGAACCCGTGGCCGGTGCAATGAATGTTGGTGCGCCGAATGCGAAAGCAGCTTAGTCATGTATCCACCTCAAGCCTCTTTCGCCCACCACCAGACACTGCCTGCCCCTTTATCTCAAGTTACTGGTTCCTACTTTTTTTCCTTTGTGATTTTTTTACCGTCTTCATCTTCTTCTGTCTTTCGTTTGGTGTGTTTTTCCCTGTCTTCCGCTTGTAACTGTCTGTTGCGAAAAAATAAGAGCTCTTGCCCAAAAATGAGTGTCTCTGGCCACCACTAGCAAACAGCAGTTCAAATGAAGCACTGAGCTCGCTACTGAAACTACTTCGTAGCTCTGATGGTGCAGTTGGATCAAGATGGTCAGTTCCCTTCTTGCATTCTGTGACAGCTGTGTCTGTCAGGCCTCAAAGATCTTCTGAGGGGATTCTCATCCTGGCAGTGTCATCTTAAGGATTTTGCTGGCCACTACATGAAACATTTTGGAGGCCCCTGTTAGGAACAACTTTCAATTTTATTACCCATGTTGGGTAATTCATGCCAGTTATTGCTTATCAGTGCAGAATTAGACGTTAAAGGTTAAGATGGCGAAATACACAGAAGTGAGCACTTTCTCAGGCGGCCCATTAGCAGGTGCAATTGACCACTTTACCCATGCCTTACAATGTCTCTGAATCTAGGAATCGGCTAGCTAAAAGCCTTTTTGAAGAGCCTTGTTTTAAGATTTCTATTGAAAGTACCCAGGTTAGATTAGGACCTTTTTTTTTTAAGTTTGAAACGCTTTATTGAATTAAATAAAACAATGTAAAACATCAGTACAACAGCATAAATAAAGAGCAGCAGGAAACAAAATAATTATGGAGAAAAATGTGCCATCATAACAAGAAAAGCCCCAAGGGGGAAAACACTATACAAATGAAAAAATGCTTTTATAACTTTTCATTTTGTGGGGGAAAGAAAGAGAGAGAGAAGGAAAGAAGAAGGGAAAAAGGGGGAGGGAAGGGGAACAGCATTAAAAAATAAATGATAAACAGAGTAAAGATGTATAAGATAATAAAAGTACATAATAATAGTAAAAACAGTAATACTAATAATAACAATAACAGGTGATCATGAGGCACTTTTAGATAAATAGTCTCTTAAAGGGGACCAAAGTAAGTCACGTTTAATCAACATTGGAATAGAAGAAGCGCATGCACGATCTAATCTGTGATGATGGCAGAGTAAATTCCACCAGGCATTGTAAACCACATTTTTGGTATCTTTCCAGTTAGTTGTTATGATTTGAAAAGCAATAGCAATACAAAGATCAATAAATTTACGAATATGAAGCGGGTCATCCCAAACAGGGGCCAAACCACCCAGAAATACAGAAGAAAGAAGAAAAGGAACATTAGTGGACAAAATCTTGTTAAGTGTAGACCAAATGTGGGACCACATAAGGTGGACCTTAGGACAAAGAAAGAACATGTGAACCAAATCACCAGAAGTGCATGAACAAGACCAACACTTCTTAGCATCTAACAATTTAAATTTGAACAAGTCACAGGGAGTATAAAATAATCTATTATAAAAAAAGTACAGGGTTTGTGTGGTACTAGCGGACCGAGAGGTGTAATTAAGTTTGGACCAAATAGAATCCCAGGTAAGTGAGGGAAAAGTTTGATTAAGGTCTGATTCCCAGATAAGTTCGAGGTTAGTTTTAGGCCTATCAGTAGGTGAGGGAGAAAGTACTTTATAAATAGCAGAGGCCTTAAGGGGAGCCTGAAAGTTTGGTGGAGAGGCAAGATGGGGAGGTGAAGAGGGAGAAGGGATGTGTTGCAAGATAATAGTGGATAGTTTAGGTAGAAGTTCGTGAAAATGTGCACAGTATTTGTTTGAGATACCAAAGGAGTCACGAAGTGCTGAAAAGGTTAATAAGGAATTGTTAGAAATTAGTTGGCTATAAGTGAGAATTCCTTTGTCGATCCATTTCTTCCAAAAGAGCGCCCGATTGCGTAGTTTAAGAGATTTATTATACCAAAGTGGGGTATTCAAATGAAGAGTAGATGGGACAGAGAATGAGCGAAAAAGGGCAAGTGTTAAAGCTTTGGAGTGTTTAAAAATAGGTGAAAGCAGCTTAGGAGGTGGTTGAGTGAGATTGGAGGCAAGAACGACATCACTCCCTCCCAAGACCTCTGCGACTCTCTAGCCTCGTTCTTCTACAACAAAATCGCTGACATACATAACAGCTTTGGAGACCAGCCCACCCCACCCACCTCCGAACTAAAACCCCCCTCCAACAACCTTTGCGCCTGGAACCCAATCACCACTGAAGACACCATCCGCCTGATGAACACCATCCATTCAGGATCACCAACCGACCCATGTCCTCACCACATTTTCAACAAAGCAGACTCCATTATCGCACCCCATCTCCGAGACGTCATCAACTGCTCCCTCAACTCCGCTACCTTCCCGGAAAGCTGGAAACATGCCGAACTCAGCACACTCTTGAAGAAACCCACAGCAGACCCCACTGAACTCAAGAACTACCGCCCCATTTCGCTCCTCCCATCCCCTGCCAAAGTCATTGAGAAAGCCGTCAACTCGCCGCCTTCCTCGAATCCAACAAATCCCTTGACCCTTCACAGTCCGGCTTCCGAGCCAAACACAGCACCGAGACTGCCCTCATCGCAGCAACAGACGACATTCAAACTCTACTGGACAACGGAGAAACAGTTGCCCTCATCCTACTTGACCTCTCCGCAGCCTTCAACACAGTCTGTCATAGCACCCTTATACAACGCCTCAGCAACGTCGGAATACAAGGAAAAGCATTGGACTGGATCATCTCGTTCCTCGCCGGAAGAACCCAGAGAGTCCGCCTCCCCCCTTTTAAATCAGAGGCCACCGAAGTCGTCTGCGGCGTACCACAAGGATCCTCACTCAGTCCCACCCTCTTCAACGTATACATGAGTCCCCTCGCATCCATCGCGCGCCAACACAACCTCAACATCATCTCCTACGCAGACGACACCCAGCTAATCCTCTCCCTCACCAAAGAACCAAACACTGCTAAAACCAATCTACACGAAGGGATGAAAGAAGTAGCCGAGTGGATGAAGAACAGTCGTTTAAAACTGAACTCGGACAAAACAGAAGTCCTCATCTTAGGATCATCCCCCTCCACCTTGGACGACTCATGGTGGCCACCGGCCCTGGGAACCGCACCCATACCAACGGACCACGCACGTAACCTGGGCTTCATCCTGGACTCCTCCCTCTCGATGACCAGACAAGTCAACGCCGTCTCATCATCTTGCTTGATTGATTGATTGATTGATAAAAATTTATATTGCGCAAAAAACAATAACCCGCAGGTATCAAGGCGAATGTCTGACATAATATCGACAGACAGAATATCTACATACAAAAATATCGACACAAAAATATCGAAATCAAAAATATCGGAGTCATATCTTCATAAAGGTAAGTACAAAAATATCGAAAAATTAATATCGTAGTACAAAAATATCGAAATTAAAAATATCGTTTTTTTAAATGTATAAATAATAATGTAAAAATAATTTTAAAATACATATAATTTTACAAATAATAAATAAAAACATTAAAACATAATTAAAAAATTAAAACTAATACATATACATTTAAAATAAATTAAAAACATAATAATTTAATGTAATTTTATTTTTTTAAATGTCATTTAATTGATTTAATTTAAATATAAATTTATTTTATTTTTACCCTGTACGCCTGTACCCCAAAAACCCAAAACTGACCCTGAACCCTAAAAATACCCCTTTACCCAAAAACCCAAAACTGACCCTGAACCCTAAAAATACCCTTTTACCCAAAAACCCAAAACTGACCCTGAACCCTAAAAATACCCCTTTACCCAAAAATTGAAAACTGACCCTGAACCCAAAAAATACCCCTTTACCCAAGAACTAAAAACTGACCCTGAACCCTAAAAATACCCCTTTACCCGAAAACTGACCCTGAACCCTAAAAATACCCCTTTACCCAAAAACTGAAAACTGACCCTGAACCCTAAAAATACCCCTTTAGCCAAAAACTGAAAACTGACCCTGAACCCAAAAAATACCCCTTTACCCAAAAACTGACCCTGAACCCTAAAAATACCCCTTTACCCAAAAACTGAAAACTGACCCTGAACCCAAAAAATACCCCTTTACCCAAGAACTGAAAACTGACCCTGAACCCTAAAAATACTCCTTTACCCAAAAACTGAAAACTGACCCTGAACCCTAAAAATACCCCTTTACCCAAAAACTGACAACTGACCCTGAACACTAAAAATACCCTTTTACCCTAAAAACTGAAAACTGACCCTGAACCCTAAAAATACCCCTTAAAAAAACTAAAACATATAAAATTTAAAATATTATTATATACTTACCTATACTTACGTTGTAATGGTATACGTTGTAAAGGTACCTGCGTTGTAAAAACATGCGTTGTAAACACATGCGTTGTAATGGTTTTTGCGTTGTAAAAATTTCGTTGTAATGGTAGTGCGTTGTAAAAGTTGCGTTGTAAAGGTTGTTTCCCCGGTGGATAGCGTAGGGGTAAAAATTACTATTCACACTCCAGAGGGTGCAACAGTAGGGAAAGCGTTGGATAGCATGGGGGTAAAAATTAATTCCCACACTACTCCCACTTTAACACACAACACACTACACATATAAAAAAGACAATTAATATAAATTTCAATTAATCAATTAATAACAATTAATATTACTAAATTGATGTAATTATAAATGAACTAAATAACACATATACTAATTAATTAACAATAAATACCAAAGAAAATTACAATCTCTTTAATTAATTACATTTAATTATATCACACCCTATCCCCCTATAAACACACAACCCACTACACAGAAATAAATCATATCATTTATTCACTTAATAATTATTAATTACCAATTAATTATTATTTAACAATAACAAAAAATTAAATATGTTAGCACATTAACTCTAAATAATTTAATTACATAATTAATATTATTTAATTACCAATTAATTATTAATTAACAATAACAACACATTAAATATATTAGCACATTAACTCTAAATAATTTAATTACATAATTAATATTATTTAATTATCAATTAATTATTAATTAACAATAACAATAAAGTAAATATATTAGCACTTTAGCTGTAAATAATTTAATTTACTAATTAATATTATTGTTTCCCAATTAATTAATTAACAATAATAAAAAATTATATATACAAAAAAATTACTCTAATTAATGTAATTAACTAATTAATATTAATTAATTACCAATTAATTATTAATTAAAAATATGTACAAAATTATATTAATTAATTAACTAATTAATATTAATTAATTACCAATTAAGTATTAATTAAAAATATTTACAAACATATATTAATTAATTAATTATTATTAAATTACTTCCCACCCTATTCCCCTATAAACCCACAACCCGCTCTGATACTAAAACGCAAAATGTAAACAAATTTACAAATTTTCAAACATACATTACAAAACATGTTTCACAAACATATAAACAACACATTAAAATACATAACACTAAACAAAATTTCGATATTAGTGAAATTCGATATTAGTAACATACATACCTTAAAAAAACGATATTCTGTCTGTCGATATTTTGGACATCGATATTCTATACTATCGAAATTAAAACATCGATATTATTGTATATCGATATTTTAATTTCGATATTTTGTCTGTGTACCATCAAGGCGCCTAACAATAATATCGAAAGTCTGAATCAATCATCATTACACATAGGCTTTCAGAAAAAGGCGAGTTTTTAAGGCACCGCGGAAAGTCTGCAGGGAGGGTAGGGACCTTAGATCCAGGGGAAGATCGTTCCACCATTTAGGAGCTAGAGTGGAAAAAGCCCTACCACCCCATTTTGCTCTTCGCACCCGAGGGACTGACAAAAGCAATTTCCCGGAGGAACGCAAATTCCTTCCAGGGATGTAGGGGGAGATGATAGAGCCCACTCCAGAGACACAGTTTCTTGCAATGGCCCTGTATGTCATACACAGGACCTTGAAGCGTACTCGGTACTCTACAGGGAGCCAATGCAACGTTTTTCTGGCCAGAGTGGCCGATGAGCGACTAGGAGCATCCAGGACAAATCTGGCCGCGGCATTCTGGACTACCTGCAAGCGCTGCAGGAGGGTCTTATTTAGCCCCGCATACAGCGCATTGCAGTAGTCCAGGCGAGAGCTGATGAGCGCGACAGCTATTTGCTTTCTGGACTGCGCAGAAAGATATTTCCTGATCCTTCGCAAGGTATGGATAAGACCCCAACAGGTGGAGATGGTCCTACTCACCTGTCTGCTCATATCCAGGGCAGGATCTACCATCACCCCAAGATTCTTTGCAGATATAGTGGGGGAGGGACACACTCCAAGTGAATCAGGCCACCAACTAGAAGACCAGATGTTTTCGTTCCCACCAAACACCATCACCTCAGTCTTCTCCCCATTCAGTTTAAGGGAGTTCTGTATCATCCAGTGACCAACCGCCTCCATACATGATCTAAATTTGGAGGCGGTCTGCACATCTGAATGGGAGAGAGAGACGAGTATTTGGGTGTCGTCAGCATAGGAAACTACCTCCATCCCGAAAGTTCTTATAAGTCTGGCCAGTGGGGTCACATAGATGTTAAATAGGGTCGGGCTAAGAGCCGACCCTTGTGGGACCCCACATAGCACAGACTGGGATGGAGATAGAAACTCACCCATCTTGACTCTCTGTTCCCTCCCAGTAAGGAAGGAGGTTAGAAGATCCAAAGCTGCGTCCCTCACCCCCACATCCCTCAGACGAGATGAAAGAACTGAGGGAGAGAGGGTGTCAAAGGCAGCAGTTAGATCTAGCAGGACCAGGAGGGTGGTCTGGCCTCTATCCACTGTTGAGCGGATGTTATCAAGCACGACAGTGAGGGCCGACTCGGTGCTGTGTTCCCTCCTGAATCCATGCTGAGAAGAGTCAAGACAGCCCGAGCTTTCTACAAAAGCGGCGAGATGCTTATTTAGATGTGCCTCAAGCATCTTCGCAGGGGCAGGGAGCAGCGAGATTGGTCGGAAGTTTTTCAGGACTTCCGGATCAAGGGAGGCCTTCTTTAGCAGAGGTTTTACTACTGCTTTCTTCCATTCCAAGGGGAAGACACCATCTCTTATAGCTAGGTTCATAATTTCTAGCAATGGTGGTAGGAGGGACTCCCCACACTGCTTGATGATTTTCAAAGGGCAAGTATCCAAAGGGGAACCAGATTTGATCTTTTTAAGCAGTACTTCAAGATCCTGCAATTCTAGAGGTGGGAAAGAATCCAGGGTGTCCAAAGGGGAGGCGTCGAGAGTAGATACATTCGGTAGGGCCAGGGTAGTGGGCACACTAATACAAGCTCTTTGCTTCTCAAGAGCTAGGTGGATATCCAATATTTTAGTGTGGAAGAATGAAGCAATCTTATCACATAGATCCTGCGAAGGAATAACAGGGTCAGGGGATTGTAGTGTGACTAACGAGTCGACGATTTTGAAAAGCTCCTTCGGAGAGGACAGCGAGGTTGTCAGGGAAACAAAGTAATCTTGTTTAGCCTGCACAATCTCGGTCTTATATCTCCTGACAAGGAGTTTGTGGGCCTCTTTATTCTTAAAGTCCCAACTGGAGTGCCAGAGCCTCTCCTTCCTCCTCACTTCTTGCCTGAGGAGCCTAAGGGAATCGGAAAACCATGGAGCCGAGGGTCTCTTTCTTGCTCGACGTCGGGTCTGTATAGGAGCTAGCTCATTCATAGCTTCAGTGACAACTCGTTCGAAATGACCAACTGCGGTCTGTACATTGTCCATGCCTTTAATAGAAAGGCTAGCAGTCCAAGGCGCAAAAGAATGGCTGCTAATGTCCCTAAGGTTTCTAGCCGTAACCATTGCATGATTCCCTTTTTTACTATCATTGCTCCGAAAATATTCCAGATGGAATGGAACTGCAAAATGATCGGACCAAGATAGATGCACTGGATCCTTAGTGGTTATACGACCGTCATTAGAGAAGATGCCGTCCAGCGTATGGCCTGCCCGGTGAGTGGCCCCGCTGACGCGCTGCGTAAGCCCACAGGAAGCCAGAGCCTCAATAAGTCCTGAGGTATCAGGAGTATCCTGTCGTTCTAGGTGATAATTAAAATCACCCAGGATGGAAAAGTTTTCTCGACCAAAGTGTGGTTCCAAAGCCTGGAGAAGTTTAGAAGTGAAATCAGTCCGTGGACCTGGTGGTCGATATAGTAAAATTCCATTGAAGAGAGGGCACTGGGCTTCCCTTATGGAAAAATAAAGGGCTTCAAAAGATGCTTCAACATACTACGCATGCTCAATAAAATCTTCCGTTGGATCCCCACCGAAACAAGAAAGACGGTCACCCATGCTCTGGTCACAAGCCGACTGGACTACGGAAACACCCTTTACACCGGAACCACAGCCAAACCACAGAAAAAACTCCAACGCATCCAAAACGCCTCAGCCAGACTCATCCTAGACATCCCCCGCCAAGCTCACATCTCCGGTCACCTGAAAGACCTCCTCTGGCTCCCCGTCAACAAGAGAATAACGTTCAGTCTCCTCACCCACGCACACAAAGCCCTCTACGACCTAGGACCCGAATACCTCAACACGCGCCTGTCCTTTTGCACCCCCACCCGTCAACTACGATCGTCCAATCAAGCCCTCGCAGCAATTCCACGCATCCAAAGATCCACCATGGGGGGAAGATCCTTCTCCTACTTAGCGGCCAAGACCTGGAATTCTCTCCCCACCCACCTCCGCCTTACACAAAACCACCTCTCCTTCAGAAAACAACTAAAAACTTGGATATTCGATAAGTAAAGTTCCCCCCCTCCCTCAAGCGCCTTGAGACCCTCTGGGTGAGTAGTGCGCTATACAAATTTAAACTTAACTTAACTTAACTTAACTTAAGAAGAAAGGAGAAGGGGTGAAGTTGAGCCAATTCCAGAGAGCTCCAAGCCGTAGTAGGAGGAGATGAGGTTTCGAGAAGGAAAGGCCAAATTTGCTTGAGAGAAAAAGCAGAGTGAAAGCGTGAGATGTTGGGGAAGTTAACACCACCAAGATGTTTAGGTTGTTGAAGACGGAGAAGAGAGACTCTGGCCTTACGCTTATTCCACAGGAATTTGGAAAAAAGACTATTGATAGACTTAAAAAAGAAATGGGGGAGAGAGATAGGAAGCATGGAAAGACAGAAGTTCACGATAGGAAGGAGCATCATTTTAATAGTGGAAAGACGACCCCACCAGGAAAGAAAAAGAGGGGACCAACGTTCTATATGAGAAGAGAGCTTTTGAAGTATATCGGAATGATTAATTCTGATAGTTTCTCTAATGGTGTTAGCATATAAGACACCAAGGCATTTAATAGAGCCAGAATTCCATTGGAAACCGGAGCCCTGAAACATGTGAGGAAGACAAAATTTATTGAGGGGAATGATTTCTGTTTTATCAACATTTAATTTCTAGCCAGAAACTGAGGAATAATCATGTAGTAAAGAAAAGAAAGCAGGAAGAGCAATAGCAGGGTTGGAAATGTAAAGCAGAATATCGTCGGCGTAAGCAGTAAACTTAATCTCCACATCTTTATAAAGAAAGCCAGAATAGGAAGGGGATTGATGAATTTTCTCAAGGAAAGGTTCGAGAGCCAAAATAAAAAGGAGGGGGGAGAGTGGACAGCCTTGTCTGGTACCTCTATGAAGGGGAAAATAATCAGATTGCATACCATTAATCCATATAGAAGTAGAAGGAGCAGAATAAAGCAATTGAACTAATTTAAGAAAAGTGGGACTGAAACCGTGCCAGCGCAGGGCACCAAACATAAAATCCCAGTGGACACGGTCAAATGCCTTCTCGGCATCTAGAGTAATGGCCGCCAAAGGACTATCCATTTTAGCAGAGAGATGAATGATATTGAGAAGGGTCCTAGAATTGTCTGTAATGGATCTTCCCTTAACGAATCCGGATTGATGAATGTTGACCAAATCGGGGATGGTGGAATTAATCCGTAGAGCCAGAAGTTTCGCATATAATTTACAATCAGTATTAATTAGAGAGATGGGTCGATAGTTTTTACACAGGGAAGGGTCCTTATCTTTTTTGGGTAGAAGAACAAGCATAGCTTGCGTGAAAGAGCCTTTGGATTCACCAGAGGAGAGAAAGTGATTGATTAGCTGGAGCAAATGAGGAACCAGTACAGATTTAAATTGTAGAAAGAAATGAACAGTAAAGCCGTCAGGGCCAGGTGTCTTATCTTTGGGGAGAAGAGAGAGGGCAGCAAGAATTTCTTTTTTTGAAATCGGGGCATCAAGAGAAGAGAAATCCACCAAAGGAGTAGGAGGTTTAGGGACAGAATTAAAGAAAGAATCTAATTGCTCTACTGAAGGGGAAGACTCAGGGGTTTAAAGCGAAGAATAAAATTGAACAAAGCAATCCAGAATTTTGGCATCAGAAGTTTGAGGCGAGCCATGTGAATCTTTAATCGAGACTATTTTAGATTTCTGTTTCTTAATTTTGAGATAATTTGCCAGAGCCCTACCAGCTTTATTGCGACCACCATATATCTTTGCATTAAATTGAAGAAGCTGATTGGAGGCCGATTCCCAAGAATGTTTATTAAATTGCATTTTAGCAGTAATGAGAGAGGATAAAGAATCCGAAGAGTTGGAAGTGTAATAAAGATGCTCAAGTTCTTTGATGCGTTTTAGATAGGAAGAAGCCTGGGAAAGTGATTTCTTTTTTTTACGTGACACAAAATCAATAATACAACCCCGAGCAGTGGCCTTAAAAGCATCCCAGAGAAAATGAAAGTCAGAGGAAGAGTGTGAGTTAGTAGTGAAAAAGTCATCCATGAAGTGAGTGAAATGTTCAAAGAAAGTGGGATCAAGTAAAAGGGAGTTGTTAAAGCGCCATCTGCGGGCCTAAGGCAAGGGAGAGGGGTAGTCCATATCTAAAATAACCGGGGCATGATCTGAGATGAGGATAGAGCCTATTTCTGAGTTGGTCATAAATTGGAAAGCATGGTGGGAGAGAAAAATATAATCAATACGAGAGAGGGAATTATGCACAGGAGAAAAAAAGGAAAATTACAGAGAGTCGGGGTGGGACAACCGCCATGAATCTATAAGGCCTCTGGAGGAGATGGATCTATGGAAGGACTTTTGCATTTTATTGGGAATATAACGAGCTTGTGATTTGCGGGCCAAAAAGGGGTCCATCAATTGATTACAATCCCCCCAACAATCAAATCTTCATTAGCATTAGAAGAGAGAAGGGAGGAGAAATCATTCCAAAAGGAAGAATCAATGCCATTCGGACCATCGACATTACAGAGAGAGAGAGATGAACATCATTAACAGTACAATCAAGGAGCAACCATCTACCATTAGTATCAACAGTTTTGTTTAGAATTTGAACAGACAATGCTTTATGAAATAAAATAACAACACCATTTTTGTGATTAATAGCAGGAGAGCAGAAAACATCCCCAACCCATTGTCTACCTAACAACGATAACTCCTGTGTAGAAAGATGTGTTTCTTGTAAAATTTGACATTTTAAACGAGCAAGATGAGATAAAACACGTTGTTTCTTGATAGGGTTGCGAAGACCCTTAACATTCCAGGAAATGAGTCGAAAACCTTTCATAGGAGGAGATTAAGGGAAAAGGAGAAAGAGAGAGTAATACAGGTAAAAAGAGAGAATATATAGAAAGATTGGCAAGGAGAGATGGGGACAAGCCAAAGATAGTAAAAAGGGGAACAATGGAAATAGTAAAGAAACCCAAGTAGAGAGAGCGAAAGAAAAAGGAGCAATGCCATCATGGGAAGGTGAGATGAGAAGAAGTGAAGAGATAGAGATGGAGGAGAAAAAGAAGAAATTACTAATACCGCAGTGCCAAAAGGAAGGTGGAAAGAAGAGCAAGAGTAAGGTAGGTAGAGTAGAAAAAACAGAAAAAGGCAAAGAAGGAAGGGGAATAAGAAGAAAGTAAAGCAAGAGGGAGAAAAGAGGGAGCCTAAAGCAACCCAAAAGAAGACAGCGAAAAGGAGTACGGCAAAAATAACCAAGGTGGTTCTAGCCATACAGAACATGTAACAGAAAAAAAAAACAGTGAGGTGAGAGCGGGAGCAGCAATAAAAGACGACCAATAAAAAGGAGTAAGTCGAAAACACAGTCCAAGGAACAACAGAGAAAAAACCAGAGGAGAGAGGAAAAATGCAAGGAGAACCTGGGACCGAGCACGACAATGAACAAATGAAGGAGACTTACCAAACGGATATGCGGAAAAAAACAGCATACTGGGATGACGGAGACGAACGATAAAACAATACAATGCAGAGGAGGACTTTCGAAATCAGGAAACGCACCTAAGAAGTAATAGAAACAAAAAAGTGAGGTGATGTGAGGAGAAACAACAAATCATAACAGACAAGTAAAAAAAAAAACACAGAGAGGAAACAAACAAATGAAAAAAATAAAAAAATTAAGAACTGCTTTGTTCCATGGAGTCCTCTCTGTGGGAGTGGATGAATCTGCGGAGATCAGCCGGGTCTTCGAAACTGTAGGACCGTTCCTTATATGTTACCTTGAAAAAGCAAGGATGAATCAAACCGTATCTAGCGTTCATGGTTCGAAGCGTAGGCCGCAGATCCAGGAATTCTTTACGACGCGCTGCAGTCTGTTTGGAGACATCCTGAGAGAAAAAAAGTTTATGGCCAGACCATAACAGTGGCTTGTGTTGTTTGGCTGAATGAAGAATAGTCATGAGGTCGGAGTAGAGGAGAAAGTAGGCGATGATACCACGGGGTTTCGATGAAGTGGAAGAAGTCTTGGGACCAAGACTGTGTGCTCGTTGAATGTTGACATCCACATGTTTCGGCAAGCCAAGTATCGGTAAAACTTGTGTCTTCAGGAATAAGATGATGTCCGACCCTTCAGAATTTTCCGGAACACCATAAATACGAAGGTTGTTGCGTCTATAACGATTTTCCAAATCCTCAGACGTCTTCTTGAGGACTTGAATCTCCTTGGTGAGGGTATTCACTTTGGCAACAACATCTTGTGCGTCACTGATTTTCTGCTCAACTTCAGTAACTCGTTTATCAAGGTTGGACCACTTATCATTCAGTCTTTGCAATGTAGCAGTGGTGTCCGCAATAAAAGGGCGGATTAATTTGAGTTCCTCCATTAAATCCTCAAGGGTAACAGGAAGAGGAGATTTGGAGGGAGACGGTGGGTTCGTCTTGAGGCGTTTGCCCACAGGAACAGGGTCTTTGCGTGAAGCGGAAGCAGCATTAGAGGCCTTAGAGACATACCCGTGCTCCATGATGTGAAAGCCTGAGACAGGATCAGCGTGAAGCAAAAAAAAAGAGCGACGGAACGTGATGAAAGGCTGCAAAGTCCCTGAAGAAACACACAGAAACTGTGAAAAATGGAGACCACAGTCAAGAAAAGTCGAACTGGATGTCAACAGAGCGCAAAAATGAAGAAATGATGCATGCGGAGGAGGCAGGAAAACAACAGCGCACAGCCAAATCGAAGGTGGAGGAGAGAAAAAACGGAGGCAAAGGTCCAGCGATCAAATGAGAAGTAAAAATTACTCAAAGCGCCATATTAAATGCAAAGAACCGTGGAAGCGCTACAAAGTTGAAGAAGCACAGCCAGGGGACAAGAAGCATCAGGAAGATACAAAAATAGAGCCATTGGAAAAAAATTATCGAAAAACAATGAAGAGAAAAAAACAAAATGGCGGCCGTTTCCAAGGAGAAAGCATTTATGCGAATTCTAGCCTCAAAAAACGAATAAGGCGTACAGAAACATACCCATGTGAGGAGGGGCAGGTCCGACGCACAAAACAGCCGTTTTCGGCAGGAAACGCTGCCCAGAAGCGGTCCCTTCGTGTGGAAAGCGCCGCCGAAATCGCGGAGGGGGAGCGGCCATCTTGTTTGCCGCGTCGCGCGCCCTCTAGATTAGGACCTTTGATATGGGTGTAATCCACCCAGAGCTCCGCTCCTAACACACGGCTGAATCTTCTCCATTGTGACTTGCCTTTGAATATGGACAGAATGATGAGGATTGCACTGCTCGACTTCTGGATTCAAATCAGAGTATAGCTCTGCAAAGTCTACATTCCAAACCTAAAAGAACCTAAAGAATTCATTCTGGCTATGGTTTAGGATATTTTAACTTTTCCACACTGCATTCTAACCAGGCCCGGGTGTAATTTCAATTCCGCCAGAGTAATCTGAGTAATTGTGGTAATTCCACATTACTCTTTTACTCGAAATTACAGAAAATCATGCATTTACTCCTATTTACATAATTATGGGAGCCCGAATCTCTTGTTGCCGGATCGGTGCAGGATCACTGACCCCAAACACCACTGCAGCATCACGCCGCCAGCGCACGGTTCAGAAGGCGCATTTAGCTCCTGCAGGGCTCTCGCAGCACGGTACCCCGAATCTCTTGTTGTCGGACAAGAGAGGCCGGACACACCCGGTCAAAGGCAAGGTCAAGGGGGAGCCCGTCTGTTCCCGTCAGCGCCCGAAGGCGGCTGGGTCCGGTCTCTTGATTCTTATTTGGAGCATACCTAACAACTTGGGCTTCATGAGATTACCTGTGAAGAGGTGCCCCAGAAAGGTAATTCTATTCTATTGTAACCTCAAGATGGGAAAAAGAAAGGGGAGTCATTTAGACCCAATAAAGGAGAAGAGTTACGCACAATGAAATTCAATTAAAAGCTACTTGACCTCCGTTATGAACACAATTGAAAATGAGATTGGCAAGGTTGAGACTAGGATGGAGTCAGCAATAAAAAGATCCAGCCCTACTATTGCTAAATCTGCCCATACAGAACAAGCATAGAAAGATCAAGATACTCGGACTCTGCCAATGTCCAAGTCCCTAAATAAAGCGGAAGATTTAACCTGAAGAAAGCTCCCAGAGCGATCTCCTTGCCTGATTGCCATCCGTTGTGTGATTACAGACACGCAATCATTATCCACATTAGAAGTTATATCCGGGTTGGACAGCCAATCCTGCAAATAAAGTAGGCAAGCTCTGAATATAGAAGAGCTACCAAAATCTATCCCCCCTGATTCAGTCCCTTGTCTTTCAACTACACAAGGCCCAAATATAAAGAAAACCACAGGGAAAAAATGCGCAAGAAAGACCTCTAAGGGGGAGCCTGCTTCGAAGAAATTGGGTGCAAATTATTCTACAAGTTTGGCCAATTGTGTGAGCAGCTAAATTCTATACTTAAATTATGCTCCGGGACATATGAAAAATTAATCCTCCTTGAGGGAAAGATTACGGAAGTAATCTCGGCCCAAGAAAAGCTCACAAGGAGAGCAGATGTCCTGGAAGAGCAGGGGAATTTTCAAGGGTCGCAAAGGGCTAATTCTGGGACCGTAAAAAAAGCATATGCCACCCTACACAGACAAAAATTAAACAAATACAATCCTCAAGGTCTGGAATTCCATTGCCATTTGTGCCACCACAGGAAAAATAAAAGGCTCGAGACTTACGGGACACTGATCACAGGGCATCTAAAAGTATTAACAGTATCAATCAACCTGTTCAAAATAAGATACGACTTACATAATAGTTTTGGAAAATGTCCCCCCACGCTGGCAGGCACAATATGAATCTCATGCTTCCCTAGTGAACAAAGTATCTTTCTCGCTGAAGAGGAACTCCAACTGGTCATATGATCTTTCCAGGGAAATCATCTCTACAAGAAGAGTTAACTGGGTGGGTCTAGCACCAAAGTAATCTCCTGGGGATTGCATAATTGTTAATTTCAGGAATCCGGGCCTGGTTAAAGCTCTTTTACAGTCTCGAAAAAATCTCTCTCATGGTGAGGATATTAAAGCGCAACCTTTAGGCTTCTTCTACCAACTGAAAGCCTTGTCATCGATAGGACATATAAATAGATTTGTGCAATTCGACTCGCAAATAGACAAAGCTGCTTCCCCAATATTGATGAATGACCTCCCCCTCTCAAATAGATTTGAGGTCCGTCAGACCTGGAAACACAATATTGACAGTCAGTGGTTTCTGAGGGCATAAAGAACAGTGTAGAGTACTGCCTGCATCACTTCATTCCGTGGCTAACCTTGGACCCATTTGGAAAGAGAGCCTTAGTATTGTCTCATGGAATATTGCAGGTCTTCGCTCTAAGATTGATAACCCTGATTAAAAGATGTTGCTCAAACAATACCAAATTGTCTGCTGCCAAGAGACTTGGAAAATAGACTTCCTCCATGTGAGGAAAAGTCAGCCCATAACGCACCTGATGCCCAGGCTGCTGGCGCAGGACGCCTCTTAGTTCCCATCTTGAACAATTACCAAATAAAGAGACGGGCGCTGGAAGCAGGAAGGCAAGAATAGAGTTTTATTTCTCATGAGGAGAGCCTGTCATTTCGGACACTCGCATAGTGTCTTCAGGAGGTGCTCTAACAAGTGTCTCTGAGGCTTCGTCTTTTATACACATGTTTACGATTCACAAACATTCCTTATTATAATAAAGACGCTTTGAAGTAGGAAAAACATGCTTGGAATCCCCGCTTCAGGCCTATTCCCATACCAATCGCTCAGATGTCATCCTCCCCTCCTGAATGTAACAAGAGATTGCGATCTCTCAGCTGGACATTCCTACAGGACACGAGGGCAGGAGGGGATGATCAGGTCAAAGGTTGGTCAGGTGATAAGGTCGGACACTTCGGTTGGTGTATCACGGTTTTGTTATGCTGGGCAGGAAAAAGGGGGGTACATCCACGAGGCTTGGTCTTAGGACTTGGGACCGGGTCGAAAGGCCAAGTGTAGCTGGGGGCTCGTCAGCAGAGGGGAAGGGTGTTCTTGGGAGGAAATGGGGGGTGTGGGTCAAGCAGGAGTATTACTTCTAGAGCAGGGTCACGCAGAGGGACAGGGTCTTGTGGCCGATGCACGAGCAGTGCGCGCAGGGAGGGGTGCCGGGGGTTTAGCAAACGGTCAGAGAGGCCATGGTGCCTAAAAATGGCTGTCGTGTACGTGTGCGCATGGGTCTATGCTGGCGGGATAACACAGTCAGTGTTTCGCAATTATTTGTTCTGCTTACAACAAGGGGTACAGTGAACACAAATGAACGCCGCTTATGTACATATACATTGTCATTTTCAACAGTCGCCGCTTTTTTTACATAAGCTAGTTCAGTTCTATACAGTCGATACGATAGGCAGAATGCAGTACATGTGAATTTACATTTGTTGGGTTCTTCATACAAGTCTAGAGATCGATATAATACTTAGTCGGGGTTAATCAAGAAAAAGGTTCAGACACATTATAGAATCAGGTTCTGACTTTCTCTCCGGTGGCATCAACATACAGTAGAAAGTGCTCTGATACCTTCGGGTCTTGTCAGTGCTATAAGAGACTTTTGGAAAACTAAATACACGAGTGACCGATGAAACATTTTAAAAAGCAATACAAAATGGTTGAGGGAGGGATTCAGTTCGATACAAGCAATTAGTCAAGGGGGTGAGTAGAAAGTTCAGGAAAAGGGGGGGGTCTTTGTCACAATGTCTTTTTAACAGAGTCCGTCTTCTTTTGTTGGCGCTGTTGAGCACTGGCGGTGGAGCTATAGGTCCAGCTCGGATTCATCCTTACGCGTTGCAGGGTGCGATCAGTCCTCTGCTGTTAGATCACAGTCCTGTTTCCTAACTGATTTTCTTTGGGGTGCCTCACGCTGGGCACCTGCGTGTCTTTCTTTTTCCGTGGCAAAACCTCATTCTATAGTCAAAAGTTTATGCGAAAAGGGTGATGTTGAATAATCAAGGGAAGAGAGGGAGGAGTGGGATCAGATCTCTGAGCACACCAAGGGACCAAAGGGAGCAAAGGATGACGAGCAGGCAGGCCCATCAGTCGGGCTCAGAAAGGGACGGGGACTTCAGGCACGAGTGGGTCAGCAAACCGAGGGCTTCAAGGCAGCCCTTCATTCCTTAATCTGCCGAGTTTGAGAGTGGTGCCTCGTCCCGCGTCTCGTTGCTCTGTGACTCCACCTTTGGTCGCTGTCACACGTGCTTCATGATCTGTGGCCAGGCTGTGCGTCACGTCCAGCTCCTCTCCTCCGGTGATTGTATCTTTGAATGGGTACAAAACAAGTTTTAGAAAAACTGGCAGGAGAAGACATTTATACATCTCAATTCCGTCCCCAATCCTAAGTAGGTGGGGGATAAGTTCATCGGTCACAGTCAGAAGTCATCACTTATGGAGTATGTAGGAGGGCATTATCATTGAATTCATAAACCTATTTGCCGTTCATTCGTGACGTATGTGGAGAGAAATTGGACTTTTATACACAGTGTATTATATCAAACTCAAAATCGAGTCCTTATGTACAGACTTCGCCCTTTTTCTTTTTAACCCAAGTACTGACAATCTTACATTTCCCTTCGGGGTCGGCTAACTCTTGCAAGCAGGGGGTTATCATCATGAGAGGGGGGGGGCGGAGGTTAAACATGCTTTTCTTGGGGAGCGACCGTTAATCAAGGTCATTAATTACACTTCGGGGGTAGCTGATATGGAGCTGAGGTCAATCGGGAGAAGCGAGGACGCTTTGGACAGGGAGTTGGGGTTAACCGGGGGAAGCGAGGACGCTTTGGACATCCGCACTTAAGTGCAGAGGGGTGAGGCAATCTGGGCATTGGGAATTGCATTTCTAATTAACTGAAAAACAGAAGGCCATTGACGTTATAGTCCCCCTATAAAAGGCCAGATTAGGGGACATCAGTCGTCTTACCTGTCCTTTCCTTCATTACCAACTCGGGTTCTATCGTTTTGCAGAAAGGAGAGGTAGTAATATGGCAAGTCACAATCGTTTTATTTCCTGTCAATTTTGCCGAACACCTTTGTGTTCGAGGAGACCCAATTAGGTTTTGTGCCGGGGGGCACAACGTTACCATACAAGGAAG
Organism: Lissotriton helveticus; assembly: GCF_964261635.1. Lineage (NCBI taxonomy): Eukaryota > Metazoa > Chordata > Amphibia > Caudata > Salamandridae > Lissotriton > Lissotriton helveticus. Next base: position 865,868,766 of record NC_136057.1, on the reverse strand, counting down.
GAGGGAACAGGGGGACTTTAGAGAGTGAGAGAGAGAGAGAGAGAGAGAGAGAGAGAGAGAGAGAGAGAGAGAGAGAGAGAGAGAGAGAGAGAGACGTGTACAATAATGGGCCATTCAGTGCACACACAACACAGAACAGCAGGGGTTAAATAATACAGAAACACAGGCAGAGGGATGCCGTAGATCCATACATTACGTACACACAAACTCAGGCGGGGGAGACAGTACATGTATTATATACAAAAAAATTCAAGACAAGACATATCACCGTTATTGGCCATAATGATCTCTTCCTGTATGCTGCGCATCCTTAGCATCTAATCTCTTTTTTACTCTTTTTCTTTTCTTTTATTGTCGGCTGCCTTTACTGGCCTTTGTGGTTGTACACACTTACGCCTTTGGCAACCGGTCAAGAACTAACCTGGTCGGGCTAATGTGTTTCCAGGCTGGGGCAACAGTGGGCGTCAGTTGGGAGAACAATAGGGCAGCTTTGAGTTTCCGGTCCATGAGGGTGTGGAAAGGATGTAGTAATTTCTAAACACTGACAACATTCCTAGTCCTCCAAACGGAGGGTACTAGAGTAAACCTCATCTCAGAATATTCTTTAAACTTTCCCTATTTAGTTAAGTGTAGAATGCTTAATCATAAGTGCACGTCATTTTTGGTTGTATTATTCGGGGTGCCAAGCGAAGTCACATTTTGTATTTTTCGCTTCAGGCTGTCCTCTCAAGCGCTAAGTTCAGGGCATTGTTCGCTCATCGTGTGTAGGCACCATAATCGAACCCCTTTTTCCCATCTCTTCGTCCGCTAGATCACCATTTTCTTTTTCGTATTTTAATCGACGTTCCAATGTGACCTGCAGAAAGAGGGAAAAAGAAGGGGGGCGGGGGCAGCATTTAAAAACACATCAGCGCGCATAAACCCGAAAAGGCTTTTACTTACTACATACTTGGCCTATCTCCACGGAACGCAGTCCTTGCCAACTCGGCATTTAAGCCCAGATGGACCTTTTAGTGTGGGAGAGATGATTATCGGAAGCCGGTGGATAGCATAGGTCAACCAAGTGTGGTATTACGGATCGTATGCAGGGAGGTCAGGTGGCACTCCTTCGGGGCGACTCAGGGGCATTTTTAGCACAATTTTCCTGATACAGGTAGCATGTAAAGTATGGGCTGAATTCCAGGGTCTTTTAGCGGTTGCTTTAGGCTGTACAAAAATGTGCAAAGTACATACAACAAAAACCTGGACCATTCATATTTGCAATATTTCTGCGTACTATACTTTTTAACCCTTAACTAATCGAGCTGAGCCATTTCACCTGTAATTCAGTTATATCGGAAACAGTGGTCATTTATTCGAAACTTACCAATTTACACGTGACAACTACGTACGTTTTTCTCCAAAAATCTTTAATAAAAAATGTCAGTGCATAAATACGGGCCTACAACCCCGTGGGCCGGCCAGAACTGTACATGTGGGGATACTTATTAGTGGAAAACCTAATGGAGTCGGTGGTCGTTGATTTCATACTAAAAGTGCGAGAAGTGCAACAAAATCATATCGAAACTTCAGTGTGAGCAAGTATCATAAGTGTTGAAATTTGAACTTTCAATAATCATGATGCGCCAAACTTAACAACAATTCATTGTCCGAATGTTCAATCAGCACCCATCTCACTTCAATTCATTGTCCGAACACATAATCAGTACCCATCCCATATCAATTCATTGTTTTTTTTTAAAAACTGTATACATATTTCATGACACCAAGGTTGAGCAATCGGGGTACAACAAGGAGTTGAAAGTTTCATTTGTACCAGCGCCATTTTGGGTGCAGCCAGGCAGATCCAGGCATAGTCAAAACCTCTACCAACTCGTGGTTGGCCCAGAACCTCTTTCGGCAGTCCAAAAGCTACCGGGTCATACTGGGTTTTTACCGGAACTGATCCGAACTGTAGTCTGCAGGATTTTAGTCATTCAAATTGAGGCTGGCGTCAGCATGGGAGCGCCGACGTCCCGCGGCTACATTTTCATCGTTCCGCGGGCAATCATGGCAGTCATTCCCCACCGGGGGTGTCTGCGGGGGTCGGAGGCCCCCCGAGGCTCTTATAGAATCTTCAAAGTCGAGGAGAACACTTCTGTTTGTGGGACTCATTTCTTGATTAACAAGCAACCGGGCCATTCCTTCATGCTGGGCCCGCTCTTGCAGGGTCGACCGCCATTTTGAGAGTTCGGCAGCTACCGGCAATCGCGGGGTCAAATGAGCAGACGGGCTCCAACCTGCCGGGCGAGGCGTCGCAGCACCGCCACAGTGGACGAGACCCTGCTGGGTGAGTGGAGCGTCGCTGCACCGCAAGAGTGGACGAACCCTTTGCCGGGTGCGAGGAGCGTTGGGGGTGCAGCTGGGGAGCCTTCACCTGGGGAGGTGGGAGAGGCTCGTTCGCGCCGCCTCTCCCTCCCGGTGCACCCCACGGCGTCTCGCTTGACATTTGTTATGGCCGGACCAGGCGATGAGGACGAGGGGGGGGGTCGGAGGCATGTGCAAGACACCCCCCCCCGTGTTGTCGCAGCCATTATTGAAGAAAGAAGAAGGGACGCCTGGCACGTTTCGGGCCGGGCCGACAGCCGATGGCGGCCGGACGCTTCTTCGCCCCGGCCCCAGGAACGGGTCCCTTGGTTCATCCGGGGGACAGGCCTTGGCGCGTGGTGCCGCCTTCGGGCTATTCGCGTAGTGGTCCTTCCACCCCAGGCCGCCCCTGATGGTTTTTGTAGACTTTAAAACGCCCAAAAACTACTAGAAAGTAGCCCAAAGTAGCCCAACATTGCTACTTTGGGGAAGGAAGGACTGGAACGGCGTCAGGCAGACGGCGAAATGCATTGTGGGTTTCGTTTGTCGTTGCAGCCGTTTGTCATGTAAATAGTTGCTTAAATGTTTTTTGTTTGTTAAAAAAAAATAAAACGTGTTCACCTGTTACTTCGCTATAGTGTTGTATATTTTTTATTATTCGCCTAAGGTTTGTCGTTAATTGGGCGGGGTGGGTGGTGGAGCCAAGCTGTCTCGAAGTCATAGCGTTGAGTTCGGCTTTCCTCACCAGTTTCATATTTCCTGAGGGGTTGTTCCCTATGTTTCCATTTCAGCGAGGTTGAAAAGAGATCTCATCAGCGGCCTACTGATTTCACTTGATTCCTTTTCTTTTCCCTAACGATTTTTATATATATTTTTTCTCTTTTTTTTTTTTTCCTATTTATTTGCTAGCACGATACAGCGGCTAATCCGCATTTTTTTCTTTATATTTGTCCTTTTGTATTAGGGGTGCCCTCCTGGCCGAGCCAGATGACCTACCTCTAATAAATGGTCCGGGTGGAACTAGTTTACCAATCAGTGGGGAGTAGATAGGCATGACAGATTACAACGGGGGACAAAGGTCCGCATTACCTACCCTTCATTACTTGCAAAGACTAGACAGAACATTTCTATTCCACGTTATTTGCAAACAGAGAATGCCTCAAAAGAACTATTCCTTGAACAATAAATGTCCAGACAATCAATCAATCAGTGGGGAGAAAAACAGGCATGACGGATTACAACGGGGACAAAAGTCTGCATTACCTATCCTTCACTATCTGCAAAGGGGGACAGAATATTCCTATTCTTCCCCGTTTGTAGACAGCGAATGTCTCAAAGAGCAACAGAGCAACCAATCAATCAGTGGGGAGAAAAATAGGCATGACGGATTACAACGGGGGACAAAAGTCCGCATTACCTATCCTTCACTATTTGCAAAGAGAGAGGAACGTTCCTATTCGTCGCTGTTTGCAAACAGAGAATGTCTCAAAGAGAACCAATACTTCAAGTAGCAACCGAGGCTAAATGAACCAATCAATGAACAATACCAGTATTTTAAATACTGATTCCAAAATAATCAATCAATCAATCAATCAGATGGATAAAGCCATCCTACCAATCGGACGTAAATACGTCCTACTTAACCTTACCCGGACCGGACCATGTGGACAGTTCTTCGCCTTCCCTTTTTCCAGTGCCCGATCGTTCTCTTTTCTCCATGTTTTTACCGCAGCATTCCTGTGGGATTCCAGTCAGGACAGTAGGTCACTTGAGAGAGAGGTCCGTTCGGAATCAGTGAAGTTCATTCAATCGGCAGCCGGACGAGGGCCCTCTCAAGGCAGGTATACTCCAATCGTTTAGATGTTCACCCCATCGTCTGGACCTCTCTTACCGGACCTTTATGTCGCTGATGGACCCCGCGTTGGGGCGCCAATTGAGGAAAAGTCAGCCCATAACGCACCTGATGCCCAGGCTGCTGGCGCAGGACGCCTCTTAGTTCCCATCTTGAACAATTACCAAATAAAGAGACGGGCGCTGGAAGCAGGAAGGCAAGAATAGAGTTTTATTTCTCATGAGGAGAGCCTGTCATTTCGGACACTCGCATAGTGTCTTCAGGAGGTGCTCTAACAAGTGTCTCTGAGGCTTCGTCTTTTATACACATGTTTACGATTCACAAACATTCCTTATTATAATAAAGACGCTTTGAAGTAGGAAAAACATGCTTGGAATCCCCGCTTCAGGCCTATTCCCATACCAATCGCTCAGATGTCATCCTCCCCTCCTGAATGTAACAAGAGATTGCGATCTCTCAGCTGGACATTCCTACAGGACACGAGGGCAGGAGGGGATGATCAGGTCAAAGGTTGGTCAGGTGATAAGGTCGGACACTTCGGTTGGTGTATCACGGTTTTGTTATGCTGGGCAGGAAAAGGGGGGGGGTACATCCACGAGGCTTGGTCTTAGGACTTGGGACCGGGTCGAAAGGCCAAGTGTAGCTGGGGGCTCGTCAGCAGAGGGGAAGGGTGTTCTTGGGAGGAAATGGGGGGTGTGGGTCAAGCAGGAGTATTACTTCTAGAGCAGGGTCACGCAGAGGGAGAGGGTCTTGTGGCCGATGCACGAGCAGTGCGCGCAGGGAGGGGTGCCGGGGGTTTAGCAAACGGTCAGAGAGGCCATGGTGCCTAAAAATGGCTGTTGTGTATGTGTGCGCATGGGTCTATGCTGGCGGGATAACACAGTCAGTGTTTCGCAATTATTCGTTCTGCTTACAACAAGGGGTACAGTGAACACAAATGAACGCCGCTTATGTACATATACATTGTCATTTTCAACACATGTTGATGGATATGTCTCTTATTACGTACCAGTAGTACCATCAAGATCAGGTCGAGGCTAAGGGTGCCTAGTTACTTTTATATCAGTGGCGCTGACAGATATTGTAATTAGAGAACTATGTATATCCTCATATTTTCAGTTTCTCATAATCATCATGCCTAAGTCATTCGATTTGCTCATAATTAGTTATTATTATTATGATTTTGACTCAACTATGACTAATATTATAGACGATTTGGAGGATCTTATAACCCAAGTTCAGAACAATCATCCAAAGGATCTTCAAATAATCTGGGCTGGGGATTTTAACATAGGAATCTGTGTCCCTATGGTTCAGGAATTGTGTGGCATCTATGATGAGAGGGATCAGTCCCTGATGCATTTTAAACACACACCATACAGGGACTCATTAAATACAGTTGTTAAGAATTTAAAATGTGTCCACGACGTGGATATGGCTATTTCTCACGAGATCCCAACCTATGTGGGTCCCACATCATCTTCTAATATTGACCACATTTTAATTAGTGAAGATTTGACACAATTTTGCAAGGGATGTGTAGTAATGGTTAGCTGTATAAGTGACCACAATCTCATTGTATTAACTTTAAAATTAGCTCTGATCACTGAGAGGGACAATAAAATGCAACATAGGGTAGTTTATAACAGAAATAAGGGCATGGATTTTAAATGGGAAAAAGTTGATAAGACAGCCTTTCTTACAGACCTTATGGCAAATAAAAAGGCTGAAATTGAGATAGTCCTCTCAGACTCTGCCCAATCTGAGGATGTCATAGTGGCCTTTACAAATCTTAATGGCCTTATGGCAGATAAGTTAACTAAATGTGACAGAAAAGCCCCTGATAACCCAAGGTGGTTTAATAACACCTGTTCAGAAGCCCACAAGACACTACGGTGCGCCATAAAAAAGATCCAGAGGAATAATGCTGAAATAACAAAAGCCAGGAAAGATTACAAAAAGGTAATTGGGGAACGGAAATTGTATTTGAAGGATAAAGCCTGGGAAGATTTAAAAACTGCTTCTAGACAAAAATATTTACGTGCTTTCTGGGAGGTAGTAAACTCAACCTCTATGCTCGGTGATGAAACGCCTAAACTAGAAGCTATAGTACTAGCTGAAGCTTAGGTAAAGCATTTCTTTGATATATTTTCCCAGAACCAACAGATAGTTATTAGGTCTTTCACCTTAAAAACCCCCTTTGATATAAGATCAGTTCAGGTTCTAAGTAACTCAATAGAAGTGAGTGATGTACTCTCTGCTATAGAGAATAGTCACCCAGAGAAAGCCCCGGGCCCGGATAGAATCACGGTTGATTTGTACAAGCACTTACCGGATTTTTGGGCCCCCCTGATTACAAATCTCTTAAAGGCTGCTATAGTGAGTCTCTTAATAAAGATCTGGCAGGAATCCATTATAGTTCCAATTTTTAAAAAGGGGAATAAAACTCAATCTCATTGTTACCGCCCAATTTCCCTACGCAACAGTTTAGTTAAAATCTTGGGCAGGGTCATCCTGGCCAAATTAGAACCGTGGGTGCTTGAATCTAAGGCGCTCTCGATCTACCAGTTCGGATTTCAGGCAAGACTTGGAACTGTGGAACAAATGTTAGATTTGTCATTAATTGTTCAAAGGTATACTAAAGCACAAACGGACTGTGTACATTTAGCCTTTATGACCTACCATGTGTTTTTGACACAGTGAATCGCCTTAAATTATGGTCCTTAATGGCACAAATGGGGATTGATGGTGCAATTATTACCTTGCTCAGCAGGCTTCCTGAATACACCTCAGCCTCAGTACGCTATACTAGTAAGTGGGATCTAACTGAAGAATTCTCCTCTGATATAGGGTTACGGCAGGGTTGTGTCCTGGCCCCATTCCTCTTTTTATTATAGATTAATGAGTTGGGAGACCAATCATGTAAGGTGGGGAAATACACCACAAAGATTAACTAATGCCAAATCCTCATACTACTGTATGCTGACGATGCTGTCCTGATAGCCAGGACAGCTAATGACCTACAAATATTGCTTGATTTTTTATTGTTTTTATGAATAACTTGGGGCTAAATCCTTCATCATGAAATGTGGGCCGAAAAAAATCAAAATCAAGGAAGTTTTTACTAGGCGGTGAAGAAGTCAAGAAAGCCCTGCAATTTACTTACCCCGGTGTACCATTTGCTGTAGATTTTAATTGGAAACATGTTTTAAATCTCAGAGTTATGCAATTTCAAAGTCAATTGATGCCATTTTTAGGTTTGCTAAAAGATTGGGCCACAAGCCATCCAAAGAGATTGTATGTATTTATAAGAGCAAAAGTCTCTCAGTGGTAACTTTTGGGGCCGGGGTTTGGGGACATGTAAATTGCAAATCACTCCAAATCACAGAAAATGAGTTTTTAAGAATACTTCTCTCAGAGCCCCAGAGCTCTTCCGTCTCTTTCTGTCATGAGGTAGTCGGTTCATGTTACCTGAAAGACCATATTGCATTACAACCATTGTTGCTGTGGGCAAAAACTTGGAATAATCCAGAGGCCGCTCTTTGCAGGACAATATTGGCAGACTGTATGAAGCTTAGTTTTGTCAGGTTGGGTGTCATAGAATATTATACAAACGCCGACTTCCAAAGAAATGTACTGTCTACCACTATTAAGTCACTTTTTTATTAAAGTTATGAGTGGGCAAGCCCAATATGTAATTTTACTGGCCACCCAGTGCCTTTTTCTCAGCAACAAAGAGACCCTGCCTTATATTTGCAAATAGACCTAAACGAAAGGCGGACATCTTTGCTGACTAGGTTCCGTTTAAAAACGATCCCATTTTTAGTTGCTTTCCCTATTCAAGGCTCATGGGTTGCATCACTTCCCGTTTGTCCCTGTGACGGTTGTTCATGCCAACGTACTACGCACTTTATCTTATTTCGCGGATTTTATTCCCCTCAGAAGAGGCAGTTTATTTGCCCACTATTACTTGCAGCAGGGATTAGAAATCATGATTTGGCAATGGAATATTTACTTTCCCTAGCAACAAATGATATTATGTATGGCATTTTAAACAATCTTTTATTGTTTTTAAGATCCGTAGTAAATACAAGACATTTTTATAAACTGTAATCTCTGTATATGTGGATTTGCTGTTTTTAATGAAAACATGTGTGAGTAATCTTTTATGGATCTTTTAGACTCGAATAAAGTACTGTGATTGATTGATTGATTGATTGAGTAGTTTGAGGGGAAAAATCCTACCACAGAGCACATTTCGTGAGCACGCATGGCTCCTCGCTATTTATGTTGTACTGCATTAAGCTGTATTTCTTAGTGCAAAATGCACCCCAGTGTCCATTTTGAGCATGCCCTCATGTCCATTTTGGATGTGAGGGTGCATTTTTCACTATGCAAATAGTGTCAAATGCTGAGAGTAAGTTGGGGGAAAATCCTACCCCAAGAGCACATTTAGCACTATTTCTTAGAGCAAAATGCTTTATTGTGTCCATTTTAGACACAAGGGGGCTTTTTGTGCTAAGAAAATAGCGATAAACATCAGGAGGAAGTTATTTTATACATTTCTTATGAATTGGTCAGTGTTTTGCGATTATGTGGATAGTGTTATTTATTAAAGAACATGTTAATTATTTTTAATTGTTCAATATTATACATTATTTTTAATTGTTTAATATTTTACATTTTTAGGTACGACATTGGTATTTATTTGTTTACATGTTTGATCCTTTTACAACTATTAATACTTTTTATATTTAGTATGTGGGATTTACAGGGAGACTGAGTGGTTAGTGTTTTTGATTAAAGGGTACTTTACTTTCTGTTAATTCATTAATCTACTCATTATGTTTCCTTTTCATTGAAAATATTTTATTTAATATGTACTTTTTTTAAACGTATTGAAATATTCAATATGTTTAATTTAAGCAATAATTACATATTACGTTTTTATTATGTGGAGAGGATAGATTGGGGAATGAGTGGGTAGAGTTTTGTAAATATTATTCAATTAGAATTAATTAGAATGTAGCAAAAATATTATTTCAAATTGTAAAACGGTTATTTGTTGTAAAACATAACAGAATGTTTACTTTTAGATGTGTGCTTTTATGGGGAAGAGGCTGATATGGTTTATTTTAAAAATGTTGTATTTAATCATTTGAACAGTTTTTTTTGCAATTTTGTCATATTTTAAGTTTGCTTTCAATCTCTAAATAATATTTTTTTAATGCACTCTTATATTATATATTTTAGGTGATATAAATCTGCTTCCCCTACTGTATGAACTTTGTCTAATATTATTGGACCGGAATTAGAATATTAATTTGACCTCCAACTCACCCCCCCAATATTTATTAAAAAGCGGAGTTAGATTAGTAAATACGACCCTTCCACTAAATTAACTTTTTAAAAGTTTTGAAAGATTGGAGTTAGAATAATATATCAGACTCCCAATGTTTGCACTTACCTGTATTTGTCAGACTGGAAGTTAAAATAGTAAGTATAGTTTGTTAGACTGGTGATATTCCTCTCCCCATTTATGAACTTTCCCCAATATTTGTTAGAGTGTAGTTATAATTGCTAATCTGATACCCTTAATTTACCTACTTTCCCCATTATCTGTCAAAATAGAGTTAGATTATTTGTCAAACTAGAGTTAGAATAGTAGTTTTACCCCCACAAAAAATGTTTACCTCAATATTTGTTAGACTGGAGTCAGAATATTAAATCTGACCCTCCTCCACTTTCCTGTTTTTTTCTGAAATAGTAAGTCTCACACTCACCCTGACCTCCAGGTATGCATTTTCCCAAAAGTATGTAGGCCTGTATTTAGAATTGTGTATTTGTAACACGTTTTATTTGATTATTTGTATAGTGATTTTTGATTGGAATTAGGTTACTGCATGCTAAATTGTCCTGAATATCATTTTAAGATATTTCAAGCTTTGAGCAATGAGTTTTAGCTGAGCTGATCCTTAAAATCACGTTAGACAACTGGATCAACCTGTATTTGACTGCTACTGGTTTGCCAACTGGCGTGCTCTTCTAGTCAGGGACTACACCTTCAAGAGGTTGAGGGTATTTCGGAAGCTTGGCAGTGTGGTATAGTTATTGTTAGGACCTAGTTACCATAGGAAATTATTTTTTTTGTTTAGCTAATAACTTTGGCTTTGTTTGTCAAATCTTCACCTGAACTTTCCATTAAAAAGTTAATCCACCTTAACTCCTTCCTGGAAAGTTTTGAGGTGATTGGTCAAGTGGGGTGGAGTAAAAGGGGGAGGCCAAAAAACAATTTCCCCATGTAATTTTCATAGAAATTTATGGACAGCGCTACTGCCAAAACGGCTGAACGGAATTACACACAATTTGGCAGATATCTAGAACTTTACCCATAAAGCTTTCTTTTTGTGATTTGTTGTGAATCTGCATAATAGTTTTTGAGAAATTAAGATTCAAAATGTATAGCTATCAGGATGCTTGTGTACATGGGAGTCATGTGGGAATCTAATTGGAAATTAGGCTTTTTTTCCTGTCTGCTGACTCATCCTCCAGGAGCGAGAAATTCCCATGAGTCTTGCTGGAGCTTACGCTCCGATTGCCTGGGAACAACATGACTTGAAATATTATGGCCACCATTTTTTGGGTTGCCACAATATCGCAGGACTCTCACAGGACCCAGCACGCCCCCACCCCCTATTCCAGCAAGAGTCCCAAGGGATCAAAAATAAGTTTGAAAAAAGTGAGTTGGTGTCCAACAGGGAAGGCCCTGTGGCCACTCCATAATACGAACAATGGAGGGTTTACACCCACACAGGATTGGGCCATGTGCGTTGGGAGGTCAACTGTCTGTGGGTAGTTGGACGTGGGTGTTGGCCACAGGTCATGTCCTGAGGCCAACCCCATACCACACATGGCCAAAGGCCAAAACCTCTGAAATTTACTCAAAAAGGAAAGGTTACAGTGATGTTATAGTTAGTTGAAAATTTGAGTTAAAACATTCTAAACTCACCAAAATTCGCCAGTTATAGTTAAATAGAATAACTATATCCTGTACACCTCCATGCACTGCTTATGACCTCACATATGACCTCACATATTACATTGTGACATCTGAAATTACATAATTAATGACATCATTGTACATGGTGAGTGCATACAGACACACACACACACACACACACACACACATATATATATATATATATATATCTTCACAGAAAAATACAAAGGTTGAAAATATGTTATGGTAAGGCCATGTAATATTATTAAAACTATCATTTTAAAACACTAAAAAACACTAAAAGGCACCAGTTATAATTTACTGAGCTCATTATAAGTTGTGCCACGACATGCCCTTGTTCCTTTTTTAGGTCTCGCGAAAGCGCTGTCGCCAGCGACATCCATTGTGGTCGTCTTGCCTGCCAAGTGGTACATACTGGGGCACGCGCTGATTGATGTCTGTGGACGCGCTTCTAAAGAGTCGAGCTTGCGCAGACGTGCTTCCATACACACACAGCCCCTGCTTTTGCTTGGCTAGCATGCACTAACGGTGCGCGCAGACACACACACACAGCCAGCCCCCCCTTCCTTGAACACACACACAAACACGCACGCACACACACACACACGCACATGCACACACACACGTGCATTGCCCCCCTGCCCCGCCCCACTCCGTCCCACTCACCGCATCGGCGGCCTCAGCCGCCACTCCTGACATCTGCAGCCACCGCGGGGCTCTCCCTCGGGCATGGGAGCCCCGCGTCAATACTGCTTCTCTGGGCCAGCCACTCCATGGGCACGGGCTTCCCATAAAAGATGGAAGTCCCGCCCCACGACAGGCGTGACGCACCTGAACTTCCGGTTTTGGGATGTGCACGCTCATGGCTGCACATCCCGACATCACGGCCTCTGGCAGGAAGCTTTCATTTTTACTGAACACGGGCCTGGGAGCTCGCACAGAGGAGCTGGGAGCAGTATCCGCGCGGAGTACCTCCCTGAACAGCCAACGCCGGCCACTGACTGCTCTGACCCGGGCACCTCGTCCCAGCGCTACTGCCAAAACGGCTGAACGGAATTACACACAATTTGGCAGATATCTAGAACTTTACCCATAAAGCTTTCTTTTTGTGATTTGTTGTGAATCTGCATAATAGTTTTTGAGAAATTAAGATTCAAAATGTATAGCTATCAGGATGCTTGTGTACATGGGAGTCATGTGGGAATCTAATTGGAAATTAGGCTTTTTTTCCTGTCTGCTGACTCATCCTCCAGGAGCGAGAAATTCCCATGAGTCTTGCTGGAGCTTACGCTCCGATTGCCTGGGAACAACATGACTTGAAATATTATGGCCACCCTTTTTTGGGTTGCCACAATATCGCAGGACTCTCACAGGACCCAGCACGCCCCCACCCCCTATTCCAGCAAGAGTCCCAAGGGATCAAAAATAAGTTTGAAAAAAGTGAGTTGGTGTCCCACAGGGAAGGCCCTGTGGCCACTCCATAATACGAACAATGGAGGGTTTACACCCACACAGGATTGGGCCATGTGCGTTGGGAGGTCAACTGTCTGTGGGTAGTTGGACGTGGGTGTTGGCCACAGGTCATGTCCTGAGGCCAACCCCATACCACACATGGCCAAAGGCCAAAACCTCTGAAATTTACTCAAAAAGGAAAGGTTACAGTGATGTTATAGTTAGTTGAAAATTTGAGTTAAAACATTCTAAACTCACCAAAATTCGCCAGTTATAGTTAAATAGAATAACTATATCCTGTACACCTCCATGCACTGCTTATGACCTCACATATGACCTCACATATTACATTGTGACATCTGAAATTACATAATTAATGACATCATTGTACATGGTGAGTGCATACAGACACACACACACACACACACACACACACATATATATTACCTACTGGCGGTCGCCAGTAGGTATATATAGTTAGGATTTTTTCTCTATGGGATTTTTGAAAATTCTATGTCTAATAACTTTGGCGTTTGTGGACGGAATTGGCTGAAATTTTCAGGAAAATGGCACATTTTGTTTCTGAGCAGCCCCTGAAAATTTTGGGGGGGTTCGTCAAGGGGGGGCCGAGAAAAAAGGGGGGTCCCAAAACGCGTTTTTCCCATGTTAATTTCCATAGGGCGGTTGGCCTCACTTTTAGCCCGAACGGCTGAATGGATTTGCACGAAACTTGGCAAAATTGTAGGGACTGGTAGCCCGATGTGCCTTTTGTAGGTCTCAATATATGTGCTCCAGTGGATTTTGAGAAATTAACGTTTAAAAAAAGATATATATCTGTAAGCGCGCTCTGGGCAGCGCTCCAGGACGCGTACTTTTCGCGCAACGGAGCTTTGTGAAGCGAAGCTGATTGGTTCTCTGGCGTCTGTCAACATTCCAAAAAGTCCGTAGCGGCCGCCATCTTGTCTCTCGGTAGGATCGAGAGACAAGAGGAGGCCAAAACAAAGGGGCAAATAACCATAAGGGGGCATAGTAGATCCTCCCTGACCCCCTAGGTTTAATGTGGAGGCTTTAAAACGGCCCCGCGGGGCAAAAAAAAAAAAAAATTTTTTTTTGTTTTTTTGCGTGGGTAGCGCCCGGTCCGGGAACCGGGAAGCTTTCTGGGCAGCGTACTGCAATGAAAAATGAATGATAGACTTTTCAAATACTGTTGTTAATTGATTGTTGGTTTTGTTGATTATTTTTTATTTTTTTTATTTTTTAAGGATTGTTTATTGTGTTTAATAATTTATTAAACTTTCTAACGCGGCACGTCATATGACGCATTACGCGACAACGCAGGTCCAGAATATAGTCAAAATGTCTCCACCAACCAGCGGACGGCACACAACCCCTTTCAGCAGGCTAAATAGTTCTGTTAAATGACAACAGAAGGGACAGGCAACAAGAACCATCAGTCAAAGAGGGGAGGGCAAGTTCTTCTCTACCGGGTCACGTTGGAGCGCTACCGGAACTGATCGAATTGGTAGTCTACAGTGTTTCTGGATGTTTCAGACTGAAGCTGGCGTTAGCATGAGAGCACCACCATTTCGTAGCTCCGTCGTGGCCATTCCACGAGCAATCATGCTAGGCGCTCCCCACCAGAAGCCTGCGGGAGTCGGGGGCCCCCAAGACTTTTGTAGAATCTTCAAGGATGAGGGGACGCTTTCGAGAATGGAGCCCAAGCTCTAGCAGACAAGCGTCCGAGTTCCAAGGTGTCGCAGGCCCATTTTAGTGGACCACGCCCAAATCTGAAGAGATGGCCGCCATTTTGAGAGTCCTGTGGCAGCCGCCTATCGCTGCACCGCAAGAGCGGGAGCAACTCAAGTACATGGTGAGCGAGACGCTGTAGTCGAAAGAGCGGGCGGTAAACAGCTGAATAGCGGAAGAGGCACAGTGTAGCAAAAGCGGGCTGAATGGCAAATGAAACGGAAAAGGGGTGCCCCACTACAGCGTGTCTTTAGGTGAAACGGATTGTGGGACAAGGTGAAGAATGGAAGAGTCACCAAAAGGAAAAAAGTTCCGCTTGACCCCGGGAGCCGGCCACCTATGTCGGGGGCGATCTCAGGCCACACCAGGGCAACACGACTTGGGGAGGGGGCCGGAGCCAAGCGCCCCCTCCGAGTCCGCGACATGACACCGTCCCTCGGGGGCCTCCGTCAAGCGGTTCAGGGTGGCACCGCATCACAACAGCCCCCACTTACTTTAAGAATAGTGAAGATGAAGCAATTGCAAATAGGCTTCAGACAATGTTACAAGCACTCCTCAAAACTTTGAACTTTCAGAGTGCATGAGTTGGGACAGCGAGGGGTGATTTGGTTTCTCGGACTGTTTTTCTGGTCTCTCACCACTGGCATACTTTAACGTTTTCTTGTTTCTAGGACATTAATAGGTTTTATCATTACGTTATGTTATCGTTTCTTTGTTTGTTGTTTAATAAAAGTTCATGTTCATCAGTGGCCTACTGATTTTCGTTTTCCTATTTTTTTCTTTCCAGGTTGTTTCATGGTAAAGTTTCTGTTAACAGGATACAGTGATCACTTCGTTATTATTGCATATGTCCTTTTCACTAGGGGTGCTCTCTGGTCGGGCCAGATGACGTATCTCTAGTAAATGGTCCGGGTGAAAAAGGTGCATCAATCAGTGGGGAGTAGATAGGCATGACAGATTACAACGGGGGAGAAAGGTCCGCATTACGTACCCTTTCACTACTTGCAAAGATTTTCCTACGTTTATTTGCAAACAGGGAATACCTCCAAAAAGAACTAATTCCCAAACAGTCAATGTTCGGACAATCAATCAATCAATGAGGAATGAAATAGGTACGACGTGTTAAAGGCTTGCGTTACCTACCCTTCACTATCTGCAAAGGGAGAGAGAATATTCCTATTCTTCCTCGTTTGCAGGTAGAGAAGATCCTTAAGAGAATTAACTTCGAACAATTCAATGCTCGATTGAAACAATCAACAAGGGGTACTGTGAACACAAATGAACGCCGCTTATGTACATACGCATTGCTATTTTCAACAGGTTGTTCCTAATGTTTCTATTTTAGCGAGGTCAAAAAGAGATCCCATTAGTAGCCTACTGATTTTGCTCGATTCCTTTTGTTTTTTTACACGATTTTTCGCTATCTGCAAAGACTAAACAGAGTATTGCGACTCTGTGCTTGTTTGTAAATAGAGAATGAACCAAAGAGAACAATCAATCAAATGGAGAGAGAAGCAGGCACGACGTATTACAAAGGGGGCAAAGGGCTGCGTTAACTACCCTTCACTATCTGCAAAGAGAGAGTACTCCTAATAGAAATGAGGGGTGGGGGGCAGTATTCAAAGCAGATCAGTGTGCATAAACACGAAAATGTTTTTACTTACCACGTACTTGACATTCGACAGCTTATGATATTTGCTATTAAAAAACCATTGAAATTCACTGAAAAAACCATAGGTTATAGACCATATATAGTTAGGAATTAGCATTTACAAAACCTTGAAAATTCACTGAAAAAACCATAGGTTATAGACCATATATAGTTAGGAATTAGCATTTAAAAAACCTTATTTTACTCACACAAAACCATTGAAATTCCATATATAGTTAGTTGCACTAACTATATATCGCGCACCCGCAATCCACTGCTGATCATGTCACATATTACATCATTCATGACATGGTCAGTGACATCACTGATGACATCACTGATGACATCTCAAATGACATCAATGACCACATCACTGATGATATCATTCATGTGACAATACAATGCATCTCCTCACGTTTTAATATAACCTCTGTTTCACCCAGTGTTAAATACAGAGTATAATTTTTGAAACCATTGACACACCAATACTAGTTACTACATACGTACTCACTGATTCCTACGTCTACACACACATTCACTCATTCACCCATACAATCATTCATACATACAATCACTCATCTTTACAACACTATCATATGCACTCATACACCTATACAGACACTTACACTCTGCCACTCATCCATGGAGTTACTCACACACCTAGTCAGTCCTGTAAAGAATCAATCACACTTCCATTTTCTTGTCTATACAGTTAAACATAGAGGACCTTACATTTTCAAACATACACTAACACATACTTACTTTCTTATACAATCATTGATACAAGTACACATTGATCGGCACAGAGTCACACACCTCCCAGCCAGCCACACACACACTCAGTCTCCTATACAAATACTTGGACAATCAATCAATAACCCATATAGTTAATCATATAGCTACTGATCAACACATGCAGCAGTTTACAGAACAACAGACATAATGATGCACAAATTAAGACAGTTTAGTCA
Organism: Lissotriton helveticus; assembly: GCF_964261635.1. NCBI lineage: Eukaryota > Metazoa > Chordata > Amphibia > Caudata > Salamandridae > Lissotriton > Lissotriton helveticus. The sequence continues at coordinate 865,851,727 of NC_136057.1, read as the reverse complement.
CTAACCCATGCACTCAGTGAGACACATTTAATCACTCACTCATACATTCAGTCATGCACCTACTAAATCCTTCGTCCAGACACTTATACATCTACTCATTCTTCAATATGTAAAACATATTTAAACTTTACAGAAACACACAGTCACTGGATGATGTCATCAGTGATCTCATCAGTGATGTCATTTGAGATGTCATCAGTGATGTCATCAGTGATGTCATTTGAGATGTCATCAGTGATGTCATCAGTGATGTCACTGACCATGTCATGAATGATGTAATATGTGACATGATCAGCAGTGGATTGCGGGTGCGCGATATATAGTTAGTGCAACTAACTATATATGGAATTTCAATGGTTTTGTGTGAGTAAAATAAGGTTTTTTAAATGCTAATTCCTAACTATATATGGTCTATAACCTATGGTTTTTTCAGTGAATTTTCAAGGTTTTGTAAATGCTAATTCCTAACTATATATGGTCTATAACCTATGGTTTTTTCAGTGAATATATATATATATATCTTCACAGAAAAATACAAAGGTTGAAAATATGTTATGGTAAGGCCATGTAATATTATTAAAACAATCTTTTTAAAACACTAAAAAACACTAAAAGGCACCAGTTATAATTTACTGAGCTCATTATAAGTTGTGCCACGACATGCCCTTGTTCCTTTTTTAGGTCTCGCGAAAGCGCTGTCGCCAGCGACATCCATTGTGGTCGTCTTGCCTGCCAAGTGGTACATACTGGGGCACGCGCTGATTGATGTCTGTGGACGCGCTTCTAAAGAGTCGAGCTTGCGCAGACGTGCTTCCATACACACACAGCCCCTGCTTTTGCTTGGCTAGCATGCACTAACGGTGTGCGCAGACACACACACACAGCCAGCCCCCCCTTCCTTGAACACACACACAAACACGCACGCACACACACACACACGCACATGCACACGCACACGTGCATTGCCCCCCCGCCCCGCCCCACTCCGTCCCACTCACCGCATCGGCGGCCTCAGCCGCCACTCCTGACATCTGCAGCCACCGCGGGGCTCTCCCTCGGGCATGGGAGCCCCGCGTCAATACTGCTTCTCTGGGCCAGCCACTCCATGGGCACGGGCTTCCCATAAAAGATGGAAGTCCCGCCCCATGACAGGCGTGACGCACCTGAACTTCCGGTTTTGGGATGTGCACGCTCATGGCTGCACATCCCGACATCAGGGCCTCTGGCAGGAAGCTTTCATTTTTACTGAACACGGGCACGGGAGCTCGCACAGAGGAGCTCGGAGCAGCATCCGCGCGGAGTACCTCCCTGAACAGCCAACGCCGGCCACTGACTGCTCTGACCCGGGCACCTCGTCCCGGAGGCACCATGGGCGGGTCATCATGCAGCCAGCTGGACGAGAGCAAGTGCGCCTACATCCGTGGTAGGCACTTTCGGGCGGGTGGTGGGGAGATGGGACTAGTTCTTAAAAGTCATCACTAGTGCCCGTGCCTAGCTCGCAGCATAACTCAGGAGTTGGTCGCCATGGTAATACGAACACACTTGTTCTATAATTGCAATGGTTTTTAATAACCGCGCGAATAAAGATGTGACACATGAAAGTGTTTAAGACCACCACAGAGCACACGCTAGAAGCTGAAGCAGGCTGGGTTCCAAGTGTCTCCCTAGCAGGGATTTAAGTGGGATGAAAAAAATAGGGGGTATCTCAAAGGGGTGTAGCCAATGTAATTAAGGACGTGGCATAAAAAACACCTAAGCCAAAAATCTGTGCTTAGCATAGTGTGCCGCCCAATTTGTATTTTGCTGTTTGGAACGCGCTTGTTAACTCTGAGTTTGTACCGAAGTTTAGCTAGCAAATTGAAATGGGGGGTAACTATTTGTCATTGGAAGATTCTGGATGAAAAAAATGTATCTGCCGTACCCATATAAATATTTTTTAACCAAACGGGCAAATACATTTTTTTTTTCGGGTATGGTGTACAAAAGGACACGGAAGTGGTACATGGGACAAAATAAGTTCAATACATCAGTTATAAACCCAACATTTGTAGTATTCATAGCCGCTATTTATTAAACAATTTACAAATCAGCTACTGGGATTCGTATACGTACAGCAAGAACGAAGAGCAAAGGAGAACCTTTACCTTAGTAAGACCTGCAACAGAATTGAAATGTTGCTACAGTGGGCACCGGATAACTGAATTCAAGAAGCGAAGGGTCAGGAGCATCTTACATCAATAATATACTAGACAACATTATGTTTAGAAGTGTAATAGGCACAGGGTGATGACATTTTCGAGAATCAAACCATTTTTGTGGGGCAAAAGGTGAAGTTCCGGTCTTAACCCAGGTGTCTAGATTGCAAAGTTAGGTTTTTAGGCCTTAAATTAAATTTTTCCCCAATGTGCAATAATTTACCATGGAGAAGTTGAGCTGTGCCCCCTACAGAAAGGAACGGTCTCTAAAAAATCTCAACTGCATTTCTTAATATTTGTTCCATGTATTTTATTTTTATAAAGTTATCAGAACGTCTTTTGTTTAAGAACAACTCATCTAAACAATGTCCACTATTTACAATTGTTTTACATCTCAAAATCCATTTCTTAAAATGCAATGCAGTTAAGTCTCTGCGTCTCAATTTTAATACTGGGACAGTCTAATAATTATTCAAAATCAATTATTGGACATTGATGGTACTGTTAGTAATAGGCAATCCTTTTCCTTCCAGGGTTCTACCATTTTATCTGGGCCCTACAATTCCACAAGTGTGTATATCTTCATATAACATGATTGTCATATATATATATATATATATATATATATATATATATATATTCACTGAAAAAACCATAGGTTAGAGACCATATATACTTAGGAATTAGCATTTAAAAAACCTTGAAAATTCACTGAAAAAACCATAGGTTATAGACCATATATAGTTAGGGCTTAGCATTTAAAAAACCTTATTTTACTCACACAAAACCATTGAAATTCCATATATAGTTAGTTGCACTAACTATATATCGCGCACCCGCAATCCACTGCTGAGGATGTCACATATTACATCATTCATGACATGGTCAGTGACATCACTGATGACATCACTGATGACATCTCAAATGTGACACATAATTGTAAAAACTTTGATGTACAAAGAGTCATCCCTGGAATCTTCCGCTTCAGGCTCGGTCCCCTCCCCAATCACAATACAGGATGGTTTTCAGATAGTAGGAACGCGTGTGGTGTGACGGATCTCATCGGGTGTGGGCCTTGATCTACTATAACTCCTTTGAAGAGGGGTAATTCTTTACAGCTGGGGCCATAAACTACATCTGCAGGGCTAGCTGATAGCCTGGGACCGGCCTGGACAATCGGACACAGAGGAAGAGGAGTGTCAGAGGGTGCGGTAGTGAATAGGGCGAAAGGGAGGTGTCGGGCGGGCACAGGGTGTGATTCTCAGGGAAGAGCAGCGCAGATGGGGGGAGGTTTATTGCCCATGCATAAGACAGAGAGCGGGGGTGACCAGTGCCTGGGGGAGATGCTTGCGAGGGTGGGGAGCCATGCTAAGGATCGACAGCGTGCAGAGAGTGGGTCTGGTCAAGTCATCTAAAATGGCTGCCGTGCACGACAAAAGTGTGGCATTTGAAAAAAGGCAAGATGGCGCAGACAATGTTTTTCAACACTTCCTGATTTCCTTCGAATCGAACGTTAACAGACGTTGGGGCATATTACCAAAGTTAAGCGATATTTACCCTAACGATGCTTAGCAACGAATTTTTTACCGCTAAGCATCGTCAGAAATTATCGCAGATAAACCTTGCTATTATCAAGGTTTATCGCAAATGCGATAAAAAACGGCCGCAATGCATTAATATCGCTGAAAAGTCAGCGATATTCATGCATTACCGAGCTAATGCTCTTAGCCATGTTATCCACCTCCCATGAAACCTATGGGGTCAGGGAGGATCTACTATGCCCCCTTATGGTCATTTGCCCCTTCGCTTTGGCCTCCTCTTGTCTCTCGATCCTACCGAGAGACAAGATGGCGGCCGCTACGGACTGTTTGGAATGTTTACAGACGCCGGAGAACCAATCAGCTTCGCTTCACAAAGCTCCGTAACGCGAAAAGTACGCGAACTGGAGCGCTGCCCGTTCCGCTGTTACAGATATATATCTTTTTTTGAACGTTAATTTCTCAAAATCCACTGGAGCACATATATTGAGACCTAGCAAAGGCACATCGGGCTACCAGTCCCTACAATTTTGCCAAGTTTCGTGCAAATCCATTCAGCCGTTCGATTATTATTATTTATTTATTTTTTTGCCCCGCGGGGCCCTTTTAAAACCTCCACATCAAACCTAGGGGGTCAGGGAGGATCTACTATGCCCCCTTATGGTCATTTTCCCCTTCGCTTTGGCCTCCTCTTGTCTCTCGATCCTACCGAGAGACAAGATGGCGGCCGCTACGGACTGTTTGGAATGTTTACAGACGCCGCAGAACCAATCAGCTTCGCTTCACAAAGCTCCATAACGCGAAAAGTACGCAAACTGGAGCGCTGCCCGGTCCGCTGTTACAGATATATATCTTTTTTTGAACGTTAATTTCTCAAAATCCACTGGAGCACATATATTGAGACCTAGCAAAGGCACATCGGGCTACCAGTCCCTACAATTTTGCCAAGTTTCGTGCAAATCCATTCAGCCGTTCGGGCTAAAAGTGAGGCCAACCGCCCTATGGAAAACTCAATGTTAAAAACACGTTTTGGGACCCCCCTTTTTCTCGGCCCCCCCCTTGACGAAACCCCCCCAAATTTTCAGGGGCTACTCAAAAACAAAATGTTCCATTTTCCTGAAAATTTCAGCCAATTCCGTCCACAAACGCCAAAGTTATTAGACATAGAATTTTCAAAAATCCCATAGAGAAAAAATCCTAACTATATATACCTACTGGCGACCGCCAGTAGGTAATATATATGGAATTCTCACTTGACTTTCAGAAATATAAGATTGCTATCTATGTGACTGGAATGGCCTTTATATGCTGTTGTAGCAACAGATTAATTATGTATGGATATTTTGATACATTTCTAAATTGCTTTGTTTTGAACCCTGGCCCATTTGTGCTACCTATTTAAATAGTAAAACATCTAAAGTCTGTGTAGTAACTTCCTAGGTGGAGGAATGAGGGAGAAGGGGAGTTAAAGTTAACCTAGTTGGTTATATAGCTCAAAATTGCCCGATAGTTGCAATGGTAGGACAAAAACCTGGACACACAATGATGTACATTTTCAATCAGATGCTCCCACTGGAGCAAAACTTTTGGTCTGTCTCTACCTGCATGAGTTTCTGTAGTTCCTTTCAGTTGAGCTCAGAGCTGTGTGGAATGGTGTCATTTTTCCAAATTAAGCTGGGCCTTTGTAATGTGCTTTAGTACTGTCTTCCTCGAACAGACGAAGGATCTGAATGAGGAATATAGTAATAGAAAACTACCCCTCGCTGGATAGCGATTTGGGGCATCGTCACTCTAACTGTCCTCAAAAACTACCCATAGCATCCCTCCTTAAGGATTTATCTTTAATGCTCATTTGTTTAAAAACTCGAGTTTTCTAGTTTTGGGTTTACTCGCTCAGAGTTGGCCTCATTAAACAAGCATTAAAAATGCAATTGGTCTCGCCTTTAATTAAGTTAAAGTAATTTGCTTTGCTACACAATACCATTAGCAAAGCAAATGGCTTTAACTTAACCAAAGGCGCGACCTGTTGCATTTTCAATGCTTGTTTAATTAATCCACTTCTGATGTTTTCATTGCTCCTGTGGAAAGGTCCTCACTATGCAAATTACCATGTGTACCTAGCTGCAACATCCATTCAGGTTTTGGGGCTCTTCCCTAACTATATAAGAGAGGCTACTAAACCTCAGCTGACACGGTGCTCTGTTTGAGGGCAATGAAAGAGTGAGTCATCCATGTCGGAATTTCGACCCCGTAGTTAGAAGTCACCACACACAGATATAGGCTGCAGAAGCTTTAGCTCATCCAACTATCTTACCATTCTGTCCACTGAATAAGTGTTAGAATCAAGAGCATATTTTGTAGTTGGAACAAAAAGAGAGTCCCTATGTAAGATAAATTCGACCTTCTCTGTTTCATTGCATGGTCTTAAAAGGCTAAACTTGTTAAGTAGGGGCGTTTAAGGTGTGGGAACACTTTTTCAATCGCCAAACACTTTTAAGATGTTCCGTCTTGTGTCCATGCTGAAATTATGCCTCTGTGCCACAAAAACTTTGGAACATTTTATCAATACAAAAACTCTTTATTTTTAGTTTATTGAGGTGTAATTCGTGCTATAAAATTTCGTTTTATGTCAATTTGTTTTTAAACCCTTCCCCCTATCACTGTGAGAACATGATAAATTAGAACTTGCTCGTGCACACGATTAAGTTCCCAAAAGGCATTTGTGCCTCACCACTTTACAAGTTCATCAGCCGCCCCTGCTGTAAACAAGGCCAAACACTGAGGAATACGCCTGTTTAGGGCTTGACTGCTCACACTTGAACATTACAGCTCACAATCATTTTTGTAAACGCTTTGTTAATTCCTAAAGATAAACATATACAGCTTCCCATTTCATACGAATAAGAATAATTACTTTAAACTCAAGAATAGATTATTGTACTTTATGAGGAACAGAACACTAGTTGTTTTGGAATACCACGCATCACCTATGCGATTGAAACTGTAGGTAAATACACTAGGGAGAAATACTGCTCATGATCAATGGGGACAGAACGGGTTCTGCAGTTACATTCCATTTACATTTCTTTAGTAATTACTTTTTACCCTCCCTCCTCCCGTTTCCAACTTCACCCAAACTCTCCCTCCCACAACCATTATTCCTAGAGGGCTTTATAGATTCCACAGGCACTCTTCGGGGTCAGGCAATAAAACTTTGTGACCAGCAATGAATCTCCATGGAGACTTTACTGAGCATCGTGTTTATCTTTGAAGTGTAAAACAATGTGAGCGAAGAAACACCAAAGAAACCTGATATCCTTGATTTATTTCCAAAGCTTCACACCGTGCAAGATTGGGACAAATGGAATGTGCAGCAGACACGGTGGAGACCAATTAACATATTTAAGCCCTGTGATAAAATGAACTTAATCTGTTTGCATCATGCTCGGTGCGTTCAAGCTCGAATATAACTGCAGTATGCATTCATCCGTATCCTACAGCGATGCCGCGGAGACACGAGAGGCGGTAGGCAGTCTGTGGAATGAACCATAACGTGTTAGAGCTGGTACTTCAAAAAAGTGCAGTGGAAAATGATGGGTTCAAAGGCAAAAAAAAACATTCATGATTAGCCTTCTGTTAGGGACTATGACTGCTCTTTCACAGGGCGCACACTTGATGGAAATACAATAAGGCTTCATTAACTATACAGTGCACTATGTTTTCCTGTGTTGAGTGTTGACTAATAGTGCACACAGACCTCAAGTGCCCCATCATGTATGATGCTGTACAGTCAACATTACGAGCAGCAAGAGATGTCCCTACAGATGTCTGACCGCCCATTATCGAATGTGTGGTGGGTGCAGATAGGGACACAATTAGGATGAACTTTATTATGTTGTTACCTTCCTCCTTGGTATCGGTCACATTTCAGTTGGGACCCATAGTCAGAGATAAACCTGCATCCCCACAGAGGCAGGGCAAGACAGACAAGTACACATTTCACGTCCGCTGCCTGGGAAGCTGATATGAATACTGGAGGAGAGGAGGTAAATTGCAATGGAGCCCTGCATTCTACATATTTACTTCTACAGGCTGTTCAAGAGTAAAGGGATGCCCTTGAGGGTAACATCAGAGAGTTTGGATCAGCTGTGCCTCTCCTGCAGCAAGACCTTAGAATTAGAGTGCAGACTTGGGGTTGCAGAGGCTGAGGACCGCATATCTGAGCTGTAAGACACTATCAAGTAGCTCTACCACCCAATTTAGCAGCTGAAGCCGTCTGCCAAAGAAATGGCGGGATGCATAGAAGATGCTGAAGGATGTTGCAGACACAACAATCTGAAGTTTCTGTGCTTTCTGGAGGGAGCTAACCCACAGCTATTTTGGGAATCCTGGTTAAAACAAAACATCCCAGCGAAAAGGCTGCTTAGCTGCTTTGTGATAGAGAGCCCATTATGTTCTAAACACCAGGCTCCCCACCGAAGTTCCAGCACACCCTCGTATTGCCTAGTTTGTGAATTATAAAGTCAGGGACACAGTAGTCAAAGTGACCAGGAAGAAAACAGAAGTTCAGTACGAATCTTGCAAGATCCTGATACAAGACTGGTGCAAAAACATCAGGAGACCTTTGATCAGGTAAAACGAAAGCTTTGTGCATTGGATTTGAAGTATATTCTCCTATACCCAGCTAAGTTGAAAGTTCTTTTCCAAATTACATCATTTTTCTTTCATACACCGTAACAAGCATTTGTGTCTGTTGAGGAGCAGCAGGTACCATATAGAGATGTGCCTGTTTTGCAAGATGTGGTCATGCGAGAGACGTTAGACCGGAGGAGCAGTGCAGAAGATCAAGGCGTAGATCCTACTATAGAACACAGAAGGGATAGTGGGAAGTGAGACGTGACTAAATAGACTGTGGCTCATCGAGGAATCATCAGGAACTGAGACCAAAACACATCGTAACTCTCGACTTTCTTCTGGACCAGCAAAGGCCATGCGAGGAAATAGACAGTAATATATATTGACGAGCAGATATGTTTGTTCTCTAGATGGCACTCCTTGGGGTCTGTCTTATCAATGGCAAGAGCCTGCATGACTACATTTGTTTTATGTCTGAGAAATTACCCACATACAGTGTACATTGAAATGCTGCAACACATAACTATAAAGGAAGAGCTTAACAAGTAGGAATTAAAAAGTAACATAAGTTTTGGGCGGGATAAGAGCAACAGTCACACCCACACAATAACTGATCTAGATGCAAGAGTGGTTGGCTAAAAAATGGTTGAGGCCAACAGATACTTCTCTGAGTAAAAAAGTGTAAGCGGGGGCAGTTGGAAGGAGAATGGGGAGAAAGTGTAGCCTTACGGCTAGAGCGGTCGACCTGGAAGCTGGGGAACCGGGTTTGAGTCTCGACAGCGACGCTCAATAACCTGTGATTCATGGGCAAATCACTTAATCTCCCCGTGCCTAACAAAAATGAATGTGTCAATTTGTAACGAAACTAGTGCTCATGTAAAGCACTCTGATACCTGATTTCTCGGGTCTAGTACGCGCTATATAAAACTCCCCCCAAAAAATTTCTAACAATGCAGTTATTATTAAAATGTTTATCAAGTGGCACAACATGAACAAAAAAGAGATCCTAAAAAATCTGGAAGATTGCCCTATAATATAGCCGGGACACTGGTCAGTCCTGCATAATATCCTGGAGCATGAACAGCCTGAATGATAAAACCAAAAGGGGGGGAAACTTGCAGTATGTAAAATGGCCCTTCTCTCTGATGGTGAAGCTGCAGAAAATTTATCTTTTGGGCACCAAAGGCATTCTTCTAGGTAGACACGATTACACAAAGGTATTAAATGCCTACTTTATTTGCGGATGGTGAGGAGTTGCCATCCTTCAACAAGAAACAATTCCATTTAAGGTCTGGGAACATAGGGCAGTTACCCTGACACCCTGACACCTGATTGGAGAAATGGGAGGCCAGATGTGGACTTTGGTTTGCAATGACATATCATTCTCAAAAAAAGAATATTAAGGAAGAAGCTCTCATGTCCCTATAAAGTGAGCTCCTACAATTAGAAAAATAATGACCATTATGTAAAGCAGAATCCCTGCTCAGGCACTTAGAGACTGCCCACTTAGATATTAGACTAATATTGCTAGATTTTTTCAAAGATGATATAGCTGTCTGCCATCTTATTTATGAGGCTGGTGATAAGGCTGAGAAGTCTTTCAATTGCTTATAAATGAATCAAGAAATATAGTACGCGATACCAGAATTAAAAGGAAAAGGGAATGACAGGATAGTCGACCTGCAATCCATAACACAGATATTTGCTATTGTAAAAATCTTTACAGCGCACACAATGATAGCCAACCTGTCACTTGACTGTCTTTTAGATGACGCATGTGCAGAGCTACATAAACCACTTGCTGTAGAAGAGCTAGCTGAAGCTCTGCGAACCATGAACATTGTTAAAACAATGGGGGCTAATGGCTGCCCATCAGAGTTCTATTAAAGACTCTCCTTTACCTTACCCTTTACCTTTGGCTGAAATGGTTGATGACCTGAGAAATACTGGAGCGCTAGCTTTAGACATACAGGAGGACACTGTAATAGTTGTGCCAGACATACACCAGAATACCCGAATTCCTAGTTACCCATATCCTTAATAAACATGGAATTTTTGCTAAGGCAACTCACCTGACTAGAATGATAACATCATAGGTCTGCATGAAACAAAATGGTGCTCTGCCAGCAAGAGGAACCAGACAAAATCTGAGATCGGTACAACTGGATAGGGAGTGAGACCATGCCCTCTCTGGATCTGCTGCAATTATTTTGGTTGATTTCAACAAGGCTTAGTGATGCACTAAATTGGGATTACTAGCCTCAAGTACTTGTGTAGTCCATTCGAGGTGTTAGGCTACTTTATAAAGATCCATAAGCATGAGTTGGAGATAGCAGGGTTTTTTCTGTCCCGTCCCCACTGAAAGAGGAAAGGCACAAGGAACTCCCTCTCTCCATTAGAGTTGCCATGGCCATTCAACCCCTCATGACATCGATTTGAATTGATGGCCTGATGCAGGGCCTATACTGGATGGTTGGAAAAGATGACGGCATGCTGTATGCTGATGATCTTCATATATTTTCAGGTAACTCAGGGGGTAGGGCCAATTAAGGGACAAATTCGGGATACATTCTTGCCTAGAAATTACTTGGGACAAATCAGTCATCTATACCATCCCCAGGGAGGACCTGGAAATTAATTGTCAGGACCATCTGATAGTGGCACATCAATGTACCTAGGTATGCATATAACTAAAGACGCCCAGTAAACTTGGGAACTAAACCAAGTTTTGTTCCTTGGGCAACTCATATGCATTTGCTCCACTGGAACTTTTTGCCAATATCGATAGATGGAAGAGTCACCCTATTTAACATGTTATTACTGCCTAAACAACTTTAGGACCTCCAGCATTACAACTTGGAGATCGCACAGCACTTCTTTCAATTGCTGTAAGAATATTCCTGAACTTTCGTTTGGGAACACAGGACACCTAGAGGTGCCTTCAAGAAGTGTGTACAATCATGGTATAATAGGGGTCTTGGAATAACAGACATACAATTGCAATACTGGGCAGGCCACTTCAGTGTCTCAAATGATTAATCATTTGGGAATAGAGATGATCCAGGATGTGGATACGGCTGTCCGAGCTTAGATAGCCAATGATTTGCAAGCAATCTATCGGGTCAATGCTAGCAACTCTCCCTCAGGCTAAATTAGTCTTAAACGTTTGGAAGAAAGTACTTACACCTGTAGGCTTTAATAGACATGTGTCATGTACAACTCCACATTGGCATGAGGCAAGTCTTAAACAGATGAACAACCTAAGTGGATTTGTAAGCTTCAATAATATTGGGATCTCAAGAATAGTGGTGGCATAGGAAGGAAACCATATCAAATACTTTCGGGATATAGCCAAGCCCATTCAACTCAGTAAGACTGAGTTCTACAAGTACCTGTTGCCAAGATGTGCTAGGAGACCACAGATAGGCCGTTGGCAATGTCCCAAAAAATAGCCGCTTGAGGGGAAATTAACTATATCGATGTTCCAGATTGACAGTTATTTACAGCCAATCAGCACCTAAATTCAACACGCTAGATAGAAACCATTCGTGGTTATTTTCATCCTATTAGGTTTCTCAATTCCGTGGTTTTATTTAAGGTCTAAATAGAGTAGATGGATATCAGGTGAAGGATGATGGCTTGTTTTCCGATTGGCCAGTTTGAACTTATGTACAACATGTGTGGTAAGATAATTATTTGAATAGGAGATAGAGATGTTGAACAGTACAGGAGAAGGCTCCGTATGGAAGGAATATTGAGTCCCTCTATACAATCAATAGACTGGAGAGCTGGAAGAGATTACGGCATGTTGTATGCAGATGATCTTCCTATATTTTCAAGTATCTCAGGGGGTAGGACCAAAGATTAATGGACAAATTCAGGAAGAAGTCTGGCCTAGAAATTAATTAAGGCAAATCAGTCATCTGCCCATCCCCAGGGAGGACCTGGAAATTAATTGTCAGGACCATCTGATAGTGGCACAGCGAAGTACCTTAGTTTGCATATTTATAAAGACTCAGTAAGCTTGGGAACTAAACCCAGTCTCTTCTTTTCATGTGGATTTGCTCCACTGGAACTCGTTGCCAATATCGATAGATTGAAGAGTCACCCTATTTAGGATTTTATTACTGCCTAAACTACTTTATGACCTCCAGCATTTTAACTTGGAAATCCCACAGTACTTCTGTCAATTGCTGTGAATAATCCTGAACAATCTTTGGGATCACAGGACACCTAGAGGTGCCTTCAAGAAGTGTGTACAATAATGGTATAATGGGAGTCTTGGAATGGCAGACATACAGTTGCACTACTGGGCAACAAACTTGAGTGTCTCAAATGATTGACTATTTGGGCTTGTTTTCTGATTGTTTTGTTTTCTGATTGGCCAGTTTGAATTTCTGTAAAACAGGAGTGGTCAGATAATTACTGGAATAGGGGATAGAGATGTTCAACGAAACACAAGAAGGCTCAGTATGGAAGGAATAGTGCATCCCTCCACACGATACGTATAGCTCAGTGGATATTGAATTTGGGAATGTTGCTCTGGTTGAAAGAATATAATGTCAGAAACAAGGTAGCTTTAGGGGGAGACTGATTTTTAACTTGAAACATTTGAGGCTGAATAATGCTTGGTTATATTATTTTATAAAGACAATGGTTCTTCGCTGGAATACTATTGATTCTGATAATTATTAGTTATGTGCGTAGTAGCTACAATATTAAAGGCAAGGATTTGATTGCATGCCTTGATACCAATTTGTTCTCATAGGTTCCACTGAGGAAAAGGAAACAGGACCATATATTGACGTTTACTTTTGACAAGGAATAACTAGATAAACTTAGCAAAAGTGAGTGGGTGGATAATCTAAGTTATTTAACATTAGGATAGGTATTGTGAGATTTTGTCACGCTTTTTGCGTGTCTTTTTTGTGGAAGAGGTATACAAAATGTTTAATAGATCATAATACAACTTGACAGTTGGGAATAATTTCTGTTAGGAATAACAATACCACAATGCTGTATGTGAAATTTGCTGATGATCTAAAGGGTTTTATAACAACTACTCATTATAACTATTTATGGGGTCACTTTCTTTTCACATGTTCAAAATACAGGCATTGCATATACTGCCTAATATTAGTAATAATTGACTGAGCTAACAAATTTTATTAATGGAGATATACGATAAGAACAAGATCAAATGTGTTAGGCGAAGTGTATCTGATGATGTTACATGTTTCTGTTTTGTTTTTTGTTGGTGTACGAAGTCATAATATGTTTTACAGTAGCAATTCATGTACATTTTATATTCCTTTTTTTCTTTTTTGTTTATATGTACATTAATGTATATTTATTTCGCTCTCAGCCCTGATGAAGTCCCATTTTGGAATGAAATGCATTGGCTGGGATGACCAAAAAAAGAATAAAGAAAAATTTCGGACTGAAACATAATACCATGGCTCCCGCTTTATTGGACACCTAATATCTAAGAATGATTGTATTTTTCTGTAATAAGACTCTCAAGAATCGTTCCAGCATCAACTGAATTTTGAACATTCAAATTAAAAACATTTTGGGCATACATCCTAAGCACTCACTGTTTTGAATATGACTCCATCATTTGATATCTTTTCTCTTCTTACATAGTGCCTTTTCTTGGTCTGTGTCAGTCTGTGAGCCTGTGGAATGCTTGGACTGACCAGTGCCATTCCGTGCAGGGGTGTATCTGGCATGGCACACTAAGAGGAAATAGCTGTGTCTCTCGCCAAGCCCCCACTGATGCAGTTCCGGTCTGTCATTGCTGCATCAGAACACTGGATCAAGTAAGTAAAGGCAGTGGCAATAATGGCTCAAGAGAAAGTTGCATTTGTATCACAATGTTTACAGTCTAATGGATTTAGCTGCTTGGTAGTCATGCCCAGTCACACAGCCCATCACCCAAATAAGTTAAGTGACCACTCATGTTTGCATATGTTAGTACTTCGCTTATTCTGGCCCTTCAAGCACAATAATTTAAATCTGTGAAGAGGCCAGAAAGCAATACCACCTGGCCAAGACAGGTAAACAGGCCCTTCCCACTTTAATCTTTTTGCTGCCTCAGCTGTCAGTCTTCTGCAGCCTGGTGAGATGGCTGCAGTCTCTCTTGATAAGTAGGGTACATTTTGTTTACTCCTCCAGGGAATGGAGTTCCTCTGGGTTGCAATCCATGCCACAAAAAAAGCCCCCAATGTATATGCATAATTGTCATGTGTGCTGATGTCGGAGATCAAAGAACTAGCTATGATGAAATCGAAGCGGGATGCAAGATATGCTTGTGTGTGAAGACCTTCTACAGCTCTTGATGGCTGAGCTCCACGTAGAGTTTTCTTGTGGTTATATGGCAGATTAATTTTTGACTGATGACTAATGATTTTCTGACAAGAGCTAGTAATCAGAAGGGAAACTGTGGAGAAATTTTAAGGTGTAGAATTCACGAGTATGATGTACCTGTAACGATGCATGGACAATGGGATGTGGAAGGAAATTCTAAGTGGATCAGTAGTGTAGAGCATCTCATCTGGAGGTAATTTACTTGCCAATTGTGAAGAATAAAGCTGGTGATAGCTGACAAATACCTTCATAGATTATTAGACATTTCTGGTGACGAGTGCCTGCATAAGGGCAAACAGGATATTGTGGGGATCTCCACTGCTGGATAAAGGCTAACTTGTGCATAACCATGTGGAAGATTTGTAAAGAACCCAATGCTTCCCATAACGACAGGACACAGCATGGAAGTTAAGGCGATTTCTTGAATAAATGATATCTGCTCAGAGAGCGCCGAGCCGGTGTGTCCGGGCTCCGGCACTCGCGCCTCTCGAATCGGGATGCGCGCGCAACTACAAAATGGCCGGTGGGCGCGTCGCATCATCACGAGACGTGCGTCAGCTAGAGCGCTGACATTACATATCTCCCTTTTTTTCTACCAATGAAACAACATTAAACTTACAGTCCATCACTCATATCATAGTCCTGGATCCTGCACGGTCTCACCACCGCTCTCCCTCTTTGGGTGTGTCTTACCGGGGTGGCCGTGGCTCCTCCCTCGCAAGTCTCTTCACCACCTTCTCTATTGTTCAGTGCAGTCAGGCTTCCCGTCGACCTCTCTACATTCATCTCCATCTCCAGCCTGGGGATACCTCTGCGGCCTTGTTCCTCGTTTACTTCTCCATTTCCCGTGTCCATCTCCACTTCGAATAGTTCGTTTCTTCCATTGGCCTCCACTGCCCCTTCCAGCTCCTGCTCACCCTGGCTCCAATGTAACACTTTATTGCATCTCGCCATGCGGTCCTGAGACCATACATTGCCATCGCTTAACAGGGCAGCTCTATCATATACCTCCTTGACCTGAAGGGTTCTACTGTATTTGCTGTCTCCCTTCCTTTGCATTACCACCAACTTGACTCTCACCCATTCACCTTCTTCTAATCCAGTGTCTCTCACATTCCTTCGTAAATTATAGTATTTGGCGTAGACAGCTTGTGCTCTCTCTAAGTTCGCCTGAACCACTGCCGGGGACCATTTACTGGTTACTGTTTTCTCCTTCCACACTCGGTTGTCCTTCGTGAAGGGGTCACGACCCCTCAGAATTTGGAAGGGGCTATAACCTGTTCCCGTGGGGGTGATTCTGTACGCACAGATCATTTGCCATATTTCTTTCTCCCAGTCCTTGTCACTCATTATCGCCGCTTGCACAGATCCCATCACCACCCGGTTAAAGCGTTCTACTAGTCCGTTACCCGCCGGGTGATATATGGATGTGTGTTTGGAGAGGATGCCATTCCTCTCCATGAATTTAGTCCACTTTTCAGAGGTAAACTGAGGGCCGTTGTCACTCAGGATGACTTTGGGAATGCCCTCTCTCACGAACGTGTCATCCAGAAACCTTGGAATTGTCTCTGTGTCCATTACTTCTTCCACTTTCACTTCTGGCCACTTGGAGTACCTGTCTATGAGGACGCACACATACTTCTGGGTTCCTTGTCCATCCAAGATCGGGCCCAGGATATCAATAGACAACTCTTCCCACGGGTTCTTTGGGGAGTCAAATTTTCCCAGCGCCTGTCTCAGAGGCTTGAGTGTTTTGTCCGCTCCTTGGCACTGGATGCATTCCCTGACGTATCGTTCAGCTTGCAGGTCCATGCCTGGCCACCAGTATCTTTGTTTTGTCAGCAATTTTGTTTTTACGATCCCCAAATGTCCTTCGTGGAGTATCGCTAGTAGTCTTGGAACTACTCCTGCTGGGGGAATGACTTTGTCCCCCCTGTACACAAACACACCCTTATCATCCATGGACAGTTCCTCCCTGACCTCGTAGTACTTCCGTTGATTCTCATTAAGGTGTTTCTTTTCCGGCCAGCCATTCACTATGCACTCCTTCACCTCCTGTATGGTCTGATCTTCCTTATAGGCTTCATTCCACTCCTATTTGCTAATGACCCTCTCCTGGTCATCCATCAGGGCTACCATTTCCTCTCCGCCGTCTTCTTCTTCCGTTTCCATGGCTGCTGCCCTACTCAAATAATCTGCCACTTTGTTCCGGCTGCCCGGAATATATTCCATGACATATCTATATTCCAACAGTTTCAAAGTCATTTTTTAAATCCTGGGGGTGGCACTGGCGTGCCCACTGGAGGTGAGTACTTTCACCAATGGTTTATGGTCGGTCTTCAACTGAAAACGTGTTCCCCATAGGAATTGTCAGAACCTTGTCATTGCCCACACTACGGCCAACATTTCTTTCTCTATGACGCTGAACTTTTTCTCCGTGTCACTCAGTGTGCGAGATGCGAAACTCAGTGTCTCCACCACTCCTTGTCCTCGGTCCTGCATCAACACGGCGCCTAGCCCCTTGTCACTGGCATCCGTTGTGAGCACTGTTCTCCCTTGGGGATCGTAACCTTGCAGGGGTACTGCTCCTACGACATCCATCTTTATGCTTTCAAACTCCTTTGTGCTTCTTCCGTCCAGCTGAACATTGTCTTTTCTCTCGTCAATTGTCTCATGTAGTGTGTTTTCGTTGCGAAATGCTGAACAAATTTACTATAGTATTCTGCGATGCCTAAAAAAGACCTGACATCTTCCTTGCTGGTGGGGGGTGGTGCGTCGCAAATCGCTTTCACGTTCTCAGTCTTAGGGGTGATTCCTTGCACTCCTATTTCGTGTCCTAAGTAGGTCACTGATTCCATGCCTAGGCGGCACTTCTTCCACTCTGCTGTTAGGCCTTTTTCTTCCAGCACCCTCAGCACCTTGGTTAGTTTAGCGTCGTGGTCTATCCTGTCTCGCCCCATCACCAGGAGATCATCCTGAAAGTACTGGATGCCATCCATGTTCTTAAACAATTGGTGCATCAGTTTTTGAAACACCGCTGCCGCTGATGCCAGTCCGAACGGCATACGACGGAACTGGTAACATCCGAAGGGGGTGATGAAAGACGTCAACCTCCTAATCTCCGGGTGTAACGCGATCTGGTGGTATGCTGAGGTTAAGTCAATGATGGAGTACCACTTTATTCCTCTTGTTTTGGCTAACATCTCTTGGATCCGTGGTAAGGGGAACTTCTCCACTACGATGTTTTTGTTTAGTTCGCGTAGGTCTACGCATAGTCTGACCTTCCCATTGGGTTTCATCACCACCACTAGTGGCGCCAACCATTTGGCGCACGTGATCGGTTCGATTATGCCCTTTTTCTCCAACTCTTGCAGTTCTTCCTGCACCGCCTCTCTCACGGCGAGGGGCACGTTTCTCACCTTGTTGGACACTGGTTCCGCTCCTGCTTTGAGTACAATCTTGTGCGCAAACTTCTCTAATTTCCCTACTGTGCCTCCAAACACCTTGGGGTACTCTCTCTTCCATCTGTCCAGGTCCGGCCATCCTTCTGGTTCAGTGAGTAAGATCTGAACTTTTCCTCCCGGGTCTAGGTTGATGCCCAGGTCGCCCTGGTCCAACCACCCCAGAACCGATGGTCCTTTTTGAGAGACGTACAGTTTGCAGTTGGTACTGCGTCCTCTGAATTCGAACTTCAATGGCCTGAACCCTACCATGGGTATGCGGTCTCCATTGTACGTGACGGGCCTTATGTCCAGCCGCTCTAGCTCTGGGCCCAAGTGTGGTTTAAATGTCTCATTCCACACCGCCCTCTGGACTATTGTGTAGGGCGAACCCGTATCTGCCACTATGCTTATTGGCACTCCACAAATTGTCATGTCCAGCACCGGCTTGGTCGATCTCTTGGTATCCACGCATAGCACTTGGTCATAGATGCACAGTACAGTGTCCTCCTCTTCTTGAATATTCTCCTCTGGATCTTCTTGTCCTTGGTCTACATATCTTACCATACTCCTGGTAGACTTCCTACGGCACACCTTCTCGTAATTCCCTACGATCCCGCAGAACATGCATTTGGCGCGAAACGCCGGACATTTCCTGTCGTATGCCTCGTGTGCCATACTTCCGCATCGGTAACAGGCCTTCTTGCTGCTTCCCATTTGCTTTCCCGGTGGGCCTGAATTTCCCTGCCATATGTTCGGTCCTTTCTGTGCGGTCCCCTTGTTCTTGCTGTCTCTTCGGGGTTCCTCTTCTTCTATTCTGTTCACCGTCGGTCTGGCCAACGTCTCTTTCTTTGCCGCCTCCACACATCGTCGTGCCAATTCCGCTTTCTTGACTATTACCATGACTTCCTTCAACGTGGCATCCCCACTCGCCCATAACTTATCTTGCACGGCCTTACTTGTGGTGTGCATCACTATTTGATCCTTAATGAACTCGTCTTGAAACGTGTCATATCTGCACGTGGATGCCAGCTTCCTCAGTGCCGCCACATATTCTTCTACCGATTCCCCGGCTTCTTGCTTTCTCTGTTGAACATTGTACCTATCAATTGAGACACACACTGCGGGCCTGTAGTGTTCATTTAATTCTTCAATTGCGTGGGCGTAGACGTCATCATCAGTACTCGCTCGTTGTTTGGGTACTAGGTTTTTGAAAACTCTGAGCCCCTCCGGGCCTAGGTTATGTAACAGTATCCGTTTCTTCCTTTTACTTGTGAATTTCTCCTCATTTTCATCCTCTAGTACTTCAATAAAGTTATCAATGTAATCTCTCCAGTCTTCCCACCTCATAAGGGGTTCACCTGGTTTGGGTAGGAATGGTACAGGCGCCGTTGCGGAAGAGCGCCTGTGCGCACATGGTTTCGCGCTTTTCCGGGGTTGGGGTCCCACTTTGGCCTGGTGCGCCGTCTTCCTCCTGCTTCTTAGGCTGCAGCTGGGGACTTTTAGTCTCTACCCCTACACTCTTCCCTGAGGTCGCCAGTGCTCCTGCCCTTGGGGTGTGCTGTGCTGTGGGGTGCCCCATGTAGTCTTACCCCGCTGCGCGCCGTTTTCGTCCTTCTCGAAGCCCTGGGTAGCTCCTATGTGGGGTTGTGGGCTCTGCCGCGCTCTCTGATGTTCCTCCTTCGCTGTGTGGCTGTAGCTCTTTCAGGCACGCCGTGCTGGTCTGGTGGTAGCTCCTGCCTGGGTACGGAGTTCAATGTTTCCTGTGTGTTTCCGTTTTTTTTTTTTCTTTATCCCGACCTCGTCGCCATTGTAAAGAACCCAATGCTTCCCATAACGACAGGACACAGCGTGGAAGTTAAGGAGATGTATTGAATAAATGATATCTGCTCAGAGAGCGCCGAGCCGGTGTGTCCGGGCTCCGGTACTCGCACCTCTCGAATCGTGATGCGCCGTCTTCCTCCTGCTTCTTAGGCTGCAGCTGGGGACTTTTAGTCTCTACCCCTACACTCTTCCCTGAGGTCGCCAGTGCTCCTGCCCTTGGGGTGTGCTGTGCTGTGGGGTGCCCCATGTAGTCTTACCCCGCTGCGCGCCGTTTTCGTCCTTCTCGAAGCCCTGGGTAGCTCCTATGTGGGGTTGTGGGCTCTGCCGCGCTCTCTGATGTTCCTCCTTCGCTGTGTGGCTGTAGCTCTTTCAGGCACGCCGTGCTGGTCTGGTGGTAGCTCCTGCCTGGGTTCGGAGTTCAATGTTTCCTGTGTGTTTCCGTTTATTTTTTTTTCTTTATCCCGACCTCGTCGCCATTGTAAAGAACCCAATGCTTCCCATAACGACAGGACACAGCGTGGAAGTTAAGGAGATGTATTGAATAAATCATATCTGCTTAGAGAGCGCCGAGCCGGTGTGTCCGGGCTCCGGTACTCGCACCTCTCGAATCGTGATGCGCGCGCAACTACAAAATGGCCGGTGGGCGCGTCGCGTTATCACGCGACGTGCGTCAGCTAGAGCGCTGACATTACAAGATTCAACGTTTATTGCTTGAAAGAAGAAGCTGACTGACTGCAAGTGCAGTATATTTTCTTTTTGTACGTAATATTCTCGATTTGGTGGGGAAATTTATGTTGAACCATATGGCATGTCCTTATAGAAAGCAGAGTTGCTTCTCTTTTGCTGCGGTGAATTCTACATAAAGAGTGCTGCTGTCTTGTAACAGAAACATTTTAAAACTAAATAATGGAGCGCGAGCAAAGCGCATGTGTCTCCTCGCCTCGTGTTCTGAGCCAGCAGGCATTTTTAAAATAAATAAATGAGAAAGTGGACCATGTCTTACTTCATACGAGAGGAGCGCACGCGTGCCTCCCCATGACGATCAATGCTGCAGCGGGAGCTTCAGAAGTAAGCAAAGGCACGCCTGGCATGCACTGACCATGTGTTGTTTGAACAACTTTCATCCTTTAGCCTGAAGAAGCAGTATGGAGGATTTGTAATGGAAAGCCTTTGTCATGCATGCTGCAACAATGGAGGAGAAAAAGAGACGAAGGACTTCTCCAAAATATGAATTAGAAGATGGACTACTTAAAGAAATAGGAAAGGCTACTCTTGTTATTTAAAATTTGTATTTTAGCCAATTATTTTAGCTTACTCTATCAGTTAATTTTATTACGATATTGTTTTGGTCTAGTAATTTATTTTGCTGCAAGAATGGCTTAACAAAATATGGCAGCTCCACCAACCTTTTTACCAACACTAGGCGAACCAACAATTCCCTGGAAACAACTGGAAAAACATTTTTTTACATAAATGTAAGCCATAGAAGATGACAAATATGGTCCACTATGAAACAGGCAATTTTGTTACAGCATATTGGGATAAAAGGAAGAAGAATATACGATGATCTCCCTGAAATATCATTAGGAACGGTAGACGGTTAGGCTACAAATGCTTATGAAATGCCACTTGAAATGTTTGAAAGACATTTTACACCTAAGGTTAACATTATCTTTCAAATACATTAATTCTTTTGTCATTTACAAAAAAACTTATGAGGATTTTAATGAGTTCTGTAGCTACGTTAAGAGGCTTAGCAGTTTCCTGTGAGGTTCAAAATTTCTCTAATTTGTGATCAAATGTGAGGTGTACAAATCATAAGAGGGTAAAGGAAAAGTTATTATCAAACGATCCCAATTTGGAGGGGTCCCTTCAAATTGCAAGAAGTATGGAGCATGCTGCTGTTTGGCTTACAGAGATTGACATGAGTAAGGAAAATGTCAAAGGAATACAGAAAGAGGAAATGATATGGGGTAAAAGATTAAATTGAAAAAACTGAGCAAGTATGTGAACTAAAATAGTGACAATACTAGTGATCGTAGAAGTATTGGGTGTTACAAGTGTGGGTGTTCTGGACACATTAGTTCAATAAACACGTGGAGCTAGGAATGTAATTTATAGGAGTTGTGGCAAAAACAAGCAACTAGCTAAAGTTTGCAAATCAAATGAAAAATCTAAAAGTGTAAGTGTAAAAATGGTGGAAGATATATAGTAAGTTATGCTTACAGTCAATTAGGTAGTTGGTACTGAACAGAGAAATTATGACAATAACAGTGAAAAAAGAATAACTAGCAAAGGCAAAGCCAATAGGTTTCGCCTATGCAAAATCTATTGGCTTAGTCAATGTTCTTCACATGTTGCACAAAAGTTCATTTATTACTTTGCTCAAGTAGTGGACAACATAAGATTGTTATTGAAGAAAGGTTGTATGTTTGAGTGGAGAAAGGAATGTGACACTGCATTTAGAAAAGTCAAAAAGATCTTTATTAAACACCAACATTGGGTCATTTTTAAGTGAATCAGAGAACTAATGTCACAACTGATGCTAGCAATATTGGCTTTGGAGCAGTATTAATACAGAAAGTAAATAGGGAAGAGAAAGTAATTGGTTTTACTTTTCCACGGCTTCAATGGGCAGACCAGTCTTATTCTGCCATAGAAAAAGAGGGACTTGAGTGTTGTTGGAGTACTAATCATTTCAAATATTATCTGTGGGTACTATTTTTCTCTCTCAGAACAGCCCATACGCCCGTTTGCATATTTTTAAAAGCAAACTAGGTTTACAGAGCAGTGAAACAAAGAGAACAATACGACTTTTAATTACTGTTATTGATTTTATCTTTATAATGGAATAAGTTAAGAGGAAGATGAATGTTTTGGCTGGTTGTATGTCACGGTTGCCTGTTGAGAATATTTCATATATGCAGGAAGAAGAAAGTCACAAAGTTTATATAGAGGGAGAGTTTGCCCTTAGTCAAGAGGAATGGAAGGAAGCTGTTGAAGGAAATGTGGAGGTGAATGAGAAAGTTAAAAATGCTAAAAAAAATGGTTGGACACAATCAAAGGAATTGAGAGAAGAGGTACAGAAATATGTCATGGTGAAAGATGATCCCGTATCCAGTAAGATATGATTCTAAGGAGTGATCGTATCATTCTGTATAGTCAATTATTGGTGATATTATTAAAGATTGTGCCTGAAGGATACTTAACAAGAATTACAGAACAGGAAGAAATTGTGAGGTATTTTCATACATGCAGAAATAATAGTGACATGACCAATATGATTAGGCAGTGGCCTTTATGATGCGTAGAATTATGCCAAAATACATGAGTAGATGCGTGGGAACACTCACTCTAGTAATTTGCCACAAAAGCAGTCAGGCTTAACTCAGAGGTAATGTGTAAAGTATTTATGAAGCACTTAAACAGTAACAACGTGAAAACACGATACACAAACTAATAGAGGAGAATGTAATAAATTGACACCACAACAAAAAAATCCAATCAATAGAATCAGAGTTATGAATTTTTACAGTTCTTAAGAAAACGTAGCACCAAAAAGATCAAAGTGCCAACCGGAGACATCTAGTACACCAGGGTAAATTTAAAAGGGATGACCGTGATGGTTTTGGATACACGTTGTGGACTGGGCCCGGTCTCCGCTTACCTTTGGGCTTAGAAGAATTTTTGAAGAAAAATGTCAGAGAAGGTAATGTTTAGTGGGGCAACACAGCCACAGCTGAGGTGGAATCGTCGTTGTTGGGCAGCTGCTGGAAAAAGTGGCGATGATGATTTCTACATTTGGACTTTGTCTCTTTTTTGAAAGTAAAAAATCTCCTGCAGGATGAAGCTGCAGGCTGTAGCTAACAAGAGCTCCAGTAGCCCTGATACCCCTTCTGCGAGGAGCCGCTGAACAGAATTTACTGCTGTGGAGAGGAGCGTTGCCGGAGCCAGGGCCGGACTGGGAACCAAACCCGGCCCTGGCAAAGTGCTCGCCCCCCCCCCCCGGAGGGTTGTTGGTGCCGCCGAGCTCTTTGCCACGGCCGGTTTTTGGCCGATTTTGTTACAGGGCCGATTTTGCAGCTATGCTGCAAAAACCGGCCCTGAAATAAAAATGGCCCCCAAGGGCCCCAAACCGGCCCCCCACCCGTGCGGCGCACCGGGGGATTGCCCGGTGCCCGCTACGGCCAGTCCGGCCCTGGTGGGAGCTACCATGTAGTCAGGCCGACCAGCGATACACCTTGGGCAGATCAATAAGCAGGTAGGTCCCAGTCTCCTTTTGGTTCTCACAGCACTTTTTGGCTGAAAATGTTTTAAGTCCTATGTTTTGGATCTAGACTATTTTGGCACGGTTAGCACCATATCTAATGACCCAGCAATGGGTGGGGGCCAGTTGGAAGGTAGGACTCACTTCAAGCAGGGTCCAGGTGCAGAGTTCAAGTTGTTAGAGCTTTTTGTGTTCCTGTAATTCAGAACAGGAAGCCAGCAACTAGCTCTTGGAATAACTCTGGTAGACTGAGCGGCTTCGTGAAACACTGTTATAAACTTCGATCTGCAGACCCAGACACACTGGACTGGCTAAGTTGGGAGGAAATTATAAAATGGGGGAAACCGAAACCCCGAACATCTGGGGACAGTATTTGAAATTCTGTGTGGAAAAATTGAAGCTGGAATCAGCATGGAAACCAGGGACAGATAAGGCAACGCTAAGCAAACTAGCCAACGCGGTAGCAAAAAGAAAATCCTTTCTGGAGGATAAAGAGACACTGGCAAAACGTCGGCACGGCTGGACCATCATGAACTCCTTTACAACCCTAAAACCACTGGCATATCTAGTATCCCACTTTAGCGGTTATCTCAAAAAGGCTACTACCATCCTGGAAACCGTCCCACCAGACGAAACAATGTCGCCTCTGTGGGTATAAAACAGAAACCCTTGTCCACCTTTTCTGTATATGTTCGGCCCTGATAAACCAGAGACGACTCTTATTGAAACCCATCCTCAACGCGCTAAACATTCGTTCTTGCAGACATGCAGTCACATGCTGGCTCGGAGGTTCCTCCATAATCTTGGCATGCCGCGGAGTCAAATTCCTGGAAGAAGCAAGAACATTTTTAGAACAAACTGAACAGGAGGGCAACCCAGGTGGCGGGCCAGCAGGGACTCTCTGATCCTTGGATTTTATACACATTGTCTCCAATAAAAATGGAGGCTGAGAGACAATAACTTCAGCATTTTTAACAAATTTTGCACTGTAATTTTATCATGAGAATTTTTTAACAATTTTAACTAATTATGCAAATAAAATCCTTTGACTTGAACTCTGGTAGACTGGGGTTCTAGCATCAAGACAGTCCTACAGCAGCAGGGCAATCTTCTAATGGCAGGCCTCTCTCAGCAGAGTGGTCCTCTGGAGCACAAAGCAGACCTCAAACAGTAGGACAGTCCTCTGACGTGCAGGGCAGGCCTCCTGAGTGTCCTCCATAGGTCCATTAGTGAACTGAAAAGTGAGTCTGAGGGTCCAGTTTTTATACCTGGTGGTAGTTTTGAAGTGTAAGAAAGTTCTGGTGTTTTCCCCCTAGAGATGGTTATGGAATTCCCTTCCTTCCTGTCCCAGACCTAGGATGTCTGGGGTGACAAAAGGCCATTGTGCAGTCCTTTCTGAGTGGTCCTAAACAGCTCCTTAGAAATGTAAGTGGTGCTGTGCATAGCTTTGTCCCTCCCATTCTGGCAGGATGGCCCATCCTCTCAACATCGATTCTTCCTTTATAGCACTGCCTGAGACAAAACACAAAGGGCAAGTGTCATGCTAATCACAGTCATGTGACATGGGACACAGGCTTCAGACATCATATGAGTAGGACAAGAAAATGCCAATTTTCTAAAAGTGGTATTTTCTGAATTTTGATTGAAAGTATGACTTTACCATTAGAGAGGATTTTAAATTACAGTTATTTAGACACAAAACATGATATTTCTACATGTTCCAAACAAACTTTATCACTTATCATATGTAATAGGTTACCCAATGTTATCCTATGGGAGAGGTAGGCCTCACAGTTGTGAAAATCAAATGTATGAAATGTTTACCATCAGGATACGTAAAACTTAACAGTATATGCCCTCCTTTCTAATTACACTACACCCTACCCTCTGGGCTATTCAGGGACTTCCCTAGGAGTGGTTTATATGTATTAAAAAAGAAGGTTTATGCCTGGGTAAAGGTTTATTTTGCCTGGTCAAAATCCCAGTTTTAAAACTGCACAAACAGACTGCAATGGCAGGCTGTAGACCTGTTTAAGGGGTTACTTAAGTGAATGGCAAAATCAATGCTGCAGGCCCACTCATAGCATGTAATTTTCAGGCCCTGGGTACATGTAGTCCCACTTTACTAGGGACTTACAAGTAAATTAAATCAGACAATTGGGTGTGAGTCACTTGTACCATGTTGTAAGGAGGAAGCACAAGCACTTGAGCACTGGCTAGCAGTGGTAAAGTGGGCATAGTCCTGAAGCCAGCTAAAACAAAGTCAGCAACAGAAGAGGGTTGAAGGCAAAAAGTTCGGGGAGAACCGTGCAAAGGATGCGAGGTCAAACAGAAAGTGTAGGCGTTAATGATTTATCTGAGAATTGTATTTGAAAAGTGGTGTTCCAAACGAGTTGAAAAAGGCGGGGCCGGCATCGGCCATGCCAAAAGTATGGCGGTCGTGCCGGGCCCTGACGACCAGAGAGGCAAGCCTGTCGTGCACGGTGGTGAGCACGACAGGCGCGCCTCGACCGTAATTGGTCCCGGGACCTGGGCGTGACCCGAAAGTGATTGGAATCACTTCCGGGTCACACGATGCCTAACGCCAGGCTGGTTATAACCGACCTGGCATGGAACGTAGTTTAAAAGGTGGGGAGCGCAGGAGTCTGTCTCTTGGCTCCTCGCTTCCCAGCCTGCCGTACCAGCCTCGCTCTGAGGCTGTAATTGGTTTTCTTTTTTCTCTTTCAGATCTGCTCCGTTGCCTTGACGCCAGACTTCGTCGGAGGATTATCGGATCGGCCTTGCGGCAAGGTTACTTTGTTACCCCCTTTTTGTTTCCCCAGAAAAAGCGGGAGGAACCGGCAGGCAAGCAGCGGACCGTTGGAGGCTCAAGCGAGCGCTCCACAGGTGGATCACACAGGTGGCGTGCTTCTCGGTGGGATCAGCTGTCCCCGTAATTGGAAGCGAGAGCAGCGCTTCTGTAAGGTACCCAGGGTAGCTGTGTTTGAAATTAGGGGGCGTTTATTGTGCTGCGGGCTTCAGCGTGTGAGCCGCTGTGTGTCTGTTTAATCAGAGCGTTTCTGTGTGAATATCGCGCTGTGTTTGTTGCAGTAAATGTAAATGTAAATGTAGTATACTTGTAAAGCGCACAGCTGCCCCAGCAACGGGGCGTCCCGGCGCTGTATAACTCTGGGGAACCCGTCCTGGCTTTCCCTGTGGGATGGTCCCTGCTGGGAGTCCCCAAGGTGGAGCCAGGCATCCCCGGAATTGGTGGGGCCGTTGTGGAGATGAGGCAAGCTAATGCCCAGAGTTGCCGAGTGTGATCCCTGATTAGAGTAAGCACCGAAGCGAGAATTATCGAGTCCGCTGACCAAGGTCCACGACTCTGCCGCATCGGGAATCGAACCCTGGTCCCGGGCCGACTTCTGCTCTCGGGTCTGCCGCCTCTAACCAGTGAGCCACACTACTCCACTGTAGCGCGTAAAGATTGGGAGCGCTCACCGCGTGGGATCGGTTTTTGCATCGATTAGCTGTTTTTCGCCCTGTATCCATTTGAATCGCCCGACTAAAGTTTCGGAGCAAAATATTGCGCTGTGTGTGTAACGGTAGCGCGTACAAATTGAGAGCGCTCACCGCGTGCTGGGTTTCTTGTTCCATTGTATTTGCTTCCTTGTTTCCCCATTGAGCAGATTGAAGGGGTCAGCAGCATTTTTAGGCAACTAATTTTCAGCCTGTCTTGCCCGCCAGTGAGCTGGTAGGCCTCATCGGGGGGTCTACGTGATTGTCTTTGGTTTTTCTTAGTTTACATCAAAACAACAGGGACTCCAGGATTAACGTGTTTGCTCAGCCTCATCGGAGGCCTCACTTGATTTGTCTTTAGTCTGTTGCAAGTTAACAAGAAGCTGAGGACTCTGGACGTACGTGAATGCAGGAGGCCCTCAAGGATTGGTGCAGAAGGTTGCAGATGAGGTTTTCTCTCCAGCAAAAAGCTGTGCACACGAGTTAATCAAAGAGAGAAGACCCCACTTTTTCCAGGGAACAGGGTACCAACGACAATCAAAGTCAAAAGGGAATTTCCCTGGACTATCTTTATGCAAAACACTTTAGTGTCCTAAATAACCTTTAATTTGGACACCGACACATCATTCAGAAAGAATTTTAGCCACCAACTAAAATGTAACGTATATATGTTTTCTTTATTAAAAACATTTTTTGGGTTTTTTCCTTTTACCTAGCTTCACCAGGTGCTGTCCTTAACATAAGGAAACCACCAGAGAATTAAATTTCAGAAAAACAAATTTTATCTGAAAGACAGTTAATATACACCTTTCATAATACAGTTAAAAATTTCATAAGACATACATCAATAATGAAAAACCATTGCAGTATAAACAAATATCACAAAATAAATACAAATGACTTAATTAAAAAACAGACTAGAAAAAACCCTTCTTTTCAACGGAACAACAGATGTTGGTCCCAGAGAAACAGATCCAATAGCCTTATTATCATACGTGTGAGCCTTCCACTGTCCAAAATTGGTGTATATATGGAAACCACTTGGCTTTACTTGGATTCTTGCAGATCACAGGATCTTTAGGGGACACAGACAGGCCTGCATGCCAGTGCTTCCGGGAGCCACACAGGTTCGAGTTTACTCACCTGACCCACTGGATTAGCTGGTGGTGGGCTCTGGTTGCGTGGGTGCTTACGGCCGGTTGTGTACCTCCAGAGTGGTACGGTAAGGGCTTGGACTGTGGTCAAGGTCATTGCAGTGCTTGGGTGTGTTTAAGTTAGACTATTATACGGTTGCCTTTTTCTTGTTATAAGAGGGCATTGTATGTACTTGGGGTAATAGCCAGCACATTACCCGTAACTACTGCAGTTTGTTTAAAGTAATGGCCGGGAAAGCAAAGAGGGGTGATTAGCGTTCCCCTATGGAGAGGCTGACGGAAGCAATGATGAAGAAAGTTGATGAGTTAGGGCAGGGTCTCACTGATCTCAGGGAGAGGGTAGATGGGCAGGACGGGACAGGGGAGAGGGCTAGGCGTAGCATTGTGCCCCCCCGGGTGCCATTTCTTCCCCTCCCCAAAAGGGTTAGGGCAAGAAGGGGGGGGGCAGAATGAGCAGGTTATACCAGTGGCCCCTGTCCCTTCAGGGGATGTCCCACCTGTGTTCCCTGTACCAATCCCACCAGTTACACCTGTTGACCCAGTGCCATTTCCCCAGCCCAGGGAGGAACCCGTGCCTGCAGTGGTGGTCCCTGTAGGGGGTGTCCCGCAGGTTATACCAGTGGTCCCTGTGCCGGTCCCCCAGCCCAGGGTGGAGCCTGGGCCTTCAGGGGGGGGCCCTTTAGGGGGTAGCTCCCAACTCCCGGTGGTCCCTCCAGCGGGAGGCAATGTAGTTCCCCAGGATTTAGTGTCCCATTTGGCAGCAATCCTTCCATGGTTGGGGAAGGCTGGAATCCTGTCACCAACAGTGGGGGCTAAAGACATCGGTAATGATGCATTCGCCGAGGCAAGGCGAATAGTTGCTCAGTTTGATGGGGCACCAGCAGAAAAGACGGTTGAGGGGCTGGGTGCACCTTCCTCTGTCGTTCCAGCGGGTGGGGTCAACCCACTGAAAACCAACAAGGGACTACCAGTGAGCAGCCTGCCAAAAGAGAAGCTGACTGAGCCAACTGGGGCCGCTCCAGTAGTTAAGCAGCAGACATTGCCTGTGTTGGATGTGGGGAAGTCCCGCACCGAGCGGGAACACTTGGCGAGACATGTCACACAAGAAGTGAAAGAAAGGATATGGTCTGGGGCTTATATTTGTATGTTTTCCTTGCTTCTTGATAAAAGGGAAAGGGAGGATGCTAGGAAGAACAAAGATTGGATGCTCCCAAGGGAATGGGCAAATGAACTCCGGAAATACAGGGTTGAAGAGAACTTGATTAATTGGATCAGAGGTTTTTCCATATTCATGGCAGTGATGGCTGAGAGTTTCCCCAATATGCAGGCAGAGATGGCATGTTACCAGAGCAAGATCACTCGGGCGCATGACAAATATGGGAGGATGGGATGGGATGGAAGGAATATGACAAGAGTTTTAGGAGAACTAAAGCGTCTGACCCATCACTCTCTTGGGACCGCATTGACACGATTGCATGGTTAGACCAATTTAGCGGGGTGTCCCAGGACAATGCCAAAAACCAGGTCCCTCAGTCCTTTCGGTCACAGTCAACCACAGGCTCATCCAATAGTGCAGGTGGCGGGGGAGGAAGAAAAGGGACATGTTGGGATTTTAATAGATGCACTTGCACTAGACCTCAAGGCACGTGCAAGTTTAAACACGCGTGTTTCATCTGTGCCAACCCACCACACCCCGAGTCCAAATGTATCAGGAAATCAAGGGATAAGGGTAGGAAGAAGCAGGAGTGAGGCAAGTGCACAACTTAAGGCATGATAACCTATTGATGTAACGGCTCTGACACCCTGGCTAAACAAATACCCTTGTCATTCCACCGCTAAAACTTTGATAGACGGTTTTAGGTACGGTTTCAGGATACCGGCACCTGATTATGTGGGGACACCGGAGTGCAAGAATCAACTCTCTGTGAGGGCCAACCCCGGTGTAGCGGCAACAAAAAATTGAAAAAGAATTGCGCCTGGGCAGAATAGCTGGCCCATTTAATTCCATCGCTGTGGAGAATTTTGTCTGCTCCCCTTTGGGTGTGGTCCCCAAGAAGGAGGGTGGTGCATTCAGACTCATACATAATCTATCAGCTCCCAAGGGAAATTCATTGAATGACACGATTAGTGATGAGATTTGCAATGTGAAATATGATTTCTTTGATCAAGCTGTAGAAATGCTCAGGGGGTTGGGCCCTGGAGCCCTGTTGGCCAAATCTGACATAGAGTCCGATTTTCGTTTGTTGCCAGTTCACCCATCTGATTTTCATCTACGTGGCTTTCAGTTTCAAGGGAAGTTCTACATGGACATGTGTATGCCTATGTCCAGCAAGGCATCTGACAATAAAACCCCAAAATCCACACTTTGGCATCACTAACCATACAACTGATTCATTTACATCATAGGTTCAGCATCTCATAGACACTCTTCCCACTTTGGCAAAATGTACTGAAAGGGCACCTCTAAACATAGCATGAAGCACAATGTTATCAGTTGACTGACATCAGAAATGGAATCCCCCATAGCCTGAATAACTCTAGATTAGTAACATCTCCAAAACGTAAGCAACTGGGATTATTTGCATTAATTTGGAATCGTTGCTACAGGTCTCTCATCTGCAGGCGTAAATTCATGGCTTATGGGCTAATTCACTGACTCAGTCCATTGACTCTCTCTCATTTGGCACTTATGAATAAGCTTATCAATTATAGTCCTTGCATTCTAAGGCTTCATCACAAGTTGTCTATTTTGTAGCAACACTCACCCACCTTCTGGGTCTCTTCTGGGTCTTACCAGAGCTGATGTGGCAAATTCACATGCCTCATGGACACTACTTAACAGCTACAAGGTAGAAACCCATGCACCTCCCATAACTTATGAGGCATGCTGGCATTAGAAAAGTGTCCACTGTTCTCTCATCGATATCATGTCAAGTGGAAAATACTCATCTCTGCACCAAAAAATGTGCAGCACATACATATATCTAGCCTTTGCTGGGTCCCTCTAATGGGCAAAATATGCCCTCGTGTACAGAATCACTCTCCATCCAGGTGCATAAATGTAGCCAGGTCTGTCAAATATGGTATGACTTGAAATGAAGAAGGCATGCTCAATCAATCAATCAATCAATTTGCTCATGTGCAATGCCTGCTCAATTTAATTCTCCTCCATTCCCATGCCTAGTGAAGTTCAGAGTCCAGTTTGACAGGGTACCTCAAGCAGGAGTCAGCTTTGGTGTAACAAAACATTTGTCACACTTCATTCACGAAGATTCACATCCATTGCCAGATGACCAATTTGCCATGAACAGAGGGTACCAAACTAGCAGAATCAGACTCCATGCTCACCTTTCCTATAAAAGCTGTACAGAAAGGTAAGTATAGTATTGGCAACCACAGGGTATAACAAATGATGGGCCTGATTTAGATTTTGGCAGACAAGTAGTCCACCAGAAACATGACGGATAGCTTGCTGCCATATTACAAGAAGCATTACCATACAATGCACTTGTAATAAGGCAGACAGGATATCGTTCTCATTTTTGACAAGAGTACTTGTATACCAAGTTCTAAATCTGGCCTTAAGTCTGAAAGTCTGAAAGTCCTAGTGTTCCAAGATGTAATATACAATCAATATTGTTGAGAAAGTGTAAATCAGCGGGTTCCCTCCACAAGTATATTTCCTACCAAAGAAATATTTACAATCAGTTTTAAATATTCTAGAAGATCCATACAAAACATCATAGCACACAGAGGAAGAAGGTACTAGCAAGGAACATATGGGCTGCAATAGAAATCTGTCATACAAGGTGACAGAACAGGGCAAAGACAGGTACTAAAAGGCCATACATCTATCTCTAGTAAGTAGGCAATGGGGTTCAGAAAATAAATAATTATACCAGGGTGCAGGGCAACGGTGCTGCAATCTGGAAATCAAGGGCAGGATTGAGTCATTCACCACATCACTGAATGGAAAAGATTGAGGGGTGAAAAGAGGTAAATCCTAAACTGCAGCCAGCACACACATGTCATAACACAAGACATGCAAACAGATGCCCAACCAACTGGTCAAAGTAGAGGATCTAGTTCAGTGCATAGGAAATCAATGATAATTCCAGGAACAGGAGGTCTAGAGGGTGCCGGAAGAGGAAAGCATTTGAAATGCACCATTCTCAGTGAGTGCTCCAAATTTACATGCTATAGAATGTCATCCTCGCCTGTGTAAAATAATTTTTGACCTCACTTAAAGCTTGGCGGAGATACCCTGTCTGTCAACCATGAAGGTTAGCTCACTCTATTTGGAGCCAGGTGGTTTCTAACTTTTCCCCCAGTTGTTCCCTTACTGGCTTTGTTTGTGGTAGCCTTGCACCAATGGCCTGAGGGGCTTAGGACCGTCATATAACTACCTCAGAACCTGTGATCTATTTAAGGTAGATGGTCTGAGGAATGTTTTACCTTTTGTAGGCCCACTCCAATGAGCCTGGCACTCCCTAACAGCGAAACAAATTAACCTCACCCCCTGGAAGAAAACTATCAGTTTGTCAGGATTATTCGTTTTTTTAATTTACAAAAAAAATCTCTGACTTCGGAAATGTGTTTTGTTAGGCAAAAACGTTTGCTGAATGGCTTTTTGAAACATGATGGCAGCTCACAAACTTTCAGGGCTTTCAGAGTAGCCGCCTTTGTGGTGGCTCCTCTAAAGGCATGAACATCACCGCCAGGCAGATGGAGCTTTCTAAATATGACAAGTAGTAATCTGCCAGGGTGGTGGAGATTCTGACATTCGGCCAACTGGGAGACAGTGGGCCACCAAACACAACCCTAAATGAAAATGTAAGTGTTTCTCAATTCAGCATGGCACAACTGGTTTGTGCATGGATGTCTATGAGCATGCACTGTGTTTGTCCAGGACCTCAGTTGTATCCAAGATAGAATGTTTCATGTCAATTTTCATGGTGGTACATGTAAGCACCTCACTGCAAAACAGTCATCGCACTTTGCAGCAACTCGTTTAGATGTCTACATAATGTTTGGCTGACCATGACCACTACCCAAAGTATCCTTGCACCATAAACCATGAGTTGCTTTGGGGCAGGTGCATTTGGTGGCTCAAATACATAAATTAAAGAGATACTCAGATTCTCATTGGCATGAATACAGCCACCTTAGACAGCAGACAATAAGTAAGCCCACAGGATAATACCGAGACTTGGTGTCAGAAAATAAGCACAGATAATTACTTATAGTTGTTTTACTTTAAGGAGTTCAATAGATGTTATGATTTAGGGAAGTGTAGAGCTGCCTGGCTCATAGATGTCTAGCTGGGTTTCTGGATTAAGAGATACAAATAGTTTAGTTCAGGGGTGTGCTGTGATGATTTTTGCTAACAGTATTTTTAGGGTGAGTTTTTAATATACATAATTTCCTCAGGAGCCAGAGAGTGATTGAGTCTTAGTAGCATTTTAAGACTTTCATGACGGAGGAAGTGCTTGGCATTATCCACAGTAATCAGTAGATTCTGATCAGCAAGAAAAGACTCTTATGATGGAGCAAACGTTTGTCGTTTTATCTACTGTAATCTACCAGACTCTCAGAATGCCTGTGTCAGTACAAGGTCCTCACTGAAATGTATCCTTCTCGTCTCTTCTCTGGTATACATTAACTCCTGTGTGCCACGTGAGTACAGGGACATGTGCCAATTGGGGGCTAGGTAATGGGTCCCTATTCAGCTGTCTCTGGCTAAGTAGATGAGTTCTTCATTTTTGATCCCCTTTGGAATGAAGGCAGATTACGCTTGAACAAGGGACAAAGCTATGGCCAGTTGCATGATGCCAGGGGGTCCTCCAGCTAATGCCAGTGGCATGGCCACTAAGGGTCACATTTGAATGGTCCTAGCCTCACCTTTAGGGGAGCTGGTTATGCAAAATACTGGTGCAGTTTTCAGTTGGCACCCAAGTTGGTTCAGAGGTGTAAGGAACATCTGGAAAGGAGTAAGACCATGAGCTCACAAAAACAATGGAGATGGGTGGTGGTTAGTAATGCCACATGTCTAGCTGTCTCTGAATGATACATTGAAAAATGTAATATGATTGTTAAAGATGTTATGACATTTTATTTATTTATTGAAGTTTTGTATAGCGCTGGCTGGACCCGAGGGTATCAGAGCGCTTCACAGCAAATAGGGAAATGCAACAGGAGAGATAAACATAGAAAACAGGAATCAGGAACAACAGGTAGGAGTTAGAGTCTGTAAAACAACAGCTTGGGCGCAAAATGGGACGGAGATCAAGAGCGAAACAATCGGTTCTCGATCAAGAGAAATATCGGAATTCACCAACAGGCGGAGTTCTCGTTAAACAGAGGAGCGTTCCAGGAAGAGGGCTTTGAGTAGCGATTTGAATTGCGTGAAGGAGGCGGTCATTCTGATGGGGGGGGGGTGGCGTTCCAGATCCTGGGAGCATTCCCCGCAAAGGATTTATTTGAGGTATTGCGTTTCTGTGATTTCAGAGGGATGAGTAGTAGTGTGTTGGAGCTTCTGAGGTTCCTGGATTGACCCGCCCTTTTGAGTTTGGAGGCCAGGTATTCTGGTTTGCCTGTATGTAGGGCTTTATGTGTGAGGCAGGCTGTGCGGAAGTTGGCTCGTTGGTCGATTGGGAGCCATTTCAGTTCTTTGAGTGCCGGAGAGATGTGGTCATATTTCTTTGTTCCTGTGACCATTCTTGCTGCTGCGTTGAGGGTGGAGGAGAGAGGGCCCAAGTGCGACTTGGCTGTTCCGGTCAGTACAGCGATGCCATAGTCAATTCTGGAGAGCACAAGTGCCTGCGTGGCCTGTTTCAGATCTTTAGGGGGGAGGAAGGGTTTAATTTTATAGAGAAGTTTCAGGTTCATGAACGCGCTTTTGGCAGTTTTAGAGATGTGTTTAATCAAGACCAGTTTCGGGTCGAGAGTAATTCCTAGGGATTTTGCGGAGTCCGTTGGCGTTATAGAGACATTGAGGGCATTTAAGGCTTTGAGCCATTCCACTATTTGTGGGTTTTCATCCTTGTTCGAGATTAGGAGTACTTCCGTTTTCTCTTCGTTCAGTTTGAGGTGGTTGGCTGAGAGCCAGTGTTGGACCTCCAGGAGTATAGCATTTAATCTGTGGATGTCTGTGATGGAAGTGGTTTCTAAATAGAGTTGAGTGTCATCCGCGTAGAGGTGGAAGGGGATGTTTGATTTCCTGAGAAGTGAGGTGAGGGATTCCATGTAAATGTTGAAGAGTTGTGGGGAGAGTACTGATCCTTGAGGGACTCCTCTGCTGAGGGGGAGAGGGTCTGATTCGAAGCTGTTGATCTTTATTGACATGTTTGATGGATGTGTTTCTATTGCCCTCCATAATGCAGAGTACGGCCTGAGAACTTAATCTCGAACCAAAATTTTGTTGTCTTTGGCTGGTTCTGTTGGTTGTCCTTGCTCTAAGTTACCTCCATGGATGACGGGTACATTCCTATGAGAAGTACATCAAGTGTAAATGTCATTGCATCCCTCTTTGAATGGAGATTGCACTTGAATCTATACTGGTATCACCGACTGCAGATTTCTCTATTTTGTGCATGTGCAAATTCTCTTGAAAAATTTGCACATGAACACCAGTGTAGATTGAGAAAAACTATTTGTGAAGTGGGTCTTATTTGCTTATTTTATTGTTCAGTGATTTGAGCCAGTCCTACATGGAACAAGCTGGCTAGGCCAGAGTAAAATATGCTTTTTTCATAGAAACCTCAAAAGACTAACAATATTAAACACATCTGACCCAGGGTTTACTGAAAAAACACGAGTTTGTTTTCACAATAAATTCAGCAGAAAGGTTCTTTTTTTTCAAAACAATAGATTATTGTGATTCACTTTTTTGGGATATTTGCAGCCAACATAGAACTGAAATCCCCAGATCCTACTTGGTGCCAGATGCTAAGTTTATTGTACCAGTTCGTGGTGAAATCGGCAAAATGCGACCAATTCCATCCTACTGAAATGTCATGCTTTTAAGAGATTCTTGCAGGTTAAGATATACCGAATTCTCAGTTGGACCAAAGCCCGATGAACACATTTTAAAAGATTTGTCATTAGTGGCTGGTGCAATGCCCTTTACATCCAGGGTGATTGTGATAAGTCCTTTTGAGATACTCTAACTTTGTGCTCCAGGGCCCCCTACTCATGATGCAAAAATGGGTTCTAAAACCCTTTCCTTACGTTTTTAAAAATGGCCAATAAAAATACCAATAACTACTTATATTACAGCCGTTTGCTTTTTTTGCTTTTTATTACTGCTTTTATTATTGTTATACTTCTTGCTGATCGTAACTAAAGCATATTTTTGTAATTATTAATGATAACAAATATATTAAAAATTAATATCACTTAATACTATTATAGCAAGACTAACAATGCAATTTTTATGTTCAAAATAAATGCAATTCACCCACACTCCCAGTCTTTATAACAAAATTATATTATTTCTTCAAAAGAGTATCTATCCTTCCCGGTGTGCACTTGTTGACAAATGTTTTGTACAATCAGAGAGCAATATTAAATAAATCCCGCCTGTGAGAGGATGTTACCCAGTAAAAGAGGACGTGCTCCACGGCTAGGGTTTACAGGTGCACAAACATCTCCCATTGTGGCTTCGAAAGTAAATGAACGGCACAGCTCACACAAAGGGCGCCATTTTCCGGATTGACCGGGTCTTTCGGTCTTCTCTGAGCAACACCAACCCTTCCCCCCTGCTAACGCCTGGACAATGGGTGCACTGGGGCTTGCTGATGGATGTTGAATTGGATGAGGGCAGAGCTCACGCAGATTCAGCCACCTTTTGTTCCGAGTACTAATTCATCGGCTCTCCAGGTTCACTAACCCTTCCCCTCTGTCACCCGCCTCTCACCCACCCCGCCCCCAAATAAAAGAATAAAACTAGATAGAAAGCCGGCCTCTGCAAATACTACTCTGCTCTCACGTAAATCACATGGGGTGTCAAGAGCACACACACAGGGAATCCCTGAGCCTCTGTGCACACATCCCCTCTTTGTAATGCAAGGTGGTTCAATGAGGAGTGGCAAGAAAGGGAAAGTCAGCATGACCCCTCAGCAACTGCAGATGTACCCGGAGCTGAGCATTTTGAGATGTAGATTTCAGAGCAGCGTTTATATCTGACCTGTTAACCATGCCGACCTTTTGCATGGGTGGCCTATCCGAATTAGCAAACCAGTGGACCAGCGGTAGAGACTCCTTGGCACAGAGAAGGAATAGATAGAGGACAGGATGAACGAAGAAAGAGGATTTTAGTGCATAGATTAGGAGGAAGAAACACAATTAACAACTGAGAGGAAGAAAATGGGAATTAAGGGAGGTGAGAGAAAAGATTAGACCTGGTAAGGAACCGTTTCAGGGACATTTCAAGGATTGTGGGGGCCCTGGGCCAAACGCATTTTGGGTGACCCTGTTTGGATCAGGTTTGAATTTATGATCCAATCTGAGCTCTTTCATACCTTCTTTGGCCAGGTCAGTGACAATGCACAGGCTCACTCAACCAATTTCTAAGGACCTGATTCACAAGGGTAAACTTACCCTTTTGTGTAAGTTTATGATTTTTTTCAGTTCACAAAGGAATTTTACAAGTAATATCTTTAAGAATGCGGATTCTCCGAATTCATGGCGGGGACTCCGCAAATAAAAGATAAACAGGCGTCAAGATACTACTCGTAAAATTGCGTTACGAATTGCAAAAAACAATAAGCTTACACAAAAGTGCAAGTTTACCTTTGTGAATCAGGCCCTCAGTGTCTTCACAGATAATGACCTGTGTTTTAAATATTGTAACACAGAAGCAGCTCACTAATATTACTGCAAATATTCTCTGTGACACACTCCCATTTCTCATAAAGAGAAACTTTTTTATGGATGTTGCATGAAACATAAATACATTTCTCTGAAAAATGGCTGTAATAGACTCTCACACATCACCCACATTAAACATATATTAGAAGAAAACGGTATTTAAAACAATCTGTGTAAGAATTATTCAAGATCATCAGGGTTAGGCTCTCTGCAGACCAGAGCTGGCTTTATTACCCCCCGACCCCCTGAAAGGCTAGGGCCCTGGGCCAGAGCCCACTTGGCCCATGCCTTAAAATGTCTCCTAACCATTTGACGGAGAAGATCAGAGAACAGTAGAAATGCATCCTGCTTGAGAAAGGCTGGGATTAGTATTGTTGTTATACATTGATACCAACAAACATGTGACCGAATCCCGGCCTTCCCGTTTACCCAAATTTTGTGATCTTGAACAAAACGCCGTTTCTCAGTTCCCTTACCCACCAATGCTGAGGATAGTTGTGTACAAAATAAAATCACTTGCACTATTTTGTGTGATGCTTGTTGATAGACACTTTTAACACTGGTGACAAATTAAGACTTTGAAGGTAAACAGAATAAAGACATATGTAGGGAGAAACAACGAGGGAGAACATGAATGAAAACTGACGTGGTTTTACATTTATTATTGATTTAACTTTAGTTTTGATAAGGTGGTTGTACTGCCTTTATTCTCCACATTCCAATCATTCCTTTACTTTACAATAAAACAGCTGAAAAGTTGAGTAAAGAGGTGTAACTCCTACTCCTGTATTTCCTACCTTGAGCTCCACCCTCACCATTACTAAGGTGTTTTCACAGAATATCAGAAACAAAAATATTGAGAAACAAAATATTGTGTCAAGAATATAGAGGACAAAAATATTGTGAAGATAAGTTTCGATAGTTAAAGTAGAGGTAAGCAAAGTTTTGCTAAATAAAACTTCACATACAGGCCCATGTGCAAGACAGCGTTTGAGCGCAGAGAAATTATAAACATGCACTTTATGATGTCCTTATATATCAATTTTGCACATTTCTGTTCTTGAATCATTCGGCCCGATTGTGCTCGACCAGGCAATCTTCGGTGTGCAAAACAGGGAATTTGCTAATAGAAATCGCAAATTTTAGTTCACAAATCAATGTTTTTGACTGTTTCTCATTCCAAATTCCATTTACAGCTGGAGAAAATCTGCAATGTTGGTAGATTTAATGTAGTATTAAGTCTAGGGTTAATGATTCTGGGTGGGTGAATTGTGTCCCAAAGGAGACGTATTTGGTGGGTCCTGAGGAGGCAGGGACCCACTCAGAAAGGCATTGTGGTTATTCAAATACCTATATGTGACCCATAGTGTTCATTATTGGATGTCTGTTTTTCTATAGGTGCCATGGTGTCTGTTGGGTGTAGTTGGATTAGACTGCCTGTTTGCAGTGCCACTGGAGTTATGGAGGAACAGTGGTTCCTGTGGACAGTCAAATATAATAAACAATGATAAACAGCACAATGGCAATAATCAAGGGCAAGGAAACGTCAGAGAGAGAAAAGAACATGTATCACGAAATACTTATAAATTCAGGTTGTTTATGTAAATGCATATTCCCATTATTCAAAGTCAAGTGCATGGTGTACCAAGTGAACGTAGAACCTACATATCAAAGTTGTGACATTTTGTGACATAAGGTTTCAGGAGTACAAAAACAACCATAACAGAAATGTGCTATAATTGATCACAGCCTTCTATTACAATTGTAGGGGCTGGCAAATGGTTCGCTTTGGTTTTTCGATGATGTTTCAACCCCACCTTCAATAAGGGGTCTCTTCAGGACCTATCTATGGAGGGACATCTGAAAAAATGGTAACCGAGGAATCAATACAGGGATCATGGAGAAAATCATGCAAAAAGGTCAAAAAACGCTCATTTAGGACAGGTGTCCCTACCTGAGATTTATTTATTTTATTTATTAATTTATGCATTTTATAAAGCGCACAAATACCCGTAGGTGTCTTGGCGCTGAGGACTGACGGCAATCAGGGTATATAGGCAAGTTATTGATTAAAAAGCCATGTCTTTAACTGCTTCCTAAAGGTAAGCAGGGTAGGACTGGCTTTGATTTGGGGGGAAGGATATTCCAAAGTTTGGTAGTGGCGCACAGAAAAGATCTGTCACCCCAGGAAACTTTTTTTGTACGGGAAACAATAAGAAGATTAGCAGAGGAAGAGCGTAGTTGTCTGGGCTGAGTGTAGGGGCGGAGGGATTGCCTAAGAAAGTCGTGACCGATGGAATGAATGGCCTTATAAGCAATGCAAAGCACTTTAAACTTGGATCTACTTCTGACAGGTAGCTAGTGAAGTTGGCGGACAAATTTGGAGATGGTTCGGATTTGGGAGTGCCTGTCAGCAGCCTGGCTGCTGCATTTTGTATTAGTTGTAGTTTGTTGAGATCTCTTTCTTGCGCATTGATAGATAGACAATTGCAATAATCTACTTTGGACATGACCAAAGTACTGATCAATGTTTTGGCGGCTGCAAAAGGGAGGTATGGGAGAAGTTTCTTTATGATCTTGATGATATAAAAAGCTGATGAAACTATTGAGTTGGCATAGTGCATGAATGATAACTTAGTGTCAACAATTACTCCAAGGTTTCTGACTTTTTTGACTGGTGATGGGGGTGGTCCTAATTCTGCTGGCCACCAGAGGGAGGACCAAGAAGGTGTAAGATCACCGAAGATCATTACCCCCTCATGGGTCCTCCCCGTCCCAGTCCTAACAACATGAGGCAGTCCTGCCTCCACCCAGCCAATCACAACGCCAGTATTTCCTTAGTACATAAGCCCCGCCATGCCTGTTTTTATTCTGCTCCGACGGCTGTCGGAACGCTGGTGCTCCCGGTTCCGGTCCCTGGATCCTGTTTCCTTTGGTGGCGGTTCCGTGAGTTTTTCTTGTGTATTTCCTGATTATGTTGTGTTTCTTGTAAATGCTCGGCTCGGCCGCTCCGGTTTCCGGTTGGCCGGGCTCCTGTTCTGGGGTCAGGTATGCTCCCCGCTCATGTGCTGGGCTGGGGCGGGGAGTTTTGGTGGTGTCCTGGCCTCGGGTCGTTCCGGCGCTGCTGCACTATCGCAGCGTCTGGCCCCCGCGGCCATTCTCTTTTGACCTGTGGCTGTGGGTGGAGACGTCAGGGCTGCCCTCTTTTATTTTCATTCTTCAAACTCACCCTTGCGTGATTGGTTGATTGGGGGCAGTATTTATTGGAGGTTGCTGGGCACTTCCTTTTGTTGTGGTGATTTCCTGTTTGGTTGCTTCTGGGTTTTTTCACCATGAGTGAGGGGGCTTCTTCTCCTGTGCCGGCTAAGGCTGTTTCCAAGCAGCATAATGTTCAGGATCTACAGGAGGACGACGTCTTGCAGATTTCTAGAGCTGATTTGCGTGACTTGATTGATTCTGCGGTCCTGTCTGCGCTGCTTGAGCCTGCGGCTAAGCGGGCTAAAGATGAACTGGACAATTCCCCTAAGGGAAAGTACATCCAGGGCACGGTTTTTTCGGACATGCTGGTGCATATTCGAGAGGTGCTTGGGTTTGACCCTAAAACCCTGTCTGAAGATGGGTTTTACGCACAGTATAGTTCCTCTGTGGTGGATGACCTCCCCTTCCATGATGTCCTGAAGAATATCCTCACAAAAGAGTGGCTGGAGGTGGATAAGCAGGGTATTCCGCGATTTCTGGGGAAGCGATATCGCCTGGCGGACTTTGATTCCCAGTTTCCTGCGATTCCTTAGGTTAATTCTCTTTTGTCTTCTATGGCTTCCTCCTCTTCCTCTTTATCTTCGGAGGAGGCTTCCCTGTCTGATCCGGTGGAGCGTAAGGTGGAATCTGCACTCAAGCGTTCTTACGCCGCTTCTCACTTTGGGGTGCGTGCTAGCACTTATGCGTCCTATGCGTCACAGGTCCTGCTCAAGGATTTAGAGAGGCTGTTTGACTGTCTTCAGGATCATGGGGACCCTACTCCTGTGTTGGCTCAAATGAAGGTTTTGGCGCAATTCCTGTCAGATGTCACTTTTGATTCCTTGTGGGCTTTCTCCTCGGCTGCTGGGGTGTCGGTGGCTGGGAGGAGGTCTCTGTGGACAAAGCCATGGTGTCTTGATGCTGCTCAGAAGTCTTTGGTCCATAAACTGCCTTTTGAGGGTCCTCGTCTCTTTGGGGATGCCTTGAATTCGATGGTGCAGCGCTCTGCGGAGGAGAAGAAGTTGTTGAAGCCTTTTCAGCCTGCTCCTAAGAAAAGGTATTTTTTTCCAGAAGCAGGGGTTTCAGGGGGTTTTGTCCTCTCAGCCCTTTCGTGGTCTGGCCCGTGGTCGGGGGGCCGCGTTCCATTATAAATCCCGGCCTCAGCAGCAACAGCAGCAGCAGCTTCCACAGCCTCCCTCTGGTGCTGGACAAAAGTCACTATGCCGCCGTGGGGACTCGTCTCCATTTGTTTCTGGACCGTTGGTCAGCTCTGATCTCCGATCAATGGGTCTTGGATATCATCAGGTGGGGTTACCGGATTCCCTTCCGAGGCCCTCCCCCTCTGGATTGTCTTCTGGTTACCCCGTTGTCAAGAGACCCCGTGCGGCAGTCTGCCATGTTGTCCGGCGTCACCATGTTGTTCCAGAAAGGGGCGGTGGTGCCGGTTCCAGTGGAGGAAGTGGGCCTGGGGTTCTATTCCCGTCTGTTTCTGGTTCCAAAGCCCGATGGTTCCTTCCGCCCCATTTTGAATCTCCGTTCCCTGAACAAGTTGGTGCGGTTGGATC
The DNA here is from genome assembly GCF_964261635.1 of Lissotriton helveticus. NCBI lineage: Eukaryota > Metazoa > Chordata > Amphibia > Caudata > Salamandridae > Lissotriton > Lissotriton helveticus. The sequence continues at coordinate 865,808,135 of NC_136057.1, read as the reverse complement.
ATTTTCGAATGGTCACGTTGCAGTCCGTCATTCCCCTCATCCAGGAGGGAGATTTTTTGGCTTCCCTGGACTTGGAGGACGCCTATTTTCACATTCCGGTCCATCCTGCCAGTCAGCGGTTCCTGAGGTTTGTGGTCCAGGGGATGCATTACCAGTTTCGGGTTCTGCCGTTCGGCCTCTCCACTGCTCCCAGGACTTTTACCAAGGTATTGGCTCCTGCTGTGGGGGTTTTGCAACATCAGGGTTTCTCCGTGTTTCCCTATATTGATGATTGTTTGGTCTCTGCTTCCTCTTTCCCTCAGGCTCTTCTGGTGGTGGAGGCTACGTTGTCCCTGTTCCGGGAGCTGGGGTTCAAGGTGAATTTGGCCAAGTCTCATCTGGATCCTGTTCAGAGACTTCCGTTCATCGGGGGTCTGTTCGACACCTCTCTGGGGGCGGTGTTTCTCCCTCCTGTTTGGATCCTTTCCTTACAGACTCTGCTGCGGGATCTGTTGAGTCGTCCCTCTGCCCCTGCTCGTGTTTGGTTGCGGGTCCAGGGGTTGATGGCTGCGACCACTGCTCTGGTTCCTTGGGCTCGCCTCCATCTCAATCCCTTGGTGACTCATCTGTTGGCTCGGCGGGACCCCTCCCAGGCGGATTACGAGACTCTGATTCCTCTCTCTCCTGCTCTGGTTCAGGACTTGGACTGGTGGCTTTGCACTCCCAACCTGGAGAAGGGGGTGCGGTTTTGTCTTCCTCCTCCCCTTTTGTTGACGACGGATGCCAGTCTCTGGGGTTGGGGGGCCACTTTGGGGTCCTTGGAAGCCAAGGGTCGGTGGTCTCAGGGGGACAGCACCCGTTCCTCGAACTGGCGGGAGTTGGCGGCTGTCTGGGAGGCGGTGCAGTTCTTTCAGGTTCCTCTCCTGGGGGCGAATCTGTTGGTTCGTACCGACAACCAGGTGGCTCGTTGTTACTTGAACCGTCAGGGGGGGACCAGGTGCGCGTCTCTGAACATGTTGGCCTCCATGACTTGTGCTTGGGCGGAATCTCATCTGTTGGCCTTGACGGCGGTGTATATTCCGGGACGGTTGAATTTTCATGCGGACGCTTTGAGCCGCGACCTTCCATCTTCTGTTCTGTACCATCTCTCTCTTCCTCTGTTCCTGTCCCTTTGCCTTCGGTTCGGGACTCCTTGGATCAATCTTTTTGCGTCCCCTCACAACTCTCTCCTTCCCCGGTTTTGTTCGGAGGTGCTGTGTCCTCAGGCTTGGGCGGTGGATGCTCTTTCCATTCCCTGGCCTTCGGTCCCTCTGTATGCATTCCCTCCCATTCCCCTCCTCCTGAGGGTGCTGCAGGAGATTCGGAGGGAGAAGGTTTCGGTCCTGTTGATTGCTCCTTTCTGGCCTCGCCGCATTTTGTTTCCTCTCCTGCTGAAGCTGGCGAAGGGTCGGTTTGTCCGGCTTCCTTTGTGTCCATCTCCTCTTCAGTTTCCTCTCCTGTCTCTGCCTTGTCTTCGTCGTTTGCAGCTGACGGCTTGGCTCTTGAGCGGTTGACTTTGGAGTCTTTGGGTTGTTCATCGGTGGTGGCTCGTGACATCCAGTTGTCTCGCCGCCCTTCGACCCTTAAGTGCTATGGCCGCCATTGGGGTTCTTTTGTTTCTTGGTGTTCTTCTCATGGGGTGGATCCTGTACTGGGGGTTCCTACTTCTGTGTTGGAGTTTCTCCGGGATGGTTTTTTGAAAGGCCTTTCCCCTTCGACGTTGTCTGCTCAGTGGGCGGCGGTTCGTGCTTGTCGGGGTCCTGGGGCCTCCTTGGAGGGTGTTGCTCCTTTGGTTAGTCGGCTTCTTCGGAGCTTTCGGCTTCGTCGGCCGGTTTCTCCTGTTCTCATTCCTTCTTGGGATTTGCCTACTGTTTTGCGTGGTCTGCAGTTGCCCCCTTTTGAGCCTTTGATGGAGGCGGATTTGTTGTGGCTGCCCGCTAAGGTGGCTTTCCTGTTGGCCATTACCTCCGCTCGCAGGTTGGGTGAGTTGGGTGCCTTGCTCGTTTCGTTTCCCTATTTGCAGTTCCTCCCGGATCGGGTCGTTTTGCGGCTTGATCCGGCTTTTCTGCCTAAGGTTTCTTCGAGTTTTCATTTGCAGCAGGAGGTGATTCTTCCTGATTTGCCTGCTGAGGGGGATTCCCTTGTTCCCCCTTCTTTGGATGTTCGCAGGGCTTTCCAGATTTACGTCCAACGTTCTCTGGGGTTCCGGAGTTCTCCTGCCCTGTTTGTCTCCTGTGGGGGTGTGGCTAAAGGGAGGAAGTTTTCCACTTCCACGATCAGTCGGTGGGTCCGTTTGGCAGTCTGTCAATCTTACAAATCTTTGGATTTGCCTCCTCCGTCTCATGTACAGGGTCGGTCGACGCGTTCTGTGTCTGCTTCCTGGGCTGAGGCGGCGGGGGTCTCTATCCAGGAGATTTGTAGGGCGGCCACCTGGCAGTCTCATCACACATTTGTGCGACATTATCGGCTTGATGTTTTACATGCCTCTGCTGACAGTTTTTCTGTTGGCGTATTGAACGCTGTTGTTCATTGATCTTTTATTGATTAAAGTTTTGTACTCTGCATGGATGCCTGGTGTCCTGCGTGTTTTCTTTATTGGTTCTCTGCTTGTGAGTTCCTCACGTTGTTAGGACTGGGACGGGGAGGACCCATGAGGGGGTAATGTCTTATTACTTACCGGTAATCCTCATTACCCCGATTAGGGTCCTCCCCGTCCCAGTCCTCTTCTCTCTCACCCTCCCGCTGTGTTTGTGTCGGAGTCTTGTTGATAACAGGCATGGCGGGAGGTGGGCGGGGCTTATGTACTAAGGAAATACTGGCGTTGTGATTGGCTGGGTGGAGGCAGGACTGCCTCACGTTGTTAGGACTGGGACGGGGAGGGCCCTAATCGGGGTAATGAGGATTACCGGTAAGTAATAAGACATTACTTCCTTCTTGCTAGAGTTCAGTCTGAGTGAGTTGTTTGCCATCCAGGCACTTATGGCCAACATTCCTTTCTGAAAGTTGGCTGCAACCCTAGTCCTGTCATTGTGTATTGCCAACACTAATTGGGTATCGTCCGCATAGGAGGTTAGGCCCAGATTGTAAGATTTAATGACCCTCGCCAAGTCCGACACATAGATATTAAACAGTGTCGGGCTTAACGCGGATCCCTGAGGGACACCGCATGGGAAGGAAAAAGGAGGGGAGGTGAAGCTACCCAGTGTGACTGTGAGTGGTTAGACAGAAATTATGCAAGAAGGGCTCTGGCCATGTGACTGACACCCAAAGCAGTGACACAGTCGATCAAGATGGTGGGATCGACCGTGTCAAATGCTGCCGAACGGTCAAGCAAGACGAGAACCGTTGCTCCTCCTGCATCCAGGATTTTTAAAATTTCATCAGAAGCTTTAATGAGGGCGGTTTCCGTGCCGTGTCCCTTTCTAAACCCAAATTGGGTGTCGTCCAATAAATGGTGCTGCTCTATGAAATATGCCAAATGGGTGTTCATGCCTTTCGCTGCAATTTTTGCTGGTAATGGCAGAGATGCAATAGGTCTGTAACTAGCGGTGTACGTTGGATCAAGATTTTTCTTTTTGATGAGGGGCTTAATGACCGTCTTTTTCCAGCTGGAAGGGTATATACCAGTTTTAAACATAGAGTTAATTATATTGGCCAGGTTGGATCCTATGATAGCAGGGTTACGTTTAAGAGTACCCAGAGGGCATGGATCTTCTGGGGATCCTGAATTTATGGCGGAAAGAAGATGAATAATGAAATCTGGGGTAACTTGATTGAATTCTTTGAAAATTGGGGGGTGAACTGTGTTAGTGAGAGTAGAATCTAAAGGGAAAAAGGAGCCTGTGGGGAGATTAAGAATCACTGTCAGAGTGTCAAGTGTACACCATAAGGAAGTGAGTTAAAAGGAGGGTACTCACATGGGGCCCAGCCGGGCACTGTTTGGAAGGGAATGAAAAATAAAGATAATTTACATTTGAGCCATATTAGGATGCTCAATCTGTGAGGTGTTCTTAGAACCCAGATAATTCCCCCACTTCCTTAGTCTGGTCTACATTTTTCCCCAGGTGCCCGACACAGTATACAATGTTTTGCTGGCTAGTCGGATCTTGGTGAGACTGTGAGTCATGCAGAGTTTTGTCTTGTATACATTTCTTGTTAGTCTCATGACACTATGCTACAGGAGCGCCACGATCTGTCAATTGTGGATTCAGTTTCTTCTATCAGATTTACCTTGCCGGTTTCATTTTAGAACTTCAGTTCCAAAACAAGGGAAAACATTTCTTGCTCTATAACTTGGAATATCACACTGTATAGCTCTTCAGTCTACAGCTGAGTCTTTTGGAAACTTCTGCAGTATTTCTTTTTCTCTCACTTGCTGTCCAGGTGCAACAGGTGGAAAAAAATAACCTCGAACCAACCATGTTCCGAATGCACTATAATACATCATTGTTAGGTTGGGCGGGTGCCCCCATGTCCTGGCAAAGTCTGAAATAGGAGCTCTGTTGGGGGCTATGTTTAGGGTTTGAAGTGGCGTCCTAGCGGGGGTGGTCATTATCACGTAGCACAAAATTAAGTGCAGCAGAAGAGATGATGAGGGATTTGAGACCTACAGCCAATGTCCAGAGATAAAAAAATTCCCCCTTAATGTTAAAGGTTTAAACTCTTGCCCATAAAAAGCACAGTTACAATTGGAACTTCAGCATTTAAAACCTGTCATTGCCTCTCAGCAAGAAACCATTATTCTATATAAAGATTGTGACCTCTCAGAACACTTGCTTAAAAGGAGTTGCTATTCTATTATTATTATTCTATTATTAGGAGTGTGTCCCTGTCTGCATGCACCCCGTTTTCTACACAGTATGTACTGCACAGTCCATGCCGTGCAGAAATGGGCTCTGGCGTTCCCGTTGCGGTACCTTCTTAATAGGCACTGCTGCGGGAACGCCAAAAGACCACCCTGCAGACCACGAGAAAACTCGTAATCTGGAAGGCGGCCGGTGGTGAGGTTTGGTGGTGTGGGAGTAGGGCGGTGGCGTGCCACTCAGTTACCCCACCACCAAACTCATAATTAGGCCCTACATTCTGTTCCCTAACTGGCTGATATTCTGGAGCACCTTAAAATCGTCTCTACAACGCTTCACCTTATAATTTGGGTCCTAGTGGTTAAACCAAGATGACATTAAAGACGCTTAATGAGCAGGAGACTGTTAGACCTGGAAAGACAGTATAGAACACTATTTGAACTAGGCGGCCTGCACAGAACAAGGTCTGCTTTGTCATGGCAGTGGTTAGATAATTACTTCTATATTATGGATGTGAACTGCTCAACAAAGATGTTAATTGTAGTTGTTGTTTAGTATGTCCTAGACTTTCAATGTGGTGGAAGTGGGTGTGCTAATGTAAGTGTTAGTAGGTATGTCGAGCTTTGGCTTCCATAAAAGATTCCAGAGGGTAGGCACCACTAGTGCCCCACCTATATCTGCCCGTACCTTACTCAACTTTTGAGCTCCACTCAAGAACTGCTCTTAGCTGGGAAGCCATGTAATATATACATAATTCTGGTTAGGCTACCTCCCTTTTCTCTGGGCTAGCACACAATTTTATATGAAACCATCAAGGGACCACCTCTTCACATGTATTTCAAAGCATATGTTTAAGGTTGACAAAAACTTTTTCAGGTGTCATTATTGGTAGAGCTTGAAAGAGATGGAGGGCTCTCTGTAAAATATTAGTTTTGATGTTGTTTACCCTGCTGAGCAACAAGATTGGAAGAGTCATCCAGGTCTTCTTTCCATGTGAAGACTAATAAAAATTATGTTAAACCTGTAGGTATTTAATATTGTTTGTGATCCAGGGGAGGTTGTGAATTTTGTTATCTTCTTTATTTCAACTTGTGGGACTGTAAGATGTAATATTTCAGATTTCCATGCACTTATTTTGAAGTATGATACTTTTTCTTACTCCTTAATCAAAGTCTGGATCCTCAGGACAGAGGTTCTGGTGATGTCAGTGCCAAAAACACATCATGTGTGACAAGATTGATTTTATGTGTGTCCAGGAGGAATTGTAACTTCCTTATCTCATTATCCCCTCAGACTCATCTCGTGAATGGCTTAATGCTAAGACCAAATATGAGAGAGAATGTCAACCCCCTGAATGCTCTTCTGGAGGATGTTTATGATATAATGTCAAGAACAAAAATATTATGATACACAAACATAATAAAAAAATATTGAGAACCAAAATATTGTGTTCACATACTTCATATTTATTTTAGAAAGATATGGAGAGAAAAATATTGTAGACCAAAATATCAATAAAAACCGGCCAATATATACATTTTACCATCTATAGCATTATATTCACTTCATCAATTAAAGTTTAAAATATGGATATAATTAGAAATAATACATTATTATACTTAAAAATAGATCATACATTTTTAAAACCTTTTTTTGACCTACTCAAAATGCAGCATCATGCACAGACTGGATATAAGATATGTAGTTACATGATATATTTTTATAGCAATGTAAATCCGGATAGAAGGTTGTGTTGGGGTGGTCCCGAGATCACAGGATAGAAATGGGGTTTGCTCTCATTGGGATGTCATTTTATTGCTTATAGCCTGTTATCAATCCGCAAAAATAGTGGGAGAAAAGTGAAGGAAACTAAAGCATGCCCCTCCCCCGAAGACTCACAACAGTAGGGGTTTCTAGTAGGGCAGACTAAAGTGTTCAGATCAATATCCAAAGTCTTGGTGTCAGACGTGGAATGATATTGTGAAATGACTGGGTAGGGGACACAGGTTGCCAGGGGGGATTAGATATGTGGTGGGGTAGTCGCAGGTTCACACATAAAATGTATTGGGCTTTGGGAGAGTTACATTTAGTACTCCTACTCCAACGTAAGCAGGAGCAAGGAAAGTGCTGGACTCTAATCTAAGAAACAATAGGGAAAGAGTAGGACTTTGGAGCAGTACCATTTACTATTCCCACCCCTAAATAGAACATTGAAATATAGACCACAAAATAAAGATGTAACACATACTGAAAATAATACATTTACTCAATAAATATAAAACATCAATGATTAATACAAAAAGAAAAACTTTACATGACAAATTAAAAAATATAGTTAAAAAAAAATTGAAATATTTTGAATTAAAATGTTTCTCTCCCTATATCCCCAAAACCAAATGCTAACAATTAAAATTAATAAAAATATAGCTAATAAAAAACAATCATTCTTATAATTAAATTACATATTAAATAAACCAAATAATAACACAATTACTAAACATAAAATTACCTAACACATTTTATTAATTAAATATAATGACTAGCATATTAACGATCAATTAAAATTAATAAATAAAGTAATAATTAATGTATTCATTTACCTAATTATCAATGTTAAAAAAATCTGTTACACAAAACCATCATTATACACTTAAAACATTATTTTACATTAATAAAAACTTCCCACTGTTTGCTTAAAACCTAACAACTGACTAGTAGATTAACAATTTGTGATTGCCTTTTTAAAAAATTACATAGAGATAAAAAAATGTACTAAGAATGCTATAAAAAATAACTTATAACACTACAATAACTAAGATTTACCAAACAAATTAAAAAAACTGTATTTTATACTATATTAGATAAAATGATATTATGCACAACTATATTTAAAAAAAAATCCTACAAAAAATATTTTTACATTCAAATATTAAGTCCCACAATATTGTTAATATAACTGTATTGTTGCCATGGTACTTTTGACCCACAATATTTTTGCATAAATAATTTGGTCAGACACCTTCCGAGGTGAGTGCCCTGTAGTATGCAATAGTCCTCAATATAACATTCGGTCCAAACTCCCCTCTTAAATACATTGGTTAGAAAATGCCAATCCATGTGGTCAAAGTCTTTTTATTCATCAAGAATAATCATAAATGCCAGGTCTGTGTTCTTTTTTGTGCCTTTTTGTCCAGGTGGATCACCCCCCTTATGTTATGGGTTTGTCAAAGTTTAATGAAACCTGATTGGTACAGTTGAACCAGATGAGGGAGGATATCCTCCAGTCTAGCAGCTAAGATCTTTGTGTAGATTTTAGTGTCCACAGTTAGCTTAGCAGAGCATGGAACATAGTTTAGGGTCTTTAACCTGTATGTATCAAGGAGATGGTGTTTCAGCCATCACGTGTGTTCCTCTATCTTTGTGCAAAAGTAATGTATATTCTGGTTAGGTTTGGAACTAAAAGTCCCAAGAATGTTTGTAAAACCCTCCAGTGTACCCATCTAGCCCTAGAGTTTTGTTTTTCATTTGTTAATGGATGCCTTGACCTATACTCACTGTTTAAGAGTTAACCTGGGAATTTGATAATTATCTAAGCCTAAGCCACCAATGATAAAAGGTTTGGGGTGTATGAATGAGAATAGAAGTCATAAAATGCTTTCATTTTATCCTCTTTCCTTTGTCACCTTTTCACCAGAGTTTACTAACATTTCTTTAATAAAGACACTCCTCTTTAATACAAAGTTGCCTTGCCAAATTAGATCTCACTTTGCTACCTTGCATATTGAATATGTTTGAAGCATAATAATGTAAATTCAGCTTTGTTTGTGTCGATAACGCTTATCTGTTCTCTGGTTGACGTGACTGTTCTGAAACTGCAGTGTGAAGGTGGGTTTCTATAGTCCCTTTCTGCTTTTTGTGAGTCTTCCTTCAATTGGTTACTCTGAAGTCATCTGACTTTTCAAATTTTAGACATTATTCCAACACAGATGCTCCACAATACCACTGCTTGCAATACAGCTGCATGTCATTATTTTGACAATTGTCAGTAATGTGTTTCCATAGCTTGCTTCCAAGGAAGGATTCAATGTCTTTCACCCTTCTCCTTTGGGTTTGCAATTCCAATTCACCTCAGTTCTTACAGTGGCATGGTCTGAAATTGTCAATGGCTGGAGTTCTGATTGAGTGTTTATAGAGGTAAAAGTGTTGCCTACTGGTATGTAATCAGTTTTCAAGCACGTTCTGTTAACCTGCAAGATGAAAGTATATTCTTACTAGGTCCCTCATTATGTGTTTTAGTTTCGTTGAAAATGCCTCTGAGTGTGGCATCCCTCTGCTCCTTCTATTCTTTTCTGAGCTCCATACAGCATTGAAATCCCCCAGAAGGAAAATGCCTCCTTCACCATATCCTGTTGTGTTGTCTACGAGGTTATTTAGAAGAGTATGGTGGTTGACTTGGAGGACATAGTCTGTGGTTATGGTTAATTTTTCCATTTGATCCAACCTTTAATTATTGGAAATCTATCTGTGTCTGCTCTGGTGCAGATCTGCATAAATGGTATGTTGTATAGCAAAGAAAGGCTACCCCATTGTGTCTATTGTGGTTCAATGAAAAATATTCCTGAGGATAATGCTTACATCGTAACCTTGTCTCTTCTGTTCTCTTTAGATACATTTCCCCAATGGCCATTATAACGAATTTTTCCCCAAAATATATCTCCTTTTTTTAACCCTCTTGTTAGGGTAATTTACTCCCCAAATATTCAGTGGCATTACTTTAACCATCCATTGTAGGTTTCCCACTTATTTGGGCCGTCTATAGCTTGTTCATGTATTGATCATCTACTTTGGTGCAGAAGCAAAAGTATAGTCAGAGAGGTGGTGTCTCATAAGGCATTTGACTTGATCAGTGATGATGGGAGGGGGTACTCCCTCACACGAACACCTCCGATTCCAACTTCAGGTCTGATGGACAACTCCCTCTGGTCCCCAGCATCAGAGTCAGCTTAGGACCTTATTATGACCTCGGTGGTGTGGGAGCAGGCACCCACGCCACTGCCCCCCTCCCACACCACCAAAGCCATTATAAAACTGCACACCAGATTCTGACTGCACTGGCCCACAGCAGTTCCTGTTTAAAGGCTCATAGGAGAGCCGTAACTGGCACCACAATGGGTAGGCAGGTTCCTGCAGGGCATGGACTGGCAAGTAAATGCCCTGCAGGAACTGGTGGTGTATGCAGACAGGGAGGCACATCACGTTCCACTCTGAATTTATTCCCTGGTGCGGATTCAACAGGGGGCCCTGCAGGCTCCCCTTTGTTTCCTCTCCACCACACTTTTTATGGCGGGCTCACCGAGGAGGAGAGGAAACTTGTAATATGCTTGGCAGCCAAGTATATTGCATCCTCAAGACCACCGTGACAGTGCCAGGGATCTCTGATCCCAGGCGGATGTAGTGACGCCTGTGCAGTCTGACTGCCCAAGTCGGAATTGGGAAGTGTGACTGCCGGTGCCCGCACATCCACCATGGCTATGGTGGTCCGATGGACCGCCGCAGTCTTAATAAAGCCCTCAGTCTTGAGTTTCTAGTTGCCCATCTTTTTTTTGTGGCTTGATTCCTTGTCCCACAGTTGTATTGCATTCTGGGAGTTGTTCACACACCCCTATCATACTGGTTCTGTCCTTTATTTCCAGTTCTGTATCATCAGTGGGTTGGTCCTCTAGTTATACTCCTAGTAACTTTGTGGTAACAGATCTATTTGATCTTTGTTTTGAAATTTGAATGAAATACCAAAGGGAACAGCTTGCAGTAGCAGATCTTGTCTTGTATTTAGTCTGCAATGGGGCTTGAAGTAGGATGAGAGTTATTTGAGCAAAATCATGCAGCTTATTTGGTCTCTGTCTCGCATCATCTTGAATACTTTCTCTTTGGTTTGGTAGTTATGAAACTTCACCACAAGGTCAATCAGCCCCCAGCCTCTCCTATGCACCCTTGACCTACCCCGTTACTCTGTGCAACTGATCATCAACTCAGAGAAGTGCTTTTTTGCTGAAGAGCTCTAGATCTGTCCATCCTGCACATTCTTAGGTTCCCAGCACACTAATATTCTTTCTTTAGTTTTGTTTTTCAAGGTTTCCATTTTAGGAGCTACCATGTTTGTTTGCATTTGTAACGTGGTTAGATGCTCTGAGGGTACACTGTTCCTTTACTCCAGTTGCTGGGTTTTGGCTGCTGCTTTCATTATCCTAGTGTCTGCTTAGTCTACATCATTTCTCAATGTCACAATTATTTTCTCTCTAAGGTGTGAGCATTGTTCTGCAAGTCTCTTTGCCAGATAAGTTCTAATCTCTTCTCACAACTCATTTTTGAAAGCTTGCAGAGTAGTTATCAGGTCCACTTTAGTCAATGACATTGTTTCTGGTGTGCTTGGGCTCACTTGAATTTTATTTTCTGACAATTTAGAGGCCTTTTCTTGTTGGCTAGAGGCCTCGTAGAAACCCAAGGATTTTTCTGTGTTTGTTTCTTTGGAGTCATGGGCTATGGTATGTATTGGATATTGTCTAGCTGGTGGCATCTTTCCAGCATGATAGAAACAGTTCTACATTCCCCTAGGTAATGTTGTTGTCTTGGTGAAGCTTGTCCCATCCCTCTCAGTCCAATATAATCGTTACTTGGTAGTTTTTGGGGTGGGTTTCTGCTCCTAGAATACCTATATAGTTGTTTCTCTGCTTATTTAATCATCTCAGAGTTGCTCTCATCCTTACTCTGGCAGATGGAGTTCCTTTCTTTCTTATTAGGACTTTATCTACACCCTCCAGAGCTCAGCACTCTAGTTGCTTACTTCGTTCGCTGGTACACTGCCTCAGGTGGGGGAGAACTCTGAATGATGATTTGCTTCTTTTCAGTTATCCAAAGAGCTATCATGAGCGCACCTCAGACTGGACATGCACCATCTTGTGTTGGGAGATAGGAGCAACTGCTCATGGTTTCATCTGTCATTTCTTTTCTTTGGCGAGTGCATCTTCGTGACTGGAATTCTCAAGTGCTCTTCTTCCTTCTCAAACAGTGCTGTTGTTGCCTCTGCTCCATTGAATTTTGGCTTTTACTGGAGCCTCAACTCAATACGACTATTTTGCTCTGCATCATAGCCACACCACCCCACAATCCTTTTTTATGCGGATATATGCTGTCATTCAAACTTTTTTGGGGTCCCACTAAAAAAACACAAGACATGGCATTTGTTTTCTCCTATTGCTCTTGGCCCAGGGAGGATGGACATTAACTAATGTTCAGGTTTATTACTGGGTGATCATACCTGTGCTTATTCAGGAGATTTCTACACTTTATGGATTTTGATCACTTCTTCCTTCTTCACTTGGCAACCCCAGTCAACACACCAGACATGTAAACTTCAAGATGTAGCAAGAGCTTGTCAATTTAGAATCTTGGAAATACCTGTTTTTACTCCTTTATGGCAAAATCCTACGTTTCCTGATTTTTTGGGGGAAGCCAAAAGTTCACCTTGGTTACATTCTTGACTATTATTTGTGCACCAATTATTATATCTTAGGACATTTAAGTCCTATTCTGATCTCCATATTGAATTGAAAAATACTTGTTTTGAAATTTAAAAATATTTGTTGCTTCAAGTCTGTTTTTTCTTGACAAACTGCACCATTCAAACACATTAATGCCAGTTATCTTTACGAGGCTATATAATTTACAAAGTGCTCCATATTAATTATTCTATCACCTTTCTCTTTTTCTTTTTTCACCTTTTTCCTCCACCTAAATGACTGTATTCCACAGTGGGTTATGAAGTAGTTATATTGGCAATCCAGGACTTATAACAAGCACTCTTTTTAGATTCTTCAGTATGTATGTCTGGTCGTCTATGTTTCAGCCATCTCAAGGTAAAAATGTATGTTACATCAGCAAGATCTGAAGATGAAATCCTCACGTCTTGCCTCACGTTCTGTCCTTTAACCATTTTGACAGTTAGCATTAAGCATTCCTGAAAGCATACATGCATGTCTCTGCACCTTTTTCTAGTCGTATCAGATGTAAAAGGAACATACAAATATACATATACCTCTGTTTTATACATCTAGCATCTTCAGATGCATAACACGTATAAGAATACATGTGTAAGTAGACACATACCTCAATCACAACACCATGCACACCTTAAAACCTCAGAGACTGCACTGCCACAGTTGGAAGATATGTTGGTTATAATCCAATACTGACTATGATCTCCAGAAAGACTTCCTTTTTCTTGCTATATTAATATAATGGGATGTGCGAAGCCCCACCATCAGTAAGCTGGCTGCAATCAAGCTATTTATAACGGCACATTGGCACCAAGTACAGGTGTTTTGCTTTAACTGCACCAGCCATACTCATTAATTTGAACTAGTAGGGGATGGATTTAATAAGCCTGCTGTGGGGTTTCTCTACTCAATATCACCTAATTGTTTACAGAAACAATAGTAGTGATGCCAATTTTTTACATCTTGTACTGAAAAATACTGTAAGAAGTATATACAGTAGGGAAATTCTGGATTCTTCTACAAATTAACTGGCTGTAAAGACAATAATAACCCTGCATCTGTGTGTTGGGATGCATTTATGACCTCAGTGGTGTTGGATAACAGATTGTTCAGAATTGCTAATCATTTTCAGTGGTTCCTCTCCTACCTTTCCACCTCATACCCGATTATCTAAATGTCCACTTCCAGAATCCAAAAGATCAATTTCACCTCGCAGTTCCTCAGTGTACTATAGGGTCTCCTTTCATCTTCAGCCACTGCATGGAGCCTCTGAAGGCTCAACTCACAGATAATGGGATCAATATTTACCAATATTCCTATGATACACAGCTCTAGTTGAAAATCTCTCCTGCTTCAGACATCCAATGCCTCAAACACTGCCTACACATCATCCAGACCCGAATGTCCAATGCTTCCCTAAAGCTCAAACCAACTAAGACTGAATTTCTATTATTTGCCAAGACCAGCAAACAATAAACAGTATAAAGCTGGCTCAATTACATGAATCTTGATGGCTTTGAACCACAACTTTCACTGAGTGCCAAGCCACTTATATTCACCCTGCACAACTTTCTTTCCGATAAGGAACATATTGTCTAAAAAACGAAGGCCTGGTCCCATCTCTCTATTCTAAAGAAGAAAGTGAAACCGGCATCACAACTGCTCTTCATGCCCTTGTAGTCCTGTATTTAGATAGTGGTAACATCCTGCTTCATGGCCTCGCAGACACCACACTGGCACCCCTTAAGAGCATACTATACACTGCAGGGCATCTCATTTAGAGCCTGAAGAAATAGGATCACATCACCCCCATTCTAATAGCACTCTATTGGCTCCGCTTGCTGGCCCACAAAATCTTCAAAACCAGCTGCATCATTTATACACAGCCAACATGACCAGCACCCCCACTTATATTGCAAACAGCAGCATACCCACATCAATGTCACAATCAGACTGCAGAATAAGAAGAGATGAAATAAAAAACAAGGCAGCAGACCTTTACCTTTTATGCACCCAGGATGATTTGAATACCATACCCACACAGGATAGCCTCAATTCTGCTGCACTTTAGAAAAGAGTTGAAAAGACACTTCTTTAAGGAACACCTCATCACAATGCATAAACAGACCATAAACAAGCCACCTCTACTATAACTCTTTGACATTATGCTTGTCTTTGACCCTGTACAAAATTTGGATGCATTTAGGCTAGGTTTGCGTTATAGAAATACCGCATACATATATTATATTTTTGAATTTTATCTTCTATTACTGTAAAACTCTAAATTAAGAGATTCTTCGTGTTTGGGGATTTCCTATGAATTGTATAAATCTGTGTGAAAAGCTTTGGACACGTCTTGAAAGTACAATCCACTATCCAAAGCTCACAGTTGTTCAGTACATGAATAGTTGTAGGCTTGAACTAGATTAGGATTCTACTTTCAAATGTATCTTTAATGTAAAGCATAAACTGCTCTTTGCTACAAATCAGTTTTAGCCAATCTGGAATATTAATCAGCTCTATGTGGAATGGAGGGCCGGTAGGTAATTACCTATTTGTTGTTCACAGCCAATGGTTTTTTTTAAATGTTGTCGATGTGGCATATGGGCTGCATTATGCTCTGTACATAAACAGTGAATTCTTTTAACATCTCTCTTGCAGACTGTCATGATATACAGCCACTGTCCTTAAGTTCCTTGTATTCCTGAGACTCTCTACCTTGGAAACTACTCACATTTTATTTAGTTAATTACATATAGCAATCCCAGGTTTGAACAGCATCCATGACCCAAAGCAGCCTTCATCCACTGACTATACGTAAGGACAAGAGATACCATACCACTACAAGTGTTCTTTCCTTCATTGGGGAACCCTGGTCAGAGGACAATAAACACTGTTTGATATATACACTACACACTTTTTCTGCATAAATAAGAACCCAAAACAAATTTAAAAACCCAACAATGGTCAACATAAACAAGGAGCAAACACAAATAAAGCCCACACACAACACAATGCACCAGTCGAAGAAACAAAGTGGAGTACCTCATACAAATACACCGAATGAACGGAAAACAAAACCTACATGCATGCTGTACTCAAAGTGGGATATTTATCACAGGAGTTGCGTCCCTCCTACACCATGCAGTGTGTTCCAAGCGCGATGCAATTCCAAAATTAGATTTATGAAGCCACGCAAGACCAACTTGTGTGGTCCTGAGAGGCTTGATAAATCTTGAGTAATGCAACATAGCGCAAATCGCCATGTTGCATTACTCTGCCCTGGGAAGGTGTTCCATGGGAGCTGCATGGCTGTTCCTATGCAACACCCATGGTTTTTGATGCATACCAATATTTACCAGAACTAGTAAACCTGAGAATGTGACAAAAAGATACGCCTTCCCTGGGGAAGCGTAACGAGGAGAAATATCTTTAGTTCTCCCCGTTACATCCTCCTTCTATGTGTGCTGCACTCTGTAGCACTCATGGAAAGAGAAATTTGCCTCCCAGCGTTGTTATTGTGCAGGAAGGTGCCCCTTCCCGCACAAAACCATCTTGCATGCAACACAGGCACGCTTGCACCATGGTGCGAGGGTACCTGGGTTGGCGCTAGGCAACCAAAATGGCACAAGTGCAGGGACAAAGACAAGAATACTTTGTATTATTTTAAATAAGGTGCATTCCTACCCTTTCCCTGTCATGTAGCGCAGCAAGGTGACTTGTTGCACTGCATGAGTTTTTGCAAATATGACCCAAAATCCTTAATGTAAAATTGCACAAGGAAGCCTTGTTAAGAACAATCATAATCTGAGACCTTGCTCTGGCATTTGATCTTTTTACCATAATTACTAAACCTTGTGTGGCACAGTAAATCATGATAATCAGGAGATACAGTTAGAGAAACAGGAAGCATCATTTCAGATTCCTCATTTGCCTCATGGCCTACTCAAACTCTCTCCAACACTCGTTCTAGTTCCACTATTTTTGCGGACTTGGTGCAACCATGCATTTAAACTTTCACTTCCAGACACATCTCTAACCTACTCTTTCCTCAGTGCCTCCCCTATCATCTTTCGCCTCGCTCCCTCATGCAGAACATCAGCTTTTTTTAACTTCTACTAGCTCTCAGTAATTTGTTTGAAAAGTTCTCTTCTCACGTATTGATTTTCGAATAGCTCTAACCCACTCAAATGCCAGATTTTCTCATCAGCCTCTTGAGTGCTGAAATAAAGTTTTCTCCCTGTCAATCTTGTGCACCTGAATTACAAAAACCCATTGTACAACCGAAATATCATTTTCTTTCACTACATTTTTGATGTCATCACTTTTGTGTTTCTCCTGCGACAGTTTATCGTGTTTTTTCACCCTGTGTCCACTGGGCTGAACAGACCCTTCCCACCCAACCTGGATTACCTGAATTAAGCGTGCAGGACCTGCCTTCTAGTTAATTTGTCAAAACCACAATTATTATAGTGGGCGCCATCTTCTGAAATCCAGGATGGCTTTACAGGAGTCAATCTATTTTACCTTCAACCACTCAGCTAGTTGGATGGTAATGTGGAGACCCAGATATCAGATCAAGAAGATGACAAACAAAAAGGAGGCCTGCACTTTTAGGGAGAAGAGGTCCATCAAGTGTACTTGTGGGTTAAGGGCATAGGATTCGCCTTTGTTGATTTTGAAGACTGGCAGTAATTCAAATTGGTAAACTACAGGAACTAGTGCTGATAAGGATTTTGAGGGAATCGTTAATGTGCGAATGATCCAATCTCCAAATAGTTACATTTTATGCTCCCATCCAATGAATGGAATGTCCATAATTGTTTGTGTTTGCCAGATTTTCATGGCTAGTGTTTTCATCACTAGGGCAATTAGAAATTGGGAGAGTGGACACTCCTGTCTCATATCCGAAGCAAATTTAATTGGAGCAGTACATTGTCCATTAATCCTTATCACCACAGGAGGAGTGGCATAAGTAGCGATAATTTTGTCCATCATTAGGGAGCCGAGCTGTATGTTACTTATTACTCCCTCGAGAAAAGCGCAGCTCAACAAGTCGAATGCTTTTTCAGCAACTAAAGAGACAAGTAGCTCCAAAATATTGCTTTTATGCACTTTTTCACCCAGGTGAGTGAGGCATTTAATCTTGTCAGTTCCTGTCTATTGTGAATACATTCTACCTGATCAGCATCCATCAACCCAAGGAGGGCAGTCTCCAGTTGCATCACTAATATTATGGTATACAGGTTAACGTCTGTATTTAGGAGGGTGACCAGGCAGTAGGAATCCCAATTCAAGGGGCTTTCTATCTTTCCCGAGTTTGGGAATGAGCGTACTCACTGCTTCACATATCATGGACATATGGTCATTGTTCTTAGAAGAATAACTGAGTCGAGAGAGTATACAGTTTTGCAAAGTATAGAGAAAAAGTTTATAGAATTTAGATGTGAAGCCATCGGGCCTGAAGATTTCCCAGTAGGCATCAGTTTGAGTGCTTGTCAGATTTCTGAGATGTCAATAGCTGCAGCAAAGTGCCCCTTTTTGGCATGGTCACCCCGACTTTTTGCCTGGTATCTGCTGCAATTTTGGCAGAAGTGCACTGGGTTCCTGCTATCCAGGTCCCCAGTGCCAAATCTCTTTCCATAAAACTGCACAATTGTTATCCCACTTGGCAATACATTTATTACCCCTTGTAAGTCCCTAGTAAATTGTACCCATGGAAACTAGGCAAGGAGGTTAAAGAGGGTCTCTAAAGGGCTACATCATGTATTGTGCCATCCTAAGAGCCCCCTCCACTCCAACAGGCAGACTGCCATTGCAGACTGCATGCCACAGTGCAGAGAAAAGTGAAGACATGACATGGCACACATCCTGTGTGCCACGCCTACAGACACTGCATGCAGTATAGGTAAGCCAAACCTACAGCAGGCCTTACATCCCTAAGGCAAGGTGGACTATACTACATGTGTAGCCATATCTGCATGTGCAGGTATGCCCCAGTGATGTCCATGTTGATTCTTAGATATAGCAACTGGACAGGTAAGTCATTTGGAATTCATATTCTGAACGCTGGTGTTCACCTGTTCCCAGCTACATGCTGGCTTCACTGAAACTAGAGATATTTGGTATCAAACATCTTGTATTAATAAACCCACACTGATTCCAGTGATGAGTTTATTAATACAAGTACCTAGAGGGCACCTTAGAGGTGCCCCCTGAAAACCTACTGACTACCTGTGTACTGGTTGACAGGTGCAGATCAGCCTGCCACCCCAGATAGGTTTCTGAACCCCTGCAGGTTAGAGCCTGCACTATCTGACGGAGGAAATAATATCACCTCCTACAAGCAAGATGGCTAAGTAATCAACATATCAAGGCAGGAGGCTTCAAATGCCTCTGTCACCTTTTATATGTGATCCAAGGCTTCCCAAGACAGGGGAAATGCCACCCCTTTGCCCCAACCCCATTTGGCACCAAAACAAGTGGGAAAATTAGTTAGTCATAGAGCGTGTACTCCTCTCATGCTAGTACCACCCCTATGGTGGGCTGCCTGAAGTGAACATGACTTTAAGAATTCCACCATCTTACTTTTTGGCGGAATCATGCTCTCTGGGTCAGGGTATGCCCACTTCACACAGGAAGTGGTCATACAGAGGGTGTAGACACTCTAAAGGTAAGCAGCCCATTGGCTCCTATCCGTTACTCCCCGTATTGCCCCTAAACTGAGTATTTATGTGACACCCCTGACACCAGGAAATTCGATTTGATGGATCAAGAAGAGAGGACAAAGAAGAGCCATGAGAAAAGTGAGAACTGAAGACTGCTGTTGACCCTTGGTGCCAAAGACTGCTTGCCTGCACCAAGTCTCGACAGTCGTAATCAGTGAATCGTCCTGCTGCTGACCAGCTTCCAAGAACCCCGGGAGACTGCCAACCCTTTGCAAATTGCACTCTCCCTTGGAGTAGAGGAGCTGCTTCACTGCAGTCTGCGGGCACTAAAATGCAAAGTCCGGTCGACCGAGTTGCCACTCCCCTGCCAGCCCAATGCAGCAGCCCACCGGGAAGATGACCCTGTTCTTCTAGAGGTCAGATTTGTTCCCCACCAAGTGAGAGGACATCAGGACCAACCATAGCTGCACAGGACCAATACCCAGTGTTCCAGACCCCGCCGTATCCCCCAATCATTCTCTTCTCACCTCTAACTTTTTCTTTTCCACCTCCCTCTCAAACCTTTATTTCTCTAATGCACTCGAATTTTCTTTTTTCTCCCCTTTGTTATCGTCCCTTCTCCTTTCACCCTTCTCTATTGATAGTCTTTTCTCTCTTCCCTTGGGCCAGATTCCCCTCTCTTACATGTGCTTTAATTCTCTTATCCTCACTCTATGCTAACATACTCAGTGACATTGGAGTCACAAGGAAACAGTATGTAGTGGGCCCCACTTGTAGAATAAATTAATTTATTTCACATTTTTTAACTTTGTCATCGAGGTCGGTACGATTTTTTTAGCTTGCAACATTGCTGGCAGCCAAACATGGGCTTCGGGAAATTCCTGAAGTGAAGTTTATGAATTTTCTTTAAATTTATCATCATGCAGAGTTGCATGACTTTTTAAGCGAGTGCCCCCACGGCTAATGTTTTGTGAGATACCAGAGAAAGGGTGACTGTTTTGCACAGGAAATATCTCACTGAGAGATATTTTCTCCTCGAATCAACCTGCTGCCAGCATTTTGTGATACCTTTTTACACAAAGTGCAAACTTGCTTAAACAAGCATTGGCAAAGTCAGTAGGTCTCACCTATACGTGATCTATTGGCTTTGTCAATTTGTTTTGCCATATTGTACAGCAGCACTGTCTTTAGAACAGCATGGCTGAAAATAAAGACAGAAGAAAACAAAGCACTATGCTGGCTGTGTCATACAGCTTTTTTATTTTACATTCAGCCATGTCGCAACTTGGCTAAGAAACATTGGCAAAGCCAATAGGTCTCACAAAGGCGAGACATATTGGTTTTGCCAATGCTTGTTAAGGGGGGCTGCTTGATCCTGAAAGCCACCGAGGTGCAGAATGTGCAGCGAAACAAAGAACATGGATTATTCTTACGGCCTCAGGGAGTAATATAAATAGAAAAATATGAGGTGCCTCATACATAATAGCAGTTCTGTTCATAATTGATGCACAGTCTTTGACTGCACTACAGGATTGTGGGTTCAGCACTATTTCAATCTATTGGATCCATGCTGAAGGGTGCTAACATTGTCCTTGGTATAGGTAGGCATGGGGAATATGACTGCGTTATGGACGGTTTCTGCTTGTGAACTCACTGTTGTAAGAAACACCCTCACATTCTTCAAAGGGATCCTTGTGTTCTTCTAACCCTCCCCTTAGACTGCAAAAATAACACACTGCCTGTATCACGATGGACTGCGTGCCAGATACAGGGTCCCACTTGGGCTCACTGAACCAAAGTAACTTGATCTGGGATGCACCATCGTCGACAAGGATGTGAGGTATCAGAGCGCTTAACATCACATGGCATAGTTTAAAACAACAATGTATATGAAAGGCAATAAGATTGTAAAATTAGTTAGTTATACTTCCACACCTAGTCTATAGGTAGATAATATAACGAAAACGATAAAGGTCTGGTACATGGTTAAACACGAATAAAAAATGTTCTGAGGTAGTAACTGATTGTTTTAGAGGCTTTTCATTAGGACTCTATCTACTCCAGTCCCATGATTTGTCTCGTGCCGAACGCCGGTGTCATCTTACCGTAGGTGATTTTCTATATATTTCCTATGTTGTTATCTAATAATCACCTCAATGATAAGTCTTAGATGGTGAATTGCCTTACCTATGGGAGGAACTTACTCATAAGAAAGATCTTAGTTTCCCTCTTAAATGTTGCAGTGTTTGTAATTTTTCTGATGTTCGCAGGAAGAGAGTTCCAGATTCTGGGGGCCGCACCTGAGAACACCCTCTCAGAGGTTTTTTTCTTCCTGAAGATAGGTGGTCTCAGCAGCAGATAATTGGCACTCCGGGCAGGTCTGTTTCCTCCTGAAATTTCTATTTTCTGGGCGAGATGTCTAGGTGTGTTGTAATGAATCGCTTTATGGGTGATACCTGCCATTTTTAGCTGTATTCTAGTTTCGTAAGGTAGCCAGTTTAAAGCTTTCAGGTGAGGGGAGATATGGTCACATTTCCTTGTTCCTGTAATAAGTCTTGCCGCTGTATTGAGGCATGCTTTTAGGGGTGCTGTGGAAATTTTTGGTAGTCCTGCTAGCGTTGTACACCCATATTCAATCCCCGAGATAACCAGTGATTGCACAGCTAGTTTTAAGTCAGTCTCCGTTAAAAATGATTTCATTTTTCTTAAGTAGTTCAGATGAAAACGGGCGTTTTTTGCAATTACTTTAATGTGGGTTTTCGTATCAAGGTTCTCATCCAGTGTGATTCCGAGTGATTTCGCAAAGTCAACTAGAAGGGGGTAGCAATTTAACGCTGTGATCATTTTGGACCATTCCTTCACTTCTGATTGATTCTTTTGTGGCGTGATAAGTAAGAATTCTGTTTTATTTGCGTTTAGCTTGAGAGAATTGCTAGTTAGCCATTTTAGCGACATTTTGAGGGCCTCATTCATTGTGGTTATGTATTCCAGGGATGCAATCTTGATGTATAGTTGCGTGTCGTCCGCATACATGTGGTAAGATATTTTGGAATTTCGCAGAATTTCTGTAAGAGGTTCGATGTATAAGTTAAACAGTGATGGAGATAAAGTAGATCTTTGGGGTACTCCAATTGTGTTTGGGCACGAAGGAGAAAGTGATTGGTTTACTAGGAATCTCTGAGTTCTATTCTGTAAGAATGATTCGAACCATTTCAGTACAGTGCCAGAAATTCCCATCCTGTCATGAAGTCTGTTCAGTAGTTTTTCGTGGTTAACTGTATCAAATGCTGAGGACAGGTCTAGGAGTATGAGTAGAGTTTCCGTGCTATGACCTGTTCTGAATCCTGATTGACAGTCACCTAACAGTGAGAAGTTGTCGATGTGCCGGCTCAACTGATTCTGTACACATTTCTCTATTAATTTATCAAGAAGAGGGATGTTGGTCACTGGGCGATAGTTATTTGGATCTTCTGGGTCCACTGTGGGTTTTTTGATGATCGGGACTACTTGTCCTGTCTTAAGGCATTCTGGGAGGACCCCCTGGGAAAGTGAGGCGTTATAATTTCTGTACAAATTGGAATCATAATATGGCTGATTTCTTTTAGGCATTTTGATAGTAGTGGGTTGTTATAGTGATTGTTGGGTTTAGTGACCGCTAGCGTTTTAGCAATCTCATTCTGGTCCAATAATTTGAAAGTGTCCCAGTGTGCTTTGTTTTTTGTCGCATTATTCGCTTATTTCGATGCAGATTGTGATGATGGTGTATTGTAGTCAGGGTTATCTGCAGCGATCCTAAGTTCTTTTTCCAGCTTGTTGGCTTTGTTAGTGAAAAAGGTAGAGAATTCTTCGTAACTTAGTTGCGTTTTAGTGACTTCTTGGGTAGATTTTGCCAGCTTGTTTGATTGTTGTTTTATAATCTCAAACATTTTCCGTGGTCTGTTTTTGGCGTTATCCAATTCTGTTCTGATAAATTCCTTTTTAGAGTTGATGATCTTTTTGTTATATTCATTTCTGATTTTTCTGAGGGATTTCAGCTCAGGGGATGATGGGTGATGTCTCCTTTTTCTTTCTGCGTGTCTCAGTTTTCTAAGCCTTAGGCACATCACCTGCCTCTTGCTGTATAGTTTGAACAGGAATGGAACCCCCCGAGGTGAGGTCATCTGCCATCTCAACATTCCTGGAACATTTTAGCATGGGTGCGGGGAAAAGGTCAGCTCGAGTGCAGTTCGACCTGTACGTGGTCAGTGGGACAGAGGTGAAATGGATGCTGTAGTTACAAAGATGGTGGGGCACATGGCAACTTAGCAGATTCAGGTTTCACAGTCCCTCCTTTTGCCATGGGCAACACCTCAGTCAATATCGATCCGCATAAGCTTATCTATAGCTTGTTGATACAGTATTTTACTATCTTTGGTCCATTAAGGTAGTGTTGTAGGTGGTGTACATCCGATAGCACAGATAGAACAGAGTGCGGGCCACAGTAGATGCACAGACAGCAGAAGAACAGGAGAGCTAGCGGAATCAGTAAGATTGTTATCATTTTCCAACCCCAGGAGACGGGCAGTTGCCAGAATCCAGAGCTCCAAGAAGAGGGAGTTTCAGTTTCTTTGATGGATTTCGGAGGCAATTCGGTGAAGCTTGGAGATAGCATCATATACTGACGGTGACGAATCAGGAATATACACACAACAGCTTGCGCCGATGATGCAGCAGGCTCCTCCCCTATCCGCTAAGATTATGTCTAGCACCATACGATTTTGGAGGGCAACCATGCGGGTGGCATCAAGTTCGTCAGAGTAGTTGTTCAGTACTCCTGCAGTCACATTAATTGTTGCTTCAAGGACTCTGGTTATTCTTCTGATTTGGAGGCTGTTGGACATAGGACCCCAGTACAGCAACAGACCTTTCATAGCATCATAGAACTGTTGAACTGTGGTGTCTGTCTGGTCCACATCTGGCAATTGTCTTCTTTGGCGGTGGTTCATTTTGTCTTTGTTGAAAGCAGTTGGTAAGAGGAAAGCAATGTAGCATGTACCACTCCAGTCGGGAGGTAACCACGTGTAAGCTTTGTTTCCACACACAAAATGCAATCCTGTGGGAAGGCGGAGATATGGGGTGAAATTGTCATAAGTCATTGTAGTATTGCATAGACTGACTCCTACAGGTGTTTTGTCCTCTGCCCTGTAGACATAATGTACCAGGCGTGACAGAAATGGCAATTGTTTTAGCTCGAATGGTAACAAAAGTGTAACCCCATGTACCTTGCATAGGGGTGGACATGATGGTACGCATTGGTGCTGAGTCAGAGGCATTACAGATGGTATCGTTGTGGGCATGGAATGTCCAAAGTACGGGCTGGAATGTGGTAAGGTTGCCAGCGTCGCCACGTGAGGGAAAAATGTTTGTCAGGTTGTACATCAGAGTGCAAGTAGAGGCAGACGAGGCAGGGAATACTAGGAACTGTACAGTGTGTTGAGTTGCATGAGGTAGAAGTCCACAAACATAACAGTCAGTTGCACCCGCAACTTGATTAAACTGGTGCAGCATTTGGATGAAAGTATTATTACTGAATTCAAAATGTCTGTTGAAGTGGGAATCAGGCCACAGAACATACGAATGTTCAGGAACTTCAGATGGTTGTGGGGTGTGAGGCAGGACAGTGTGATGGGCTGGAGCTGTTTCTTCAATAATCCAGAACACTAATCTGAACAGAACAGCTAACGTAGTCAGGACAATCAGTACTATTGTCCGGGTACTGTAAACTCTCATTCTAGCTTTCTTCAGCGTGGGGGTAGTACCACGGGTGCATGTGGCATCTGGATTCATACAGTTCCCGTGTTGTTGATTGTTTTCTTCATCGGGGGGAACATTGGCAGACCTGGATGATGGCCCTTGTTGGTAATCATTGTTCAAGGGGGTGTGTAGTCTTTTGTACTCATGAATAGGTCGGATTGTGACATATCCGGGTTTTGGGGATAATAGCCGCCGATAGTTAATGCTTCACTGACCAATATTTGCCCCGGTAACCCACTACTAGGGGTACCCAGGACCCTCAGTCAGGTTTTACTACAGCCCTGCACCAATGGACAACTGAGTCCTAACGGCCCTTGGAGCTGGGCTGGTTCTTCAGCTTAGCCTTGGATCAGAGGTAGTATCTGTCTGTTCCCTCATCACAAAGTTCTAGTTCTGGTTCAAAATCTGAGTCACAGTCTATTGGTCTGTTGTGGGTCAGAACTTCTTTGTGTACTTTCAAGTTGTCTTCAGTTATGGGATCCACTTTTCAGCAGTGGGAGGCAATCACCCAGGATTTCTTTCCCTCTACTCGCAAGGCCGTTCTGGTCCCCAGCAGCACCTGCAAGGAACCTTTCCAGCGGGGCTGTAGAGACTGGGTGCTTGCAAAGTTCTTCACCAGGACAAAGTCTCCGGGTTTGATATCATGGCCAGGGCCCTGAGAGATCTGTCTGTGACAGAGGCCCGGACCTGTTCATGGAGTAAAGACATTGTTTTAGTGACTTCATACAGATAATCAGTCAATACTTCCTGGGGAAGGTCAGTCAGGGATTTCGGAGATGGGGCATTCCAAATATTCATAGGTCTACCAAAAACTGTCTCGTAGGGCGTAAGGTATGACTTAGAATGTGGGACTGATCGTATAGACAGCAGAGCTAGAGGTAGAGCATTTACCCAATTCAATCCTGTCTCAGTTGCTATCTTAGCTAATTTCTCCTTCAGGATTCCATTATAACGTTCCACTAATCCTGCTGCCTGGGGGTGAAATGCAGCGTGGAATTTGTGTTTGTCCCCAGTCCCTCTAAGATATGTTTGACTGTCTGGCTGATAAAATGTGATCCTCGATCACTTTGCATCAATCTACAAAGACCATACCGGGGAAAGAATTCCTTCAGGAGTACTTTAGCTGTAGTAATGGCAGTATTATGCTTGGTGGAGTATGCTTCCACCCATTTACTGAATGCACATACCACCACCAAGACATACTTGTAGTTGTTAACTCTGTTCATTTGGGTATAATCCATCTGAAGTACTTCAAAAGGAGCAGAGGGCAGTGCAAATCCTGCTGTCGGAACCTTTGTTCCCTTTCCCACGTTGTATCTTAAACAGGTCAGACAGTGCTTGACAAATCGCTCAGCCAGGGGTCTCAATTTGGGATGGTCCCCTACTTCCTTGAGCATAGTATACATGGCTTGGGACCCAATGTGTGCAGGTAAGTGTGTCATTGAAAGTAAGGGAATAGCATATGCTGTTGGTAGTTTCCACCTAAGAGTATCCTGAGATCTCCAACATCCCTACTCATCATACCATCTGTTTTCCACTGTTCTTTTTCTTCTATGGCAGTGGATTCTTGTATGTCAATAATCCGTTGTCTGGCATCATGCCATTTCTCAGCTTGTGATTTTAGGACGTACATTGGTGCAGGTATTACTCCTAAGGCTGTGTTCCTGGCTGTGCTGTCGGCCAGAGCATTCCCCTGTCCTACTTCGTCAATAACTTTCTTGTGTGACGCGCATTTGATCACCACTAACTTAGCAAGGAGAGTGATGGCTTCCAAAAGGGTATTAACCAATTCACCATGTTGTATAGGCGTCCCATGAGAAGTGAGAAACCCTCTTTCTTTCCTTAGTAGTGCAAAATTGTGTACTACCCCAAAGGCATACTGACTGTCGGTGTAGAAGTTTACAGTCATGCCTGTACTGAGGATGCAAGCGCGCGTAAGTGCTGTTATCTCTGCCGCTTGGACTGATTTCTGTAATATTCTGGCAGTCTCAACTACTGTGAGTGCTGTTGTGACAGAATAGGATGCAGATGTGGTGCCATTCGGGAGTTTCAGGCAAGAAACATCTACCCACAGGTGGCCTTCTGCATCTGGTAAGGCCGTGTCTTTAAGGTCCACCCTTCCCTTGGTTTCTGCTTCTGTTTGGATTACGCAATCATGATGGGGTGGCTGAGTGAGGGGGTCGGTATCAGGTAGGGGTAAGAGTGTAGCGGGATTCAGAGTGGTACAGCGTTGAATAGTTATGTGCGCATTTCACAGGGTGAGTTCATATCCATACAGTCGGGCACTAGTACGGTGTTGGGTTTGGTTTTATTCAACGGCATGTGGTACCAGAACTGTTAATGGGGACCCTAGAACTATACCCTCTGTCTGGCGCACTGCCACAGCAGCCACTGCTACAGCACGCAGACATGTAGGCAAAGCTCGGGCAACTGGATCCAAAACAGCAGAAAAATAGGCACAGGGTCGTTTGTGTGTACCATGCATTTGACAGAGAAGTGAGAGGGCACAACCTGACCGTTCGTGTAAAAAGAGAAAAAAATGCTTTTTATAATCAGGTGTACCTAAGACTGGGGCTAAACACAGAGCCGTCGCAGGGTCATGAATGCTTCCGCATGCTGTGATGTCCAGGGAATAAGATCAGAAACATCTTTAGTCATCAGGGAAAGAAGTGGCTTGATAATGAGTGAAAAATTCTCGGGACCCACTGTCTACAGAAGGAGGTGAGACCTATTAGTGCTCTCACGTCTCTTTGGGTGGTTGAAGTAGGGAAGTTCAAAATAGTCTGAATCCTGTCTGGTGTAAGGGTGCGTCCCTCCTTAGACAACAGGTGACCTAAGTAAGTCACCTGTTTTCTACAATACTGCAATTTGTCTTTGGATACCTTGTAGCCATGTTCAGCAAGGAACTTGAGGATCAGTAATGATGACTGCCGAGCCAATTGGGTAGTATCTGCTGCTAACAAAATGTCATCTACATATTGAATAAGAGCCACTCCCTCTGGGAGATGGACCTGGTGAAGTTGTTTTTTCAATGCTTGGCTGTTAATGCTCGGTCTTTCTGTATAGCCCTGAGCGGCGTGACAGAATCTAGACGATCTGTTCATTAAGGTGAAGCCAAAAAGAAAACGTGAGTCTTCATGAATGGGGATGGAAAAGAATGCATTTTTTAAATTGATTACTGTAAAGGCTTTATCTGTAGGTAGAATCATGGTGAGGATAGTAGTTATGTCTGAAACTACCGGAAATTGTCGTACTACTATCTTATTAATGGCCCGTAAGTCAATCACAAATCTGTACACCTTTTGGTGTGTAGCCGATTGTTTTAAAACCGGCAAAATGGGGCTGTTGCAGACGTTGGAAGGAACCTGTTCCACCACGCCAGCCTGAATGAGGTCTGTTACAATTTTTTGTAGTGTGAGCTCTCCCTCTTTAGATATTTTATACTGTGGTAATCTAGACAAGTGTGCACCTTCCCTGACAGTGATGTGAACTGGTGGCATCTGGATAGTACCAACATCAGTATAAGAAGTTGCCCATAAGGTGTTTGGGAGGGTAGCTAAATCTTCCTGAATGTCGGGAAGTTGGAATAGCTGTACAGACAGTTGGCACGGGGAAACATTGTCATACAGAATGACTCTAACATTATCCGGGGAACATCTGATAGTGGCACGGTAACGTTTTAACAGATCCAATCCCATGAGATTCTCAGGACAATATGGTGATAGCAAGAATGTTACAGAAGTGTTAGCACCGTTGATAGAGAATGGCGTAGGTTTGGAAAGGGGGTTCACGGAGGGCTTACCATCGAACCCAGTCGATGTAATTAGTTTGCCGGATGGAGGAGCCCTCGGAATCAGTGGGTGGTCAAGGTGCTGCTGGAAGCTCCTTTATCCACAAGGAAACATCCTTTAGCGCCAGCCACCGATGCTATAACATAGGCTCCCTGTTGATCTACAGGTACCTCCACTGATTCCTTCCCCCATCCTTGACCTCCCTAGGCTGACCAATATACTGAGCTCATCTCAGTATCGTCATCGGCATAATCCTGAAGGGTAGCCTGGCGTTCTGAATTATTAGCAAACCTGTTGCCTCTATATTGATATTGGAGTCGGGAGGGGGTGTTGAACTGTTGCGGTTGCGTTTTGCCTGTGGCAATGTTATCAGCTAATATCGGGCAATCCTTCTTCCCATGTCCCGGTTTCTTGCAATAGGCACAAATATCAGTAGACTGGGGACCAGATCGATATGATTGCTGGTTCTGTACTGGAGTGTTTTGTGTTTTCGGGGTGAACCTGGCATTTTGCTGACGGACATTATTTGTGCTGCGAGGGTCATTACAGGTACTGGCTTAGCAACACTTGTTCTTTTAATTTCTTCTTTTTAGTCTCCTTTTCCTTCTTTTTAGTCTCCTTTTCTTCTTTGCGTTTTTATACTAAGCCTCGTAATATTTTGCCATTGTCAATATAGTGGCGGGCATTGCCGCTGGCCAGCTACTTTCACTGGCCATAAGCCTGTTCCCCACTGCTGGTAAGAGCCCTTTAACAAAAGTCTGAATAAGCAGGTGGCGACCAGTTTCAGTCGCGACATCCTGGCCACTGAAATCGGTATATGCCTTTCCTAGTCTAGTAAAATAATCAGAGACTGATTCACCAGTACACTGTTTGCAAGCATTGAGAAGGGTCCAATCTACCTTTCTCTCTGGAGCGAGAGTTTTTAGTTTGGCTAACAGTCTTTTCGGCAGTGCTAATATATCTTCATGTGGTTTTTCACCAGGTTTTCTCTCTTTTTCCATTGTTTCCAGGTCTTCCTATGTACCTTGGAAAGCTGCCTGATCGTTAACATATCTGAGCGGTTTCCAAAGCTCAGCTGGCAATATAAGGCCAAAAAATTGAGTGATGTCAATTAGGGTCAAGGTATAAGTGTTCAGTATCTGCTGGACACTCTCATAGAATCCCATAGGATTCTTTCTGATGTCAGGTATATCTTTTTGTAACTGTAACATCTCAGCCTTTGCCCAAGGAGTATATACAAAGCTAAACATTAATCTGGAACAGGCATTCGGGTCATCTGATTTATTCAGAACTGTCCCAGTACCCCGCGGAGGGACATAGATGGAGGCAGCCTCTTTGACTGGCATATGAACAATACTCTCTGTATGACTATTGTAATGCAGAGTATTTTTTATCATTGCTAGTAATGCATCTCTGTCATTTTCTGTAGATTCACCATTGTACAAGCGCCTATATATTTTCCAGAAATCAAACGGTACTTCCACCCTTTGGTCCTCCTGTTTGGCCATAAGGTGGTAAGCCATTCTATCTAAAAAAAAAATAGCTATTTCTTGTTGAATGTACCTGGCCCTCTGCTGCGGAGTGGATGTCTGAAGGGGAGGCACAGTCTGCAATTAGTTTGTAAGCTATGCGATCTATTTTTTTTTTTCCTCGTCCCTGAGTCTAGGAGAATGTGACATTTTATACTCGCCCGGGTCGGAATCATAACTGCTGTCTGAATCTCTAACCTCCTTAGCATGGGTGCAGGGAAAAGGTCAGCTCGAGTGCAGGTCGACCTGTAAGTGGTCAGTGGGACAGAGGTGAAATGGACGCTGTAGTTACAAAAATGGCAGGGCACAAGGCAACTTAGCAGATTCAGGTTTCACAGAACATAATGACAAAACATGAAATATCATGGACCATTTGGTCCTGTGAGTCAGCAATATTGACTGCAGGTGCTCCTACTCCAGTAAAAAGTTTTGATATTGCTGGGAGGGTATGGGGTTTCGATCTCCGATGGTACCTTGATGCAACTCCCTGTTGGGTAAGCAGTGAGGAATTCGAGTGACGGTCCAGGGACCTGGTTTGAAAAGCAGCCAAAATATACCAACAGGATGGCTGGCTTTTACTAACACGTGGTCATCCACTAGTAACCCCCTGTGTCTGACGTGTCTTTATCTGCTGGCAGGGGCATTTTGGCGGGTAATGTGAGATTGTTTCGCCCACTACCCAGCCAACACAGAGTTGACTCTGGGCTTGCTCGGTGGTCACATGAGGGGTCAGACAGTATTCTCTCAGAAACAAATAGATGGCTCCCTCTGTGTTTTGTGGGGATGCTTCGGCTGTTAGGATTATCATTGATAGGGTCCTCAGGAAATGTCCAGTCTCACCGTAGGCTTGGGGCCATCAAGGAATCTGTGGTATCTGGTTCTTCCTCATGGGCCCAGTGCTGGTGGCTTAGTGGAATGTAGGCACTGGAACCTTACTATGTAAACAAGGGGTTTAGAATGTATGGGGATGAAATACTGACAGTTTGTACAGGACGTGGCTGGGCTGTGGATGGGATCTTCTCCAGAGAATAAACTACAACCTGCACCTCTAACTACTTGAAATCCTGCTTGTTTCTTGCTGCGATTACTACAGAAGCCTTTTATGATGTTTTGTGCAATGGAACCGGAATAAGTCTGACACTTCCTTCCCATTGAAAATAGGCCCATTGACATTGTGTAGCTTTTGGATGAGGCCATGAGTTGCCATTATCTTCTCGAACATCAGTATGACTTCTGTGGTTGCTGTTGATGATACAGTTTCTACCGCCGGATATTTTGAGTAGTTAATTATGAGGATCTGCCCTCACCTGGTGCCATGGGGCACTGGGATATCTTCAGTAACGATGAGAGCTGGCAGCTCTGGGCTACCTGTCATTTGGCACAACTCATAGGCCCTTCTTCTAGTTACTTCAATATGTTCATCTAGTCTTGGGAATCATACCCCGCAGCAGGTTCTTTGTTTTTACCATCCCTTGATGTGAGCTGTGGGCCAATTGCACTACTCACTAAGTCAAACTTCTTCTTGGGATTACTAGGAGTGCACCTTGCTTCAGGCATCCATCCTCTGTGACGGGGAGTTTGTGACGAACACGATACAATGATTTTAGCACTTGCCGGGCTTCTTCCGTTCTCTGGGTCCCAAAGCCATGAGGACTTTCCGAGTCCCTGGATGTGACCACTGCTGCGGTGAGCTGAAGACAGTCACCGATTTTTAAGGCCTCGATAATATCTGACAGGGACAATAATAGTGGCTGATATAGGCCCAGGACTATTTGCACATATTCCTCAGTCTCCTGTGTAGCCTCCTCCTCTTCGCATGTGATTTTTTAAGCACATTTCAACAGGTAGTCCACAGGGTTTTTGTTACTTGCTTATATTCTATTGTGAAATAGTACTCTTGGAGGTACAATATCCATTTTTGTATCCATGGGTGTGGTTTGGAGATCGACCATCGAAACAGTGGAATGAGGGCATATGGTTGGTGGGTACAGTAAAATGGTGTCCAGACAAAGAGGTGGCAAAGTATGAACCCCCAGTAAATAGCTGTAGCCTATTTTCCAATGTGTGAATACCTCTGTTCAGTAAGCCTGAGTGCACAGCTTGCATAATCCATGAGACTCATTACCCACAAGCTTGTCTTTGTAATAGTAATACACCGATTCCTCTGGGGCTGGCGTCTAGGGAGAGTTCTGAGACCTTCTTTAGGTGAAAGTACACCAGTGTGGTGTCCTGGGATAAAGCTTGCTTGGTTTGTTGAAGTGCTTTCTCCTGTTTGAGTCCCCAAATCCATGGTGTGGACGTTTTTGTGAATTGTTGTAGTGGCGCTTGTTGGAAATGGCCTTTTTGCAGGGTTATTCCCAAGTTTTTTTTGCTTCTTCCTCCTATTTTTCCTTACCTTTATTTGTTGACTTTAGGACTCTGGGCACTTTACCACCTCTGATCAGTGCTAAAGTGCCTAAAGTGCTCTCTGAGGAAATTGTAATTATGATTGTCAGCCATGATTGGCATTTTCATTTACTGGTAAGTCCCTTGTGAAGTGCACTGAGTGTGCCAGGGCTTGTAACTCAAATGCTACTAGTGGGATTGCGAGGACCTGGCGTGGCAGTTCGGGCTGGACTGTTCCCATGAGGCACAAGGTCAAGACTGATTTGCATATGGCTGGGTTCAAACTGGTATGGCATGGTGAGCAAAAAAACGATGGATTTAGGCCCAGATTTCTGTACTGAGGTGAGTGTATGACATTGTTCTGCATTCTGTCCATCACCTGTTGTTATTGCACTAGTGGGATTGCAGCACTGTGTGTGCCACTTACATGAGTAGTCCTGTAAATCTGTCTCAGGCCTACAACTTTAATGTCTGCGCACGCTGTTTGGAACTGTCATGTTGACCTGGCAAGTGCACCCACTTGCTTGACCCTGACCTTCCCTTTTCTTACATAAAAAAACACCCCTTAGGCAGGCCCATGGTACCACCATAATCAGGGTGCAGTGCATGGAAAAGGTAGGACATATACTGGTGTGTTTTACATGTCCTAATAGTGAAATGCCGCCCGTTTCATTTTTCACCATTGAAAGGCTATCTGTCCCATAGGCTAACATGGGAATTGCTTTGTAACATCTTACAAGTATAACTTTCCATTGGGACAAGATAGAGAAATAAAGTGTAGGCTCTCTGAATTTAGAATTTACAAACACATATTTTGGTAAAGATGGTTTTCACACAGTGTGTTTAAAAGTGTGATTTTTAGAAAGGAGGCATTTTCTTGTTTAACCATTCTGCGTGCCTCTAATGGTTTGTGTATTGACTGTCAAATTTTTGACTGACAGGAGCTGGGGATGTGCATTCACTGTAGACAGCCACAAGGGGGTGTTGAGGTGTGTCCTCCCTTTCCTGTGTGACTTGTAGCTGGGCTGAATAGACCTTGGCTGCATTTAGAGTAGTGGAAGGAGTTTTCACTAGCACCTGAATCTGCAGTGTCTCCTCCGCACAATGCTGTCTCCATCTTCTGTAGTGAAGCTGGGCAAGAGAGGGCAGAACTGGTTTGGACTGGGCTCAGAGACTTTTTCCACAAAGAAAGCAGAGAGAGAATGGGGAATAAGTAATCGACCTTTAACCCCAGCAAATTAGATCACTTCTGGACACAAAGGAGAAGTGCTGGTGAGATGTAAGGAGGAGTACTGCCCCTTTGCTCTGTTGGTTTTCTGGGTTGGCCTTCAGTTGATGCTTCTGCCAAAGAGAGGACAAAGACTGGAACTTTGCTGCGAACCTGCTTGAAGAAGAATCTCAAAGGGCTTTTGTGTGCTGGCCTCCTATTATGAAGTCTCAGGGACACAAAGACGACACCTGCAACCCACTGACCAGCACCTGCACTCCGCTGTGGACTCCTGTGTTCAAAAGTGTACCAATTCCATTTCTTGGGCTCTGAGAATTGTGTGGTTGGTGCTGCAAATCAAGAAAAACAACTCTGATGCTGTCATCGATGCCACCAGTGACTCCAGGACTTGCACCGAGGCTGGGGCCACTGCTCATAAAGTGCATACTCCACTGCCAGGGTGCACCGCAGCTCTGACGCCTGTAGTTATCAGCCTTTCCAACGCCAGTGCTTGTACCGACGCCTTCACAGCCAGCACCTTCATCCTGTTATCGTTTAGCTGATAACCAATTAGGGTGAATTCATGAACTCTTCGACATCACATTGCCACACCGGAACTGATGATTCTCTGCTGACTCAGCCTATCTTCCTCTGTCCTGGATTCGATGCCTTGCCTCCTCACAGATTCGATTCCTCATCTACCCTTTGGCAACCGGGAACTGACCTCGCCTCTGCACCAACGCCTCATCTCCTTTACGCCGTGCATCTACTGACTTTGTTTCCATGGTACTATTGTTTGGAGGTCCGTGTGACTCCGTGCCCGATGCCGCACACATCACGGTAGGCGGTGTACTTTGGATTTTGGACTGTCACAACATCTTAATAGCCCCAGGTGGAGCTATGGTTTCTAAAAATGCTATTTTTGAAGTAACTGTTCGAAAAGTGATATTTTGATACATATGTTGGATTTTTGTCGTTTTGGTCTTGTTTGGTCCACATAAAAAAAAAACGTGTTTTTCTAAACTTGTCTGGTGTCCATTTGAGGTGTTTTCACTCTGTTTCTGTGTGCTTGGGTACAAATACTGTACACATTGCCTTTGGGATAAGCCTGTCTGCTCGTGCCAAGCTACCAAGGGGGTGAGCAAGGGTTATCTAAAGTGTGTGATCCCCTTACCCTGACTAGAAGCAAGGGTCCCTACTTGGACAAAGGTGCATACCTCTGTCAATTAGATACCCCTATTTCTAAAAGTGCATTCATGGAGGTCAGCCTCTGAATGAATCTTCTCCAGTTAGTAACCATTTCTAGGAAGGTTTTGACTGCTGATGTCGTGCTGTGGTGGATCATATGCCCCTAACCAATGTTGGGTTGTGCATGGCTCCTAGTGCAGAGAACCTGTATCTGAAGAATCTGATGTCTAGTTTCATGAAATCACACATCCCTCTGTGGAGCATTAGACCACTGCCTAGAAGATGGCCCTTAACTGTGTTGGATGTTCTGTCAGAGCGGTAGCATGTTCTAAGATATTGTCACTGAGGTTTAGGACTCAACTTAGGCCAGTCGGCACTTCATGGATGATATCCCGGAAGACTTTGATGGAGCTGACGATGCTGAAGTTGAGGCATTTGTACTACCGGAGCCTTACATGGGTCGGGAAGATAGTGTCATTGCGTGACTCAGGTTAGTGGTATCTGGTGGTACTCAGACCGCAGGTCCTTCTTGGAGAACCAGCCTGGCCCAGTGACTTCATTCATGATCTTGTCCACTCTAGGGCTCAAATGTCGCTATCTCTTTATTGCTAGGTTTGGTATGCACATGTAAATGCAAATTCAGATCACCCTGGTTGTTTTGACTTCTGGGCTATTGCAATGGGGGACGTCCAGGGCATGGGTCTGTTAACCTTTTCAAGGATGTTGGAGTCTTCCAAATGTTTTTGTTCTTGCCCCGCTTTTGTGTTGAGATGGAAAGCAATGTGGTGGTGGCGTAGAACAAGTGGTTGTATTGATTGGTTGATATGGAGGCACACCATTTTCCCTCTGAGACACTTTATGCCTGGAAACAGCCATGCAAACTCTTTTTCCATGTGCTTCTTCCCCTGTTGTGTGAATGCTGATGGCAAAACACACTAGGGAGAGTTCTTCTGCTGTGTGGGCGCTTAACAGCAGGCTGCTTCCTGCTTTCATGATTGATATTTTGGTACAAGTGGACTCTTCTTGGTGGCTGATGTCCGTCATCAAAACTTGTGCCAGGGGAAGAGGTTTTGAGCATCCTAGCATCAAGATGTCTTACAGACAGGGACTTTCCTGGGTCTTGCAGGATCTGTTCTCTCAGTTTCGCGGAGGCACAGCATTGTATGAATTGTGCTCAAATGCCATCCTCTTCATCTGGGAGGGTGCACGTGATGGCCAGCTCACAGAGGTGAGTGTAGCACAAATCCACTGACTTGTCAATGTTTTGGAGGGCCTGTCATATGTGGAAACTCCTGTCTTCAGGGGTGGCAAGCAGCTGAAATGGGCTATGAGGGCTGTTTTCAAGGTGAATGGTGGGTCTGCTGCTGTGATGTTCTTGGGCAGTTTTTACATCAAAATAATTCTCCAGTCTCTACACCCACGTTTTCCATCTGGCTGCTTGTCTGGGTGGTTGCCCAGTGAGATCAAAGGGGTCAATTGCGGATAAGGAGGCCTTGACACAGAGGTGTCTTGCAGATGCACATCAAAATATGATGCTATAGTTACTGAGATATAAGGATCAGCACTGTTCAGTATGAGCATCGTGAAACAAAACAGCACCCTTGCACAGGAACAGTGATGTGCCGCAGGGAGAGCAGCTAAACTTGCAGCTTGTCCATGGTCAGTATTAGAGCACAGTCATGGTCTGTGGTTGTTTATAGCAAGGACTTCAAGTCCTTCTTACCAGCTCTTCCCATACGAGAGGCAGGTTTACTCACTACAATAAAAATACTTTTCTCTTCATTTTTTGTAGGTTTTTTATATAGCACTCCTTTCAAATCGCTATTTCCATGAGTTTAGAATTTCTCCTGCCTCTAATTAATATATTAAGCCAATATGCAACTATTATTCTCAGTCTATGTTTGCTCCAACCTCCATCAACCCTCCTCCACTTCATTTATGGTTGTTGCAACAACAACAAAAATCCCATGGTTTCCTTAGAGAGTATGCAAGGGCTGTGTGCCATCGGATACTAACCCAGAACTCTGAGGTTCCGCAGCACCCTAAGTCTCACCTCCTTGGAAATAAATAGTACTGTTCAACGACATACACCAGGGTTGACTGAACTTTATATATTCGTGAATTTGTATACAGCGTGGACATGGCCCAAAGCTATCAGATCGCTTAAAAATAATACAGATTTCATGTCGAGAGACACAAAGTTACAAACAGTTGTTAGTTACGATCTTTAGAACTATCTTTTTAGTAACTTCGGCTGGCGAATAGTTTCAATAAACAACCGCTCAAGAGGCTCTCAAGACTCGTCTGATTTTGCCCTGAGACTCTGGACAGGGGGTGGGGACTCCATAGACGGAACTGGGTGCATAATCAAGGGGTGCTTAGAAGTGAGTGAAATCCTGTTAAGAAAGCAGTAGGGAGGCCAGCTCTGCGTGTGAGAAAGGGGCGGGCGGCACTCCCCAGGCTGAGGCGACGAAGTTGGAAAGAGGATGGGCCACTGAATAGACTGCACAGGCTGGGGAGCTGAGGAAATCACGGCAGAGAGAGCAGGGGGCGGGTGGAAGGCTAGGGCGGGCCTGAAGGAAAGGGGCGGAGAGAGGGAAAGTTGGAGGAGCGCGGAGGCCCCTGCACATTGTTCTTAGTCCGAAGTTTTCTGACTGCAGGGTTTGGGCCGTATTCTCCAAGAAGTGACTTTTTTTTGCATTACGATTCAATTCGGGCTTTAAGCGGCCCTTGTGCCTGAGCCCCCTTATCGGAATCGGAGATCGGGGCTGCCTAGGGCGTGCTCCGCTCTCACTCGGGCTGAGGAGGGACTCGCAGCCCGGGTCCGTCCCTGGAGTGGAGCCTAGTGCCTGCACAGCTTGGATCGGAGCAGGGACCTTGTCATCAGCCGGGGCCGTGGTCGTCTTGGAGGAGCTCGGAGAATTCTCCCCTTCGGGACCTCTCGGAGGGGCTGCGAGGGTCGGCCCGCTCGGAGCGGAGCTCCCTCTGCCTTGTCCCGTGGGAGGGACCCGTACGTGCAGGAGGCTCGGGAGCACAGGAGCCCCCGGGATCTCACCCGCCGGCAGCGATGTGGCTCTGTCCAGAGGGGCAGCGGCGGCTGCTGGGAGTCCCGTGGCCCGGCCTGCACCTCTGGCTGTTGGCGGTGCTGCTGTGCGGGACACGCGGTCGCGCCTGCCCGGCCTCATGCCGCTGCTTCGGGGACCTGGTGGACTGCAGTCGGAGGAGGTTAGCCCAAGTACCCGACGGACTGCCTGGATGGACCGTGCAGCTGTGAGTATCTTGGGGCTGTCATTGCACTGTCTTTTAGTATTTCGAGAATGACCCGGGACCGCTGTACCCGATGTTGGTGCGTACCTAGGAGTACAACTTTAACTGCATTGATGGGCTAGCGGGCAGCTGTGAGTATGGCGGGACCATTGCGTGAGGTGTTGTCTTATGGGGCGAGGGCTCCTGTCGTCAAGGTCCGGGGATGTTCGTTTTGAGTATCGAAGGTGTGTGGACTGGACAGGTACGTCTTTTCGATGGCAGTTGCATGAAAGAGGCAGGCTTACGGCCTTGTGAGTATCCGAGGTGAGACTGGGGCTGTTGGAAGTATGTGAGAACCAGATGCGAGTCTCGGAGTAGCCTAGGGAGCTGCGAGGCGGCATGGTTTGGGAAAGTCCAGGGGTTCGGACGCGCCCTAGGAAAGGCCTTGTTGGAGTCTTGAGTATGCCTGTGGGTTTATATGTGGTACATGGACGGAAAAGTGAGGGGGTACCACCCACCTGTATCTTATGTATGGGTGGCATAACCCAAGTGTCAGACGTGTGTTGCATACTTCAACTGCCCTCTCGGGTCAGTTGACACACATCTCCGTGTGTTAGCGCCATAACCCCCTTGTCACTTTTGTGTGTGTAGAAGTGACATGGTACTGCGGCTCATACCATTCTATATTATTAGATGGGTATAGTGGAGCTCAAATGGTAGTTTATTTCTGACCTTATTTGACATTATTGTGATTATTTGCACCTTTAATTGCTTGCAGCTACATCTTATTTGGTGGCTTGGTTGGAAGGAACTCTGCAGCTTGCTATTATGGAGTATGTTGTAACCACGAGATGATTGAAATTATGTTTTTTTCCAGAGAGGCGGTTTTAATATCGGGGAAATTGGTCCCCCATAAAAAAGTAAAACTTTTGTGATGGGAC
Source organism: Lissotriton helveticus (assembly GCF_964261635.1). Lineage (NCBI taxonomy): Eukaryota > Metazoa > Chordata > Amphibia > Caudata > Salamandridae > Lissotriton > Lissotriton helveticus. The sequence continues at coordinate 865,769,014 of NC_136057.1, read as the reverse complement.
TGGCTGGCAGCAGCAGAGCCATCCATGATTGTGTTAGGACTGGGCTGCTGCAACACCCCCAACGCGGTCATATAGTTACAAAGACGTGCGTGCAGACCGAAAAACTCAAACTTGGGCCCATACCTGGCGCAGAGACAGGACAGAATAGTAAAAGCAAAGTTAACGCTAAGAAGGCGTAGCAGACCCCTGCCACGGGGGAGAGTGCGGGTGGGATGATCATACCAAGGCAGTGAGCACATTCCGGAGGCAGAGCGCCAGGCCCACCTGTTCCACTCGCAGCCCATTGCTCAGACAGGATATGACGTGGCCCTTAAGTATGTCCACTGGGTGGGCATAAGTGGATCCTCCACTCCTGATGTGAATCCACCAAGGTGGCCTCGGACTTGCTCCATAACATTGAATTGAGTCCAGTGGGCATGCGTGGGGCAAGCTTTGCACTCAGTTGTGCAGCACAGAAGCCCTGAACCCAGGATAGACTCGGGAAAAGGCAGAGTTGCACAACAGGTGTGCCCTCTATTGTGCTCCCACTTTGTAGCCATCAGAAGTAACCACAGGTATTCTATCTGCAGTGTAAGGTGCACTCTGACACACAGTGTCATTGCTCCTTACACCTTAAAATCATCCCCCAAAACCGTCCACGTTCGGCCTTATGCTTGCACAAGAAAGTTATACAGAGTTAGAATTCTGGCAACAAGCACACATGGAGAGCAATACACAAATTCTTGTTGTGTTTATTGGTGTAGATGCCCACACGGTGAAGTGGAGTGCTTCCGGCTGTGCCCATCGTAGCCCCGCCCCCTGACTGCACCACAGCCCGTGGTGTGCATCATTGTCTTGCGGTGCGAGTTCCTGAAACTGAGTGATTCTGGGGAACGGCCCTTCTATCCCAGTGAGATGGGGCCGGTGTCGGATTGTGTTGGGCGTCGGGGAGATAATCTCCTCTTTTCACCGTCTAAGGGTTCCTATTGTTCCACTAGAGATCCCAATCTGCAAAGCAACGACACCTTTCATGGTTGGCGCAGATATTAACACTTCCCGGCCGGGAAGATCATGACGACGATAACTGCCTCGCCTGGCCCCATACTTCCAAGACTAAACTCCATTCTCAAGGGAGTTTATGCCGGCTTTAAAATTACATCTTTCAAGGCCCTCCTCTCGCTGGCTCCGCAACTGCACATTTGTGGCTTGCAGTGAACTAGCACCGCCAATCTTAAAACAAATTGCATTTAAACCGGCATTGTGCCATGTGATGGGATGTGCCTAGCACCAGCGCGGCCAAATGTGTGTGAGAAATAAATGTAATAAAAAGTGCAGGTCGAGAGAAACCACCCAGAGTGACCGGAAACTCTTGGAATGTTAGGATTTTGTTTTTACAAGTTGTTTTGATCTCGAGAGGGAGTGCAGCTGTTGGTGAGCCGAGCACAACTCCACTTTGCAACTTAATTGCACGTTTCTACTCAAGTTTTATTTATGTTTTACGAGGTTTTTTTTAAGCCATGTTCACCGAGAGCCGAATAGGGCCTCGTATGCAACTGGTTTTGTGAAGAAAGTGGCGTGGGAATCGTGAAAGTGAAAATACAAGATTCCAACTCCGATTTCTTTTCTAGTAAAATAAAATCTATCACATAGCAGATTCTTCCCAGATAAGCACTACTCTTAACGGTGTTTTCTGCCATTTTAATTCACAGCAGTGGTAGAAAGACTTGTAATAACTGGAGAACATAGGAAATGCGAATGCCTAACTTAAAACTATTGAAAGAAACTGTCATTGTTTTCCCATGCTTTCTGTTGTACCTTTCTACCTGCGGCCAAGTACCCATGTACTTCCCCGTTGTTCTCTTTGGTTTAGGCGTAGCAATAAAAACAAACTTGTTAAACTCCAGCGCTTTATACACGACGGGCATCGTTGCAATGATTTTGGACAAGATGAAAAAAACAGCGGCTTGACACTTTTTCTATGTAAAATCCGTTGCTTTCCAAACTCTTGGCTTTTGATATTGTCAATCACCGTCTCATTCACAGCCACTTGGATTGCACGTTTATTTTCCAGTAAGGCGAGTAGTGTGCGTATATTTTTCATTATGCCGAGGCAGGGGGATAGTGCGTGACCTTTCAGCAGTTTCTTCGGCCTGGCACAACATTTCTTGCTCTGACACTGCTACACCATTTAATTCCGCTAGACAATTATATAAAGTTTTAAAACAGATCTGAGGATTCATCTGTGGCTTTTGCGGCGCATTGAGTGAAAAGCTTGCATGGGGCACAGGATAGGTTTTCGATACGGTGTTATTGACTATTTCATTCACCTGTTGCTAATTGTTACTAGACTGCAAACGTCGTTGCATATTTCTTTCCATCAGAGGAGGGTCATGGTTTGCAAGTCGGCTTAGTCAGGAAGGTTTTCAGTTTTCAATTAGAGGTGGCTAATTGCCCCAGCCCCCCGCCGGGCCCCCACGCAGCCTTGTTCACGGAATGGAATGTGCCTCGCTGACTGAGCCGCCACATGTGGAGTGAGAGATCCCGAGTGCGGGGTGGAGGTAGCGGGAGGGCGCCTGCACCCAACCTGGCAAGCCGGGGCCGAATCTTCCCTTCTCCCTCAGCCTAATCCTGCCCAGCCCCCGCCCCCACGTGTCCGGCAGCTGCTTTGTCATTCACTTCACACGTCTATTGTCCCCTCGAGCACCTCCCGGCAGCCAAGGCCTCTTCCTTAAAGGCCTCCGTGAATGGTGTAAACAGGGCATGTGGGTCATTTAGATGATTTGATTAATCAGTGATGGACTTTGATGCATCACGTGACGCTGCCGTCCTGATGGGCTTTGTCAATAGTGCTCATCTGGCACTTGCAGTTGGTTGGCGATTAGGTGTATTTATTGTTGAAAGGAGTACGTATTTCTTAATTGCTGGTTTTTTTGCCCAATGAACACATTTATTCATTCTCTTTATACATTTTTTTGTTGTTTGGAGGTCATGCGGCCCAGTTTGCTAGGGCCCATATGGATTGTAGAACTGAAGCTGCTGAAACGGAATTTTAAAGTGACATGTAAAATAGTTTGAGCTGGAAGTCTTTGTGCCCGTCTGTGTGCTGTGCCTTGACTACATGTGCAACCCGGGGTGCGTGGGGCGCCGTGTGTGTGTGTTGGGGCGTGGATTGTTTCCAGTTGGGAATCGCCGCCTACTGCAGTCCTCCACTAAATGCCTGAACTCGTGTCCACCTGTGTCAATATGCTCATGGCCCGTTGTCAACAAGCCCGGCGTGATGGCTGATTGTACAGCTGCGTCTCTCTTTATCCACGCTGGGTGGGGAGCTGGCCATTCAAACATTCATCTGTGTAGGTGTGAGAAGCGCATGTGGTGATCCGGGCTGAGTAAACATGGGCAGTTTGTTTGTTAAACATCCAAGGAATCCCGCCCTTTCATTGCTACCCAATCCTGACGAATGATTGAACTTCTAAATATTTCCAATTCCCATAATTTAATAAGTTACCAGAAAGTGTAACTGGTCCAACAGAGCACAGCTTCTTTGAAGAGCGCGCTTTTAACCTGACTGGTTCACAGGTCTAATCCCCCATACAGTAAATCCCATACACATCGCAGATACAATACATAGTCTGTGAGTGAGTCTAGTCCTGAACCCCCATCTCGATGAACCAGACTCCAACCATGGAGCCCCATTCTTTTGGACTTGCAAAACACTTATGTATAATGCTGACATCAGCATTTCACAAAACATAGCTACCAAGTGGCATCAGGTCACATAGCACACCCTCAACCAGTCCCAGCTTTTTAGCCCAAATCATATTACATGCTGGATATTATCAGTGCATAAAATGTTAAAAGTGAAACTACAAGTACCAGAATGAAGTGTGTTGGTCAGTTTAAGCCAGGACAGACTGAATGTGTCCTACTTGAAGTGGCCCCACATGCAGCTATGAAAATAGAACAGTGATACACTTTTTGGCAACTTTACCGTTGGCTCACACAGGAGCAAATGATAATTATGGCTCAAAAATTAACATTGAGATGAGCCATTCCTCAGACTATTTATTTGCATTGAATGAAACTGCTCTTAAGAGAACTTGTTATGGGTTGATTTAAGGACAACAGCTAAAAAAAAAATCACCAGCCTACACCTCTTTAACCACAATGGTCAACCACAGTAGAGCAGAGGTAAGAAACTCTTGCCCCACCTTAAAGCAAAAAAAGAAACATGGCACAACTCCATACTTGGAGGAAAGTAATGTAAATTTAATTGCTAAATTCATGATTTTCAACAATCAAAATCAGAGAAAGAGAGCAATCGTACATTGACCCTTCCCTGCAGTGATTGACCAGAATGAAAACACTATTCCAGTACCTTACCTTTAGTTTCAAACCTAATTGGATTGCCTTGCAGTGCTACTTGTCATATATTATAGAGTAATGTTCCAGAGAGCTGTCAAGAACACAGTTGGCCTATCACTGAGAGTGCAAGATATACCCTTTGCTTCCGTTATTATCCTTTTCTATAGGTTGACATATGTTGCAGACTTTTTCCATACGACTACCCCCTTTTTCCAATGTTGGTAATCAGAGGCAGGATCATTCTTACACTTTAACGTACCTTCTGAATGCCTGTACCAATTATTCTTCTGCTAGCGAGCTCTCGTCCCTTGTACCCTTTATTTGACTAGGAATCAAATTCCCCATCAACTGCTTTACTGCTATATCCAGAGTAGTCTAAACTTGTACTAAAGCTGTTAATATAAACCAGTTTGTTTCACTAACTCCTATCTACCCTTTTAAGATGCACCACCAAAAATAGTATGTGCTATTCAAAATTATAGGTGGGTGCACTGCTCAAAGTAATATTGGGCAATAACACTACCAGCAATTCTTGGATCCTCAACTTGAAGCGAGTCCTGGACATCTGGTGTCAGATTTGGCCTCACCAAGGAGACATTCAGTAGGCACTGAATTTCCCTCTTTTCTGCTGCGGCCGACTTCTCCTTGGTGTGAGACTAGTTTTCTTGGTCCATCTGTGATCTTGTTGAATTGGTCAACCTTTGTCTGTACTTTCAAAACATGGACCTCAAGAACCCCTTTCGGTTGGATTAATCGTAGGCACTCTCATCCTACCTCACATAGGCTTCTCAGCATATTTACACCTCTTTTGTCCCGAGTGGCACTGAATTCTCTACAGAAGCTGGTGTAGGTGCTTATATCATGTTAACTGGTTTATCCTATTCAAAGTCTTTGGGGTTGACCGTCCTTTTCACTGGATTAATGTAGCCCCCACACTCAAAGCTTCTTCCTTGTTTTACCTTTTTCATTGCTTTCCTTTTAAGTGGAGCAAACCAATGGAAAGTGCAGAAAGCACATGTAGCGAAAGATTTCTCTTGCAAATGCATTTGCACACAACCACTTGAATGCATCTTCAGGTTGGGAGTTGACTGGGGACTAAAGCATTCCCTGTAATCAAAGATTAACAAAATTATACAGTCCGAAATGAGCTTTTCTTTTTTGAGTCTTTGGGACAGGATCAATATATATTTCATGGAATATAGTCCTCTGGGAATCAGAAAAAATAATTCTATTTACTATTGTTTCCTGAAGATGTTTCGGTTTGTCTACACATTGGTATAACAATAATTGTCTCTGAAAATCTGATGCGTTTTCAATTATTATGTCATTACTTGTAGGTGTAGTTTATTAACAGGTTTTTCTGGCACAATATCCAGCCTTTCGCTTGAAAAGGTAAAGAAAGGGGTCATGGCCTAACTTTGACTGTGCCAATCGACAACTTAATGCAACTCACAATGACTGTCAAGTAGTCACTATTGGTCATGTAGCACCTACATGGACCAACAGGGACTAGCATAGACATTGGCAGCTCCCTCTGTGGAGCCCAGTTTGTCCTGCGCCCTAACACAACCCAAACAAGGCACCTACAGAACTCCCATAGATCGTGAACTTGGTGAAACAGTTTTTTACAGCCATGCCAAAACATACTGTTTAAAAACACATTCTTGTAAGGAACACACTTGGGCCAAATAATTGCCAACACATCATTAAGAATTAGACACTTGTGATAAAAAAACACCCACAATAAACAGTGCAATATATGGATTTATGAACACCAACAACACCAGAGACCTTCCACAATCCCAAACGCCATTGCACTATACAGGAGTAACCACCTGCATCAGTGGGGGGCAGTCCTGCCTCACTGTAACCATGTTCTCATACCAGGGCCCCACCCCCCAAACACCAAGCTATCTGGGGGGCTGCAATGAGGTGAGCAGGAGCTGCAGCCCCATGCCCACCTTGGTGATCTGTGCACCCTAGCCCCCAAGCTGGTGTGTACATCCTTTGGTTGGCTCAGGACTGCTGGACCATACCCGTGGTGCTGTTCTGGGGAGTCAGCTTTGGAGAACCCCTCTGTTGACTAGGGGTGAATTTAGGATTCAAGATCCCGTCACCTAAACATAGGGATGGGTGTGTGGGAACATTTTTGTCATTCCAGCCGCCGCAATGTTCTGCTCCCGGAAAAAGTTAGGGGCCCTTGTGAATGGACACCTATATACCCTTGGCCCTTACGGAGGCAATGGGTGGAAGTGATGCCCGTCCAGCGCGACTCTGCATTCACCCCCCCCCACACATTTTGTAAGGTGAGGGGATGGGAAGTAGTCATCGGCTGGCACATCGCCGGATTGAGGCAGACCCGAGCCACGTCGGTCCCTAGTCCTAAATGCTGTGCCACTCTACAGGGGGGTGCTCTGTCCAAATTTGCTGAGATGAATGGAGTACACTGATGGCCACTTCTCCAAGCTAATAACCACTTCTCCAAGCTAATAACCTAAAGTAGCGTATCATTGAAGTGACCATATTTTCATTTAGCAAAGTAAGTTGAACAGTGTTGGAACCCAACCGCCTCCTCTTGTAACTTGAAGGTGCTAGTCATGCCTTTTGCTTGATTAATTGGGTATCCCCATCACAAACCTCTGCTCACTCCAGTAGGACTTAGCCCTCATTATGAGGAGCCCTCCTGCATAGCATTTATTTTATCACAGTATTCTCTATAGTAACTCATTAAAGTACAGTGTTGTCATGGAATGAAGAATAGCTGTGAAGTTATGGTAAACATGAAAATGTATTGAGAGTTCCAAACAGTGGCAACTGCTACTCCTGGCTTGCCCTCTGCTACTCCTGGCACTGCCTTTGCTACCCTGAGCAAAAAGATTCAGTGGGCCATTCAAGGATCTCCAACAGCCATGGTTACATCCATATTTTTGCACTTATTCCCAGTCAGCTGGCCCTACGGGAGCTAATGAAAGCTTTTAGAGGCACTATATTTTATTGGACGGGGCCATCCTATTAATGTCATCAATGGTCAATGGGTGAGTGATATCAGCTTAGCTACCACCCAACATTTTGTTGAATCAATCCCCATGATTGTAAGGTGTGACTGGTTCTTTTTATTTCTTATTATCCAAGGTTAGTGGTGTTAAGAGCTGTTATTTTTTGGCCTGGTTGAGGCAGCTGTAGGTACGCACTGTGTCCTTGGCAGCGAAGGTAGAAGCAAGAATGTATCAGCTTGGTACAGTGGATTGTAATGTCAGTTGAAAATAAAGACAACAATCCTGGATTGTGCTTTTATCACTCGCCCTCTTTACAGCAAGAGTGTAAAGAACTGATCCTTATCAAATGTTTCATAACAAGGATGTGATTGTTTAAAGAGGTGTGTGTTGCCACAGGCTGCTGCACACTCAATTTCAATTCATAAACTTTATTCTGTTTACAATAAAAACCATAAAAGTTGCACAACAATAATACAGTTAAAACAATCCGTGCTTGATCAACAAAAAAGCACCAGAATTGCAAAAAAAAGGATAATAAATAATTATAAAAAAAATTCAGAGGAAGGCATACATTATTGATCCAAATAGTTCCAGTAATTAACACAAGCTTTTAAGAAACCCAATATAAAAGGTAAACAGTCTTCCTTCAAAAATTGCAAATATATCAGTGCCGGGCGAACCTGGTTAAAATTCAATCTTTTTAAAATTGGAACCAGGAAATGTTTTCGAGGTAAAGCATAAAAATTACATAAAAACATAAAATGTAGCATATCCTGCGGAAACTGATTGTCGCAGCAGCAGGATGCTGTCACCAAACCTCTAAAAGAACATTTAGGTCTGGCAAGTAGGAGGTCAGAGGTTCAACCGAAACCTGGTTAGCAAAAATGTATCGTGCGTAGACCGAGACCCCATAAGGTATTGCTCTGTCCTAGGTGTTGTTTTTAACATAATGTGTGTAGGCACACTGGATTTCTCAACCTCCTTGGCTTCCCTTTCCATATTCCTCTCTAGTAGGAAGGCTACCTTAATTGCTTCCATGTCCTTCTTTACAATACAGTCGGGATTAGAGAATAGTTCCCCCCGCCCCAACCTTTCCAGATTTCTATTCACATAATCCAGCCACGGGATACGTGCTGAGTTATCAAGAGCCAAACAATCTCTTAAAATTAATTGAGTAAGGGGGATATCTATATTCAACCAGTATTTTATCCAACAGTTAAGTGGTCGCTGAGATGTTAGGTCTTTAAATATGGAACCCCTAATTCCTCGTGGGCCACCATGTTAGAGGTACCCCAAGGAACACATAACAGGCGCTTCAAAAAGTCGTTTTCCGAAGTTTGAAGGGACTGTCCTGCAATATAGCCCTATAATTTACTGCTATACGAGGCTATTGACAAACTTTTAGCTTTATACAGTTGCAGCATGGCCCCTGTGGGCTTCTTCCCTATTTTAGATGAAAAATTGAAAATTCCCGAGTTTGCCCTCACCATGTTCCCTTTTGTTTTCTGCAATAATAGGCCCCAGTTCATCTTATCATCAAAGAGGACCCCTAAATAGGAGAACACGTTGGTACATGGAATCTTAGAGTCTACCACTTGAAATTGATAATTCTTCTAAAGCCTCTGCCCCACCTGCATAACATATGATTTGGAGTTGTTCATCAGCAAATCTCTATCTAGCATGAAGCTTGGAAAAGCAGATAAAAGTGTTTGTAGCCCGTTTGCAGTCCTAGATATATGAACGGCGTCGTCCGCATAGAGCAGGACGGGAATCCCACGCCGTCCTACTCTAGGGTAATCTGCACCAATAGCCCGTAAAACATTATCCAAGTCATTAATATAAAGATTAAAAAGAAACGGAGCAAGTATACAACCTTGCCGGACTCCCTTTTTGATGTTAAAATCCCTCGTGACCCGCAGACCCTGGAAAACCTAACATTGGCTTTGGTGGACTTGTGCATGTCCTCCGTGAAGTTAACAGTACTGTTATCCATCCCCATGGCCCTCATGGACTGCCACAGCCTCCCCCTGTTAACACAGTCGAAGGCCAATGACAGATCCATGAAGGCCAAGTTGATGGTCCCAGAACTTGCGACGGTATACTTGCTCAATATCAAGAGCAGATTAAGACATTGAGCTATAGTAGACCGACCCCTCACAAAACCGTATTGAACCTCCAACAGGATCATCTGTTCCTCAGCCCACAGTGTCAGTCTCTGCAGTAGGACACGCCCCACCTTTACCCCAGAGTCAATTAAGGAGATGGGTATATAGCATAATGTGCTGTTTCTGTCCCCTTTTTTAAAGACCGGGATTATTGTAGATGTTGCCCAAGACTCAGGACAGCCGTACTGTGCTGCCGCATTAAATACCTGTTCTAATATCCGGGCCCAAAATGAAGGATCTGATTTAAAAAGATGTGGGGGGATCCCATCCGGGTGCTTTACCCACCGTTAATCCCATTATTCCTTCCAGGATTTCACCTGCTGCACACTCGTTCTAAAGAGTGCCAAGTTGTGTAGTAATAATGCAGTGCTATTCATATTTCAACTCATGCTACTTGAGTCGTAACTTTTGTAGGTGTTGGTGTGGGGCACCACCTTTATACTTTAGACTACAATACTGAAGCTTTAGCAATGTTTTGAAATGTCTTTAGTGTAACTAAAAGCGCGATTAAATGAAACAATGGCAGCCAACTTTTCTTACACAAATCCATTGGATTCCTGTGATAGCTACCCATATTATGTTGTGATAACGCTTAGTATTGTTTAATTAGATACAGTACCCTCGTAGGAACTGTCCTTTGATAAACTGTCTATTTGTCTAGCCACAAAGGATGAATTATTAATTGGTATTTAAAAAAAAATATATATATATATATATATATATATAAATAAGTGTATTGTTTATAGATCTAATCTCACTCTCAAGAAATAAAATAATAATAGAAACTTTAAAAAAGAAACCCAACTTAAAATTAGTAAGAGAACTACAAAAGAGACTGGCATATACTTTGGTGTTCCCCGTAATAAAGCCACTCTGAATGCATTAAAATGCTAGATGTGTTGCTTGTTGAATATATTCCTGACCCCACATGTGAAAAATGGATCTTCACTGATAAAATTTCTTCTTTTTTTTTAGGTAGTTGTAGGACATGTCTTTGCTCTTTACAGTGATGGTGACAATTTTAAATGAAAATACAATTACTATTGTTATTGATGTGGATGTACTCTTCAAAGTGTGACACTTTCTATCTCTTTATCAATCTGCATTGTTCCATCTACTAAGATATTCCAAAAGTGGATCGAAAAGTTCATATTACATCTTTTACCGTTCACCATCTGATAAATCTTTTAACTGCTAGAAATGCCAGGAAAAGAGTTGCTTTGGGTTTTAACAGCTGTTTTGCTATATTTTCCAGACAAAAGTTTGAGCAAAGTTGTCTGAATTATGAGTCACGTTGGAACCAAATCCCAAAAGGGCTAGTGCTTATTTTCTTTAAAAAAAAAAAAAACCCTGTTTTCTGCTGAATGTGCAGCTGCAAAGGAACCCTCGGGGTTTATTGAGAATTTGTTGCTAGTTTTCCATTATACAATTCAAGGTTCTATACGTTCTAAGGACAGCATTCACAACGTTCAGTAGTTGTACTCTGAAACTAAATAGTTTTTTGTCTTAGATTTGTGTTTAGTCTGTGCCTTTCAGTTTCCCTCCCAGACATAACTTTTTTTTCCGAAATATCGGCTGGACGTATTAATATTCCTAGCCTTTTTCCCCACAAGGAAACTATTTTTCTTAGTCTCCCTGAGCATGAGTTTCCAGAAATGGCTGTAGTGTAGGAGAAACGGCTTTGTGTCTCTGAAGTAAAGCCCACATAATGAAGGACTTGTTTATCCTCCATTGGAAATGTGCCCTGGATTTTTTTTAAGTTCTGTTCAGTCATAATATTAAGGAGTAGTCTAATCAAAGAGCGTTCAATTGAGTAATTTGGTGGACCATGCAGGAACCACACACGGAATGGTTACATTTTATGCACATTCACTTCACAAAACTTTACAGCATTTTTTTAGGTTGACCACAAAATATCAGTTAAACATGATCAGCCTTGATGGTAATGAGAACAGGCTAAAGAACACATAACTCACAAATATTACTGATCATGGTTTAGTGAAGTTAGTGGAAAGCATGACTAATGGAAACACATTAAACCCTTCTTTACTTTTTTGAGTTGCAGTAAAGGAACAGAATCAAATTGTGACACCTCTCCATCCCAGAAAGGATTTTTGCTGAATGGATAGGTGGAAGACTGTGTTTTGTAGGTACGTCATTTAGATGGCAGCAGAGTGGCTTCCATGTTAATTTGGAATGGCCGAGAAAGAACGGTGTGAAAGTCATTAAAATATTGAAAAACACGAAAATGGAAGGTCCTGGGACATTTACAAATAATTTGAAGATTTTTATTTTTACGACCTGGGAGATCATGACATTTCAAAGTTTGGGGCCCAATACTAAGAAACAGCTGTCTTCTTGGTCATGAGTTTGAATATATGAACATTAGGCATTTCGTGATTACCAGACTCCAAAAATGAACCTTGGATGTATTTTCTTCACTCTTCTTTGATATTCTCAGCAGACGTTCATGTTTACTTGAAAGGGTGTTGCGTCTATCCTGCAAGCATGTCACATGCATTCATGACAAAGCTAGTACGATATTTCTTCCTATGCGCTGAAGTAAGTGCAAAGTATGTACTTGCAAGAGGCCAAAGAGTTATCAGTGCTAGTCCTATGTATTTTTTGTTTCGCTGGTCTTATCTACAACTTAGTATGACATTACCTATAGGGACATATGTTCGAAACCAAGAAAGGAATAATGTGACCCAGCAGTATAAGTTTGCAAACACCTCTTAAGTGTGTGCCAACCGTTGATCCTTGGAAGGATTGCTGTCCTCCCGAGTAACACAGTTTCCATCCTTATATGCAGAAGAAGAACTGGTCCAAGAAAAATGGATGAGCACCACAATTTCTCCAATGATGGGGATTGGTCACCAGTTAGTGACCCCTTTTTGGGGAAATTAACTTTTAACCAGTTGTAATTCATCCTTGTGTCTGTGGCCTGTAAATAGGTGACTCGTGTGGGTATAGCTGTATTTGCTTGTTAGTCTTCACTTTGAATGATATAATGATTGGATATAAACCCATACCTGGAATTTATTGTGGCACGAGGTTGAGTGTAGTCACTAAACTGGACCAGAAACAGAGAGGTGCCATGAGCATCCCAACTAGAAATGACCTCTTCCTGATACTGAGATCAACTTTTTGTGTTTTTCCTATTTAGAATGAAACCTTTGCATTGTTGTCAGGATTATAGCATTTTTTTCACAATGAGCGCACTGTAAGTAACATTAAGAATGTTCGCTCATGTATATCCAAAAAGTCCATCAGATAGGCACTTATATTTTGGGGAACATTTTCAGACTTGGTCGATCACAGTCTGTGTCATTAGAGGCATGAACTCAGTCTATGCAATCTTGGATATATTATAGTGCCAGTGATTACAGCACGTGTTTCAAGAGCATATTTGCAGGGTCATCTATTTTGTAATATGGCAACCTAAAATACACATCACACATGTATCTGGCAATTCAACCATGTATTGCTGGTCAATGAAGATGGTTGTCCTCCGGATGGTAAATGCCTCATTAAAAAAAAAAAAAAAACTGAAGTGTTACTGGGAAACCGCCACTGTTCATGTTTTGTCAGTGTTTCAGAGACGAAAAACAGTACTGATGTTCTGGCATAATATTCAAACATTGTTGTACCAGAGTTCTGGAGCATCCTTAACATAAAGCCTCCCTATGTTATCCTTTTTAGATGCCACCAGGTTAAAATTCTTTTTCATTCCCACGATGTGGATTTGCTCACTGAAGCTGAACATCCATTTTCAGTATTAGTCGGTGTTCATTTGTTGAAGAGTTAAAAAATATAGCCAGTTAGCCTGTGCATTCCATGAAAGCAAAAACGAAGAACAATAACTTATGTTCTTGAAAGCATAGTTTGCTATTAAGCTCCTGAGAAGAATGTGACACATTCCAAAAACTAGTCTTCACATATCCAAGCAGTAGCCCGACATCTTTTTTCCTGAAAAGGCTCATTGTTTGTTAGAAATAGCTATAATTTCAGGTTTCACTTATGCCCCCTCGCTATCATAAGAGCACCCTAATTAGTAACACATTTGCCTAACGAATTGTATAGAAAAAAATTATCTAGAAGTCAGTTTTTTTAGTTGGGGAGTTTCTTACTTCAGACTCAAGTGTAAGTTGCTCCTCATTTTCCAGGAATAAGACACATGGTTAGGAACAAGTCTTTGGCGATTGGGCGATTTGGCTTTAGGTGCTTTTATACAATACAGTTTGGTATATAGATATGTCCGTCTTCCCATATGCTTCTGTTAATCCAGTTCTATTGCTAAATGAGGATTGTTTATCTGACAAAATATGGTACCTCTGTGCTTTGAACAGCTTGTGATCTGTTTCTTGCAGAGTGGTTATTTATTTCCATTATTGTGTTACCACACGGAGAACAAGTCTTTCTTCCTGTATAATAATACAATTAGTACAAATTAAGTACTATGAAAATAAACTTTTATCGACATACAAGGTGTAAAATTTTGCATTCAGTATGGATTAAAAAAGGCGCAGACAAATACTCCACCATACACAAACGTTCCAATGAAATACGAGAAATGGGTAAAACTCAAATAGAAAGCTAGAATATAATGTTTGTGACAGGGCCCTAATAAGTGCAATTTAGATTTAAATATATACAATTTAAATAATCTGCTCTGATCTTTGATAATCTGTGATCACATCTAGCGCTTAGTAGATCATGCTTAGTAAATCCCTGCATTGGTTCAAGGTTCCTGGGGTGGAGACCCAATTACTGCAGGTGGAGATACTCTTACAATTTACTGCCAGAGTAATTGACCTGGAGAAGATTGTTTTGGAATCTTAATCGGAAAGAAGTAATCTGAAAAAACAGAAACATTTCTTGACCTTTTAAACAGCTGGAGCCTTCATAATTAGACATACCAGGCTTTGTTAGTTATGTTCTCTGTCCTGTCTGGTCGGTATTGGTTTTAGTTAAACTCTGGGACTTGTGTTTTAGTATTGTCTAGCTTTTGGACGGAGACTCAATAATTTCTGGTCCCAACAAAACATCTGTAAAGTCTCTAAGCATAGAAATTGTTTAGCCAGAGTCTTTCCTGTGCCAAACACAGATGCTAAAATGCCTTATTTATTAAAAAAAAAAAAGCTGCTTGGAGGCAGACTATTGTGGCGCTAGTCTGTATATAAAAGGAGATGCACATGGAAAAGTCATAGATAGCTCCAGTGTTTAAAAGCAAATAATTTGTTTGAAGCCTAATGTAGGCTGTTATGCTCACAGTTGCCTTGATGGACTCCAGATGGATGCAATACTTGAGCTATGAGTGAAAGTGTCTGGCTCCACTGTGGCGATCAAGCACAGCAGTGGTTGTAATTGAAGGATTTTTATAGTTTAAAGCTCTGCCAGATTTTTGTACATGTTACAACTCCAGCGGTACACATCCACTCATGTCTCTTGCTGTCTGGTGGGCGTTCAGGCCAACGTGTTTCAAATAAAAGCAGTCCCGTTTATTTTAAAGCTGTAAAGGAAATAATTGAACCTCTTTCTTCAAAGATTGTCAAGGCCTCTGGATTCATGCCTAAAGCTTGGCGAGCAATCACATATTAAAAGATCAGTGTTTAAGATGTTGTGCACTTAATTGTACTCTTCCTGACCGTGTCCCCATTATTTTCTTTTTTGATTATGGATTTACCAACTTGCTACTGTACATTTTCGTAAAGTTGTCTTTTAGGGTGGTTGTGCTTGAAAAATTTGTGAACATTATTTACTTCACATTACAGTGACACGGTAATTATTTAGTTTAGGCAAAATACTTTCTTTAATTGTGCATTATGCTGCCAGTTTCAAGACAGACTGTCTTTTGTCTAATGCCCTTATTACGAGTTTGGTGGGCCAATGGACCTCCAAAACCATGGTGGTGGTCCGCAGACCACCAGATTGGTGGTCTGCCTGTCGTGTTGGGACTGTGGTGGTTGGACCGCTGCTACAGCCACGGATCCATGAGCCCTAGTGGTGGCGCAGTGTTCTGAGGCCCATAATATGCTGGTGGTGCTGCTGCGGTACCGCCAAGCATATTAGGAGTTTCCTAACTGCGCACATTTCATGGCGGTACAACCATCATGAAAAATGTGGAGGTGAGAAAAGAGGTCCCCTATTGCCTCTGCGCCATGGGATGCATGCAGGGGAGCACATGTTTTGCCCACCTGTGTGCATGCACCCCAGCTCCTGCAGGGCATGGACGGGATAGTGCATGCCCTGCAGGAACTGCTTTTGACGCTCCCATTGCGGTGACTTTTTCAAAGGCACTGCAGTGGGACCGCCAAAAAACCGCCCGCCAGAGTAAAATTAAGCCGTACTCTGGCAGGCAGTCTTCAATGGCTTTGGCGGTCTCAGAGCAGGTGGCAGCCACTCTCCGAGACTGCCAAAGTGATAATAAGGCCCTTAGACTTTTTGAGGTAATTGAATGCTAATAGTAAGTATGTTTAGCGTGAGAAATGGTGCAACATAGGCTTGGTAGGTACTGCCTGATGTGCCCAAGTTGCTGCCACAATTCTCATAGGTGCTGATTACATTGTAAATTGAGAATTCAAAAGACCAAACAAGAATGTGAGCAAAGAAAGGGATTTCCATCATAAGTAGCTTTTAGAGTAGAGCTGTCATAAATTCAGAACATAGCCCGAGTATGCTTTCTTCAGTACACCTCTTTACAGTATCAGTTGAACTCAAATACTCAAAAAACAACACATACGATCCACCTCTGTAAACCCCATTCTCTCATTCACCCCACTAGATGTTAGACTTAGCCATTAGGCAGTGACCAGCCCAAACTTGAGTAAGGACGTGGTCTATATATTGGCCATCATACAAGACCTATTGTCCTATCTCATAATGGAGGTCTGCACATACCTGCAGAAATAGGACAGTCTCTCTACTGGTTCTGTAGACTGCAGTGACTCCTAATGAAACACTGCACAACTGCAATGAATGCAAGGAGGATAAAAGTAATCTAATTAGAGGAACATACATGTCTCAGAGGTAGAAAACCTTTATGAATTCTCTGCTCTTGGCAGTCCTTACCATTCATCAGTCCACCATTTATTATGCAGTTGCAACCCCACCATCCGAGCTTCAATACTTAAAACAAATTATCTTTGCCCTTCTGAGCCACTACTTCTCATTTAGAAATTAGGGAATTTATTGGAGCTCTTCTCTTTTCATGTAATCCTTAAACCCCTACTGCGCCTCACTCTCTTCTTCAAGACAAAGGACAAGGCTCACTGAAACATACAATTGCACATCCACAACAACTCAAGGAGACTGTTCACTTTGAAAAGTGTAATAGACGAGTGTTAACGATCACCCACTTAAAGATGCCAGTCAGTGGATATGTTCATTCCTTAGTATTTATTGGGTTTTGGTCATGACGCCGGCAGCAGTGTCATATCATCATCGGAGCTCCAAAGGAAGCCTTTTCTGCAACTGTACTTACCCTCGTCCATGAACTGCCTCACTGTTAAGGAAAGGGGTGTTTAGATGCCAGCTCTTGGAGTCAACATGGGCAATATAGGACCGGTTAGACTTTTTTGTTGTAAGCATAATCTGTTACAAATATTAATGTTGAGGCAGAATGAGGTGTAAAGGAATATTTCACAAAATGCTTTTATGCTTTATTAATCACATAAACACATGCTGGTTTTCTTAATTCTCTAATCTTACTGCAGAAATAATAGTAACCCCCCTCCCTTTTAAAGAGAATCTCTTAACTGTATACATTTGCGTATTGTTGCGATTCAGCTCTATTTACACTATGTTCAAAGAAAGAATTCTATGTAGGGATTGCAGTAAATGTTTTCACCACAACAGATGTATGGAGGTGGTGAACTCCACGAGCTTTGCAAGATTCTTAGGCAAATTCTTCGGATGTAATGGACCATGAGAGGAAGGTGCATATGTGTTCTGGAATCCCATACTCAACACATTTCTTGTATTTCTTTTGTCAGCCTTGTAAAAGGTTCACCAGACAGCTACACATTTGTGCACAGTACAACAACGGAAAACTCTTATAATAGTCAACATATTCTTTATGTAAGATGACCAAAACACAAGAAGAATTTTGGAAAATATAATCCTTTACATTATTATCTTAAACAATCTTATCATAGAAAAATACACCTAATATCGATGTACTTTGGCTCCCTTGGGGATCATGGAAAGCATATAGTATATTAGCTTATTGCTGTCAAAATGGTGGCTTTCAGAAATGATGAGATCTGTTCAAATTGAGTATTATGCGGACTCGGGGTCCCAGAAACGTCTGTGTGTACCTATGCCATATCCTAAGAAAGTGTGTTCATGAACAGGAAGGAAAGCAAGCATGTTAGTGTGTGCTTTCACCTTTCCTTTCCTCTCATATAAGTCACAAAGTGTTGTGTTCCCTTTATTTCCCTGATACATTTAAAATCGAAGGGTGGTTGAAGTAATTTAATGCCCATTATGGAAGCAGAAGGTGGAGAAATTGCTAACCAAACGAAACCGAAAAGAACTTATAAGACTGCTAATAACTCATTTCCTTATACCTTCCTCTATTCCTCTATGATCTCTTTATTTTTAGGACTATTCACTGTTATGGTAATATTGTCCTCTCCCTGTCTTTTTATTAGTTTTTTACCAGCAATTTCATTTATATATTTTTGAAGCATGTCTTTCCTTCACTGCTGCACCAAAGGTTCTTATGTGCACAGTGTGTGTCAATAAAACTTAAACGGTTAATCATACCTGGTGGTTTTCTGCCTAGATGATAGAAGGAGAACCTGGTACAAGTGTGTGTTCAGATGGCGTTTACGGGTATCCTGGTCCACTGTACATTGCAAGAAGTAGACTGTAGAAACCAAGCAAGTGGTTTGGTATTGTAGGGAGGCAGATGTGTTTTCCTTGGAATGTTCGGACTTACTTTCATATTAAATTATTCATATTTTTGCAGCTGAAAAATGTACAACATAATTAAAGCAATGAACAAAAACTCAGCTTTGACAACATCATTTCACAAGATGATAAAATATCTATTCTTTTACGTGTATTTGTAAAAAATGTGTAATACTTTTGCTACAGTGGTAGCTTGTGCCATACAACTATCTGCCCATCCTCTTAAACATGTAACTCAACCAGTCAAAGTAAGCTTACATGTAATTTCACATCAGTAAGCAGTTTTGGACAGATGCAGTATACCATGTTACATGTAGTTGGAATTTGTAATGTTTGGAAAATCATCGTTTATCCACTTAAATGGAAACCGGTTACTAACTGAACTGTGGTTGTTTATATATTTATTGTTTAACATGGTATATAGCCATCCTTTTAATTTATTACTGCAGCTTGGTGTAGAGTAAGCCTGAACTAATGAATGTCCTGAGACGGTAAAAGCACAGAGCGCATTGGCTGTCTTTGCGGAGACACTGTGACTAAGAGTCAACAAAGAGTCCGCTAAAATTGTCCACCTTATCTGTCAACATGCAGCCCCTTCACTTCTATTCCTCAATTCTGCATTAATCTGATAGTGGGAAGGATGCGTATTTCAGCATCCTCATCAGACAGCTATCATGATATCAAATAGGATGAGCAGGTGAGGGAGCCCTCCGAGGCTCTTGGTTACATGGCGTTTTTGCTTATACATCCCCCTTTTAGTTTAATAGCAATTCTTTTTTTTGCTATGCTGTCTTAGATCATATAACTGACAAGGATACTAAGGTTTTCCAAAACTAAAACAATGGCAAAGTCAAATCAAGAACAACATTGTTAAAATGCAGCTATATTTAGGAGGAAGGGCGCTTTCTGTTCACCATACATTTTCCTTTACATTTATTAATGCCTGTTCACCTACTTTTTGTTTACGGAGGCACATTGTTCTTCTCTTTATATCCTTGGTTTTCAATCCTGCAAAGGTAACATCACAAGATAAAGTTAATAAGGGCAGCCCATATATTTAAAAGTTATGTGAAGTATCAGAGGGTTATGGAATTCCTGAATGTTGGGTTACAAAGGACTGAGGATTAATTATCTGGTGAATCATTATCATATGGGCATAATTCCAAAGGGTGTTGAATGAAAGTTGTACTGGTTTAATACCTATGAATCATTCGTAGAAATGGTTTAATTAATGTCACGATACCATTCTTCTTAGAAACGGCCTCTATTAATAAAGTAATCTCCAAATTCATTCTGGAGTACATCAATTAATAGGTATTGCATTGAGTAATTGGGTTAGAGAAGAAATCTCAGTTAATTTGGGATGGCCTCAAAGTTCGTTCAGCTAGATGTTCTTGGCTTCTCCCACTGATATATTAAAGATTTTGGGAGCCATTTCGTGGATACAGATGTAGAGCATTCCTTTGGCCAGGACGCAATACATGAGCACCTGAGTATTTTTTATTAGTTTGGATGGAGTTTAAAGAATCCTGCATGTATATATGATGCAATCCTCTCTTGAATTTTTGCTACTCTTATCAGGGAAGATCACATGCATTATCTTGCCTGTTTTTTAATTTGTGACTTAGCAGGTTTCTGTATTTTTAGAGGATTTAAATAATTTTGTGTCCTTATAACGTGTACATTCTAACCCCCTAGGCTATACCTTACACTAAATGAGTGAACAAGCATTTGCAATGCAATAGAAATCGCATTTACGCGAGTACTATTGCATTGCAGATGGGAGGGATGGCGTAGGGCAGAAGGACGAGAAGGTATGGACAGCAGGAGTGCGGGGGTGCCAGAAGGCATGGAAAGAAAATAGTGGTCACAATCTAAATAACACATACCATGCAACACTCGAAGTACAGGGGCCAGTAGCCATGGACGGATACAAATGACGTAATGGCCGTCATAAGGAGAGACTAACAGCCTATAAACCAATCAGAAGGCAGCATTTAGATAGGACAAAGACACAAGCCAATGAAAAAGATGGGCGGATGAGTGGGTGGAGCTTCCACTCCATACTCTATTACTGCATGCCTCGCAGAGCGTGCAGCGCATGCGCGCTGCAGCTATAGGCTCGACCTAACGAGGATTATATGTAGCATACTCAAATCAATGCACACAGATAATCTCAACTTTCTGAATTTCACTCAAACTCATATTCCTTAGCATCCATAAAAAAAATAGGGACTAACATACATATTTTGTAGGTGGTAATGCTCTTATCCCCTTAATTCATATGCCCCTGATTCAACTTTTAGAACGACTAGGTTTTGCAAAATTATATATTTGAAATGAAGGATCTTACTTACTTTCTCCAAGAGAGAACCTCTGGATGATAGGTATCCATAATTGAAAACTAATAACAATGTGGCTTGTTCACAGTGGCATTTTGGATACCAAATTTAGTACTTCTGTAATTCTTTTTGGGTACTCTTGCACGTCTTTTTTGAATTGGCTCTAAACATCTTGAATGGAAATATGGTGAGCATATTAATATACAATTCGTACAAATAGATATGTGTGTTCCCTCTTAGCACTTTCCTTAATACAGAATTTGATGTTTTAGGCCACTTCGCAAAGGTGTGTAAGATCACATGGAAGAGTACTCCTGTAGCACTACTTTGTATACTCCTAAATGCGTTTGTATATTGGCCCCAATAATTTACATTTCTGCTGAGAGACATTTGACTAGTGCAGCCACCTTTACAGTGCTGTTGCCCTACGTGTTGGACGTAGGGAGAAAACCATGGTCTACGTCAGTTTTAGTGAAGTGTTTCTTGAAGTACAATGGTTATAAGTGATAAGTTAGATGGACCATTTAAAAGGTGAGTTTGTGCTGGTAACATCAATATGGTGACATCACATTGCATGCTGCTCTTGAAGGAGTAGTGCAAAAACAATAAGATATTTAGGAACGCAGTCCAATTGGATAAGCTGCATTCCTCCTCAGAATGTGAGTTCATGTGGCAATAGTTTAGCAAAGGGTTCGTTGCATTGCCCTTTTTCTCTGTGATAATCCCAACTTGGCAGATAAGACCATTATCTTTTGCTATGTTGTTCTCTGCACAAGTCAATCTTTGGCTCCTTGTCTTTCTTTGTGTGAGCTGGAGTTTCACTATCCTTCCAGTTCACGGGGCAACAACTGCACTCCGAAACACCAGTGGTGATTCAGGTTTATTTTGTGCATGCATTTATTTTATTTATAATTATTATTATCCACAGATCACACCTGTTCGAGCTGTTGGCCAAGGCAGAACTCACATTTTGGCATCTCAAAGTAGTTAATTGAGCCCGGCTCCATGTCACCAGAATTAATGAGGGAATGAAGAGTATCGGCCATTGTGTATCATCCAAAGAATGTGAACCATCGTGAAGCGCTCTAGTGTGGCTCATACACATGCTTACACCGGGTATTAAACATCCTATGACTCATTAGCTGTGCGGATAAATAATGGCTGATTGGTGTGTGCACCCACGCTCAACAAGAGCCATCTAGGTCATCTGCAGGTCAGGTGATATTAGGCTCAAGGACAAGGAGCAGCTTGCATTTTGACCCCATCCATAGCTCGTCATATCATATGTAACTGGATGGCTTCTTTCTTAGGCAGCAACCGTGGCATGACTAAAACTGGAAACACTGAAAGATATATAGTTTAAATACCAAACCCTACTTCTTTATGTTGGAGTTTTGCATTCTCTTGATATATTCAATTTTTTCAAAAAGTCTGTTTATCTTAAAAGAATAAGGAATCAATTAGCATAATATTCCAATCCAGAGGATATTTGAATTACTATTTAAAAACACAAATTAAACGAGGATGATCTAAGTGTATTTGAATTTGGGTTGCCACAGAGGCCTCTAACCACTGGTGCTCTATTTGTTGAAGGAGCTTCCTCGAGATACAGAATTGTATAGGACCCAGATACCCCCAGTTTGGACCATGCCCGAATACAATTCAAACAAGGCACCAACAGGAATTACAGAGACCGTGAAATGGTGGAACATTTTTATTACAGTCATGTCAAAACCTACGTATGTGGAAAACGCATTCATGTAGAAAACACACTTAGGTCAGAGAACTTGTGAAACTTCATGAAGAATTAGGCACTTGTGATAAAGTAAGCATCCCACAATAAACTGCAGTATATTAACACAAACCATACCATAGACCTTATGCAGTCCCAAACTCCATTTCACCACACAGGTGTAACCACTTGCATCAGTGAAGGGTGGCCCAGCTTAGTACCCAGGTCCTTATATTAGGGCACTGCTCCCTAAACATCAAGTTGCCTGAGGGGCAGCGATAAGGTGGCTGGGACCTGCAGCCCCATGCCCATCACCAGTGATCTTTGTGCCCTAGCCCGCAAGCTTGTGTGTACATTCTCTGGTTGGCTTAGGACTGCTGGACCCTACACGTGGTGCTGTTCTGGGGGGTCTGCTTTGGAGGACCATCTGTTGTCATGGGATGGATTTAGGATTTGTGATACACCCGTCGACAACATGATTCTCTGCTCTAGAAAAAGCAAAGGCCAGAAGCAGGGTCACCTATATATCTCTGGCCATCGTGGTGGGTGGAAGTGACGCATATTTAGCACGACTTTGCACTTCCCATCGCCCCCAATCTCATGGGGGGAGGTGTCGGGAAGTCTTCACAGGCCGGCTCATCATTTGATCGAGGCAGGGCCACGGTGATCCAGGGTCCTAAATGCTGCTCCCCCTTGATGGGGGAGGGGCGCTTTGTCAAGATTCCTCTGCCTGAACTCATCCCATAATCATCATCTAAGCGTTATTTTAGTTTTGCAAACCTATTAATGTTTGAAGAGTGGGAAACAGCAAATGAAGTTACATGATCATGTTGGTGTTGCATGCACGCACTAAAAGAAACACTGTTGTAATAATGAAACGGTCAGCGCACATGCTTTGGGCAGTATATGTTTCATCATCTCCATCACATAAAAATGTCTTAATATTCTGAAGGCATGGGCTATTGTTAATATGTCTGTTGTTAGTTTTTGAGGGACTGATGACATGGTCTGGTAATTTTGCTTGGTGGGAGACAGCTGGTAGAGAAATGAGCGTCGCCTGTATTATCTAATACTATAATTAAATAAACGGAAGCAACTTATGCAAATATTCTTATTTGTTCTCTTTTCCTAGGGACCTGAGCCACAACAGATTGTCTTCGATCAAAGCCAGTTCACTAAGCCACCTCCATAATCTACGAGAAGTGTGAGTATTTCTTCTCTTTTTAACTTTCAGAAAGAGTAGGGGTGGGGCCACCCTAATGAGAGAGCCGACAGCAGCATAATGTGATGGATCCTTTGACACCCTACATTTGTGAACCCAAAGATCACGTGTTCATCTATTAACACAATTGATCTGGCCATCAGCATTTTAGAGGAATGAAACTGTCACTGTACAACCAGTTTAATGTACAATAAGGGTTGCACTTAATGGTTAGTGTGACTGAAAGTTGCACATTAGTGATCATTTTCGGTCTCTGATCCTTATGTCCTAAAACTCAATCTCCAGCTATCTCAGCTTGTGTGCCTCTAGCAAGACATCTGATTCCCTACACATCCGTTCCTTGATCTGATAAAAAGGAGAGCACCTGGAAATTGACTAATTGCTAAAATTCACTTCCATACAGGCATATATGTAGTCCACTACTTGCTGAGAGCTAATAACAGTATTGGTTCTTTTGTGGTAACCAACAGTCAAAGAAATTGGACTAGGAAGGTAAACTTCACTTCTGTCTGTAAATCGACAAAAGAGGTGAATGAACTATGACCAATATAACACTATCTGTCTTGCTGGTCTCGGCAATAGATGAGCAAGATAAGAATCGTGACCTCATACAGTATGCCTGAACATGAGTAATATATGACAGAAATACGGGTCACATGCACAGAAATTGACGACCCATTTAAGCTCTGGTGCCTGGACCAACCCTCTAATCTCTGCAAAGGTGTCATCTTGTCACACAGTTCTGAATGTTATCCGCCCTCAAATATGGAAACATTTTTCGAAGTAGGATAATAAAGACCCACTTTATAGCAGTGATAAATCTTGTATAACACTGAGCCAGAAAAAAAAACCAGACTCCCCTACTGATTACCTTAACTTGGTCTGTGCGAGACAGCCACCCCCTTCCCCCATGAATGACCTTCCGTAAGCCCTCTGGGCTAATTTATGAGCACTATGGGGCACTGTCTTCAAGTTTATGATCTGTGTTTTGTGAATCTGGCATTATTAGTTTTTATGATGTGGATCATTATGTTTTTGGCAGTGTGCTTGTGGACAGGTGGTGATATTTTTATGTATTGTCAATAATAGGAAATTGAACAACAATGAACTTGAAGTCATTCCAGATCTGGGATCTCTATCTGCAAACATCACCCTTCTGTCACTGTAAGTAGCTGACTGATTCCAATTGAACAAGTTGGGAGTATTTAATTTACATGTTCATTTAAACATCCTCCTATAAACATAATTATAGGATACAATAAAGATATTTGCTTTTGGGTGCATGATTAAGTATGATAATGCCTTATTTATATTACATTTGTTCTGTAATAGCTTAACCTTGCTGGGGCCAGAAAGAAAGTTTATTTATTTAACTAACATAGCCAGTTGAGCACGTTTTGCGGCTCTGTGTTTTCAAGGGGTTTGTCCATAACCTCTGGATCATAACTTTCAAAATGGTATTAATGTATCTATGGACTAACTTTTGATAGGAGCCATTGCCACGACGGAGTTGTCATCATTTTCACAATTATTTTCATCTGTGAACTGACAATTGTTAACGTGGCTTCGTTGTGACTTAAAAATCAATTTATCAAAAAATCATGAAATCCTTCTTAACAACGGTTTGAGGTATTGAAAGCACATTACAAGGAAGCACTTGTGCCTAGGGACATTATAGTTGTGGTTCCTGGTAGCCAATATTCCATTGTCATTACATGTAGTAGCTGCTGTCACGGTAGGTGGTGGGTGGCATTTCTTTGAAGCAGCTTGGCAATCATTAACATATCGGTAACGTGGCATAATCCTTTGATGTTACTATGTTTATTTGCACCAGTGTGAGACTCTCACCCACGCCCTTTAAGAAAGCAGAGCAGTAGACCCGCCTGCACATATTAAAGCTATATGCCTGTGCCCACGGATATTCAGGCCTGATATATCACTGTTACTGCACTGGGCTCATTCTCTGTGGCTAACGTATGTCGTAATCGTTGGCCAAGGCATATAAATACAGCCTTTCCATTTTTTTTTCCACCTGGTCCATTTAAAGCTATTACAGCAACAACAGCAATATTTGTTTGAAATATATAGCCATACTGTGGTTCAACGTTCATTTATATTTTTCTTACAAATTTGCATGCAATAACCATAGTTCTCCAATATAATGAAGTTGCAGTGCCGAATAAGATTGCTTGCATAGTTATTGCCTAGTATGATAGTGGTTACATTAACACAACTCTATCGATTGTTTGCTTCATCACACTTTATTGCAGAAAAATGTGCAGGGAAGCATGAATGGGACAACAAAAGTGTCTAGCCTCATCGTAGCTCAAAGTTTGCAGTTCTGGGGTGCGGTCTACGGCCATCTCAAGGTAGTGAAAGGGGCAGTGGAAAGAGGAAAAGGCATTACTCCAGGGAGACATCTCAAGGTAGTGAAAGGGGCAGTGGAAAGTGGAAAGGGCATTAGTCCAGGGAGACATCTCAAGGTAGTGAAAGGGGCAGTGGAAAGAGGAAAGGGCATTAGTCCAGGGAGACATCTCAAGGAAGTGAAAGGGGCAGTGGAAAGAGGAAAAGGCATTACTCCAGGGAGACATCTCAAGTTAGTGAAAGGGGCAGTGGAAAGTGGAAAGGGCATTAGTCCAGGGAGACATCTCAAGGTAGTGAAAGGGGCAGTGGAAAGAGGAAAGGGCATTAGTCCAGGGAGACATCTCAAGGAAGTGAAAGGGGCAGTGGAAAGAGGAAAAGGCATTACTCCAGGGAGACATCTCAAGTTAGTGAAAGGGGCAGTGGAAAGAGGAAAGGGCATTAGTCCAGGGAGACATCTCAAAGTAGTGAAAGGGGCAGTGGAAAGAGGAAAAGGCATTACTCCAGGGAGACATCTCAAGGTAGTGAAAGGGGCAGTGGAAAGAGGAAAGGGCATTAGTCCAGGGAGACATCTCAAAGTAGTGAAAGGGGCAGTGGAAAGAGGAAAAGGCATTACTCCAGGGAGACATCTCAATGTAGTGAAAGGGGCAGTGGAAAGAGGAAAGGGCATTAGTCCAGGGAGACATCTCAAGGAAGTGAAAGGGGGAGTGGAAAGAGGAAAGGGCTTAATCCAGGGAGAAAGAAAACTGATTTCCAAAGAAGAAGACATGGAATTGTTAAATCTTTTTTGTTAATAGAATACCATGTATGAAAGGAAGGCACTGCTGGTTAATTTTCTGATGTGACTTGTGCAAGGAGGTTTATTCCTTGTGCCATTTAAATGCTGTCCGCAGGGGAAGTCAATAATGTTTGCCTGTTACTGAGGACCAGTACTTTCTAAAAAGCCTGGAAAGTTAACTATGAAAAAGATGTAGAGGAAACAGTATAGATCTCTTTTCGGGCATCATAAAGACTGCATATTCGAATAAACAAGGTGACAGACCCTAGGGTTACAAACATTAACTGTAGGAAACTTCTGGCAAACGCTCCACAAGTTATTTTGAAAACACGAGCAGGACTAAGTTCTCAGCCATTGCTGCTCAGCCGGTCGAACAACTGTATCATTATGATATTCATGTGTGTTGGCACTCGGCACTGCAGAGAAGTATGCCAGGCCGGTTTTAATACATTCTGGTTTGGCACAGATTTCCCAGACTTCATAATGCACTGGGAGATTTTGTGCCACCCTAGTACACAGGCCTTCTTTATTAAGCAGTTAGCAAGCTATTCATTTAGTGTGACATTTTCTACTGAAATATGTTTCTGTTTGGATTTTTTCTTGTATCCCATGCATTCTAACCAGTCTTTGCATAGTGTTTACAAAAATGCATCCCATTACTTCAAAATCTTATTATCCAGAAAAAAAATATTTCTGGAAAGCTGTATATTTGGAACAGATAGAAATGGATTTGTTACACCTTGCTGTTAGACATTTTTTCCTGAAAGGTATGTGTTTATTTGCCTCTATGAGCACCATACTAATAAATGTAATTTCTAAAGAGCTATTTGACAGTTTCTTCTTGTTACATTTTTAGATGATAACTCCCTTAAAAGAAAGCAAAGCTTTCCCTTACTGGCAGAGATGACTACTTCCTGGTTAAATATACTGCCTGGTAATATTGTAACTTCCTGTGCAACTTAAGTGTGGAAAACAGTGGCTGGCAGCCTGACAAACTAGATTTTCTCCCTGGAAGAAGGAGTAAGGGGACATGGATAGTCGACCCAGTGTCCTGTCTTGTTATGATTTTGTTTAGAAATGGTGAGGCCAAATAAATAGTAACGGTCTCTGCACTCTTTAAAGGAGTCATTTTAGACCGGACATTTCCTTTCTTGAAACGCACATTTGCTCTCTTGGGGTTATAGTTCTGTTCTTCCAAAAGAGTTCATGGTGTGTAAACTGATTGAATGATTGCAGGCTCCCATCTGTGGTCTGACTTGAGGAAAAAACGGTGGTTCTATTCTATTCTAATCACATTTAAATAGTGCATGGTTACCTGTAGGCCTCCTAGCTCAATTTACAAGAATGCACTCTGAAACAGCAATGGTTTTATTGCCTGAAGGAAGGGAAGCTCTTTTTCAACAACTCGAAGAGGAAGTGGAAGGGTGTTCCATAATTTGGATGCATTGAAGGAAAAAGATCGCCCTCCTGACTTTTGCTCTGTAAATGAGAGGGATCTTGGCTAAAAAGGCATTAGAGGAACACAGCTACCTATCTCCCAGGTGTAAGGAAAGAAAGCAGTGACCGAGAGATCGCTGGTCCTTTGTCAAACAGTGCCTTGTGTGCAGTGCAGAGGGATTTCAATGTAATCCTCTATGTTATCGGCAACCAATGAAGAAGGTGCAGGGCTTGACCCACAGATTGATGTCTTGGTATATCATACAGTAGATGTGATGCGGAATTCTGTACCAACTGTACATTTTTGGTTGTGGCTTTGGGCGCACACAGTTACAGGGAATTGCCATAGTCCAGCAAGAAAGGATGACGTCCTGGACCGCAATTCTCTTTTCCATGGGGGAAGAAGGGGCAAACTTGTACTCCACATCCTTAGTATCCCAGAGCAACCCGCAGCTAGTTTGACAGCATGGGTATCAAATTTAAGAGTTATCGAGCCACATCCTTAGGGTTTTTATGCCAAGTTTAGGGTTTGGGGGATATAGTCTGCTTTTGTGACCAGTAAAGTCTAAAGAAACTATGCAAGACTGAGACTGGAGAATCATAATTCTTGATTGCCTCTATATGGAAGCAGTTGTAAAAAGACCTAATCGCCTTGGTAAAATGATATAAAAAAAATTAAAGACTCAGAAGCCACTCATCAGTAAGCACCTTATTCCATTTGACCGCCCAGGCCACAAATAATTGGGTTTGTCCCACACCCCATGATAAAGATGGTCCCACCAATGAAGCTTAATGTAAGGACTATTACAAGTAGGGAATACACCAAGGATACTTTATCGCAACTCAAGTCATAGTTTTACAACCGCTATTTGCTTTGCCACTTCCAATTTGGAAGTTGTTTTTATAAGTTAATCTGATTCACCAAACGCTTTTTAGCAGAGGTCTGTTAACCAGGTCTAGGAAGTTGATCGCATGAATTACAATCATGATCCGATCTAGTTTTCGTCTATTTCAATACAGTTTGTCAGTGATTAATCTTAATGGGTATTTTTTGTGTCAAAAGAACCAAGAAATATATGCATTCCGAAGGTGGGGCAAGGGTTGTCCTCTCAACAAATGCCACATTTTGTAGTGGAGACATAAAGTAGTTCATTTGTGAAGCTTACCGGGAATCGAATTTAAGGATTTTTCAGCACCCTCGGATACATTTTTCAGTAAGGAGGAACTGTAGAAAAGAAAAGATAAAAACCAGCTTTCTTGGGGCCAATGTGACCACCATTGATCTAATTGACTGCCTCAGGTGGTCTTCAAGTCTTTTGCTTCCCAGGCAGAGAGGGTATTGCTAGGACAGCACAATTCATACATATCCTTAAAACCACATGATGGTTTGGCCTAGTAATTTAGGGACTGCAAAACTGATGGCAGTGTCTAGGTTGCAGGAGTGCAGTGCTTTTGCATGTAGCAGATGTGCACTGCCCAGAGTGAAAAGCATTAGCGAAGCCAAGATGTTTGACCTTGTAATGTTTTTTTGTTTTTTTTTACATTTTTGCAAAGTTGTTTATTAGACATACACACAATAGGCATACAAAATCTAAAAGTAATCAAAAGTAAAAATGCCACCTTCCACAGAGGTGCAACTTACAATTTTTTTTTCCCTATGAGTATGGGGTGGGTCTTGTACGAGAGAGCGAGACACACACCTCATTGCCTAATAGGGCCCTAGAAAGGCTGAGCCAGTGAAGATGGAGCTTGCTTAAAATTGCAGTGGCCAAAGAAGCCTCTCGCCAGCCACCCTTCCAAAATACAAAAAAACAAAGGCTTCTATAGTCGCTTCAGGGGGATTGCAAAATGCGGAGTGGGGTTTAACACCTCCCCCCTCACCTCCCCTCTCCCGAGCCTCCAACACACGAGCTGAAAACCTCCTACTCGGTGTAGGGATTTCCACCAGATGACCCTGTGAAGAGAGCCAATATCATATAATACACTCTGGCACTATGTGAGTTGGCACTTCTGCTTCTAAAGTTAATGTTCATATGCTTTTCATGAATAAGCAAAATAATGGTCGACCACAAAAACAAATATAAGCACATGAAAGCAGAGACTGGCTCACCAGCTTTGCAGTGAAGTGGGCTGTTTTTTAGGCGAAATCACACATTTGAAAAAGTGAAATGCTGCCACTAACAGTGAAAAGAGCCCGTGGCTGAAGTCGGAAGACCCTTTGCCCATGCTGTATTCTGAGTTGGGTAGAAGGAAAAGGTGAATGACACATGAACAGACCAATAAATGAAGAGGACTGAAGTCCTGTATATCTGTTTTTTAATCATGATTTGTTTTTTAAAACATGATCCCGGACCATCGTAAATGGATTTGTGCTGCACTGCATATTTTTGAGTATATTGTCGACGTGTGACATATAACTGTTTTTTTATTTTTCTGTCCTCATTAGCCACGTAGTCGTTCCAGGGGCGCTCCAACCACGAGACCCAATCTCCTCTGTAGCGCCAAGAGACCGATAAATGATCACCTAGTACACAAGAGGGCAGACAAGGTATCTCAGGGAAAGAAGAGCCCTGCACGAGCTATCTCCGTTCGAGCCATTTGTAGGCAGATAGTCCGACAGCAGTACGGCTTGGGGTGCCTCCCATTGGACAAGGAGATTTAGGCCTAATCATCGGACCCAGCAAAAAAAAAACCCCGGGTTGACTAACTGGTCCGTCTCCACTCAATCAAGAAATCCCAGAATCTCACAGAACGGGGGCTGCATATTCTAGCTAGATCTACCTTCGATGTTACGTATAATGAAGACAGCCATTCTGCATGTGTCGGGGGGTTCGTACTGACCCAGTTCCTACAAATTTCTCTTCTGGCTAGTAGAATAGCATAGTATAGAAATTCTCGTTCTAATCCCTTGATGTTCTCGTCTAGGCCAAAGATGATTAAAGACCATGACAGGGGGATAGGGATTCTGAGAATTGATTCGAGTGATGTCTTGATTTCTTGCCAATAGGTAGCAATATTCGGACACTCCCAAAACATATGTAGGTCTGAGGCTGCTGGGAGAGAGCATTTACTACAACATTTCCCGGGTTGGAATTTCGAGAGTTTCTTGGGGGAGTAATACGCCCGGTGAAGTGTAAAGAAATGATTGCGCCGCAACCATGCTGGCTTTATGATTTTTTAGAGGAGGGTGAAAGATTCTACCCATGTGTCCTCTACCTGGAGATCTCCCTCTCCTCCCCACAGTTTTACCGGAAGGTTGAGCTCGCCCTCTCCATCCTCTATGATATTCCAATAGTAAAGTGCGACTTCCTTCCTTCCCGCGGGTTTCTCCACTAAGTTGTTTTCTAGGGAGCTGTATTGACCCAGTATCGTTTTTTTCTTTGTTTGAGTTCGAAGCCAGCTGGCCAGTTGTATGTACACTATCCAGGAGAGTGATGTTGTTACCCTGGCTTTGAGTGATTCCCATTCCGTAAGGGATCCTTCTACCACTAGTTCCCCCCACCGTGTTATGCCAGCATCCAGTAGGACCGTTTTCAGCGTTTTAGAGTGTTGTGGTGAGAGCCCGGGTAGTTCCCAAATCGGTGCGTGGTTGGAGAGATACCCTATCCCAGCTTTAGACTTAATTTGAGTCCATTCTTTTATGGGGCCCAGTAGTGACTTTAGCCTGACTTTTTTAAAGAATTTCTGGTGGCCAAACTTGAATAAGAAGCCATTCAACGGAAGGTCGGAACCCGATGGCATTGCCTTAAACATGTTGCCATTTGCGTTGTCCAGAGGGATCTTAAGTAGCATCCTGGAGTGAGTCAGATGGCAATAGCATTCCAGGTCTGGCAAGGCAAGCCCCCCCCTTTTCTCTTCTTCTTCTTAGTTTCTTCCACGCCAGTCTGCTTGACTTGTAACCCCAGATAAATGAGTTGATGTTTTGTTGGCATTTTGCAAGTTGTTTGGTTTCAAAGGTTAGTGGGATGGTGTTGAAGATGAATGTATATTTGGGGAGAATACTCATTTTAACCAGGCTAGTTCTCCCAAAGATGGTAAGTGGGAGAAAGGACCAGGATTTCATCAAGATTTTAGCCTCACGGGAAATCCGGTCTAGGTTGTTTTGAGCCAGAAGATTCAAGTCTTTGGTGATTGTTATACCCAAGTATCTCATTGAGGATTTTACCTGGAGTTGGAGATTTGTGATATTCCAGGTCATTATTTCTGTCTTCCCGGCATTTATTTCGTATCCAGAAAATTTCCCAAATTCCTCCGCCTTCTTTATAACCGTTGGGAATGCCAGGGCCGGGTCCGTTGTGTAGATGAGGATATCATCAGCATATAACCCGACTTTCTTCTCCCACCCGGAAAAAGAGAAGTGCGGTGTGACATATAACTGTTATGAATCTTCCTCATCTGGGGAGGAACCGTCAACACATCTGTACTTGCAGTGTATTTGGCCAGGCCTTTTTTGTGGTCCTACATAGGAAGTATTTCAGCCTCAGAGCAGTTTAATCTCCAGTTGCTGGAGTTGTAGGAGTCTCACATCTGGGGTTTTATCTGAGCTGCACCTTCTTTGTTATGTTTCTGCTCCCCTTGCCTCCCTCTTTGTATGACCCTAAAACAACCCTGATTCAAGCAATCCTTCAATAAAGAATGCAATTAGAATTGAATTAACTGGGGCACAAAGAACTGGCGATTTATGCAACACCGAACTGTCATCAGCAGGGAAAGCAAGCTCAAAACTCCCAAAATACTGCACTAGTTCAGATCTGTATCAGATTATGCGCTTTTTCATTTTTAACCTCAATTCTTTCTTATGATAGGTTTCAAGACGAGCATTTGTAGATCACAGGGGCACTTACATCTCTCAACCTGCCTTTTTGTTTTAAACATACAACTCTTTTCCTATCCAAACAAGTGGAACTATGCTGAAACAAAAAAGTGACACAAAATGTCCCAGAATGCAAGCGTCAATGACGACAAAGCCAGGGCTGTATGGCTCTGCCCCACAGGAAGCAGCCGACATTGGCAGCTCTGTATTTAGGCATGCAATTTTAAGAAATGGCCACGGCCAGAGGTGACCGAACGCACACACAAGCGTGCACACATACATGCGCATACAATCTCTTCCATATGTCTCTGTAGCATAAACAAAATCTTGCATATTCGACATGCTCTGCACGACATTACATTACCACCAATACCCATGCCTTCTGATGCATTATATCTCCTTCGCATGTTCTTATGTAGTCGTACCAAATGATCACACCCCGGAGCATTTGAGGTACTGTGTAATATAGAATGGGTCCGATTGCAACAACCGTTTAATAGCAGAGATTTCCCTTATAACTTTTCACTAGTGTCGCCTAGTTTTGTGCCTTTGACGCTCCCCCGCCCTCCATCCCCAGTCTTTACCCCTACATATCCCATTACTCTCTCTGCCCCCTCCCGGTAAAAGTTATTTTCCACGGGCCTCCATACTGAACAATTTAAATACAAATTGCATTCTACCTCTCAGGAAAGGTGCCAGCCTCCAGGGCTGAAACAATATGGCGCATTCTTGGGAAACTGCTCAATTAATTACAATGATCACCGCTCAATTGCTTGCAGCTGGTGATTTATTGGGGGTTTGTTTTTTCTCTGGGCCCCGGGTCAGCCGAGTCAGCTGGAGCAGCCGCTCTGTCTGCGCTGCTCCCTTTGAATAACAGCTCGGTGACATCTGATCCTGGCGCGGGCCTTCTGCGGAGGGGAGCCAGGAGAAAAAGCAAAGAAAAAACAGATGGGTACATTTTCAAGGGAAAAACGACTGGATGGTTAAGAGAGAGCTGTGCTCCAGTTACAAATGCAGTGGCAACATTTTCTTACAGGCTAAAGGAATTTATTTTGCATGTTTTGTTTGCCTCGTGAATATGACGGTTTGTGTTAACTCCATAGTTGAGATTAGGAATGAGAGGAAAGTTAGCTTT
Source organism: Lissotriton helveticus (assembly GCF_964261635.1). Classification (NCBI taxonomy): domain Eukaryota; kingdom Metazoa; phylum Chordata; class Amphibia; order Caudata; family Salamandridae; genus Lissotriton; species Lissotriton helveticus. The sequence continues at coordinate 865,734,776 of NC_136057.1, read as the reverse complement.
GGGCCACGAGATGTCATACACGAGGCCTGCACCGAGAACCCTCCTTGTTTGGACTTGGATAAACTTCTCCCTCCAGTAAACCCCACCTTCTCCTCACAGTTCGAGTAGAAACCAAAGCTTATTTCTTGCAGGGACCCACATTGCAGTGTTTGCCTTCACTGTGTGCAGGATCTCCCAGCATACTCTGGGCCCCATGGAGAACACACATTTTTACCCAATTACTCTTAAGTAAACATAGACCTGGTGAGCTAGAGCGAATAGAGCATCTGTTTGAAGTGTGGCTGGGTGGGTTCAGGCCATGTGGGAAGTGGTTAAATTGAAGCAAATTGGAGACTACCACCCACGTTCTTCTGTGATACCTCACACCGCTGTTTCAATGCGCTGTGTCACATACATGTAGGAAGCCGTGCCAGGCCCCATTTGATGTGCTCTGGCTTTCAGTGAATTTTCAGCATCATCCATAAAGATCTTGCAATTAGTACTGTAATGAAAAATGGCAGCATATTGAAGCCACAGTTTATAGCTTATCTTTGCAACCTTTGTGGTTCACTAAAACGTTCTGTTTCTGCGTAATTTTTAAATTGGGCCTTTAACACAGCAAGCCCCTAAGAACATCTGTTGGTTGCCATGCCATGGGGAAGGTTACTTTGTATTAATTTTATGTCCTGAGCACGATCGCTTTAAAGCTGTTTTACAAAGATGTTTGATTTGGTCGGCTTGCAGAGTCCTGAACTGATGCCTTGCGTGAGTGAGTGGATGATGAGTTTCCTAGGGTGAATTTTCTGAACAAAAGGTGTCAGAGCGCAGGTTAATTTTAGATTGTAAAGGACAGTTTCTGTTGATGGTATAATGCACTGCTGTTGTCTTGATGACTGCTGGTGATCTGCTTCAGAACAATGTGAATTTGGACCAGCCTCCTCAACCCTTAGCAGTTTGGACTAAGATGCTGTGAATTTTTTGCAGTTAGCAGATCAGTGTCTTCAGAAGACTTACGTCTAGTACATTTCATGTCGTTTAGATTTATTCTGGCCATTGCATGGACTAAAGTGTTAAAATCAGGTTCATTCAAAACATTAAGCAGCACCTTCTAATTCTTTGATAGTAGAAAAGGGCAGAGATTAGGAATGATGTCCATTTTCTTTACTTGTTTGATGAGCATGTAGACTTGCGAACATTAAGTGCCAGTGTACATAAATTCATGTTTCACTTTGTTGTCAAAATGTGTTTCTGGTGTTGAGGAGCAATGATTAAACCATAGCTGGTGTATTATTGATCGCCATTTAAATGGCAGCAATTAAAAGTGCTCAGATTCCATATCCTGTGGTGGTTCTGTGCAGCTGCAGGGCCTGAGGCTGATTCATGAGGAGGAGTTATGAGTTTTGTAGTTGGTTGTAGCATTTTTCCTACCCTTTGAGAGGCCGGAGGCAAATGAGTGGTTGACTTTTGTGAGAGAACAGGTTTTTCTGGTTTTAACATTTCTGAAACAATCTCTTCCATTTTAACTTTACAGCTCTTGTAAAATCAGTGTTTTATCGAAGTAGAGTAGTTTGATAAAAATACTCAATTGTAAAGCTTGGCAGCATGTGTTTTAAGAGTTTCCTCTCATAGTTGGGTAATTGTTATCAACATGTTTTTAATAACCCCCCATATGTGGGTTGTGAACAATTAACTTTTCTTCACTGTATTGTTTATTGAGAAACAAAAGATCACCCTTTAAAGTCTTCTGCTTTTTAGGCTGCTAGGGGAATGATGCAGATATGTTTTGAAGCAAGCGAATATTAAATGTCATACAATATCCTTGAAAAAGTCTATAGTAAATGCTGTTGGCCATACAACTGGCTAATCATGATTTTGGTCACAAGGGATCCTAACTGGACACAAGGGGACAAACCACTTAAAAAAGAATGTTATCAAATGTATGCTATGTGTATGGACATTTATTTCATAGCAGGGCCAATGGTTGTTAGGCATTGCATTTTGTGGGGCCCTAAAGCAAAGTGAATCTCTCAATTCCAATATTTTCTCAACCAAATAGGGCTTTTTCTGAATGGCTGTTGTGCAGCTGTGTCTGGGTAGAAGTCTGGAATATTACTTTATTATTTAAATTATATGGTATCATATTTTCAGCATTTGTATACTCACTTGTGCCACTGATTGGTCCTCATATCAGTCTGAGCTTTTGGGACAATGTGTTTATTGATCTGACTCGAGTCACTTTTACAGTGCATCTTTGTGTCCGTTGTTACTTTTAACCTTGCTGCTTTTATGGATTTAGTCCTATGTGCATGAGGATGAACTTTAGTGTGTCTAATGCGTCTTTATGAATCTGCAAGTATTATTTCTGTGAGTAGTGGGGTTGTGGAGTTAGGGGCATAGTGTTGCCATCTATGTGGCTTTAGTTCTGAGTTTGGGTGGAACAGCTATTGTGAGTTGAACATGTGTTCCCTGTTTTAGGCACTTGGCGGGCTGTTTTAAAGAATGTTGAAATGCATTTTCTTATTATGATTAATGAACCGTGCCTGTATACTGCTCTGGAACAATTGGATGTATGAGAGGAAGGAGTTGCTGCTTCTAATGTTTTGTTGCTCTGCTTGAACTGAGTATCGATCTGTAGATTTTGTGTACGTTTTAAAACTGTGGTATGAGGATTTCCCCAATTATGGAGTGTTGTTGGAGTGCCACTCTTTACCTTCTAAACAGTGTCAGGTGCTGTGTTGATTTAGAGATTGAAGTTGATGAAACAAGTGTTTTGCTACTTAAGATGGGTTCTGAGGTGCATGGTGGGTGTTGTATGTCATGTTGTTTCTGGTGAGATAACGAATTATGTTAAGGTACTCTGGAAAGCAAGTAATTGCCAGCTGACTGGTGTCTGGTCGTTTCTTAACTGTATTGAGACTATGTTGGCAGTTTAGGATGTTCCTTGTGGTGATAATCTTTCGACTTGTTGAACTATGGCACTGTCATGTATTTGGCATTATTTGATTGTATGGTCAAGTGGTGGTGTAGAGCAAAGTCACTGCATCTATTTTGCCATGGTGGCCATGTAGACCCTACAGTGCTTTTGTAGTGCACTGATGTATAGGAATTGGTGAACATGATATGTTGAATTGTAGGGTTTGGGCATTTAGGGACATCTACGGTTTCACAGGTTAGTGCGGTATAATAAATACCTTGCTGTACGGTTGCGCGTTAAATTGTATTCGAATTTAACTATTAAAGCATTATACTTCAGTTTCTTAGCACCTCACTGGTCAAGTCGAGGACAGGTGGATGCAGTCTTGAGTACTGGTGCTTAGCTGCTTTTGCTGCTCAGGAGTGAATTGTGGCCTGTGCACGTCTCGCATCTTGGATGGCCTTCTGAATGTAGCCAAGAGTTGTGGGTTCTTTTGTTGATGGAAGGAAGACAAAAGTGGCCTGTGAACTGCTTCAAGAGACCACTTTTCATGCAGCACTCTATAAGATATATATAGCTCTGGTAGCATTGGGTCATGGTGTAAAATCTTTCAGAATGCATCCTTTTGCTACGTATGAATACTCAATGGTACATGAGGTTCCACTCTTCATTGAACATACATGAATGTGTATGTACATATTCAGGCATATTTGGCCTCAAGCAACATTGGAAGGTCTACTAGTGCTTAAAATGTGGCATTTCGTGATGTTTCTCTTCATATAATGTAGTGTCTCCCTAAAATGTGTCACATTGTACAAAGTTCTCACTTTTGAAAGTAATATATGGGCACCATTCATTTTTCATTAGGAGAAAGTGGGATTTTGGACGGCAGCTTGCTAGTAGTAAGAGTTTTTCTTTCTTTACTGAGGAGCACCCATACAAAGCCGCCCTGTGCGTGTGCTGGCTTTAATGGAGCACTTTCACACTGTAATTTAGGAGGTGTGCAAGGCAGGAAATTGCTGCTTTCTACCGCAGCACACTTTTACTGCAAGGGAAATTTTATTCGTCACTCCCGTAATTGGCAGTTTAAAACCTTGCTTGTAATGACTTCATAAGCAAACCAATGCAGGCAGTGATGCACACTGGCTGACTTATCTATTGCCTGTGCAAGAGTTTCCAGGCATGTTTTACATCTACAAATAGTGAATTTATCCCATTTGTCGAAATTATTTCCATCTATAAGTATTCAAAATATAGTCCTCAAGAATTAAACTTTAGTGGCATCTATTGAACACATTAATAATTATTTTCTTGCTTTTAAACATTCTTAATCATTTAGTTACACACTTTTAAAGAACATTTTGACACATCTGCAAAGACTTTAAATTCGACTACATTTGCCCTGCCCTAACCCACCTCCATTGTTTTGCCATCAAAACAGTGCCTCCGAAGTCACTCTGCATATTGAGTATATCACGAGTGCAAACTCCAGAGGGCGCTCCGCTCTCTACACAAACATATGAGCACTTAGATCTCTTCCAGACCAGCAGCTTCCCATCTGCCAATCTTCTGCATCGGCTCACCCAAGAAGGCATGGGCTGAGTGTGGGCTTTGGCATTTTGTTATGTGGGTCTCTGAGTGCTTTGACCATTCCCATCTGGGGCATCTGAGGCAATGCCTCACCTTGCATTATGTTAAGATTTGACTCTATAGTTACAGCTAAGCCCATCTCTTTGTATAGCTCTCCCTTGCAAACCAGAAACCACCTTATTGATCTACTGTGTGCTTAATAAGCGTACTAAAACGTAAATTGCTATTCTACTTTCAGCCTAAATCAGTTTTAATGCTTTGTTTCCCAGGAATCTAATGGCAGGTGATGGTAAGGGTAGATATTTAAGTCTGAAAGTAGTTTCCTGAAGAAAAGAAATCCAGAGTAATACTGTGGGAGCTCTGGCTTCTTCATTTTGTAGAGGTGAATGAGGGTGCGTTAAAACTCTCTAGTGCATGCATTTCTTGTACAGTTGTCTCCCAGTAAACTGCTGCTCGGGAGAGTGGTAAGGCATGAGAGGCAGCAGGACGTGTGATCTGTTTATTTTCATAAAGATTCCTTTTTTGCACGGGATAAAGTAAAGTAAAGTCCACATTTGTAAAGCGCACAATCACCCGTAAGGGTCTCTAGGCGCTGGGGGGCCGTCGGGAAGATTAAGCAAGCTATTGCCCAGAGTCACATGGTGCTGGGCTAACCTGCCGCCGGAGCCGGGGATCGAACCGTGGTCCCCAGATTCCAGCGTCAGTCGCCCTGGCCGTGGCGCCACACCTCTTCCACAAGATGACGCGTCTTCCTTTTACATACCATGTTTTTGTGGTATATGCTTTAAAAGCTGCAGAAAGCCATGGGTGACATTTGGAGTTGAATACTTGATGAAGAGGGTACCTCTATGTTACCTACACTAGCCAAATTTGCTGATTTGAATATTTAAGCATCGTGGTTGGATCCCATATCAGCTCATGAAGCAGTGAAGTTGTCTAGTGCATAGACATTTTCAAAGTATCCCTGTGAATGCACAATCCAGCTGGAATAGGCCTTATTTTGATCCAGATATCAAATCAAATATAACTTTATTCGATTGTTAAAAAGCATTCATAAAAGTGTACATAAAAACATTTGATTAAAAGAGAGCTATTCAATTCATTGTAGATCCTTAATGGGGTACAAAAAAAAACAGTTTACAGAATTCATGATGTCAATAAATATTAAAGTGCATTATAGATTAATACATTTTCTACTCCGCAACACATTTTTCAAATATAAGGTGATTGTTGCAACACATACATGATTATCCAGCTGTAATAAGCTAAGCATCGCCACACGACATTGTCGATAGCCCAATTCTTTTAGCAGAGGCAGTAATTTAGAACGTCTGATTAAATCATAAAATTTACAAAAAAGAACAACATGTAAGGTGCTCTGAGATGATACATTATCACAAGGACAAGGGGGTAATTCATGGATTCAGTTATTTACAGTTGGGAAGCTAACAAGTCTGTGGAAAATTCCAGACATCCAGATATCATTAATGTGCATAATGTCTCTTCTTCTTGCCTTTTTTAATACTCTGTAAGCTTATTAACGAAATCTCAGCGATGAGCCCCTACAGGAAGCCATGTCTGCGATGCTTACACATCTTTGAGAGTCTGCTGGCTTTAGGTTTCAAATTCCTTTTTAATTTGCTGCTGCCCATAAATGACATAGTTGTTGTGACCTTTCACTTTTAATGACCAACACTAACTTCAAGGGGGTACCATTACATACCGCTTTCAGTTCCACTGGCTGTATATTATGACTCAGTTAAAGGCATCAATATTTTGCATGCCACCAGCTTCTGTACAGGCGGCAATCCCTTTTTTGCTGCTTGTAGTGGGGAGTATATTAAGAACTGAGTGACGCAAGCAATCTGTCTGTACAACTGCACTAGTTTCTTACTGTGTTGTCAGCTGGTATTGCTATAAGCACAGTATACTTAGATGCAATAATGCTTTATGGAAACCCAAGTGCATGATCAGGGGTTGTTGTCCACATCATAAGCTGTTGGGAATATTTGAGTGTAGTTATTTGTGCATGTTTAACACATTGGGCATCATTTAACGAGCGGTTCAACTGAGGCTATGTGAACACTGTGGAAAGGAGTTTGAATAACATGTTATTTAAGTAATTAGCGCTGCATGGTGAAACAGCAGTCTTTTTGATTGGAACTTTCTTCCCACAGGAGCAGTAATGCGATTAAGGAGATTTTGTCTGAACAGCTGAAGCCATTTTCTGCCTTGGAAACTTTGGACCTTAGTGGCAATAACATTACAGAGCTAAAAACGGTCTCATTTCCTCCTCTGCAGCTCAAGTACCTGTAAGTCGAATATTTGGTCTTATTCAAGCATAAGCATGCATATTCCATATGGCACGCAAAAGCTTTGTCTTTCTTGTTGGCCCACTAAGGGCTGTCCTACGGAGCTCTCATATTGTGGTGCCCTGGAAAATTCCACAAAGTACACATCTGTTTAAATAATCCATCATTTTAAATCGGATCCACTGCAATTATCATAAGCAAGCCATACGCGATCCTCATAAAGTGAATTTAATGGGTAATTCAAACGAATGAAAGCCAAAATGAGAACAATCACTATCATGCAAATGTATTTTGAAAGGTCATAATTATCACAAGTCCTGCGTCATAAGTTAGAAAATACATCAGTGCTACCTGGACTTGAAATATTGCAATGAGAAGCCTTAATAGAAAAGGTGTGAGAAAAGAACGGGACTTGAGTCTTAGATTTCATTCACCATGCCCATTCACATAAAAATAACAAGACGACCTAACAAATCAGATGTACATCCCATTGTCAACCACAATGTTTACTAACTTTCCTGAACTTCTCGTATGATACATATAGTAATTGCACTGTGTTGTGGTGAACAATTCTTGTTTTTAACAGGTACATAAATAGTAATCGAATAACATCCATGGAGGCTGGTTCCTTTGACAACTTGTCCAGTACTCTGCAGGTCCTGAAGCTGAACAGGAATAGGATTTCATCCATCCCTTCAAAGATGTTTAAACTCGCCCACCTGCAGCACCTGTAAGTACATTTAGCATCAGGTTTCTTATTCTTGTAGATCTTTTGACTGAACCAAAGACATTATATTTCCCAGCTTCCCATTCTGCTTGTATGTGGAGCAGTATGAACCAGGTTACTCTCGTTCTCTCTCTATATCTATTTTATAGGACCTCTGTTATATAATCTGTCTGTCACATTTATCTATCTCTATCTATTCACTTGATTGGCTGCCGTTTCATGATAAAGTTGAGGCATTTTGGGGCCTGGGTTTTGACAGCACACTTATCACACAGACCTATTGCTAATAATTTACATAGAGTGGTCTTTCGGTCTGCCCCTTTAAACCATTAGCATTGTTAAACCAACTATTGGCTTGTGACTTTGTCAATCATATCTTGATGCACCACTGTTTTGGTTTATCCTGCCACCTCCACTCAAGTGCCTGGCACTTCTCTGCATGATGATCTCCTTTACAAGTACAGCTCTGTGTCTCTGCTCCTGCAGATTTCTACTGTGTGTCTCTCTGTAACATGCTAATTTCTAATGGCATGGCACATTAATGCCCGACCTAATTTTCTGTGCCAGTGCTTGTTAACACAGTGTTGCACTCTAGGTTGATACTTTAGAGGTGTTTGCTCCCTACCTTGTTGCCCCATTTTTAAAGATGTTTTAACAATAACAAAACTATGCTTATTAGATTAGTTATATCCTATTGATGACAACTTATTTTCTAAACATGTGCCCTTTGCTAAAATCTCAGATTCGGAAAATTAAACCTTGTTTCAGTTGGGAAACTATTTTATTGGCGGCGTGCATTACCGCAGACTGATTGATGGCCGCATATCTGCATAGCAGCATGCTGGCTGGTATTCAGGTCACTCATTAATGGATGTTTTTGTTGTGTTTGTGGGAGGAGGGCCACCCGATGCTTTTCCACTGTGTTTTTGGCCTCCCAGGGCTGTCCTTCGACCTTTTGTCAGCAGACTTCAACTTGTTTAAACCCTTTGCATTGCTACACATTTGTTTCTGGTTTTTGCATGTCAGTGCAGATGGCAGTGTTTTTTTTGTTTTCTTGTTCTTGCTCGCATAAAACGTTTCTGTAAACATACTCCTAACTTAATTTAAAACATTTTCACCCAGGGAGCTGAATCGGAACAAGTTGAAAAAAATAGACGGACTCACCTTTCAAGGACTCTGTGCCTTAAAGTCTCTGAAGATGCAGCGGAACGGGATAGCAAAACTCATGGATGGAGCCTTTTGGGGGCTGAGCAACATGGAAATTCTGTAAGTTGAACATCACGTGTGTTAAATAGTTGCTTCCCCATTTAACTCTTTCCGCTTCCACAGTTTAATTTGCTTTGCTTTTTCCGTCTCACAAAATTGTTCGAAGTCATCCTTATGGGTATGTTTCTAAATTGATCATGTCCTGCACAATCTTTCTGTCCTGTTGCTTCATGTCCAATAAACACTGTGATGGTTTCCCAAACTCCACAAAAGCTCCTTAATTCCCCCCAAAGTGATGTGCGGCACTGCTGTGCCTTATTATTGGAGATTTGACAAAATTAACTTGTTTTCTTAAAATGTATGTGATAAAAAGGATAGCTTTTATCCATATGATAATTTAAGTTGATGTTGAATAGGAGGGATTTCACTAAATTTGCAGCGGAATGCTTTCAAATTGATGCAGAATCCCTACCCATGTTAGCTTTGTGCGTTTCGCAGATGTGTTTCTGCATTTTTCTGACTGAGTTTTATATACATACAGTCTGTGTGTATTTGGGGGTGCCCATCACAGGTCTAAAAGAGCTGCATCTTTTGCATATTTTCTCTTAAGCCCTATAAAACATATTTACTCACACTGAATTTACACTTACTGTGTAAATGAAGCTCATTTACACAGTAAGTGGTTTACCTGAAACTCTGGCATTGATCCACTGATCCATGACCTACTTTGGACGCCCCTGGATGTATATTGCAGGTATGACTGCATAATGTAGAAATAATTAAGATTCCATACGGAATGGACATGTCTGCTACGTTTATGAATGTGCTGTTTTTCTTTATCTCTATCAATCTTGGCAATTCATAAAAGGCGGCAGAAGCACAAGATTTGATCTCCTGCAGCTAGCACACGTCTTCATAAGTTGCAGGTTCATCTTGAACCACAAACAAAGTGGCTTGGTAGAGCTGCAATTACAACTTCTTTACGTAGAAGGACGGGCAGGTCTGAGAGAAAGGCTGTCTTGTGGGGTCTTAAATTCCATGCATTTTTACCCTCAAGACACTGTTTAACTCTAGCATATGTCGCATGTCAGTGCACATCATTTATCGTGTATAAGTTCAGTTTATTTTTCGTTATCAGATGTCAGTCTCTCAATCAGTATGGCCAGAAGAGCTAGCCATAGCTAATAAATTGTTATTTCTCTGAAGAGTACATTGTGAAGAGTGAAAATAGAGTTTTTATCGTTGGCATACTGTGTGCTATAATCCTCGGGAAGGGTGCACTAACGAAGTGACAATTGGTGTGATTGTTACACTCTGTGTTAACTAAAATGTGGCTGTATTTGCTAAATGGAACAATTTGGAAGTTGTGTAATGAGATTTACTTCCTCCTTAGGGTCTTTTCTCTGTCCTCTGCTATGCCCTCCTTTGATGGTCGGGCAGCATTTAGGCAGGAATATTCCAACTAACAGATCATTCAGTGGATTGATTGGCAGAAAGAAGAGATATTTCATCCCTGTCCTACACACAATGACATTTGACCCCAATCATAAGTAGTATACAACCACTCGCAGTACTGATGCCCTCAGATGTTTGCTGATCTGCATAGTGTATAATGCACAGTTGGTGCATTCGAGTAGTGTGTGATCCTGTGTTTTCTTTTCATCCTCACCTGCAGGCAGCTGGACTACAACAACCTGACTGAGGTTACCAAGGGCTGGCTTTATGGGCTGCTTATGCTGCAGCAGCTCCATCTCAGCCAAAATGCCATCAGCAAGATCAGCCCGGACGCCTGGGAGTTTTGCCAGAAACTCAGTGATCTGTAAGTTGCCTTTATTCTGCCCCTCCTCTGTTAACATGGGTCTTGCCAAAACATGATTTTCATACTGGTGGATCTGTTAATGCTTTACCCCAAAGTTTCCAGGGTGACAACTTGGCAGCACCAGTATAAATTTCAAGATAGGGCACGTTGAACTGTGAAAATCCACCATTGCTGTTTTTATTTAGAGCAGTGTCTCCAATAAAAGTCTTAGGTACACCCGAGTCCATCAGATCAAATACAACATATCGTGTTTTATGCAAAAGTAATACTTGTATTTCAAGTTTTGTTTGCTGGCAGCGTGAGGAATGGAATTTACATTGCTGCTTTTATCTCTAAGTGAAACATATATTTTTCCTTTATTTTACAATTTGTAGGGATTTAACCTTCAACCAGTTAACAAGGTTGGACGAGTCCAGCTTCGTGGGCCTCAGTTTACTGAGCGAACTCTATATAGGGAATAACAAAGTGAGCTACATTGCCGATTGTGCCTTTCGAGGACTCTCCAGCTTGAACACGCTGTAAGTTTAATATTTTTGTTTGACTGTTTAATGTATAATGGATTCTGCGCACCTTCTTTCGTTGTACTGTCTTTTAGGACATATTCTTTTTCCCTCTCCCTCTCCCTCTCCCTCTCCCTCTCCCTCTCCCTCTCCCTCTCCCTCTCCCTCTCCCTCTCCCTCTCCCCCCTCCCCCCCTCCACCCACACACACACACACCAATACACCCATGATTGTAAGGTATATACAACACCTATCTCTTCATCTGTTTTTGGCGCACCAACAAATGAGACAACCCCCTGACCATAAGGGAGTTAAGGCAAAAGTTTTCATGATCTCTGACTTCAACAGACCCCGTCAGTCAAGGGTTAATTTGCAAAGGAATGAGTGCTGGTGCCCAAAACTCTGCTCAGATGCCTGCAGCTGGCGCTATCAAATATTGGCGCACTTAATACCAAAGGCTGCATTGTCTTAGACCCATATCATGTCTCCTAAATCCACTGGCAGACCCTCTTTGCCTTTATATGTCACTCATGCTTATCTCTCCTTTCTCCCCTTGAGACGATTTTCCGTCTTTCTCTACCTCGATCTGTCTGCTTTGTTCATTTTTCCCACTGATACTCTCAGTAAATGTGAGGCAGAAAAATAATTGGCGGTGACTAAAAATAACCACCAGCTCAAATTAAGCACTGCCTTCAGTACTGTAAAAATACACGTCCTGGAGACCGTCTGCTACTATGGACACAAATTGCAACACATGAAAAACTTAATTTCGAGAAATATATGTTTCTTTATATTTTATTTAATGGAATGTTCAGTACCTTTCCTACTTAGTAAATAGCTCCTATTCTTTAAGAGTTCGCACTATGGTAGAAGTTTAAAAGCCATTTTTATTTTTTATAAATTGTATGGTTTTGTTGTGGCATTTTTATGTTTGCCTTTCACAGAATTTTCACCTTTTAATTTTTTTCATATATACAGCTTGTGTTGTGAAACAGTTATCACATGCTATAAAATGTTTTCCATAGATCGCTCTGTTTTGGAGGGGGGGGTGTTGTTTAGAACCTTGATGAGTCTTCTTAAAGGCCAAAAAAGAAAACAAAAATTCAATTTCTGGGTAACATTCTAAAATAGAAAGCACAAGTCTACTTTGTCCTCCAAGAACAATAAAGCTTCAAGCCACATTGTTCTTCACATCAGTGAGATCTTTCATGGGTGTAAAATCAAAGCAAAGCTATTGATGCACAGCAAGCTTAATTAAAAGGCAGGTGTATTGAAGTTGCCTGTTGATTATCTGTGCCTCGGGCCAGTGGCCTTTAAATCTGGTCACCACTTTAGCCCACTGACAGATTGAAACACAAGACCTTCATTTGTATGTCTACTTCCCGTGCATAATTACTATCTGCCCTATGGCTCCTGATTGAGGCATGAGTGGTATGCCAGTGACGGCACAAATAGTTGTCAATGTCATCAACTTTTATGAGCTCCTCGGGGTCGATATAGGAGTATGTACCTTTGCAAAATAACTGATTGGCTACATGAAACTTTATAGGTAATAGTCTTCAAGATTTAAGCGCATTTTTGCATTTAACAGGTAGGAACATATATGTTTGAATTGTGGTTTTCAGTTCGCCTTCCACCAAAAATAAAAAAAATAGTAATATTAGTTTGATTTAGTGTTGTTTTTTCAGTTTGCTTCATTTGCAATGCTAACCATTTTCTTAACAAATAGGGACCTCAAAAGCAATGAAATCTCATGGACTATTGAAGATATGAATGGGGCTTTTTGTGGGCTTGAACGACTGAAGCGGCTGTAAGTACATGCATATATTATGTTTTAGTACGTTCCTACTTAATTGCTTGTGTATAGGATAAATGATAATTGGCATGACCAGCTGACATTTGCAATCGCTAAATTTCGATTTTTTCTTTTTTAGATAATGGAGACTTTGAGTAGTGTTTAATAGTGTTTGTAGGGCTACCTGGCGTTGTTTTTACATGTGTTAAATATGTCAATGGTCAAAATTATGTGAACTCTCTAAAAACATGCAGTTCATAAAAATGTATTCTGATTGGATTTTCAGCCTCCTGCCCCCAATTCATCAAAGTGTCATTCTGACCCTAATTGCAGACATAAACTGATTGACAGTGTATGAGGGCCACACAAGTTTTAAAGGGGTCACACTTTTTAAAATAAATAGTAAACGTCTAGCAATGTATGTTTTAGATTAGCAATAGGTGTTCAGCCCATGATTGATATCTGCTAAATTTATGGTCCGTTTTGAAATTATGGAGGCTAGATTCACTGTTCATCATTTAATGTCTTGAACCTTCTAGTCATACGTCAAACCCTACCTTCAGTCACCAAATTTAGGTTTTCAGTTCTTAACTTGATTGGCATTACTGTCTATATAAAGCACCAGCACTAATTATTTGACATATTTGCGTATTTTCTGGAAAGAAGTAAGAAATATGCAGTACTGGCAAAGGCAATATCATTTTGAGAACTTATAATCTAACTTTTAATTGAACCCTTTGATTCTTTACATGATTATAGTAATCGAGGGTCCAAAGGAGATGTGCAATGGTACAAAATGTTGTTGAAAAAGTAACCAAACGTACGAGGGAAGCCTTTTGAAACACAGGGTATAGTTTGTTTCTGTTAGAAATATAGCCTTTTAAATAATTGATATTCGTGAAATGGCATTTTTAAAAAGTCTAGATTTACGTTTATATTGATTTACCTCGTTGTGGGTTCCATTAGAAATATGGTTTGAAGATAAAGTACATATGTTTGGCTAACTTTTGTTAAAGGTATTTTTCTGGTGACATGAAAAGAAACCTAGTGTAAGTGCTTATATTATGTGTTTTTTTATTCTTAGATTGCTTCAAGGAAACAGAATCCGCTCTATCACAAAGAAGGCATTTTCGGGGTTGGATGCTTTGGAACACCTGTAAGTAAATTATGTGATTGAGCTGTTTAGAAAGGGAGAGGCATCTTGATGTTTTTGTGTTTGATGTGTTATAAATAAATGTTCTTGCTAAAATATTGTACCGGTGTAAAAGTTATTTAGCCTTTTTCTGACTACTATTAACAGCGCAAAATCTAGCTCCGCAAAATAGCCTGCTCGTACACAATAAGTAAAGCAACGTTGCCCGACAGTCTGAAGTGAGGGCTTAGTAGAAATTCGACTGCTTAGTCTCTGACAACAGAATTGTTCCAACATTTAAACTACTTGCTGAAATTCCAATCTTTGGTAAAGCTTGTCCTCAGCTTTCAAAATCATTAATATAAATAATCTTCATAGTTTTCAATTACTCATTAATTATAATGTGAGCAAGCATTAAGTTAAGACTGTATTGCTATCACAGACATCTCAAGTGATATCCAGTGACGAGCTAAAATAACTGATTTTACAGTCCCAAACCATAATGGTATGTAGCATAAAATGACAGTAGTAAGCAGTGGGCAATATCGTGCACAAAAACATTAACAACAAATACAGCAGGCAGGCTAATTGAGGGCCAGAGGGAAACTTATTGGGATTGTATTTAGCTGATATACATTCCCTAGGGGCACTATTTACTGAAGAGAAAACGACTTTCTAAACTCCTTAACCTCTATTCAAAGCTTGAGGGCACAAACAATGAAAGCAACAAAGATGGGCAAAAACGCTCCTTAGCAAATCCCATTTAGAGTAAACATTTGGCTGACTATGACAACTGCAAAAAGAGAAAGTAATCAGTGGGGCTCATTAAAATTGAGTTACTCTTAGTGTCTCCAAAAATCTTAAATATCTTTCCCTCCTTTAGAGTTACTCGTGGATTGCAGAAGAAGCAAAGCCTGTTATGCCCTTGCCTTGTAATGGGTGATTCATCGTCAGATGAGGGCTCTTTCTGACTAAAACTCTTGTTCCTTTCTCAGGGATCTGAATAACAATGCAATAATGTCCGTGCAAGGAAATGCGTTTTCACAGTTGAAGAAACTTCAAGAATTGTAAGTTTTTTTTTTCTTCTTGTTCTAAACTATGTTTAATTGAAATAGAGACGAATAAGGCATTTTCTGAACTTATTAGTCCTGAATTAATGCAAATGTCACATTTGATTTTTCTTTAAATTGAGTTGGGTGCGCAAGTTAGCTTAAATTAGATGTGTTTGTAGGATGTATAGTGCAGCCTTTGGCATTTATACAATGACTAGCTGGAAAAGTACATTAAGAGAATATCCAGAAATGCAAGTTCCATTGTACCAATGCCTGTTGTCACTAGCTGTATTTGGTCTCAAGTCACCTAGATGTTTAATGTCCACTTCTAAAATGTGTGATCCTCATTCATTGGTGACCCCTTCATTTTGCAGGACTATGAATGCTGAAATATAAAAAACTAATTTGCATCAGAAATAGCTCTGTAGTAATTACAATGTTAACTTATTTAAAAGTTCAAGAAAGCTTGCCTAGAATTATTATTCTATGAGGACAGTTCATTTTGTGGAGAAAAGCAGAGGAGGGCTGCACAAGAGTTTGCACAAGTTATAGGCACTTGTTGCATAGTGCTACGTATGTTAATATGTTGTGCACAGTACACAGTTTAAATCTCTTCTATTTGCCAGGCACTTGAATACGTCTAGCCTGTTATGTGATTGCCAGCTGAAATGGCTACCGCAATGGGTGACAGAGAACAACTTTCAGACATTTGTGAACACCAGCTGTGCCCACCCCCAGTTGTTAAAAGGGAGAAGTATCTTTGCTGTTAGCCCAGATGATTTTGTATGTGGTAAGTACTGCACCCTTCCTTCCATACTAGGTATAATTGTATGCTGATAACATTCTGTGCACTGTTGTTTCAATTAAATTATGTACATTTTAAACCTAATTCTGTTACCAGTTTGAAACATTTACTCAAAATTAATACCAACATTTGCGAGTTTCCTAATAATAGTGTAACTTGAACGGATTGAAGTAGTCCAGATATGAACTCTTGGTAACAGTTCTTACTTTAAAAGTGTATTCGTTTAACTTGACATTTTTTTAAAACCAATGTACCCCATGGCTTTCTATTTAGAAAACAAATGCTTTCCATAGAAATCGAATTGTTCAGATTTTGACGTTGGACAGTAGTACATAATTTTAACACCACATTGCAATTGCACACTTTTCTTAAGAAGAATGTTTTGACCTGTTTTGGGGTAACCATACACGCTTAGCAGTGTTAAAATGAATACCTCCATGTAGCTAACCTTTTTAGTGGCTTTTATCATCAGAAGACTTAGTTTGTGGGTTTATACTAGCTAGAGCTTTGGTGTAATTAAGCCCTTTGATGTCTGATGTTAATCTCTATGGGTAGTTAAGTCGACACACTTGTTAAGTCACTTTCTCAGTTGCCTAAACAAGCTTGGCTAATTTGAAAACCTTCATTTTTAGGTACATTATTAGAAAGCATATGATTAAACTGTAGTCCAGAGATTGGTGAATGCAGCCAGATTGTCCTAATTTTTACATAATGCTACACATTTCGGAAATTAATGCAGAGATAAATATATAAAAATCCACATATCTAGTTTATGCCCTATACTAAACTACTCCTTGTACTACAGTAACTAGAACGCATTTTGCCCTATAGTCGAGGAGACTGTGCTTATAAGATAGTGCTTAAGATGCCATAGAATAGAACACACAGGCTTGATGTCATTGAGAATGGAGTGGGTGTGAAAGACTCCTGTTGCATCCACAGGCTTAATTGAAATATCCAGATGCCATGCCAGAAATGCACAATAAAAATAATTGTAACTAATTATGTTGTACCTTTAAAAGTTGTTTGAGTGTGTGTGTAAAGGAGACTGTGCTTATAAGATAGTGCTTAAGATGCCATAGAATAGAACACACAGGCTTGATGTCATTGAGAATGGAGTGGGTGTGAAAGACTCCTGTCACATCCACAGGCTTAATTGAAATATTCAGATGGCATGCCAGAAATGCACAATAAAAATAATTGTAACTAATTATGTTGTACCTTTAAAAGTTGTTTGAGTGTGTGTGTAAAGGAGAGAGAGTGAGTAAATGAGAGAGCAGGTAGGGGAGAGAGCTCTTGAACATAACAAATAAATTGAATGATGTAGACTATGCCCTACTTTATGAGTACTGCTCGAAGTCGTTATTTAATTCAACCTGTTGGAAACAGTATTAACAATTGACTTAATAGGACAGACTCGATAAATGTTGCAATTGTCCAAGAGCCAGAGTTTGGAAGATTTCTAAATACTTCTGTGAGACCAAGTTTTAAAAACACGAGAGCTCAGTGTTTTCAGAGACTCGTTTTATACATCATTCCCAGGACCGTTTCACTCTTTTGAGTGAGCTTAACATTCGTAGAACAGAGGTACAGATACAACTGTGAAAAATACCCAACCATATAAGCTATTGGCTACGCAGCTCAGTGACCTTTTTAAAACGTGTGTATTGTGACTGAGAACTGCAGTGGGCTGGCTGAACTAAGAAAATCATCCTACTGCACAGCCAGACTACAAAGAACATCACCAATATCTTTGTAACTGTATCAGACTTCTGACCTGAGACCTCTCAACAAATGTTGAACAGATCTGTTATAACATCTGGTAATTTCTGAAGTAAAGAGACTTCAAAAGATAATAGGATAGTCACACTTAACTTAGTAACTGGTGCCATGAGAACAACAGAAGCATTTTTCTGTAGTGAGTTAAAACGAATTGGGAATTCTTCAGAGTGCCACTATTCTCCCAAAATCTTCATTGTTGTGGAAATAACCTGTAAGCGTAGTTCATGTGAAGAAAAATCAGGACTTGTTGATTGGTTGGTTTCCTTTAAGATGGTGGGTGCCCTGACTGGTTGCTTCATGCATTATTATTAGTTAATGGTGCACCATCTGTTTAATACAAAATAATTAAAAACATAGTAGCCAATTCACAGAGCTCTTTTGAATTTAGTCGGAAATCTACCGATATAGGCCTTCCTGTGTTTGGAGCTCTTACTATTTTATTTTTAACAGAACTCATAAAACTCTACAGCATGCTTCTGTATGTTCACTGGATTTGTAGATTTCCTACATTGGCCTCCGCCTCCTTTTATTTAGTGGATTGTTCACTGTGAAGACAGGCTGCTAAACTAAGCAAGGGGAAATGCATTTCACACATTTTTGTTGTTTTTCTTTTTCGGAGGGGAAATATAGTTCCCAATGGAGAAGCCCTCTGCCACATAGGCAAGGCATCTAGTGGTGTCCCTGGACCAATCCCATCTTAGGAAGAATTATTGCAGTGTTTTGGGGGGCTACTCTACAAGTATTTACTAGGTAGAAATAGGCATTTAAAATGTTTGTGAACACTAAGTCCAACAATATTTCCTAATTTCCACCTCTTATTTACAGTGGTGGACTGTCTGACAGCTGTCCAAAATTCTAAAGTTCACTTTTGGATTTTACAAAGTAGGAAATGGAATTAAAATGATGCCTTTTTTTGGACATCCAATTTACTAAGTGTGATTAAAAAAATGTGTTAATTTGCCCATAGACGTTTTGTTAATAGAGCATTAGAAATACTGGTTTGGAGATATTTAAGGAAGATTTTCTTCAGGTTCCTTCGGTGGTTTTCCTCTTTTTTTCAGTTTTGACAATACATTTGGTCCTATTGTATAAAAGATGCTAGGGAAATCCAGACAAATTGATAGCCTATCATTGATAATGCTTTTGAGCTGATTGCTAATAGCATCACTTTTTGGTGGTCCATTGCCTGGATAGCAGAGAAACCCTCATACATGTTTTTCCCCATTCCAGCTAGCCACACCTCACAATCATTCAGCACTGCATCCTCTAAAACGTTACTGACCTGGCAGAGTTTGTTCTCCACCTGCTTGTTTGTGCTGGACTGAATTACTTTTCACCAACAAAAGGCTATTTTCATCTTTTTCAGATGATTTCCCTAAACCTCAGATCACTGTCCAGCCGGAAACCCAATCAGCAATCAGAGGGTCCAATGTAAGTTTCATCTGCTCAGCAGCCAGTAGCAGCGACTCCCCGATGACATTTGCATGGAAGAAGGACAACGAGCTACTGCAAGATGCAGAAATGGAGAACTATGCCCACCTTCGCGCACAAGGTGGAGAAGTGATGGAATACACCACCATCCTGCGTCTGCGCCATGTTGAGTTCAGCAGCGAAGGAAAATACCAGTGTGTCATTTCAAATCACTTTGGCTCATCATACTCCATCAAATCCAAGCTCACAGTAAACAGTATGTATTATAGAAGAAAACTATTTTATTTTTTATTTTAATGTCATGCTTTGTTTAAGTAGTAAAGACATGTTCCTTTCGTTTCTTTAGTGCAGAGTGAAGATTGTAGACTTATCTTATTTTATCTTGTTGCTTGCTTTCACTTAACACAGAGTAAAACTCTCTTCATTCAAATTCTCGGTACGCAAAGTATTTCTTCAAAACTAAGCATATTGCCATGTTGCATCTGCTTTCATAGACCCAGGTGTACATTTCTGTCAATTGAAAGCAGCAATGCAACCCAACCATAAAATAGTAATAAGCCTGAATAGCTTGGTCCTAGTTTAAGAGACACTTTGAAGTCTACATGTACCTCCTTGCTAAGCTTTATGTAGCATTCCTGGTGAAAGATAATTTTGAGTGTGTCTAGTGTCCTCTTCACAAGCACTATGTGTCACATAACACTTTACCACCATCTTTTCCGAGAGCACACATCTGACTGTAGAAGAATATGCAGTGTAAGTAACACTGACTGGATAATCCTATTCAAAGATGAGCTATTTAGGCCCACCTAAGAATAAATGCTTGCTATGGATGTGGCAGAAGAAGTCAGAGATTTTAGCCATCATTTTTGTTAAAAGGATTTTTTACCATTAGTATTTGCTTGTGGGCTGATTCTGGGGTGAAGTCTCTTGACAACGGACTGCAAGCAGATAAAGACTGGTACTTATATGATCATTGTGGAACAGTTTACTTTTGTCACATTCTTCAACAGAGAATAGATTAATGGAATGAAAGATGTTGTGGCATAAAACGATATATATAGAATCACAAAACAACGGTATTTAGTTGGGCTACTGCAATACTAATAACCCACTTGGGAGTTTGCTTATTAATCTATTCTTTTCATTTTTGCAGTGCTTCCATCATTCACAAAGATGCCAATGGATCTGACCATTCGAGCGGGAGCAATGGCTCGACTGGAATGTGCTGCAGTTGGACATCCGCCACCCCAGATAGCCTGGCAGAAAAATGGAGGCACAGACTTCCCTGCTGCTCGTGAGAGGCGCATGCATGTGATGCCGGAAGATGATGTATTCTTCATTGTGGATGTGAAAATAGAGGACATTGGCATCTATAGCTGCACTGCCCAAAATAGTGCCGGAACAATTTCAGCAAATGCAACGCTTACTGTCCTAGGTAAGAGAAGCATGGACAGGGAGATAGTGGGGTATGTATTTGAGAAATAAGTTGTTTGGGTGACATAGAACTAGGTATGAAGGTGATAGTATTAATATGCTAAGCATAACACTTCTCTTGCCAATTTGAAAGGCTTTCTTAACTAAAAATAAATAAGTAGGCTGGATGATGCCGTTTCTTGATCTTATGTACTTACCAAGGGCATATTTTCAACTGTTTTTCCTGGTCTTGCTAACTCTGAACACCTGGAATGAATCTCTTTAAGTGACACAAGCCATATGTTAAGAGGTGGCTGATCTAGGGCCTTACATTTGTTCAGAAAATGTGTGCACTGATTAATCAGACGCTTAACATTGCGAACAGTAAATATAATTTATAGCTTCTTTATAGTAAGCAATGATAAGAATTCCATTTTGTTTGTTTCTTCCTCAGAAACACCATCCTTTCTGCGACCCCTTGTGGACCGTACTGTGACAAAAGGAGAAACTGCAGTTTTGCAATGCATTGCGGGTGGGAGCCCTACACCGAAGCTGAACTGGACGAAGGATGACAGCCCATTGGTTGTGACTGAAAGGCACTTCTTTGCAGCTGCCAATCAACTACTTATAATTGTAGACACAGATATTGAGGATGCTGGGAAATATACTTGCGAAATGTCGAATACCCTGGGAACAGAGAGAGGCAACATTCGTGTGAATGTAATACCTAGTCCAACTTGTGACTCTCCTCCCAATGCTTCTCCATCACTGGAAGACGACGGCTGGGCCACAGTTGGCATTGTGATTATAGCAGTGGTTTGCTGTGTGGTGGGCACTTCGCTTGTGTGGGTGGTCATCATATACCACACAAGAAGGAGAAATGAAGACTGCAGCGTCACAAACACAGGTGTGTAAACTGAAACATGGTCTTAACTATACCCGCTAAAAAGATTATAATGACTTGTGTTCATTTTAGGATTGCGTGTAAAATTTTGAGTCTGCTCCAGTTACTGTACTAAAAATATTCTTCTCAAAACCAGCCTAGCCCAGAAGACCCCCCACTTTGTTGCTTAGGCTGAAGATTTTTGTAATGCTACTTCAGCATTGTAAAGGCACAGCAGAGCCCAAGAAATACCGCCAGTGCAAACACAATTTCATTCTGGCCAGTATGTAAATGATATATTTATGAATGGAGCAACACCATGCTAATACATATGCTTAACACTGCTACCACTGACCTGCCACATGGCACTTTAAATGTTCAGTTACTTTTCATATGATTTATTATTGTCGAAAAATAGCCAACTTTTTTATTTGGTTTGCTTGCATTGTGGTTCCAGATAATATAATAAACATCCACTGAAAATGCTGACTTAAAAATAAAACAATGTTTAACGGACCCTCCTGTTTATAAGATTCCTGATTAGAATTAAGAAACAACCAACTTTGTAAGCCCTGTGTAAACGTTCTAAGACAATTAATAGCATTTCTTTGGGTCTGTGTGTCATTGCAGATGAAACCAATCTTCCTGCAGATATTCCCAGCTACTTGTCTTCTCAAGGGACCTTGGCAGACCGCCAGGATGGGTACAGCTCCTCTGAAAATGAAAGCCATCATCAGTTCATCACTTCAGCCATTGGTGGATATGTCTTACAACCTAGAGACAGTAATGGTAGGTTGATAAGCGATCTGTAGGTTGGAGTGCTTTTATTCTATAAATTAGTTAAAAAACAGCTTTTCTGAATGGTTAGAGCTTTTGCTATAGTCACTGATGAAGACTTTCCTGTTTTAAATATCCTACCCCACTTCAGCGCACTCATGAGAAGTACTGTTTTTTGGGTGAACCAAGCGCAGAGATACTCCTTCGGGAGTCGAGTCTAGCGCTATATAAGCCTCTAAAATAAATAAATAAATTTGTGCCTTCAGTTTAAAGCTCTCAGCTGTACACCCGGTGAAGTAGTGGTAGGTGCCTTGAATGGTCGTAGTTAAATCATGTTGTATGTATATATGTAATATGTCCATGTCCATGGGCCAATAAGGCCTTTAATCGGCGAGCCAGCTTGGTATATGAGGAAGGAAACTGATCTGTTCTACTATAGCTATAGTTGTCAAGTGTTAGAGGTGAAAATCAAGAGATTTCAAATAAACAAACAAGGGTTTAACTTGGACGCATTTCCCTGTTCAGCTGAGAGCTGATTCACTCAGGTAATTTGTGAAAGAAGTTGATCACAGCTAGGGACAGTTGCTCAGTCGTTGCTGCACTGAAGGTAAGTCATAGTCTGATTAACAGTCGTAAAAGCAGTGAGGGCTTTAACCAGAAGAAAAGGCTTATTACCTTTCAATCCAAATTTGCCTTCACGTCCCGTTGCCAAACCCTGGTAATCTAAATAAGGTGTGTGTTTATGGGAAACTCCATATACTAGGCTGTCTTTAAAGAAGGAAAGCCTGCCATGGATGGATGTCCAGGGAACTTAAGGGTACTGCAACAGAAAGGATTGAATTTGCCTCAATCACTTTGCAAGGGTCTTTAAAAAGCTGGTTCCTTTTAGCTATCCCATTGCAAAATGAGCTTTCAGAAGGCACACTTGTGTGTAGGGCTAATCTACAAAGTATTTTCTATCAGCCGCGGCCGCTGCAGGTAAGAGTGGTGGTGCCGGCTGGGGGGGATTTCGAGAGACGACCACGAGGGAAAATAATTATTTCTCTCTAAATCCACCCTGAGCCGGCCCCACTGCTCTTACCTGCAGCGGCCGCGGCTGTTTTCTATGCACCTCCTGGACTTGCATCTGGGCGTTTTGCCAGGATTGGGTATGCCTGATTCATAAACACGTAGAGAGAGGCCGAAGTGTGTGAAGTACATTTGCATAAGTTACTACTCATCTGTTCATTATTTATACACAAATGGGAGGGCAATTCGAAAGGCATTTAGAGTACATAAAGCTGTAAATTGTCCCCAACATATATTCATATATTCATATTCATATATATATTCATATACTCATATATTCATATACAGATTATTCATATACAGTTAGTACAAATTTAAAGAACTGTGTCCCCATTGCACTTTTACTAATAGGGAAGTGCGCATTTTGGGGCAATTCATAAAGGCATGTAAGAGTAAATGTAAGGCTACTAATGTAATACTACTTTCCTTACTCATAAATACTTTTGTGAATTGGCCCATGTCATTTAGTTTAACCTGTTTAACAATCGTAGGAGTTCTCAGGGAAATTCTATTCAAATGTAGTAAGCTTAGGATCACTTGCACCTTAGTGGGTATTCATGAATAGGTCCAAATGCATTTCCCAAACTTTTCAGCATTTCCCAAACTTTTCAGCACTTTTATCCCTGAAAGATCCAAGTTAAGATTGAAGTGCTCAAAGTGTGACAAAGAACACCAATTGTTGTGGGTTTTCACAAAGCTGGATGTAGGAAGACAAGAAATATTTAGCAAATATTTTGTAAAAAAAACACCGTAAAAATCTCACTTCGTATGCGAAGATCTGTCATGAAATCTTTAAAGGCTGAATGAGCAAATTGCAATAAGGGTGAACAAGAGCAAATTTTGCAGAACACGAGCCATGGAGCATAATATTGTATTTAGTGACGATTGTTAACAGTACAAAGAAAATTCTTTAACTATTGTCTGTCCCCTCCCTCAGAGGTTAGCATCAAAGCTCATCTCATATGTTTGTATAACATTTTTTGGAAGATATTCCAAGCTCGCGTGTGAAATTCTAGGTCATGTGCAAATAATGTTTTGCATTTCATATTTTTATTTATTTTACATCATTAGGCAAGATTGAGCCTTCATTTTTGTTTTTATATTGGCATTATTTCTTGTAGGATAATCACAAAAATATTTCCGCCCAATGGCTTTGTTCACTAACAATAGTTTTAAAATTTTGTGTTTTGCTTGTAATAAAATATGAAAGCTGTATTTTAAAATTATACAAGAAAGCACACCTATGATCAATTTTATGATAATTGAAATTTGTGACACCTGATGATACTAGGTGTTTGTTGTTTTCCAGGTATTTGCCATTTAGACAATGGCAGTGATACAGATTTAGATGCTGTGACGGACCCGCTCATTTGCCATTACCTGGGACCAGCCGGGAATGTGTATGCAAGAGGAAACATGTACAGCACAGAAGCATATCATACTGGTTAGTTGACAAAACTTTTTGGCCCAAGGCATTTACACTTAGTAGTAGCAGAAGTATGTCTGGAAACATGCAACTGGCATAGCTTTCCAGCGATTCCCCTGTAAAGGTTTGTGAATTTCATTGTAAAGTTAAAGTACCATCTAGCTGGAGTGCACATCTCCTCTTGTACCTACACTTTTTAAATTAGCAGTTCCATTGTGTTTCTTGTTGCTCCTCTTGTGAACTGGTTTACACAATGACTTACTTTAGTTTCCTTTCATTTGCATTAAAGGCTACAACCCTGACCAGAGAGCAGTATGCTTTGATACCTATGAATCGGAATATTTAAAGAACGTTGAATGCTGTCCTTATACACTGCCGGTAGAAGATCCCTTTGACCATAATGGCAATGCTGGAATGCAGTCTTCAAGCAGCAAATTGTTGAACTCCGTGTACATACAGCAAGACGGCACCGGGGTCAAAATCGTGAGCCTAAACACAGACCTCCTAGATCTCAACAAAAGCCAGGAACAGCCTGCTGCTGCAGTGTCAGGCAGCACATTTTTAGGTACGTGTGCATTTCTCACCCTCATTTTCTCACAAACATTGAAGGTCCTACGTACGTTTAATCTATAAATTAGAATATTGTTTGACCATGAAATGATCTCCGTGTAAGAAATCTCAATGATTTACTTCCATGTTCTCAATTTCTTGTGCTTTTATCTGTGAATAAGTATATTTTATTTATGGAAATTATGAAGCAAGTAAAGAAATACTCCTAGGAAAATCTTGGTGAATATTGCAGCCTTTAAAAATATGACTTAAGAAGAGATTGAAAATATGACTTAAGAAGAGACAATTGACAAGGTCACAAGCTCATTATTTTTGATAGTCACTATTCAGTGAACACTACTGGAAGCAAGGCTAATGCTGTTCGCATCACTGATGTTCATTACATAGTTGAATTGGAGGAATTTAACAAATGTAGAGGAAATATGGACAACACCTGAAGAGTTTACGCTATTCCATGCTAACTGTCTCTAGACCTATACATCACCCTTTGTAAAAAGGAATAATACAAATGGTTTCAAAAAGAGGTTAAGATAGTAAACGATATTATGGTAGGTGTAACTTCTTCACTGACAGATGAAAGGTATCCTTTATGCATTCATTGAAAAGTTGTATATAGGAATATCTGTGAAACACCCACTTCATCCACAGAACATATGGTATTAAGAATTGGTTCTAAGTAGTCTCCAAGTATAAACTGCTAATCTTCCTGTGAGATGTAAAACGCTCCTGAATGCATGATCACTTGTTAAATTCACATGGTCTACACAGACCCCGTAAACTCCAATTTAATATTGCAACCATATAAAATTGATTATAGGGTTTGTTACCATGAATGTTCACTGAGGGGGTAGGGAAGACCTTGAATCCCATAGGCTCTGCCATTAGACATAGCTAGGTTTTTAAAGACGAACCTTTTTATTAGAGACTCTCATTTACGGTAGTCTTAAGCAGAGCACATCTGTAAACAGAACAACAATGCTGCAGGAACACTGAAGCAGCACAGGTTTAATAGCTGTACTCACAAAAATGTAGATATTCGGAAAGCCTTTTCCTGTCTTCTGTGTCTCTCTTACTTGTGCTCATCTTTATGCCAACTTATGGCTCATGCATTATGTGACTGAATTATAGAAATGCAGTCAGAAAATCAGGAGAGCATGGACTTATGAGTCTTCACTGATGTTCATTTGATGAGGGCTCAGAGCTGGGAATGTGTGTTATATATTCTTATTGGGCTCCTCATAAATGCACCCTTCCACCCATCTTCCTGAAGGCTATCGTAGAACACCTATTTCCCTATTCCACATGCAGCCCAATGTATCTCTATAAACTCCTTCTACTCTCTTCAGCTTCTATGTCTGGCCTCCAAATCTCTAAAACTGTCCCATTGCACAGGGCTCTTTTAGCTTTGTAGCATGGTTCTTGCTAGATAATGCACTTGTAATACGTACATTTTTGTTATTGGCGTGTAGTTTCTGGCTCTTAGTTATAAACGAAGGCATGACCATGATGGGTGGTAGTATTGTATTTTGTAATGCTTAAGTGGTTTTAGGAATACTAGTGACTATGCCTTCCATGGTATGTCGTAGAATTCAGAGTTGTTGTGGGAATGACAGATTCCAAGAGGGACAGTTTATGCTAATCTGACTGGAGTCAGTTCTGTACTTCATTGCAAAGAAATAAACTTCTCTTAAACCCCATTTGTGTAGTCTCAAAACTGGTGACAAAGATGGGATGGTCACAAGAGGAGCCCAGAGGTACTGACCCCACAGAGTTACCCAAGTGGTGAATAAAGGTGCAACAAGCATGGGCAGATAATTAGTTGAACTGTGAAGGAGTGCATATTTTATGTGGAAAAGCAACCGCAGGATATTCTGATGCAGCGGTATGGAGGTATAGACTTTTGGGATATTTGTCCTTGATTTAAATCTGTGAACTGAGGTGATCGCACTTGTGCGCGCAGTGACCTCAGCAATTAAGCCGCATAGCATTCAAACAGCTGAGTTCGCTCGCTCACAGGTTATATAAACTGCAGTATTGCGCCGTGTGTGGAATTCCCAGGAGGAAACAGACGCTTGGTGCTGCTGTGTGCACGGTGTACCAAGGGCAACACTGCTGCTGGGTGCATCCTCGCTGTAAGGCGCTGCTGAAGAAAAAAATAAGAAACACTGCCACCAGGTGCATAATTTTGAGATGTTCTGATTTTAGATTTAATCCTAGTGGATTTAAACAATTGGGGTTCAGCTTTGAGTATGTTGCAAAAGCGTTGGGTGAGCGTGGAAGACCGTTTTCCCTGGGGACTTATGGAGCTGCCTCTGCTTGTGGTCGTACATAGGAGAGCCTGCTGCTGCCTGAGATGGTCTGAAAGGTGCAGGACGCATCTTTAGATAGGGAAATCTCTAAAGGATTATGCAACAGTATAAGCGGTTAAAAAGTGTGGCACGACAGCGATTAAGCGATTCATATGAGTAATAAAGCGCAGAATAACTTAGCTGGGTAAGTGTGCTGAGGGTATCTCTGTTCCTGCTTTATGGGATTCTGAAGGAGGGGTGCCCGAGGGATCAGGAACAGCGAGGAGGGATTAGTATAGTTGCAAACAAGGAATGAGGACCAAGGTTCTGGAACTAAAGGAATGTCCATGGTCATAGAAAGAGGTCACTGTGAAAGCAACTTTAGCATACAAGCAAGCAAGGAAGAAGGGTCAAGGAAATGGAACCAGAGAAGTAGTCCAGTTTCGCAGAAAGAGGACACTGTGGCAGCAATTTTTTTCACCAATTTTTTTTATTTTCTTAAGAACATGTGCTAATGAAAGGGTATAACCTTTTTTCTTGTAGAGTCAGAAGCATGGTAGAAGGGGACCTTTGACAATGGTGCCAGCTATATTTGTGTGTTTTTTTTATAAGGACAAGTATTCTTAAAATTGTAGCATTGCTTATTCTTGAAGTTTTAATTTCTTGTTCTCCAACATGACAGTGCATTCAGCAACTGCCCCTCCCATATTATTGTAGGATACAGGATCTCCTAGATTGGCGTGGGAGTATTGGAAGGAGGCATTTGATACATATTTAGAGAAAATAGTTGGGGATGTTTTTGTAATAAGAGAAAGTTAGCTATGTTAAAACGCAGTCCTGGGGTGAGGGAAAAAAGGTCTTAAAACTTTACCTATACTGCAAGATGAGGTGAATGAGATTGGTGATAGATCAGATGCAGAGTAAGGTCCCAAAGATGTATATACGATGGCCATGAGGTTATTAAAGGGACACGTGTGGAAGAAGTTGAGCATAGTAGTGGAATGACACCAGTTTATTTTTATGTGCTCAACAACCAGGGGAAACTATTGAGCAGTATTTGGCGGTGTTAATGATGTTGTCTGTTTCTTGTAACTCCATGGGTTTCCAAGAAGAAATAATTATGGACCAGATGATAAACAGGACAAGTAATCTCGAAATTCAAGAGAAACTATTGCAGAATAATTAGGGACCAGATGATAAACAGGACAAGTAATCTCGAAATTCAAGAGAAACTATTGCAGAAGAAGGACAACATTGGAGAAAGCCATAGCCATTGTGTCCCACATTGAAAATGCATCCTACTATGTAAAGCAGTTAAATGAGAATACTGACAAGAACAAGTTAGAGCAAGGTAGTGTGAATGCAGTGCAGAAGGGTGGGTTTAGCAAGGACAGGCAAAAGGGGGGGGAAATAAACAAGGAACTCCAAAGGGAATAGCAAGGGAGCAATGTTACAGATGTTGAAGCATATGCCATTTGGATGAGTCGCGTGCATGTCTGGCTGTGAATACGTGATTTTACCGATGCAGGAAAATGAGCCATTTCTCCAGAGTATGTAACATGGGAAGTAAGGATCTTGAAAAAGCAATGTGAATTTAGTAAGGAAACGTCTGGAGGAAAGCAATGATGACTCTCACAGCAAGGACGTCAAAGTTTTATTATAGAGTCGAGGGATGTGAATACGTAAAGGACGATGGGTTCTATCCTCCTTAGTGTGAGATAGGAGAAAATGGTGTGGGGGTATCCATGTGAGCTGATTCTTGTTCTCCTTATACTTTGGTGGACAAATCCATTTGGAAGAGTATGGACAAAACTACTAAGTTGATTCTCAGCAATGTGGAAAAACATGGATATTGGTGGGTCAAGTTACCTGTGTTAGAATATTTTAAGGCAGATTTAGTATACAAGAAAAGAAATGTACTTGTAAAGGTGTATGTTGTCGAGAGAGGTAAAACTTGTTGGGATGAAGAGCAGCTGGTGGTGTGAATTGTTTCAGATCACAATAGTCCAGATCAGATGCTGCTATTGTTGCAGTGGAAGCTCTTTGTTTTACAGATTCTGCGCCAATAGAGAGCTCGACTAACTTAGTCACTTCACTCATATTCTATACCTCACCCACAGAGGCATTTGTCTTCTTAATTGGACCTTTTTCATCACAGTGAGGGGTGAGAAATCATGGTGTCAAACTGTTGGCCACCCAATGAGGAACAATAGTTGGTGGCCAATTCACAAGTTAGAGAACAGGTTCAAATTCACTACTCTCAGTACACAGCTATAGAAATAGATTATTGCAATTGGAAGACCCAACCTTCTGAAGAAGTTCAATCTAACAGGAATTATACAAACCAGAAGCTCTGCTGTGGCAATACATAATAAGCAAAAGAACATAATGTTCTGAAAATAATATATGACTCTCCCTATCATGCTTTTATAAATCAATATCTTGTAAGAAAACTTTTTGCAGAAAGAATATTAAGACACAATAAAAGACTGTCACTTTTAGATAACTTAGCTATTGTTTTAAAGATCCAAAATTAGTGCATGTGAGTAACATTCTAAGCAGCTCAGTTATGAGTCTTACTGCACATAGTATACAACCACACATTTAATCAAAGTACATTTATTTCTAAATTAAAGAATCCATAAAGAGGATGGTTAGGGTTAGGATTTGCTACCACCAACAGGTGGTTCAAGAGTTCTCTTAACATGAGCAAAGGGATCAAGTTAAATTCCACCAAGGAAAAGTGCATGTGCAAGGGGAAAGGGGCAATAATTCAGTAAGTTGCGTATTTGTTTCACACCAGACAGCTCCAGATCATCCAGTAGGTAAGTTATTCAGCTAAGGGAGAAAGGCAAGGGCACGGAAAAATAATCAGGCAGGCAGGAGTCCATTCAGTCTCCCAAGAAGAAGCAAGTCCCTTCCTTGGAAAGTCACTTTTTATACTCCAGATTGTCCATTTGTGGCATCAGTTGTCATAATAAAATTGTCTGACTGCCATGTGACCATTCTTCCATTCACCAGGTACAAAATTGATATTCCAACATATTTTCCCATGTTGCTCATGAGAAACTACTTTCCTTTTTGTCCTCAGAGGGTAGTTAACAAAGACCTTATTTACTGTATTACTCTTCATGGATTAAGTCAAGATGTTGAGTTCCCACCAAAGCACACACAATGAAGTACTAGAAATAGTGTCCTATTGATTAAAGAATGTTGCATAAGCAGAACAGATAAAGCAACATTTGAGGAAACGTAACAAAGGTCCATTACACGAGGCTATGCATTTTAAAGTTATCATTTCTTATTTAGTAACATAAACTCACAATTAAGTGCAAGCATAACTAAATAAATTAAACATATTGTTCAACTCTGATTTGGCCTACTACGAAAAATTTTTAAGTACCTGCGTGCAAACTATTCCTAAATACCATTAAAATAAAATATTTTTAAGAAATAGAAGATCCTAATAATGTCAAGCACTTATACTAAAAGTTTCATTTGTATAACACATTGCTTAAATATTTTTCATTTTGTTATGGTGCAATACAGTGATGGCGCTAAAGATGCTAAGTTTCATCATACATTTTTCATAATGACCTTATTAAAATAATAGATAATCAGTTAATAGACATGTTAAATTCATTATTTTATTAATCCTACTATTTCTACATATCCAAGAAGACTTTTACGGTGCTGGTACTACAACTTTTCTCAGTTTCAGTGTTGTTTTTCTACACATGTGCAAAGTGCACATTAGAGTTTCGTTGTCATTATCAGGTTTTTGTAATGTAAAGAATAACCCGCTTTTACGCTGTACCGCTATCCACACAACCTGTTGAGAAAAATGGAAGATCGAACATCGTGAACCATGGAAGATTGAACATCGTGGGGTCATAAACGAAAAGTATGTGCAAAACTGTGAACTGTGTGTAGGCAGCGACAAAACTCACAAGGCTTTGGGAATATCCATTGCTGTGGTGAACTTTCCTGAGAGGCCTTGGAAAAGGGTAGTGAAAAGTATTTGTGGACCTTTTCAGTGCTTGGGACTTGAGAGCAGGTTTGCTTTAGTCCTAGAAGATTATTTCTCAAATGGCCAGGGGTGGCATTTGCCAAGGACATCAATACTAATAATATCGCAGCAGTTTGTAAGAAAAAGTTCTGGAGAGAGGGAAGTCGAGAAGTAGTGGTATCAAACATCGTGCCATATTTCAACAGGGATGAATTTGAAGCATTTCTCGAATGGGGAGGAATTAAACTTCACAAAAACAAGGTATATAGGGCAAGATGTACTAACGTTTTTTGCGGGCACAAATGGGTTTTAGACCCCGTTGCTACCGCAAAAAACGTGTGGCCCATGTACTAATCCTATTTTGCGAGTCGGAAATCAATTTACGAATAGGAAAATAGGATTAGCAACTCGCTATTAGGAAGGGGTGTTCCAAGGGTGTCCCTTCCATTCCTAATAGTGACTCCTGAAGCTATGTATGACTGTTTTGCGACCGCAATTGCGGTACAAAACAGTCGCAACCACTTGCAAACGGGAAGAGGTCCCCAGGGGATCCCTTCCCCTTTGTGAGTGGCTCTCAAAATATTTTTTACGGGCAGGCAATGGTCACAGTGGCCATTACCTGCCCTGAAAAAACTGAAAAGTTTCATTTTTATTTTTTAAATGCATCCTGTTTTCCTTTAACCCCGTTCCGTACTCATGACGAGCTCCGTTCGTCATGACCGTTGCTCCGCACCCACACGGGGATAATACCCCTGCTGTGCAGGGCGTTTCATTGGAACGGGCGTGGTTGTGACAAGCTCAGCTCGTCATGAGCACAGCGCCACTGTGCTGCGTGACGAGTCAAGCTCGTCATGAGCACCGCGGCACTGCGCGTGCCCCCCCCCCATACCCCAGCACAGCAGGGGAATTAGCCCCGCGGGGGAGAGGTTGAGAAAAATGGGCTGCATTAAAAAAAAAAATAATAACTTCTTTATTTAAAAGCAGTCCCAGACAAAGTGGTCTGCTGACCCCAGCAGGCCACCATCCCAGGGAGTGCCAGCCATTCCTGATGGGGTCGCAAATTGCGACAGCCTCATTAATATGCATGAGGCATGCAATGTGCAACCCCATTGGGAATCACAAACAGTGTCTCAGACACTGTTGTGCATCCCAATGTGCGGTCGCAAAACAGTCGCATTTTACCACTCTTCACAGAAGGGTGGTAAACCACTTGCAAATGGGAAGGGGTCCCGGGAAGCGGTCCCCTAGGGGACCCCTTCCCCTTTGTGAGTGGCTCTCAAAATATTTTTTGAGGCCAGGCAATGGTCCCAGTGGCCATTGCCTGCCCTTAAAAAATGAAACTGTAAAGTTTCATTTTTATTTTTTAAATGCATCCTGTTTTCCTTTAAGGAAAAAAAACTGCTTTATTTAAAAGCAGTCCCAGACAAGGTGGTCTGCTGACCCCAGCAGGCCGCCATCCCAGGGAGTGATGGGGTCGCAAATTGCAACAGCCTCATTAATATGCATGAGGCATGTAATTTGCAACCCCATTGGGAACCTCAAACAGTGTCTCAGACACTGTTGTCCATCCCAATGTGCGAGTCGCAAATTGCAAGTCGCTAATGCAACACAATTTGCGACTTGCAAATTAGTGGGTCATCCATTTGGCCCATAATCCGTGTGAAAAAGGGTCAGACAAGAGATATGATCTGGTTTTGGGTGAGTGCATTCAAGTCGTTTTGAAAGAGGGTTTATGGTAATGGGTTTATGGTAAAAGAAGTAAGAAGCATGTAATGGAGTTACAGAACAACTCCATATTTCGTCACGAAAGAGACTTTTTTTTATTTGTTGAAAGGAAGAGTGGCGTGCATGGTGGGTGTGCCAGTGGGGATTAATAGAGCGGTGGGACAATTTCAAGAGGAATATTTTCATAAACATAACACAAGTTTGAAAGGTAAAGAGTTTAAAAATGGAGAATGGGGTCAAGTTCAAATTTGAACTGAAGTCAGGAACGGTGACTCGAAATGCTCTAATCCAAAAAGGGTGCTGGGTGTGCATCGAAATGCTGAGCGTGTGGAAAAGGGCAAGTGGTGGAACGTGCAAAAAATAACTAGGTGCCCAAGATCGAAACTGAAATGTGGAACAAGGGCTAAGACAAGGAGAGACTCTTCATTTGCTCCAGGGTTACACTGAGGAGATATGATGAAAATGTCTGGAAGTAACATGTGATGCATTTGTTGTAAAGGAAGTATTCAGGCCACACTATTTTTATCTTAATTTATGTAAAGAGCAATTGGTAATGGTTAAGTGGTTTTAGGCCGTGCATTCCATTATATGTAACAGAATTCAGAGTTTTCTTGGGATCGATAGATTCCAAAAATGACCGTTTATGCAGGTCTGCCTCTGGTCAGTCATAAACTTCTCTTAAACCCCATTTGTGTGGACTCAAAAGGTAGATAAGGTGTTTGCCTTCCTCAGTGTTTGAATGTTGTATGTGTCACAGAGAGTCTAACTCAATATTAAAGGTAGGCAACAATGGAAAGATACACTTCACATCTCCCTTTTACGCAAATAGCCAGACAATAACGCTACAGAATGCTATATTGTCCTATAACTTTTCAGAGACAAAATGCAAGCAGGAATATGCAGTGCTGAAGTCCAGACATCTTTCCACCCTCTCCACTAGCACAGTTTATTCTTGTGACTGTTTTTCAGTAAGACATGGTAGGTACATTGTATCTGAACCTACTGTGTCTCAAAGCTCTGTATTAGCTGTTTGTTTATATGAGCAGGTGCTGATGGGCCGTTGCGCTGTTAGAAGTTCCTTTTAGTAATGTATCCTGTGCCAAACAAAGAGAAGGAAAGACACGGCTGAGATTAGTGGAATTTGTGCACAGCAGGAAATTATGGGCTTTCTGAAGGATCCTGTTTTATCTTTTGGCTTTCTGAAGGCATTCTGTTTTATCTGCTAGACCTCTTACTTTGTCTAGCAGGAAGTAATGCAGTCAGAAAAGTGTGAAAATCTCAACTGTCAAGTTTAGACAATTACATTTTGCTTTAAATATATCCGTGTTATGTCCCATGTTCTTATTCTTTTAGTTTAACAGGTTTTCTGGCAGTCAGTGGAGAATCGTGAAAATAGAGGAGTTTCAGCTTTATTAATAGGTCGAAGCGAAAAAGTAAAATAAGTTAAATCAATCACATCGTAGAAACTAGAGGTCCCATTACTTACACTGCCTGGATGGTTGTAATCTGCATTGCTGTTCGGTTTAATTTCATGGTACATATTGTAACAGTGCATCATTCACTTTGGTGACAGACATTTTGCTGCACATGTCACAGATATTCCTCACAGATAACATAGGCCTCTTCCAAGTTTAAGTTATGAGAGCATGTACAAATAAATACTTATTTCGAGGATTCTTCTTTTCAGAATTAAACATACCTTCCTTTTAAATAATCAGCACATTAAGGTGGCGTCCAATTAAGATAAAAGCTCAGTTCTCTCTAACTAGTTATATATCTCTAGCAATCACTAACAGCTCTTGCTGTGTTTGCTGCGAGAAATCCATTGTGACTTCATTCACTGGATGACCAATTTACATTGTTCACAGAGTATAGCAGCTGTTTATATAAATCATCCCTTGTTCTGTTGACTGATGTTTTAATCTCTTCCTTCCATATCCAAACCTCAATTCTCGTAGTTTTATGACCAATGTGATCTAAGGGATGTATAGCAGAGAGTACTTTATACATTATAATGCATATTTAAATGTTCATTCTTCCCACTAACCGCTTAAATCCTTGGTGTCTTGCTCTTTCATATGTAAGAAATTATAGGGTTGCAGTCACGAAGAATAAAAGCTGAATCTGTAGATCAAAATTAAATGCCCCATAAAGCAGATTATAGTATGTTGTTGCAAAAGATATTAGAATCAGTTTATTGTATGTCAAATAGATAATTACTATAGCTTAGAACTTGTAAAAACAGGAAGAGAGCTTATATTTTCATATAATGACCTACAGCATGAAAAAATATATATGTTGACAGAAATATCTTTACACTGATCACTGTTCATTTTAGAAAAACAGATCAAACTAATGAAAGTCAGTTTTCGTTATATAAACTGCAGTTGTAATTATGCTCTGTGATATATCTTTCACCTTGACGGCCAGCTCTGGCTGCAGGCATTATGATGTCTCAACGTAACTGTTGTTATTACACCTGAGCGACTTGCATCATTTTCCTATTACAAATGTATTAGAAAAGTCACATTTCTACAGAAATAATGGCATTAGAAACAGTATTTTATACAGGGATTTCAGGCTTTCATGTGTTATATGAAGAACAGCGTACTCAAAGCTGTATAATTCATGGGCAGATTCTGTGCTACAGTCCTTCACACAAGGCCTGAACTACCAAGTGATCTATTCTCAAAGTGTTTGCCTGTTACTTTTTTCTGTGAAATTCAAACATAACAATATGAAATGATTTTGACACCATTGCTGGGATCCTGAAGTTAACAGAAATAATGCAATGTGTCTTGTTTTTGCAAAGAGCAGCTGTTTGCTTATGTATGTTTTCTTTGGTTATTCTTTAAGTAACTGGAAGATGGTCGACTTTAATTATTTTAGATTGTTTACAGCCTTTTTGGATGGCATTATATTACCAAGGATTTCCTGATGCGAGTGAGGGTAGAATTTTAGGAGCAATACATTTGGTGTCTTCTCCGTAGCCCATGGTCCGCTCATGGATTGAATAAATCATAGTAGTAACATTGTGACACAACAAATGCAGAACTGTATTATATCATCATGAAATTGGAATGTGGTCAGGAAAATCTTGACTCATTAATGGTAATTAGATTATTTATGTATAATTTAACTATTAATATTATAATAGTATTTTTTATTGTTGCTCGGGAGCATGTGTTCCCCAAAGAATGATAATTTCACAAAGCATTCAATCCAATCTAGCACAATCCCAAGAGCTTAAGCACTGTTTTGCGTAAAATGTTCAAAACACAAAAAAAAATCTGTTAAAGGAAGACAGTGATTAATTTGTAAATAAATAAGTGACGGTGCCTAAAGGTCTGGTCTGTAGTCTGAGGCTGTGCAATTAAATTCCAGTCCACATCTTAATTCCACTACCAGACAGACCCTCCCCCTTTATCTCATTTTTGCCTGTTCCTGTTTTCGTCCTTTGTGAAGGCTTTTCCGTCTTTCTCTTACTTCTTCATTCTTCTTTGTTTTTTCCTTCTCAATATTGGCAAATGTATGATGAAGAAAGATAAGTGTCAGTGGACTTCACTGGCAACCACCGGCTCAAATTAAGCACTGCAGGAAGATAATGATTATTGCCGTCCTAGATAATTCCTCAGTCACAAACGAGTTATCAAAAATAACAAACCACTGCACTTTCCTTTATAAAAAAAAAAGATATTTTCTTTTGGGCTTCACCTAGAAGGGCTTGTGGGCTGCTAATGTCACTTTTGAACAATAATTCCGTTTTGAGGAACTGTTAATCACCAAAAACATATAGTATATACATTATAAGATACTGGACCAGCTCCCCATGTGTACTGTACTCCCTTTGTCACTCAAACTTTGTGACTCTTTCCTACTCCTCATGTAGGCAAACATTTACTGAGCCAGGTCTAGATATTCCCTACATTTGGAAGACTTTTTCAGCTGTTTGATAGTACATCCTGCATTACCACTGCTGTTTCATTTTCGTCCATTGTATGAAAACCTAGTTGATGTCCAGTAAGAATATTTCTGCATTGTAAACGGCGGCAATGCACATTGCTGTTTTTGAAATAACGCTCTGTATGAACAATCACTGAATTTAACAGTCCTCCATGTGTAATTCATATTTCTATATTTTATTTTCTTCAGGAACGTTTGGCAAGCCACTGTGGAGACCTCAAGTGGATTCCTTTTCTGCCGTAAACCACCCATCGATGCCTAAATCCATTGTCGCCTGTGAACTCCCTCATGCCTCATCGGATTTGCAGTGTGAAGAGCAGGAACTTAACAGGACACTTTCAAATGAAGAGAACAATGCCTGCTCTCCTGCACAAACATTTGAAAGTTATAGGACTCCTGCATTTCAAACTTATGTTTTTGACACATAGCATCGTCCGGACTTGCAAGATATTTATGGAGCCAAAGAAATATTTTGACATTCTACCTCAAAACGTGACCCTCACGTAAAACGAAGAAGAAACCATATGTTTCCAGGACAGCTTTGAAATGGGAAAGAATGTATTGTACACAGACTTGTGCAGGGAGATCCAGAAAAGGAAAGTTTGACAGATTTTTTTCTGTAGGTACTTTTCAAAATAGAAATATATAATTTCTAAATATTTTATGCCCTGGTTTTATACAGATGGTATCTCTTGTAATTTAAAGATGTAAATAATACTTTTTTATTTTGTGTATTTTTATAATGTCAGATTTTTTATTAAAAATGTATTACAACATTTTAAGTTCTGTAAAGAGTCTTGGCTGTTTTGAATCACAGCGCTGTGCTGCTTTGTTGTAAGTCCCCTGTGGCCGCATTTTCCGTACCACGAACTGTGAACACTTGATGAATGTCAAATGGAAACCAACAAAGTTATTATGTAGAAATCACTTTAGTGCTTCTATAATATTCTGGCCTGGAACTAATGCGTTTGTACTGATCACAAAAGTATAAAGGATCAAGCACACTTAACCATCACGCTCTGTAGTCTAAATAGGTAGAGCCACAGGAGTTGTGTGGCATGGGATAACCAAATTATCATGCACGGTTGATTAACTTATGTGGCTTGAAAAGATAAATGATTCGGTATAATTCGCCACAATTACTACGTTATTTTGTTATTTGTACGCGTTAACATTGTATGGGCAAAGGGTTCACCTTACTAAGATCAGTACAACAACTAGGAGAAATTGCAATCATCAAATGTAAGATGGCCTGTTTCAGAGCAAAACCAGGCCTACCACTGCTCAACAACACAGCCGTTACTAGTAACTTTTAATACGTTTGAGCTAGAAACACAATTTTTTGTTAAAATCTGCCAATTATGGCGAGGCTGGTTTATTATGTGACAATTGCGGCTAATACATAGCAAAATGCCACGGCTACAGAATCTCACAATTCCCATGGCAGATGGGATACAGTGTTGATTTACTAGGGATTTCCTATCAGTTACGCATGAAAGTGGTTAAATATCCATTCTCTGTCCATATGCACATGTACAGGTTTAATCCTCTTTTACAACCTTATCTGTTGTTGAAAAACGGTGATCATTGATGTTTCTTAACAAGTTTGGCCCTATAGCCTCTTGGACTCCCAAGATTGATTTACCGTCACTATCATACTTTCTCATGCTTAAAAGCATTTCTCAATGATTTCGTAAGCCTCCTAATACATAGCATTTACACAAAATCATGCCACAGGCAGAGGTGGGACTCCAGTCCTTTCAGCTCTGTATCTTATTGATAATGACTTTGCAGGTGACAGTAAACAGAAAGACACCTCTGTTTTATTTAGAAAGAGGTTGAGCCCAAATACTATAACAATATTATCTTGGCACTAAACAAACTGTGTGATTCCCATCTAACACTCCATTTTAGTCGGTCGATGAGCAATATTTATTATTTATTATTATGCGTATTAAACGTGATGCCATCGAGTGTGAGACGTTTTCTCTTGACGTTGGGCAGCCAGTGATTACAGGGCAGTGCCAGTGGAGATGCTTTTCACCCTTTATGTCAAGGCACCATTTGATTTCAATTAGATAAATAAGTTAATACCTATGTACAACTGACTTTCCAAAGTTAGCAAGTTTGAGTAGTCAAGACTTACTCCAAAACCTGATAGTAGGTTTGAGACTCAAATATAGCTTGACATAGTAATTGCCCATACATTCAATGCACAGTCAAAACAATAACTTTTAAAAATAATACATTTTTATTTGCATATATAAAGGTTACTTAAAATGATGATTAACAAAAAAAGATAAAAGGTCCTAATCGAGTGTGGGACTCGGTTGTTAACCCAAAGAGTGTATTGTATGTACTTTTCTAGGCCTATAATTTGAAATACACCTGTGTCTATGGGACTGTTTTATTCTATGGGTTGGTGAACTGCAAGTCCCCTGCTATCTAAAGAAATCCTTAGAATCCAGTTCTTTCTTACTTGCAGGATTTCTAAATGACTTAACATGGCTGACAGAATATACAGAGCGCCATAACTGTAGGCATAGTTCAAATGACACTATTTAACTAGAACTCATCTTTAAAACAACAGTACCTTCTGTTGCCCATTCTGTCTCCACAGCTGGTCCTTATCACCACTGCCTGCCCACAAAATCCCCCCTTAATATTCCTCCACCCCACTATAACAGTCCTTTCTGCTTCATATGGCTTATTGGTGACTTTGATATCATGACCTTCGGGCATTTCCACACTCCGGAGAGGAGCTGGACACCTCTCTTGTTCACTTTCTTCCTCACCAATCTGCCTCCAAAAATCTTGAAAGACCTTTGTAGACATGTTTGTTTTTCTTTGCCTTCATGCTTATTGTTAGAGCAGGTCACATTGCCCCCACAGTGGGCTTCCCTTACTTTCCCCACACCTTACACAATCCTTTACTGCTGCCTGCAGCACTCATTTGCCACTGGGATATGCAATGCTAGCCTCAATGGCTTGGAACCACTCCACCCTCAAACGAGTTTAACCTCTCTAAAATGTATTTGTGCCCTTTTGCCACCAATCCTGACCCCAGAACTGATTTGTGCCCTCATTCTTGACAGAAGCCAATACCATCCTCCTTCCT
Organism: Lissotriton helveticus; assembly: GCF_964261635.1. NCBI lineage: Eukaryota > Metazoa > Chordata > Amphibia > Caudata > Salamandridae > Lissotriton > Lissotriton helveticus. Next base: position 865,694,492 of record NC_136057.1, on the reverse strand, counting down.
ACCCTTTCTGCTTTCACAAGCAGCTGCTGCTGTGGCCCTAATTAGCAACTCGGATAATGTGGCCCTAAGAAACATCTCCTGACCATCTTCATCCACAGAAATGTTTGAATGTTTTTTCACTGTCACTGTAGCTCTTTTACCAAAGCCCAGAGCCGGACTCCATTCTGCTTGTACTCACTCAGTTTTCTCTTCTTTACCCTTGTGATATTCAGAATATTCTTTATTTGACCAACCAGGTTATATACTTTAAACACCAGATCTCAGCTTGGTTTGTCAGGGCATCCTCACCTGGGTATGAGACAAAAAGGAAAATGAAAAACAGGGTGACAACCACTGGCTGGCTCTTTTATGCATTGGCAGGGATCCAGCGTCTTCCCAGCTTACCTAGCATTACTGCATGTAAGAGCCTTCCAGAATGTCTACTCATTTCTCAAACAGAGATCATTAGGCAAGGTGCACCGCAGCAGATGCTTTTCCTAAGGACATGGGTTTTGGACATCCCTGCCTGGCTGCTTGGTCACACTTGGAGGTTTGCATACCTTGAAGGCACCCTAGTCACAAATGTGGCAACCACAGACGTACACCAAGGAACATGGCAACCTAATGCAAGGACATTAACACAACAGATTTGAATGCAACTGTACACTGTACACTATGTACAGCAGCACACCTTAGCCTATATAGCAGTGATAATCCTTTTCATCGCTCCAAACATAACATTACTCCAAATTGATTTACATTATCGTACCACAATCTAATCATCTGAGGATGAGTAATTCAAGGTATGCCCAGCACTATTAGATGTTAGGAGCTTAGCGAGTACATCTATAAAAAACAAATCACACCTCAAACCCCACACCATCACAAATCAGCACCCACCTCCGTACCTGAAGTCCAATGAGTAGCTAGCTAAGTCTATAACAACACAAGTTAACACAACAAATCATATCTTCCAATAGGCATACACACCACATCACTCAACTCCCAGAATGTTGTGTACTTCAACAAACTTCATATTACCATATCTAAAAGATGGTACATCACGGTATTCTACTGTTTTCACAACCCTAAGCACAATATATACCACAATAAAATCCAACATGCTATGTAACACCATGCTAGACGACTAAACAAAATAGCATATGATGACCCATCCTATCATACCTCCTTAAGTTACATAATTCTTTTTTTAAATGTTTTTTAATTGGATTTTTAAGCAACAAAAAAATTCACATAAAGGAAAATAAAATAAAACATCACATTACAAATCATCACATTTGTTTGGTTACATAGGGGGCCGTGATTGTGCATGCCTATTAGAATTGAGCCTACTCGTTACATCCATACAGCTACTAAGGCAGCATTAAAAATGCACAACCAAAATGGTCAAAATACCCAACCAGGATGTCACATAGTCATTACACCATTCTACGGTACAATATCCTTTATCAGCCAAATGGGTAGCATAAACAGTATGTCAACAGATACATTACTCTACCTAGTTCCCTCATCATGTCCCAGATAGATAGCTGCTAATCTTGATCCACAGTTTCGTCTTGTTGCATTGCTCGGTTTGGACATACATATCCCAGAAACTCTTGGGTCGATTACCCGGGGCAACAGTTCATTGTAGACTTCTGATAGAGTATTACAATATATGTCATATATTTTTCCCGCTCAGCCACCGTTGGAACGGGGCCCCTCATCCAGCGCATTGCCAGCCTACATTTCGCCAAAAGCTGACCCATAGCCACCAATTTACAAACACTCTTACGAAGCGCTTTTGTATAGCCCAAAAGCTCCATTAGAGGGGACAGGGGAGAGAGTTAACCCCACATCCTCAGTTAGCACCTTGAAAATGCTCCTCCAATAGCCCTCCACCAAGGGGCATTGCCAAGCAAGATCATAAAATCCAGCTCCCTGCATATCACAACTTTCGCAGCATTCAGTGTCTTGCAATCCGTAGCTACAGAGTCGCAGTGGTGTGTGATGCACCCTGTGTAAAAATTAAAAATCGGCCAACCAATGGCAGCCATTCAGTGAGACTCTACGTGTAGTCTTGCAGCAGTACGATCATATAACATCCGTGATTGGGATCCCAAGATCTGTCTGTCATGCCTGCCGGGCTTTTGTGTATGATGTTATCCTTGTAAGTTGTGCAGAGGCGTACAGGCGGGAGACTAATTTCACAGGTGATTGTGAGTGCACCAGAATAGTTAGGTCCGGTGACAGCTCGTCACCAAGAACTGCGCGCATCGCATGATGACCCTGAAAAAGTAGAAACGTGTTCGTGCCGAGGCCTCCGCCCTGCCAGCGGTCACCTCCTCCTATGTTCGCATTCCGCCGTCTTTAAATAAATCACCCATTTCATGCACATTAAGACTATTCAGCGAGCGAAGAGCCCCACGCTCAGAGATAAGGGTAAACCACTGACACCACTCCACTCTCAAGTAGAGCTGAGCCCCATCATGCATGCGAAGCAGTACGTGCCAGGCATGCACTACGGAATTGACTGAGCCTAATACTCCGCAGCGCCGGATGGGCGTGTTAGTCAACAACCGTGGCAAATGGTCCGGGGCAGCAGCCACCTTTTCAATCTGGAGGTGTGGTTGATCATACAGACAATGTATCCAGCTGTAGGCATGCAAGCTTGCGCCGCCCTGTAAGTCCAGGGCAAAGTGAGGTTGTCAAATGGAACTCGCGGGGTCTTGCCCACCCTAGCCAGCCTGTTCAGTAAAATTTGTAATTCTCTTTACACATGGCGGGGCACCACCATGGGTATATTGGCGAAGAGACAGCGAGGGAGCAGAACCATCTTCATCAGAGAGACCCTCCCTACCAGAGAAAGGGGAAGCCTAATCCATCTGCTTATATCCTCACCCAATTTAGCAATAGCGAAGCCGTAGCTTGCTTTGATCACCTGGTCTGCGTCCGAATGAACTTGGATACCCAGATGACAAACCGGGTCAGAGGACCACTGGAGGGGGGAATCAAGAGCAATTGGCACAGTAGACGGAGTTAATGGAAAAATTATGGATTTATCCCAATTGATCTTTAGGCCGGAAAGCCCGCCAAAATGTAGCACCTCACAGATTACCGGGGAAAGGTGGACCTCTGGATCCTGTACATACACAAGCAGGTCATCCGCATAAGCCGAAACAATTAAGTTGTATTTGGGAAAGCGGAGGCCTCTGTGTCCATGAAATTCACGCAGTGCCCTCAGTAGGGGTTCAGCGGCCACCGCATACAACAGGGACAAGGGGCACCCCTGTTTAGTGCCCCGCGGTATATGAACTGGGGAGGATACCGTGTCACCTGTGTGGACCGACGCCATTGGCAATTTGTACAGCATCAAAATTAGTTGTAGAAACACCTCGCCCACTCTCATGCGGCACAGTACGGCAAGCATAAACTTCCATTTGATAGAATCTAAAAAGACCGCGGCCGTCTTAACCTCCTGATTGAATGACTTATTATTTATTAGGCGCACTATTGCCGAGGCGTCTTGACGCTGAGATTGTGCAGTGTTAACAGTCCAGCAATATCCGAGCGACCGCCTTGTGTAGTGACTGAAGTTTGGCGAACTGCCTTGTGCCCGCTCCCAAGTACAAAGCATTACAATCATCAACTCGACAGAACTAAGGCTCTTTCTACCATTTTCATTGGTGAGAAAGGAATACAAGGAAGAATTTTAGGTAGGACCTTCATCATAAAAAGCAAGCTGATGTGACTTGGTTAATTTGTGGGGCAGGCGTTAAGTCTTTGTCGATCAGGAATCCTAAGTTCTTGGCCTTGGGCACAGGGACAGGGCATGTGCCGGCTTCAGGAGGCCACCATAGTTGGCTCCATACTGAGAGTTTCTGACCAAACTCAACCACTGAAGTTTTTTCTGTGTTGAGCTTCAGAAAATTAGTATACATCCAAGCCATCAGTGCAGCAAGGCAGTTGCAAAATCGTTCAGCTGTTATGTCCACGCTTTGTGTGAGTGACAGCACAATCTGGGTGTCATCCGCGTACGACACTAGCGTCAGATCATGTTCTTTTATTAGTCTAGCTAGTGGTGTGACATACAGATTAAATGTTGTTGGGACAAGGCTGATCCTTGAGGAACTCCACATGGGAGGGAGAGCTTTCCTGACCGAAGACCCTCTAAGTGAATCAGTTGAACCCTAGAGCCCAGAAAGGAGGTAAGTAGAGTTAGAGCTGTATCCTTAATGCCCACTGCGTTTAACCGCCGTAACACTACCGCATGGTTTATGGTGTCAAATGCGGTTAGATCCAGCAGGATGAGAACAGCCCTGCCCCTTCCATCCATCACCTTGTGGATCTCTTCCGTTGCCATAATCGATGTAGACTTGGTTGAGTGCCGGGATCTGAAGCTATACTTGGTGGAGTCAAGGATGTTGTTGGAGTCCAAATACACCATCAGTTCCAGGTTCATGGCTTTCTCCAGAATTTTAGAGAGCAACAGGAGGCAAGATAAAGGGCGATATTTTTATAACTACACTGTGTTGTACGTTTCCACTTAAACTATACAGTAAGATTAAGTACTGGTAAAATAAGCTGCTTTACACTCCTTCTGGACTAAGCCTGAAGGCTGCTCTCCACAGCTACCACATTTTATGGTTTCCTAAGACCAATAAAATCACCATAAGGGTTGTCTGGATTAGTGCAGGGTGCTACACTTACATAAGTGAGCAACGTATACTAAGCTAGCCTCCTACACTATCATATTAATGTAGATTTTGAATTAGCATTTGCCTTGCATATTCACTGGATTAATCAGCAATCCAAATAAAACACTTTAATCATATTTAGTGACTCCTGGTCCTCGTGAGACACAGGTGCTTCACAAGTTAAATTGTATTATCGATATTTTCTCAGTTTCAGTGCTTCATGCCAGCTATGAAAGGTTCATTCTATCAATGGGGAAAAATCTTTGACAACTTGACAAAGAAATTATGTTACAAGGCCCAGGACGCATGTTGGATGGTTAGCTACTGAAGCAAAGGGAGTTAGTGTATCTCTTGGAGAAATCCATGATTTGCCCAAACCCATCCCTCACCCTTAAAGCCCATGTCCCAATTTGGAGAATCAGCGAAGTGCCAGTGATTAAGAAAAGAGTTGTTACAGCAGAGGAGTGAGTATTAATAGGGTCGCGTGTTGTAATAGTCAATGAAAAGCTTGCGTTATTGTGTTGAGTTTGCCTGGGGCAATGTGATGATGTTGTGGTATAAATGTGACTGCACTTAACTTTGAGCAATTGAAATTGTTATCCAGCACAACATATCCTAAGATCCTCGGATAGAGATATAAATTGTTGAATATCGTGAAATGTAATTTGTCTCCGAAATTCGGAAGTGCTAGACATAGGACATTGTTGGCTGCACAGTTGGGATAGGGATTTGTATCTTTATGTGAGTAAGGTGTGGTTTTTTGCACAAAGAAGAAGCTGCACTAATCCGAGTGATTCCCGCTGGCCGAGGTTTCACTTGAGTGTGTGTCTGGGTAGGTCAGAAAGTGTCGCCCCGACCATTTCTTATGTGATTGAATACTTTGATTTCTTTGGTGAAGCAGACAAGTTATATGTAGAAATCGCTTTACACCTTGATTTTGTTTGTTTAAAGTTAAGAAATCAGTGCTCTCGTGAAAATTGTATAGAAGGGTAAACCATGGCAAGGAGGGAGAGATACGTCATAGTGTGCTGTGATGAGATTGGTCGGTTAGTGTTTGTGCCACGCTGTTATTGGTTTTTAATGCCAAATGAGAAATGTGGGTAAAGATATTATTTTTGGGTTTGAGACGAAAAGTTTACTTGTGATTGTTGATATTGATGAAAAATTAAGTTATTCAAGGCTATAGGAGATCCCTTTAGGTGAGATGTGAGAGCCCCTGTTAGAGAAGGAGAAGTGGTGCCAGCGGAAAGCATGGTAGGTCATCATATGGCCATAAATGGCAGGCTCCACATGTACATTTGGTTGAGTCAAAGGCATAAGTTCACTGAAATAGACGGTGCATTGATGTTTTCAAACTATGGACATTTAATTTGAAAATTATTGAAAATCTGAGAAAGATATTGTAAGAGATGAGGCCACCTCCTAAACCGGCACAGTACAAGACACTTAATCCTGGTATGATGTAGCTCATACCAGAGAGAAAGAGAAATATCAAGGTAGAATCAGTATGGCATTACATACCTGTGCCAAAGATAGATGTGATGCAGAACAACAAAAATGGTTAACTGACTAGGCTGCTTTGTCGATGAGTCAATCTACGGATTCTCCCCGCATACCTGCATCTTCAGAGGTTGGACTTAATTGGGGCATCATTCCGGTGGACCCGCTGCTTGCACTGTTGTTGGGCTCTCTGCTCTCCCTGCTCACCCCCCGCCGCCGCACAGGTGAAACATCATAGCGGCCGCTGTGCGGGGGTGAGCTTGTTGTGAGGGACCACAATCACCAGAGGGCTCTGCGGCCGGAAGCCGCGCTACACTGTAAAGCTCCAGGAGGCGCATATATTGCAGCACGACTCTCGGTGGAGCGGGGCTGCTTTGTCGATGAGTCAATCTACTGATTCTCCCCGCATACCTGCATCTTCAGAGGTTGGACTTAATTGGGGCATCATTCCGGTGGACCCGCTGCTTGCATTGTTGTTGGGCTCTCTGCTCTCCCTGCTCGCCCCCCGCCGCCGTACAGGTGAAACATCATAGCGGCCGCTGTGCGGGGGTGAGCTTGTTGTGAGGGACCACAATCCCCAGAGGGCACTGCGGCAGGAAGCCATGCTACACTAACGCGCCAGGAGGCGCATATATTGCAGCACGACTCTCTGCGTCACGGGAGCACGCGGGAGCGACCGGGGCGAAAACCGGGCAAAGAGCGGGCCCTCTAAGGCCCTCTGAGACCAGATGAGCCAGGGCTGGGCCACCTCTTTTTAATCCGGACTTTTGGAGAGGAGGACTCTATAATACATCAGTGAGCTGACACTTCTTCTCGCATGTAAGATTGTCTAAGCCCCTAATGACTATGCTATCTTATTCAGGGCTGTGCTAACATATTTGTGACTCTTACTTGGTTTGATTTGGTACATACCTGCCATCTATTGTCATCTACTGGACTGAGTTACATCATGACTTCGATTCTCCCTAAAGAGAAATCCTCATTGTCAGGGGGGGAAAGAGAGGAACGCTAGACAGTTATGTTATTAGATCCAATGCAGGTATTTATAAGGATATGGCCTTGGCGGAGCGACGGGCCGAGAGACGCCGCTCTGTTGAACTCATGAAGAATAGGCGTTCTTCTTTGGGCCCGCTGCATTTAGCTGTCTCGTTGCCCCCAGTCTTGTTACTAGCACACCCCCTGATAGTATGGGACTCGAGGCTTCTCCTAATGACAGTATCCCACTGTTATTACGGGATAGATCACCCTTACCAGATATAAGTATTTCTACATCTTTTTGTACCCCAATACCGGAAGTGGAAGTCCTAACAGTTACGCCGTTGCAATCTGTAGAGATTGTCCAAATAACTAATAAATCTCCCAGTACCCCTCGACCCCAAGGCCCACCCCCAAAAAAGAGGAGAAAAGGGGGGCGGGGGGACTCAAGAAAAACAAGGCTACTTCCATTCTCCTTGGTAATTCAATGAGTTCTTTACCCAATGTCCCATTAACACCAACTATAGATATTACTCCTCACCATCCAATTGAAGTAACACCTTGTAGTGATCTGTTGGGAGGCATTGAACAATTAATACGGTCACTAATACTCCCCCTAACTGAGAGGTAAAAAAGAATAGCTCAGCAGTTGGGGAATTTAGAGCAGGCGTTTGGGGAAATTAAAGGGGTGATTAAGGACTTACCAAAGACTATAACAGTGTCTCCAATTATAGGTCCATCTCTAGATAAAACTGTTCAAAAGGGAATACAAAGTACCAAACAGGACAAATCGAAAGCCCTGAAACCAATGCCTCCTAAAACATCACGGCAAAAGGATGCAGGAATTAGCGATAAAGAACCTGTGGGAACTGTAACATCTAAACAGATAGTAAATACGTTTAAAGCCAATGGTAGTGAAAACCCTGATAGGGTTCCTGTCCCCAAGATACCGAATGTAGAACTACCCCCGGAAGCAGTTCCGTATGTGGTAGTCCTCAAGGGAGTGCTTGTTTTGGAGGGTAATAAGAGAGAAGATCAATTGCAGCTTATTCTGGCCTAAACAGAATAGACCCCTTCCGCTAGATATGAACGGTGAAATTCTGCACGTGAGGCGTCTTCCTTGGCTGGGTCATAGAATAAAGGAAATAACTGGGGATATCATCGTAATTAATTTTAGAGATGTTAGATCAGTTAGATACATCTTAGACTACTTCCCCCTAAACGTAGGTAGTGCGATCACCCCACGCGAACTGCCCTTTTTCTACCCTAGAGCGCCATTGGCGCCCGAAATTAATCATAGAATCTTACCTCGTAGGTGGGACGATCGTTCCGGGCCTCCCTTCCAATACCAGTATGATGGCATTAGGCCCCCACTCCAGCATCAGAACGATCGTGTAAAACCCCCATATCAATATCAGGATCACCTTTTTAGGCATTATCAGCATCTAAATGACCGTGTTAGGTCCCCATTCCAACAGCAGTCTGATCGTTTTGGACTTCCATCTCAATGTTGGGATGATCGTCCTAGGTATCCGTTTCAACAACAGGAAAACCGGATCAGGCCTCTATCCCAACAATATAATGATCGCTGTAGGCCCTTTCTTATACATCAGGGTGCTGGAACCTTGTATCCACAGGCAGGCCAACCGTGGGAATATCCCAGGAAGAGACAGTTAGGTCATCCACCCCGGACACCTGGGGGAAACATGGGCTATATACCTGTTATGGGGAGATCAAATAGGTTTCTGGCCCTTTCCGGTCTAAATGAATGTGATTGACTGTGTGGCGGAAAGAATACAACCATAATGATATGTCAAAGGAATAGGACTCTTGTACAATACATCCCACAAGATTATGTAACAAAGGTGAATAGCCGAGTAGAGAAAATGCACAATAAATTAGTTTCACCTAGATTGGAACCGGAACTTATTAAAGAAATTGCTTATGTGCCCCTACCTGGATTAAAAACCAATGTTGGGGTTGGGGAGGAAACGGAGTCAGTTTTGACTGGCAAGAATGAATTAATGCATGAGCTGGAAGATATGGGGCTCGGCTTTGAGCCGGATTTATATGGGGCAAATATTGAAAATGAGAATCAAGTACCAAAAGTGAAAACGCCTAGGGTGGAGGAAGGACTATTGAGGTTTGTCTCCTGGAATGTATGTGGGTTAGAGAACAAAGTGCACAATACTGTCTGGGGAGATTTTGTCCAAAATATCAACATTCTTTGTGTACAGAAACCTGGCTCATGGATGAGAAACACCTTTCTGGTTTTAAAACTTTCCATATCCCCGCAGTTCGCTCCTTGTTTGGCAGACATAAAGGAGGAATTTGTATTTATGTCTCAAATCTCCTGAAGGTTGTTAGAATTACCAGAAGGAAAAACACGCATTATTACCAGATGATCTCAGTTACCCTACATCATCGTGTCGAGTTACTAATAGTTAACTTCTATAACAATATAAGTAATGGGGATTTTCTAGAGGTTATAAGCAGCCTGCAAGGGGATCTAAACGCTGAGAATCTGTCGGTGGAGTTAAATAAAATGCTGGTATGGGTAGGGGATTTTAACTTGAATATCTGTAACCAAGGAAGTTGTGGGTTCCAGGAATATGGCAGGGGGGAAAATGTGAGTAGGTGTCATTTTATGCATTCTGGAAAAGGAGAGGCATTAAATAACGTGATGGCCAAGTTTGACCTTGGTTTCGCCAACCTAATGTGTACACCTAAGGTGGAATTTACCCCAACATTTCTAGCAAGAGGGTGCCACTCCATTATAGACTTTGTAATTGTGTCAAATTGTTTTGCACATTGTGTAGTAAATTTAGAGATTCCGTCAGTCGGGTTAAGTGATCATCTCCCTCTTAGTATGACCTTGAACATGGGAGAGTTAAGCAGATTTACTACTATTGAATCGCTTACATAGACACAAAACATCGCTATAGCTCGTTATAATGGGCTGACACTTAAATGGTGCTGTGTGGACCCAGTTAACAAATTCAAGGAATAATAACCTTGGCTCTATCAGAGATTTTGGTATGTTTGGATGAGAGTAGTACGGAAGAACAAACCCTGGAGGCGTTTGGCAAAATTACAGGGGTGATTCAGGATAAGCTAACAAGGTCCCGGAGAAAGAAGCATCAGGGAGGGTGGGGGTGGTTTGACTCTAGGTGCACCAAGGCATATGGGGCCCTTAAGGGTGCCCTGAGCCCTAAACCAAGGGACCATGTGGCTATTAGGCACTGTAGGAAGGTGTAAACTCAGGCAAGGTCCCTGAGAAAAAAGGAGATCAAGGAGCAAGCTTGGCAACAACAGTTGACCGCCTCACAGAGTAGAGACCCTAGGGCTTTTTGGGAGGCAGTCAATGCACCCTTTTTTTTCTAAGAAGGAGGCAGAAAAGCTAGATATCGCTATTGATGAAAAAACCTGGATCGATTTCTTTACCAAGGTATATAAAAACGGGGAGGAGTCATACATGGATGATGAAAACTTTAAAGGGTGTGTAGAGAGAAGGCGTGTTTTTCACCCTATCACCATGGAGATTACCCTCCAGGAAGTACAGATGGCTTTATTAGCTAGTAAAAATAATAAAGCCCCGGGACCGGATGGGATCCCTAATGATATTTATAAGCTAGACATGGATGTCTGGGCCCCACTGTGTACCCGAGTCTTACAGGCTTGTTGTGCGATAGGTTTTATTGGTCCATGGTCGGAATCGGTTATAATACTGATATATAAAAAGGGGGACAGGGATAGCCCATCCAATTATAGACCAATTTCATTATTAGATTCCCTCATGAAAATGGTGGGGAGTGTGGTCTTAAATAAGTTACAGTTGTGGGCTGATGAACATGACATCTTGAGCCCAGTACAGTATGGCTACCGTGAGGGGATGGGCACGGTAGAGCAGGTCCTAAATTTCGTTTTGTTACAAGCTAAATACACAAGGGCAAAGGAAGGTCAACTATATGCCATCTTTGTTGACCTTTCCGCTGCCTTTGATTGTGTGATACATGCTAAGCTTTGGCAAATTCTTGAAGAAATGGAAGTTGATCCTGCCATCGTACTTTTTCTTAGGCATCTTTATTCGGGGGCAACTGCAAAGGTTAGACATGGGCTGAGGGGGGAGTGCACAGGCTCCTTCAGAATAGAAAAAGGGGTACGACAAGGCTGTGTATTGGCCCCTTTTCTTTTTTCTCTTTATACAAATAAACTGGAGGAGGAATTGGGTGCTTGTAAAATTGACTCCCCAAAATATGGTAAAAAGTCCATCGTGTCGCTCCTGTATGCTGACGACGCGGTTTTAATGGCGAGAACAAAGGTAGGAGCCCAGAAAGCCCTCACCAAATATCTTGAGTTTATGAAAGAAAGGGGCCTAATGATTAATGCCAAAAAATCTTACGTAATGCAGTGTGGTAAGGGCCGCGCTAGCTGTAAAAGTCTGAAAGCGGCAGGGCTCGTAATTGAACATGCTAAAACCTTTCCATACCTTGGGGTCACAATTGAGGGTTCTGGCTCCTGGGGGCCTGAGGTTAAGAATAGGACCTTATCTTTTAAACGTACCATAGGGGCGCTAAAGAACTTTGCAGGTAAGTTGGGTAAAAGACACCCCGAGATCATGCTAAAGATCTACATATCTAAATGTAGAAATGTTGCGTTATACGGGGCAGGGATTTGGGGGTATCAGGACGCATCGGCGATGCAAATTGAAGAAAATAATTTTTTCAGATACCTCCTTGCCCTTCCGAAAGGTGCTTCAGTTCTTAACTGCCACCAGGAATTGGGGATGGACTACTTATTAGATTTAATTAAATTGCAACCTGTTTTACTTTGGCGTAGAGTATGGGTGTCAGGGGATCTTAGCCTAAATCAGGAAATTATAAGAGATGTCATGGGCCTTGACAATGTGAAGCGTATAGACTGGCTTGAATATATCAGGAAATTATTCACTGATATTCAAAGACCCGAGTTTTTCAGCACTCCTGCCTCAATTCTGAATATCTCAAAATCAGAATTGAAAGGGCTATGTATGGCCCATTTTGAGCTTCTCAGGTGTGTAGGTGAAATGACAAAAAAAAACAGTCAGGGATCATCAATTGTTACTGACCACCAACAGAATCCAGCCGTACCTAGCAATGTGTAATTTGGGATTTTATCGTTTTCTTTTAACAAGATTTAGGTTCAATTTATTCCACCGGTTAGTCACATTTCCAAATAAAAATGACTGGTCTAGAACCTTGGCTATTTGCCCATGAGATAGTATTTCTGTACAATCCACATTTCATGTAATCTTGTTCTGTAAATTTTATGAAAGTGAGCGTAAAAGGTGGATCAAACAGTACTTGAAGCAAGGTGCCTGGAGACAATGCCGTCCTGCGTTTCTTACTTTGCAGCAATTAGGTAATGCAACTTGTATTATGGTCATGACTGGCTTTTTAAAAAGTGTTTTTAAGAAAAGGAACTTTGTGATTAGCGAACTCGTTTGAACTGATTTAATACTGTTTTAATCTAGTGTTATTTATTGTAATGAAATGGTTTTTATTGATGTGTATATATATATGAATGTTGCTTTTATGATTTTATGTAACAAAAATCGAATAAACCTAATCGAAACGAGACTAGGTTGTACCCTGTATTGACAAGTGAGGATCCTCAGAGAGAGAAAGAGAAAAAAGAAAAGGAAAAAGGAGGATAAGGTGGAGAGTGCAGAGGAAACAGGCAAAGGTAGTGATAGTGATTCTAGTGAGGACTTTTTGGATGTGTTAGTGTCAACCCGTCCACCTCCTTATAATGAGACCCAACCTGAAGGAATGAGTCGTGTTTTTACTGATGGGAGCTCAGAAATAGTCACCGCCCCAGTGAATATGAGTCAGAACCCTATGGGAGACAGTTTAGGAATTTGTTAACTCAACTGTTTCGAATGCCCTAGATGCAATAACTGTTCCGGTTACTATTGGTTACTTTATGCAAACCTGAGTCTTCAGGAACCATGACACATGCTTTGATGGTTTCTACTGTAGTATATATGTCTACTACTGTTTGTGTTTCTTCTGGATGGGGAATCACAGGAAGAACTCATTTGGTCCCGAATACGGTAAACCATGGTAAGGAGGGAGAGATATGTCATAGTGTGCTGCGATGAGATTGGTCTGTTAGTGTTTGTGCTCAAGGAGACTGTGCATTCCTTTTATGAGAGATTGTTGTAAGTGTTTAAGCAGCACAGTAGAATGGAGAATCCCAAATCCACATATATGGGAAGTTTTCAATTCTATTTGAGGCGGAGTCATTCACTGTGATTGATTTGTGTCAAGTGTTTTTCTCTATTCCCTTGCATGAGAACAGTCAGTCCCTTTTCACCGTACAGTTCCAGAACTGTGTTTTGGCATGTGGAAGAGTCCCACAGTGGTATACAGAAGGCCAGTCCAATCTTTAATAATGCCCTGTGATTCAGTCCTAGTGCAGTACACTGACGACCTCCTGGTTGCACCAGATACTCAGGAAGCTTGTAAACGAGAGACAATTGCACTGCTGAACCATTTGGCTGAAAATAGATATAAAGTATCCCCAAGTAAATTTCAGTATTGTCAAAAAGAAGCTCTATATCTTAGACATCACATTCAGATGAGAGTAAGGAAGGTGTCGCAAGAAAGAATCTTGGCGATTCTGAAAATGAATCAACCAACCACAGAGAGAATTCAGGATGTTTTTGGAAATGGTGGGCTACTATCATCAGTGGATACCCAACATTTCCCGAGTGGCCAAGCCTTTACACACGGATGTGTCTGATCTGGTACCATAGGGAACCGATAGCATGATTGCCTACCTCGAGCTGAGAGAATGTCTCTGTTGTGTCCCGGTTCTCCGAGAACTAAAGGTACCCAGGGCCAACAACTAAGCTGCACTACACAATGGTTTTTCTTTATGTAACAAGTATAGATGAATTCATATGGTGAAATATGTTGAGTGAAAAATGGCTATCGAAGAATCATGTATTTCTGAAATGGGCATAAGATAAGGAGTTTAGGAGCGGTGTTCATTTGAACATATATCTGAATTTGTGTGTACCTGTACTAGCATTTAAAGGGTATTTTTCAAAATGTCTTCTTTCTTACAATCATCTTACATTTGAAAGGCACAATTGCAGTGAAATCCAATTAGTAATAACAAATTGTCTGTTATTCTCTTGTCCTGACATGTCTTCAGATAAAAATGGTACCTCACTTGCGTGGTTAGGCCTAATGACTGCGACAGGAAATGGTCCAAATGCAACATGGACACATCACATTTTTCCACTCAAAACTGACCTATTTTTTGCAAAGTGAGTAACTGTGGATTTTGGCCTTTAGCTCAGTAGGTACCTAGGGAAACCTAGCAAACTTGTACATTTATTATATCTAGACAACAAGTGGAATAGAATGTGAGGTGACTTGCATGGCTCTCATCAGATTTTTCTACCCGGTATCACTTGCAAACCTCAAACTTTGACGAAAAACATATTTTTCCTCACATTCCTGTGATGGAAAGTTCTAAAATTTGCAAGGAGACACAAATATCCTCCTGCCCAGCATTCCCCCAAGTCTCCTGATAAAAATGGGAACTCACTTTTGTGGATAGGCCTAGTGCCCACGACAGGAAACGACCCAAAATGCAATATGGATTCATCACATTTTTCAACATAAAACTGAACCTTTTTTTGCAAAGAGGATAGCTGTGGATTTTGGGCCCTAGCTCAGGTGACACCTCACAAACTTGTACATTTTGGAAAACTAGACACATGGGGGAATCCAGTGTGGGGTGACTTGCATGGCTCTAACTAGCTTTGTTACCCGGAATCCCTTGCAATCCTCAAACTTTGACTAATAAAATGCATTTTCCCACATTTCTGTTATTCTGTTATTAACACTAACGTACTCTTCTAGGAGGAGCATCTACAGGCCAAAAATGATCCCATTTAATTTTATTTATATGATGATTATTATTTTCATTCTTGTGCTTTATCCTCAGCACTAATATACGAATCCTTTCCAGCAACGATTAACTCTTCCCATGAGTATCGCCAATAAAACATACTGTAAACACTAGCACCTACACCCAAGATAGAGTGAGTGCGCGTAAAATAGATCTCCCAATTCCGCAAGGTATGCTCTGGTACCAATAACAGCAACCCGCATTGACTGGCTTGGAAACAGGGCGCATGCACTCAGGTTAGCACAGAATCGAGGCTAGTGACGCACATAGACCCACAGCGCCTGCGCGCATATTTACTTGGCCCCGGAAGTAGTTATCTTTGTGGCCCGCCCTTTCACTTTCCCAACGCAGTGACAGTGTCGGAAGATACAACGCTAGGACCAGGAAGGCCATTGCTGCTGTCGATTATGAGAATTAAGTAAGTGCCCTCCCCATAGTCCCGGCCCCCTGCTCTTGAATATGTATTATTGGACATTGAGACCCTCCGGCCCACCTTTTTAAACCCCGCCAATTCTCTCCACAGATCTCACCCCAAGGCGCCGTCCCACAATTGAACTGGTAATTATTTATATTTATTTTCAGTGCCTCACATGTAATTTTATCACGTCATTTTATCACACAGTTTAGCTCCCGCACGGCACCACGAAACAATGGTGATCCGATCTGTATGGTATTTTTTGAATTCTCAGTAACTTCCCTTAATGTTTTTTTGCTTGCACGACTGACTTTGGCCTAACTTGATGCAAACTCGCTTCAGACCACACCTAATTAAACATGTTGGTAATCTCCCAATATCCCCATGAGTGTGGCCACTTTTTATGCCCTGTATGCTTAATTTAGACGACTGACCCCGGTTCTAAGCTGTACCATGCAGTCAATTCTGACTTAAGTAAGATTGTCACCATTGGTTAATTAAACCCTTACTGTATTCTAGGGTTATCACCTGGAGCGCATGTATCTAAATTATGAAGGATCCCCTCGCCAAGTAACTACAAAGTAAGCGACTGAATATTACCATTGAGAGCTTTTCAGCTATAGCTATGCAAGCATTAATAAATCCTTTACTCTACCTTAGAGTTGGCGCACACAAGCACCTGGAGTGCCTGTAATTTATTTGTGAAGTATCCCCCTTGCCAAATAACTATTAAGTAAGAGAATGAATGATACCTTTAATCAGAATTGAGACTTTCCAGCAATAGCTAAGTGGGCTTGACCATAACTTTCCCCTTGCACTTCCCAGATACCTTGAAACTCGAGTGAAGCAATCACTACCCCTGAAACCAACAGAGAAGAACTCCAAATCCCCTGATGCAATCACCAGCCTTTATTGAAATAGTAAGTTGAATTGCGCCACGCCCTGCATGCCGAAATTGCGCTCCTCCCTGATCTCCAATTCACCTGGGACTAATTAGTATTTAGCATTCAATAGTCCAAATACAGTATGCATGTCAACTGATACTATCTTGGAGCAAGGAAACACTGTATTAACTAAACATCCAGTAGGTCGCAGTGCTAATCTAAGCGTACCTTTCTCCAGTTTCAGACTGCACACCCTGTCCTGATGATGATCTTGACTCACTAAAGATCGAAACGTCGTCGACTCCCCAATGAAAATCCCCTCACTGTATATTTTCCTTGTGGATTTCTTTTTGTTGTCCATGTGATATTTTGTGTATTTTTCACTCTCACTCAGTCACGTTACACACCTTGTCACTTATGTGAGCACCTGAACGTATATCTAAGATTTGATTTTGTTATATGGAATTAAAACTACACATGCTGTCCTACTTACTCTGCTCCCTATTGATTTAATCCCTTAAAAATAACTCCTTGTTTCTCTTTGGACCTAATTGGGCCACCCTTGAACCATTGTCTTTCTTACATGCACTATAACCCCTTGTTCGCTTAACGGAGTACCCTTGTTTTTGATAAACTACCCCACAGCAGGACAGGATCAAACCAAGATGGAAGAAAGGCCCTTGCAAGGGTACTTCCATTGACCTCGGGTTGAGCAACTCATGTCAGATCCTGATTCTGAATGACAATTCTCCAATTAACATACAGAGAGAATCTTGATTTCATTAAAGACAACAGAGGCTAACATAATGCAAGAACTTTTATTGCTGCCCACATATGCAGCCCTTTAAAGAACATGTATTACATCATAAGTAAAACATTCCATAGAATATAACAAAATGTCGTGGAAACTAGGCATCTTCCTCTTAGAGATGCGCCAAGGTAAAGTAATTGTAGATTTGACTCCTTCCATGTTAATTGCACTTGATAAGAATAGAGTTCTCACAGTGATACAGTGTCTGGAAAGAAAAGAAGGAGAGCAAGTAATATCTATTGCTTAGTAATTCACAACTACAAGACAAAGTAAGACGTAAAATGTAATCATTACGTATATATAAAACAAGAATTCAAATATCTTTAAAAATCCACCAGGGAGTGGTGGGAGGGATAATGTTAGCCTCCGATTCTCTCTGTATGTTTCTTGGAGAATTGTGATTTCATTACAAGACTAGAGGTTATCATTATGCAAGTTTAAAGCTTTTCAATGCTATATTGCTTATATGTTCCACAGGTTTAAGGTAAAATTTAACAAAAGTGAAAGCATTTGACCAATCTGCTGATTTGAGAATATCCGCACGGGAACCTCCACCCCAGAACACCTTACTGGCCATAGCGCCACAGGAAGAGTGTGAGACAAACTTGGATAAGTCTATCCCTGCTTCCAACATTGCTGTTCTAACTCGTCGTGAAATTGTAGCAGAAGAGACTGCCTTTTAAGGCTTTACAAAGGATATTAATAATTGACTTTCATTATTAGGTCTAAAATCAATCATTTTCTGTTCATACACCTTCATACAACTCACCACACATAGTTTGGGGTAATCAGTAAAATAAGGATAAAAAAAGTACCCAATTTGGGAAGTAGACTTACAGTTTTCTAACACCTTAACAACTGACACTCTTCTAAAAGATATTAGGCAAAGTAATGTTGCTTGCTTTACAGATAATTGTTTTCTGCAAAGAAAACAGTTATCTGGCCAAGCGGTAAAAAGGTTGAGGATAAGATTAATATGTCATAGTGAATCATATTTGGCCTTTGGAGGGCGCTTAAGTCTTATTCCCTTCATTCCTTTACATACTAAGGGGTTGGTACCAATAGAAACATTATGTAACAGTGAATGGCCTGCTGAAATTCCAGATCTGTGGCAGTTTACTGTTTTATAGCATAAACCTGAATTAAATAGACCTGCTAGGTAATTGGCTACCTCTACTACAGGAGCATCCATGGGATTCAGATCCCTTTCCAGGCACCAACTACACACATTTTTCCATACACCCGTCTATATTTTCCTCGTTCCCAGTGCCTACAACTCGTCCAGTAGGCTTTTAGCCTCTCCTGAAAGGCCAGAGTATCTTCTTGAGCCCCTGAAATTCTCCAGGCAAGAAGGTTCATGTTTTCTTCTAAAAGAAGAGGAAGTACCTCTCCTTCTTGTAACTGTGGAAGGCCTAAATTCCCTGGGATATGTTGTCAGACCCCCATTGCCAACTCCATTATGCCCGGAAACCATATTTGAGTATTCCAAAAGGGCGTAATTAGAAGGATGCAGCAACGCTCCATTCGAACTTTCAACAGAACTCTCTGAATCAGTGCGAAGGGAGGGAAGGCGTAACATCTCCATTGGTTCCATGGTTGAACCATAGCGTCCACTGCAGCAGCTTGGAGGTCTGACCTCCAGCTGAAATACTGATCTATCTGAAAAGTTAGCCTGCTGGCAAAGAGATCCCCCTGGAAAGGGCCCCATACATCTTGAACTTTTTTGAAGACTATTGGATTCAGTTTCCAGTCACTCGAGTCTCTTAGGAACCACAAATTCCAATCTGCCCTCATGTTTAGATGGCCAGGGATGAATTCTACTTTTAGAACAATTTTTTGACTCCAGCAGAGGGACCAATCCTTTTGGCTTGATCTGCAAGTAACCTTGACCTTGCCCCTCCCAAGAGGTTGATGTAAGAGACAGCCGTAAAGTTGTCCAGTTTGATCAAGACTCTGCTGTTTTTTAGAATTGACTTGAAGCTCATTAATGCATTCAAGCTCACCAACATCTCTAAGCAATTTATGTGTAGTGTGAGTTTCTCTTGGGACCATTTCTCCCCTGTTTCCATTTTTCCTAGTCTGGCACCCCAGCCCAAATTGCTTGTATCCGATTCCAAAAAGTGATCCGAAAGTGCCCAAATATTGCTTTCCCATTCCAGCTGTCTAGATTGTTCCACCACCATAAGAGAACTTCTGGAGCCTCCAGTGACAGCGGAACACTGTCTGAATACCAAAGGCCCTTCTTCAGCCCTGAACATTTTAGTCTCTTTAGGGCCCTATAGTGAAGAGGTCCTGTGGAGATTGCCTCAATCAAAGAGGATAAGAGACCAACTACTCTTGCTCGTTCCAGCAAGCTCACTACATTTTTGGATAAAACATAAGTTGTAGGAGAGTAGGGTCTGCTATCCTATGGTCATCCCAAATTTTTGCTTTTTGCTTCACTGGTTTTCGACTACTGAGGCTGTGGGCCTGCTAATCAGACCCCCAGCCTGCTGTTCTCTCTCTAAATTATTGATACATGTGCTATAGGTACATACCACAATTGGAAATGGATTCCTTGTTAGCCCCTGTACCATGCACTATAGGTGCTCAGGGCATAGGTGCCACCAAGGCCTACCAGGGGCTGCAGCATATCTTTTGCCACCCCTGGCTGGTTCTTAAATTGACACAACTGGCTGAACACTCAGCTGGGGCAAGGTGGTGTAATCACCTCTTGCTTAGATATAGTATACCTATACCTAAACCTATATCTGGACACATATAAACCTGTGAGCCACTCCTATGGAAGGCCTTATCAATCCTGGAGACAGAGTGCGTGGTTTAATGTGAGATGGAGCTCTAGCATGAGCTGAGCCTGTCTTCAGCCGTCGGGACCAATCCCTAAACTGTTTCAGGATAATGCCATACCATATACTATTAAGTGCATTATAATCCTCGCGGTTATATAGCAACTTTGGTTTGGCTTTATCAAAACATGTCGTGTAAGGTGTCATACGATTTGGAATACTATCCCTTCGCCAGTTCTGGCGACGGGGATAGCATTCCACCCCTCTAGACGGAGAAGACATGTTACTTTACTGAAATGCGGTTGATTTTTAAAAGAGCCTCAGATCCACAAAATGGATGCTTCTGCCACAGACACAAGTCTGACCCCTGAAGCTGACCGAAACTCAGCCAAGGGGGCCTGGACAAAGGGTTTCCTGTCGCAGGGAGGTGTCACACCACCCCAGACAGGAGATAGTGGATTGTAGCAGGGAGGTTTGAAAGAAACCAGACACTGCATGGGGAGCACAAGGCTGCCCCTTGCATAATCCGGACAAACCGGTTCTGGGGCACACCAGCCCCAGTCCCAGCGCGGCCTGGATCAAAGGAAAGGGGTGTACCCACCCCCTTCCTGGGTCCCACCCATAGGAGGGGACCTAGCAGGTAATCCAGCCCCCTAGATTGGTATAAGAATGGGAGCAGTGCCAATGCACTTCAGATTATCCTGATGAAACATAAGAAACGAAACTCTGGACCCTTCGACATCCTACTCAACGTAGAAGACTGAAGAATCACCCTTGTGGCCAAGGAGTGACCACCCTGTGCAAACAGGCACCATCCAGCACCTCGACGTCTGCTTTGTTGCAGTTCCCGCCGGAACTCGAGCGACAGAGATCAACAAGATCAAGCTTGCCTGCCTTCTAACAGCCCGATCCACAGTCCCTGCAGAGCTGAGACCTGTGGAGGCGACCGGAAGCGTGGGGCACTCCATCTTGAAAAGACCACGAGACACTGACTGTGCAGCCCACAAGTGACCCTCGAAGCTGTACACCGGAGTTTGAGAAGCCCCAACCCTGAGGCACTCTTGCACCAAAGTTCAGCCCTCAACACTCGACGAGTGCTGCGTGGGGCCCTTCTGCTTCTTTTGGCTCAATGCGTTGGCTTGGTCACTTGCCAGCTGGCTGGTGGCCCCTGTGCCGACGAAAACCGAAATATGACTTGTGATTCTGGTTGCTCCAGATTTGCCCCCACTCCCCTGAAAAGTAGTACCCACTCTGACCCTCCTGGTCCGAGTGAGAAGCAATCTTCCAGTTCCACGTGGATTGCTTTTGCCAAGTGTTGTTTGCTCCAATCTCGAAGCCGACAGCGCCTACGGCGAGAGCCTTCGTGGGACAGATCGTGACCCGCTCCTGGACGTAGTAGATGCCCCAGAGCCCACGTGACAGTGGAGAGAAGCTCCTTGACACACAACCACCTGATTGCGCCCGACATTGCTTGGTTCCATCCTGGTTCCACCCTGGTCACTGCTGAGTGACCCAGACTCTGTCCCCTCTGCTTTCAGGTACTTTACGACTCTGATCCACCCTTGGATCACACCGGACACTTCTCCTTCCCATCGCCTGCAGCATCTTCAGCTTCAAGCACCAAGAACCTTCACGACGAAACCCGACGCCACTTCGACCCTATGCACCCGCTTCCTGTGGGTGAGGTAACATTGCAACACCGGTGTTCCCACACTGGTACACACCTCTGGGGTCTGTGTCTAAAGTTTTGTCCTTCTAGGTTCAGCGGAAGTATCCTTAAACACTGCTTGTTTAACTTTTACGCACCATTGACATGCATTGGTGCATGCGTGTGCTTTAAGCACTGCACCCGAATCCCGCGGGCTTTTCCCGACTTCAGCATTGCTTGTCCCAACTGCTCCCAGCGATTCCCTAGACCCTAGGCCTAACCACTGTTCGATTGGTATCTCTTATACCACTTTCTTAGTATATGGTCTGAGTGGCCCCTCGCCCTCATCCATAATTGTGCAACTTTGTATGTTATACTGTGCTTTTGATTTAACGCTTGTGCCCCTTTGTTCATAAAGAATACTGGGGATTATTTTAAGTAATAAATACATATATTTTTATAATATATACTTGTGTGGTGTCCTTTCATTTGATATTACAGGACTGTGATTGGTAAAACAGCTCGCTTAACACGACCTCTTGAGTTAAGCCTTTAAGGCTGCTTAGTCTATGCTACCCTTAAGATAGCTTGTCTACAAGGTTGACTTACAACCAGACACCATAAGGGAAAGCTTGGACTGATACAAGGTGGTTCCAGAATTGGAAACATCATATATCAGGCCAACTTCTCACATTGGTGCGCAGCGGTGCGGATTTGAGCTTGCTGTTGTTTTACCATTGCAATCTTTTTATCAAATTGAAAGATCACATCAAGTACCTTAGGTACATATAAATCAAAAGCTTAGCATATTAAGTTCTACTGAACTTAGTAGTTGTAGATTAAAGGGATTAGCACACCCTGACTACAACTCACTAGCAAGGTACAGTAGGAAAACACTTAGTGTAGGTAAGTGCACCACTTACACCTCACTAGCAGTCATGTCTGGCACAGGTGAAGCTCCAAGCTCTCTGCCTGTGACAGTTGACCTTACCAAGGCAACTTCCAGCTATGACAAACTTAGCCACAAAGACTTGTGCGCCTGGTGCATATCAAGAGGGCTAAAAAGGGGCAGAGGTCCCACCATTCCTACCCTGATAGCCATTCTAGAACAGGATGACTTAGCTAAGGCGAGTGCAGCTCCCCTAGATTCAGGAGATGGAGTGAACCCCCCTGTAACTGATACCACTCCAGAGGAGGAAGAAGAAGAGGAGGAAGAAGAGGAGGATGGGTCAGATGTAGAGGATCTTGAAGATCAGGATCAGAGGGGTAGCCAGGTTATAGTTACCAGGCTTAACCAGGCCAACTTAAACCTACTGGGGAATGGAGAGGGCCAGCACCTCCCCAGATCCCAAAATATCATTCTCCCAGGCAACAGAAGAGTGAGATCTCCATCAGGGGACTCTCATATTTCTAGTGCCTCAAGAGAATCTCAGAGAGGGATGACTTCCTCTCAGAAGATAGAACATAGAGCCAGGATGAGGGCTGTCAAACTCCAAATAGAGAGGGAGGAGGTAGCCCTGGCTCAAGCTAGACTTGCCTTGGCAAGAGAGCAGAAATTGTGTGGCTTAGATGCCACTGGTGGCAGCATAATTCCTAGAGAGAAAGACAGGAGCTATGATAATAGAAACCTGACAATAATTGTGCCCCCCTACAAGGAAGGGGATGACATCCACAAATGGATGACTGCACTTGAGAGAGCCTGTACGGTACAGCAGGTTCCTCAGGATCAGTGGGCTGCAATTTTATGGTACTCCTTTTCTGAGAAAGGGAGGGATAGGCTCCTCACAGTTAGACCTGAGGATGCCAAAAACTACTCTGTCCTGAAGAGTGCTCTTATTGAAGGGTTTGGCCTAACCACTGAGCAATACAGGTTGTTGTTCAGAGACACCCAAAAAGCACAGGACTGGACTGATTTTGTTGATTGTGCCACTAAGGCTCTGGAGGGTTGGCTGCAGGGAAGTAAAGTCTCAGACTATACAGGATTGTACAATCTTATAATGAGAGAGCAGATCCTTAATAACTGTCAGAACCACCTGTTGCATCAATACCTTATTGACTCTGATCTGACCGCTCCCCAAGAATTGGGAAAGAAGGCAGACAAATGGGTCAGAACAAGGATTAAGCAGAATTCCCAGAACCAAGGTGGTGACCAGAAGAAAACAGACCAGAAGGGTGGGAATCAAAAAGATAAAGAAAAGGACCAGAAGTCTTCAGGCCCCCAAACTAGTAATAAGGAGGGTGGTTCCCAAAATGGAAACAAGAAAAAGAAGAATGATGGCCCAAAGAAACCTTGGTGTAATACCTGCAAATCAGTTTCACACTGGGGCAGTGAATGCACCAAGAAAAATCCAGTCCCCACCACTGTAGCTCCTAAAGCACCTGCACCCCCTAGTACAGTTAACAGTGGTGGTACACAACCTAAGGGTATAGTGGGGTTAACCTTGGGTACTGAGATAGAATCTGGCCTAGTCAGAATCCCTACTCAGGCAGTTCTCCTATATGATGTGGACTTAGCTTTGTCCACTACAGTGAGTCCCAGTAACCTGGGCAAATATAGGCAGACGCCTTTGATAAATGAGAAACTGGCTCAGGCCTACAGAGACACATGTGCCAGTGTCACTATGGTGACACCTGACTTTGTGGACCCTGGACAGATTGTACTAGGTGAAAGGTACCTAGTGACCAATGCAAGCAACTCCACTACTTCACATAGTGTGGCTGTTGTGAACTTCTCCTGGGGAGGGGTAGATGGCCTAAAGAAAGGTGTTGTGAGTGCAGACCTCCCAGTAGACTGTCTGTTAGGCAATGATCTTGAAAGCTCAGTTTGGGCAGAAGTGGAGTACAGAACTCATGCAGAAATGCTAGGGATTTCAGCACATGTCCTTGCAGTGACAAGGACTCAGTGCCTTCCTGAACCAGTGGTGGATCTTGGAACAATAGACCAACCACAACCCAAGACAAGGAGCAAGAGGGTTAAGGCTTTGTCTTCCCCCTTGCCCCAGGTTGAGGATCAGATTTCACAGGAGACTGATTCTGCAGTCCAAGAGGAGACTGTCTCAGAGGAACTGGAGCCTGATCAGGTTGAGTTTCTGGGGACAGGGGGACCCTCAAGGGCAGACCTGGGGCAGGCTCAATTAGATTGCCCTTCACTTGAACCCCTCAGACAGCAAGCTGCTGCTGAGGCTGCAGGGAATGCTCAAGGTGCCCATAAAGTTTATTGGGATGATGGACTCCTTTACTCAGAGGCTAGAGACCCCAAGCCTGGTACAACCAGGAGGTTGGTTATGTCAGGCTCCGCCACAATTCTCCTCGGGGCTGTGTTGAGAGACCTATACCCACACCCACACCCACGCAACCACCCTGTGGCCCGGTTATATACCACGGACCAACAGTATGGTTCCGCGAGCGCGGGAAAGGAAGGGGACAGCGGGGAGGGAGATCTGAAATGACAAAGACAAGGTGTTTAGAATCGCACCCCTCCCTCTTTACTCTATAACTCTTAATCGCTACCAGTTGTGTAATACTCCTTTCTTACAAATTCTTACTCATACCTGAAAAGAAAAATGCATAATCTTTATATACAGGAGAGGAAGGTAAGGGTCCTATCTGTGACAGCAACCAGCTAGAAAGAACAAGAATGAAAATGAGATTAGGAATCGTTCTAACCATTTGCATAAGCTTCTTACAGCACCTCACCTACCACTTTATGACAGTGTTCTGCCTTGAGCCACATCCTCCATTTGCTTAGGCACCCCCCTTTGTAGTTCCTCCCCTGCAGCGTAAATAAAGCACAAAAGAGGTTGTCGACAAACAAATTATAAGCTATACACTGAAGGTTCACTGCACCTTCATATCCTGTTTTAACCAGCATCCAAAAAGATAGAATGTATAACACGGAAGAGTTTGTATACCACAGTCTTGAGTTTTCAATGCACTCTTCCCTTGATACCAAATTGATCCCAATCGGTTGAGAATTGGATAGCAAGTTTGTAACACCCAAAGTACAATATTCCAGCTCGCTCAAATAAGTCTTGAATTGTTCTCGCTAGTTAGCGAGTATCCTAAGGGTTTCCCCCGCAAGAGAACGCATCCGCTATTCTCCGCAAACGGGGAAAACAAACACAAGTATATTGAGGACTCTGAGGCTTCTGATACACACAGCCGTGTATATCTCCCAAAATGAACACAGCGCCAGTTCCGCTTGACACCGCGTCCGTGTGCCTCCAACCGGCAACCACACGGAAAGCTTCTACTCACAGTTACTCCGGTTCTACGTCCTCTACCAGCCTCGGCGCACGCTCGGCAGAATTATCGGCTCCGTTCTTCTCCGCTTCATGGCTTAAGTTCCGGGGCTACGCGGCTGACGTCCTGCGCAACGTAACCCCGTGGCCCTCTGGGATTTGTGGTTCCGATAGAAGAGGTTGCCGTTTACCACGCATTGCGCGGACAGCGGCCCACGAAGAACCCAACCTTGACAGGTTATACCTTTGAAGTTTAGGGGTTTCCTTCTCACCTTGGCCCATGATATTCCCCTTGCAGGACACTTAGGCCAGAACAAGACTTGGGACAGGCTTGTCCCACACTTTCACTGGCCTCATATGTCAGAAAATGTCAAGGAGTTTTGTCGCTCCTGTGTCACTTGCCAAGCCAGTGGTAAGTCAGGTGGCACAACAAAGGCCCCCCTGATACCACTACCTGTGGTGGGGGTACCCTTTGAACGTGTTGGAATAGACATTGTGGGTCCCATGGATCCTCAAACAGCATCTGGGCACAGATTTATACTGGTGGTAGTGGATCATGCCACCAGGTACCCAGAGGCAATTCCCCTAAGGACCACCACAGCACCTGTGGTGGCAAAAGCCCTCATTGCAGTTTTCTCAAGAGTGGGCTTTCCAAAGGAGGTACTATCAGACAGAGGTACAAACTTCATGTCTGGGTATTTAAAAGCAATGTGGAAGGAGTGTGGAGTAAACTACAAGTTTACCACACCCTATCACCCACAGTGCAATGGGCTTGTGGAGAGATTCAACAAGACCCTCAAGGGAATGATAAAAGGTTTACCAGAGAAGCTCAGGCGGAAATGGGACATCCTTTTACCCTGCTTGCTCTTTGCTTACAGAGAGGTCCCACAGAAGGGGGTTGGCTACAGCCCTTTTGAACTTTTGTTTGGCCACCCTGTGAGGGGTCCACTATGTTTGGTGAAGGAAGGATGGGAGTTACCTCTCAAAAAGCCTAAGCTAGATGTTGTGGACTATGTACTTGGGGGCAGATTTATGAAGGCCTTGCGCCGCCGGTGCGTCATTTTTAACATGGGAAAAAGTGACGCACCGGCGGCGCAAGGCCTTCATAAATCTGCCCCTTGGTCTCTGCTCCAGGATGGCTGAGTATATGGAGAGAGCATCCAAAAACCTGGAGGCAAGTCAAGAACTGCAGAAAGCTTGGCATGACCAAAAGGCTGTTCTGGTTGAG
Organism: Lissotriton helveticus; assembly: GCF_964261635.1. Lineage (NCBI taxonomy): Eukaryota > Metazoa > Chordata > Amphibia > Caudata > Salamandridae > Lissotriton > Lissotriton helveticus. Next base: position 865,667,360 of record NC_136057.1, on the reverse strand, counting down.
TTCCAGCCAGGGCAGACGGTGTGGGTGTTGGAGCCAGTGGCCCCAGCAGCACTCCAGGACAAATGGACTGGACCCTACCCTATCATTGAGAAAAAGGGAGAAGTCACCTACTTGGTTGACTTTGGAACCCCTAGGAGCCCCCACAGGGTGCTTCATGTGAATCGTTTGAAAGCATTTGTGGACAGGGAGGACATGAGCTTGCTCATTGCCACAGATGGGGAACAGGAGGAAGAGAGTGACCCTCTCCCAGACCTGCTTTCCCAGAACCCTGATGATGGTTCAGTTGATGGAGTAGCCTTGGCAGGCAGCCTCACTGACCAGCAGCAGATGGACTGCAAACAAGTTTTGCAAGCCCACAGACACTTGTTTTCACTCACACCCAGTCAAACTAACTGGTGCACCCATGAGGTGGACACTGGTGACAGTCTGCCTGTGAATAATAAGATCTACAGGCAACCTGACCATGTCAGGGATTGTATAACGGCTGAGGTGCAAAAGATGTTGGAGCTTGGAGTGATTGAGCCATCAGAGAGCCCATGGGCTCACCCAGTGGTCCTTGTGCCAAAACCTCATACCCAAGATGGAAAGAGAGAAATGAGATTTTGTGTGGACTACAGAGGTCTCAATGCTGTCACTAGGACAGATGCACATCCCATTCCAAGAGCAGATGAGCTCATTGATAAATTGGCTTCTGCCAAGTTTCTGAGCACATTTGATTTGACAGCTGGCTACTGGCAGATCAGACTAGCTGAAGAGTCAAAAGCCAAGACAGCATTCTCTACCCCTAGTGGACATTATCAGTTTGTGGTAATGCCCTTTGGTTTGAAGAATGCACCTGCCACTTTCCAAAGGTTGGTGAACCAAGTCCTTGCTGGGTTGGATGACTTTTGTGCAGCATATCTAGATGATATTGCTGTCTTTAGCTCCACCTGGGAGGATCACCTGATCCACCTGAAGAAAGTTCTGGAGGCCCTGCAAAAGGCAGGAGGCTATCAAGTGCCAGATAGGGCAGAGCAAGGTTGTATACCTGGGCCACCTAGTAGGTGGAGGTCAGGTTAAGCCACTGGAGAGCAAGATCCAGACCATACAGGACTGGGCTCCTCCAACTACCCAGACACAAGTCAGAGCCTTCTTGGGCCTGACTGGGTATTACAGAAAGTTTGTGAAGAACTATGGGTCCATTGTGACACCATTAAATGACTTGACAAGACATCCAAGAAGATGCCAAAAAAGGTTCAGTGGACAGTTAGCTGTCAAAAGGCATTTGATGACCTGAAGAAGGCCATGTGCTCTGCACCTATCCTGAAGAGTCCTGACTACTCCAAACAGGTCATTGTAGAGACAGATGCTTCTGAGTTGGGGGTGGGAGCTTTGCTTTCACAACTTAATCAAGATGGTCAAGACCAGCCCATTGCTTTTATTAGCAGAAGGCTGACCCCCAGGGAGAAACGTTGGTCAGCTATTGAGAGGGAGGCCTTTGCTGTGGTTTGGGCCCTGAAGAAGTTGAGGCCATACTTGTTTGGAACTCACTTCCTAGTTCAGACAGACCATAAGCCCCTCTTGTGGCTAAATCAGATGAAGGGTGAAAATCCCAAACTGCTCAGGTGGTCCATTTCCCTACAGGGGATGGACTTTACAGTGGAGCACCGCCCAGGGACTGACCATGGTAATGCAGATGGTCTCTCCAGGTACTTCCACTTAGAACATGAAGACTTATCTGGTCAAGGTTAGTTTAATGTCCCTGCGTTTGGGGGGGGGGGGTTGTGTAGGAGAGTAGGGTCTGCTATCCTATGGTCACCCCAAATTTTTGCTTTTTGCTTCACTGGTTTTCGACTACTGAGGCTGTGGGCCTGCTAATCAGACCCCCAGCCTGCTGTTATCTCTCTAAATTATTGATACATGTGCTATAGGTACATACCACAATTGGAAATGGACTCCTTGTTAGCCCCTGTACCATGCACTATAGGTGCTCAGGGCATAGGTGCCACCAAGGCCTACCAGGGGCTGCAGCATATCTTTTGCCACCCCTGGCTGGTTCTTAAATTGACACAACTGGCTGATCACTCAGCTGGGGCAAGGTGGTGTAATCACCTCTTGCTTAGATATAGTATACCTATATCTAAACCTATATCTGGACACATATAAACCTGTGAGCCACTCCTATGGAAGGCCTTATCAATCCTGGAGGCAGAGTGCGTGGTTTAATGTGAGATGGAGCTCTAGCATGAGCTGAGCCTGTCTGCAGCCGTCGGGAACAAATCCCTAAGCTGTTTCAGGATAATGCCATACCATATACTATTAAGTGCATTATAATCCTCGCGGTTATATAGCAACTTTGGTTTGGCTTTATCAAAACATGTCGTGTAAGGTGTCATACGATTTGGAATACTATCCCCTCACCAGTTCTGGTGACGGGGATAGCATTCCACCCCTCTAGACGGAGAAGACATGTTACTTTACTGAAATGCGGTTGATTTTTAAAAGAGCCTCAGATCCACAAAATGGATGCTTCTGCCACAGACACAAGTCTGACCCCCTGAAGCTGACCGAAACTCAGCCAAGGGGGCCTGGACAAAGGGGTTCCTGTCGCAGGGAGGTGTCACACCACCCCAGACAGGAGATAGTGGATTGTAGCAGGGAGGTTTGAAAGAAACCAGACACTGCATGGGGAGCACAAGGCTGCCCCTTGCATAATCCGGTCAAACCGGTTCTGGGGCATACCAGCCCCAGTCCCAGCGCAGCTTGGATCAAAGGAAAGGGGTGTACCCACCCCCTTCCTGGGTCCCACCCATAGGAGGGGACCTAGCAGGTAATCCAGCCCCCTAGATTGGTATAAGAATGGGAGCAGTGCCAATGCACTTCAGATTATCCTGATGAAACTTAAGAAAGGAAACTCTGGACCCTTCGACATCCTACTCAACGTAGAAGACTGAAGAATCTCCCTTGTGGTCAAGGAGTGACCACCCTGTGCAAACAGGCACCATCCAGCACCTCGACGTCTGCTTTGTTGCAGTTCCCGCCAAAACTCGAGCAACAGAGATCGACGAGATCAAGCTTGCCTGCCTTCTAACATCCCGATCCACAGTCCCTGCAGAGCTGAGACCCGTGGAGGCGACCAGAAGCGTGGGGCACGCCATCTTGAAAAGACCACGAGACACTGACCGTGCAGCCCACGAGTGACCCTCGAAGCTGTACACCGGGGTTTGAGAAGCCCCAACCCTGAGCCACTCTTGCACTGAAGTTCAGCCCTCCACACTTGACGAGTGCTGCGTGGGGCCCTTCTGCTTCTTTTGGCTCAACACGTTGGCCCGGTCACTTGCCAGCTGGCTGGTGGCCCCTGTGCCGACGAAAACCGAAATACGACTTGTGATTCTGGTTGCTCCAGATTTGCACCCACTCCCCTGAAAAGGAGTACCCACTCTGACCCTCCTGGTCCGAGTGAGAAGCAATCTTCCAGTTCCGCTTGGATTGCTTTTGCCAAGTGTTGTTTGCTTCAATCTCGAAGCCGACAGCGCCGACGGCGAGAGCCTTCTTGGGACAGATCGTGACCCGCTCCTGGACGTCGTAGATGCCCCAGAGCCCACGTGACAGTGGAGAGAAGCTCCTCGACAACCACCTGATTGCGCCCGACATTGCTTGGTTCCATCCTGGTTCCATCCTGGTCACTGCTGAGTGACCCAGACTCTGTCCCCTCTGCTTTCAGGTACTTTACGACTCTGATTCACCCTTGGATCACACCGGACACTTCTCCTTCCCATCGCCTGCAGCATCTTCAGCTTCAAGCACCAAGAACCTTCACGAAGAAACCCGACGCCACTTCGACCCTATGCACCCGCTTCCTGTGGGTAAGGTAACATTGCAACGCCGGTGTTCCCACACTGGTAACCACCTCTAGGGTCTGTGTCTAAAGTTTTATCCTTCTAGGTTCAGCGGAAGTATCCTTAAACACTGCTTGTTTAACTTTTACGCACCATTGACTTGCATTGGTGCATGCGTGTGCTTTAAGCACTGCACCCGAATCCCGCGGGCTTTTCCCGACTTCAGCATTGCTTGTCCCGACTGCTCCCAGCGATTCCCTAGGCCCTAGGCCTAACCACTGTTCGATTGGTATCTCTTATACCACTTTCTTAGTATATGGTCTGAGTGGCCCCTCGCCCTCATCCATAATTGTGCAACTTTGTATGTTATACTGTGCTTTTGATTTAACGCTTGTGCCCCTTTGTTCATAAAGAATACTGGGGATTATTTTAAGTAATAATTACATATATTTTTATAATATATACTTGTGTGGTGTCCTTTCATTTGATATTACAGGACTGTGATTGGTAAAACAGCTCGCTTAACATGACCTCTTGAGTTAAGCCTTTAAGGCTGCTTAGTCTATGCTACCCTTAAGATAGCTTGTCTACAAGGTTGACTTACATCCAGACACCATAAGGGAAAGCTTGGACTGATACAAGGTGGTTCCAGAATTGGAAACATCATATATCAGGCCAACTTCTCACATAAGTTACTTTCTTTTTTATTCTGGACAACTTCTTTAAGGGGAGTTGTAACTTGGTCGAAGTTGTGTTTCGCTGGAAACCTAGGAATTCCAGGTTTTGTGTTGGTGTCATAACGGACTTCTCTATGTTGATAATAACTTCTTACCTCCTAAAAGGTCCACAGCCCATTTCATGTGTCAGCAGTTCCTCTTGACTTTGAGACATCAGCAACATGTCATCCAAGTAAATTACTAGTCAAACTCCTCTTCTCCTCGGTGAGGCCACCACTGGTCTCAGGAGCTTGGTGAAGCATGAAGGTGCTGAGAAGAGGCCGAAGGGGAGACAACAAAATAGGTAGGTCACTCCTTTCCATACAAACCGAAGGTACTTCTGAGACTCTATGCCTATAGGAATTGAAAAGCAAGCGTCCTTGAGGTCCAGTTTTATGAGACAATCTTTCTCTTGGAGGATGTCTCTCAGAAGATGGATACCTTCCATCTTGAAGTGTCTGTACACAAGGAAAGTATTTAGGGCCAGATGTAGGTAGCCCAATACCGGTCGGTAACGGCCGAAATTACCGAATTTCGTCCGGTACCGATCGGCATTGGGGATTTGAGATGTAGGGGCCAAATTTAAGGATTCAGTAAATTACTGAATCCTTGAATGTAGGGAGCACTCAAGTGAGTGCATTTCTGAGTTAAGGATTCGGTATTTACCACCAAGTAAAAGTTGGTGGTAAATAACGAAAACCTTTGAAAAAGCTCATTTGTGCTTTTCCAAAAGTGCCATGTGGCAGACATACATGCCCTTAGGGCATGTATGTGTGCCAATGTGCACCCATGCACTATTCAGGAGTGCAACAGGGGTACAACAGGGTGTCAATGTGGCACACTGCCACCCTGCCACCCTTGTAAGTTTTCCCCCTATTACCGATTCTGTATTTACCGAATCGGTAAATACCAAATCGACAATTACCGAATTTTACTGACTGTAAAATTTACCAAATCAATACCTACATACCATTTACCGATTCTGAAATACCGAATTGGTAAAATTCGGTATTTTAGAATCGGTAAATAGTATTTACCTACATATGGTCCTTAGTAATTTATTACGGGGCATCAACCTTTCTCTTTTTTCTTTACTAAAAAGATTGTGCTCACAAAACCCAGACAAGTCTTTGATACCTTGGAAATCACCCCTTTTGATAGCATTTGACTCACCTCTGTGTCTACCAGAGATGATTGTCTGGAATGTAATTTACTCCAGGTGGCAGCCTACCCAAGTTCAAAAAGTGCAGCCATTCACCATGGCAAGTGGGAAGATATTGGGAATTAACCCCACTGTCCTCTCTCTTGCCTGTGGGGTGGGATATTATAGTCCCAGGAGAGCAGATAGATTGTTGAGGCTTATGGGGTGAGGGTGGGGCCTGATGTCAGGATGGGCCAGACTCACCAAATTATTTTATAAAAATTAGTCCTGTCAGTCTCTGGGCTTTTTCTACAGGAGCAAATTGGGGGCCTCAGTCTACCCGTGGAGAAGGGGCAGGAAGATTGGGTTGTCCTTTATGGGTTGGGGGTATGGCCAATGCCATAGTGCAATGCCTATGCTCCTTTCTTTTGCCCCATACGCAAAATGTTAGGGGTCTGGTGGGCTTTCCAGTCTGCCCAGGAGGCAGATTTGGGGCAACCTCTCCAATTGGGAAAACCTATCTATCTGCCCTGGAAGGGGAAGGAAAAAAAAAACTATTTCCTCTTTGGAAGCAGAAGAACGGTTCGATACCAGAGTAGGCCACCACCTCCTTTTGTTTGTTTTGGTGCCATTTTGAAATCCCCGGTATTCAGTGTGCTTTCTGCACCCCCTGGGGAAGTAGATTGGGAGTGAAAACACCTATCTATCCCAGGAGAGGGGGAGCAGAAAGTCTTTTGGGCCCTGGGGTGGGGAGCCCATTCCCAAAGTGGGCCCTCCCCCCAAAACAGTACTGCATACATTCAGTCCCTCTTGCCTAACCTTCCCCAGTGTCAGCCACTAGCTAGCAGATGCTCTGGGGAGGGAGTGTGGCTGTCAGCCATTGGCCGATGGCCGAACCTAAGGAAATTGGGAGCCAATACAGTGCATCATTAAAACCTTTTGAGGTTTTAATGCAAGCAGTCAGCAGGAACAATGCTACCATGAGCCAAGACAACCCATTGCTGACCTTGCTGCGGACATACTGCAACTGTAATCATCTGCAAGATTTAATTGCACTGTCAGAAACAGGTAATTTACTCTTGCAATCTGTTTAGAAGACCCTACTCAAATCTTCTAATTCATATCCTTCAGGAAGTTGTAGGACTGGTGGGTGACATTTAGCTCTGCAGAACAAGGAAAGAAAGCCACGTCTATGGCTATAAGCAAGTGGATTTGCTCTAAAACTACTTTGTCTTACTCAGTGGCAGGGCCGGACTGGGAACCAAAACCAGCCTTGGCAAACTGCTCGGCTGGCCCCCCTAGGGCGGAGGGGGAAGGGTGCGGCTGAGCTGTTTTCTAGGGCCGGTTTTGGCCGATTTTGTTACAGGGGGCCGATATTGCTGGTCCCTGGTAACAAAAGTGGCCCCTAGGGCCTCAAAACTGGCCCCCACCCTGGAAACCCACCAGGGAAATGCCTGGTGCCCGCTACAGCCAGTCTGGCCCTGCTCAGTGGCTGATTGTCCACTCCAGGCAGTATACAGGGTAGATCTTCAAGATTATCTGCTTCCTAGCATGATGTAAAAGGTGTACCATTGGCAGAGACTTGTTGAGCTGCTAAATGGACATCTCCAGATACTTATGCTCAGCATTGTGGATTGCAAAGCATTGTCAGTGATGATAATAGCGTTAGTGTAGGAGTTCAGTTTTGTCTTAATATATCAAATATCTCATTACATTCACTGAGTGTAACATGGATCTCAGTGTATGGCTTGTACTTTAACACAAATTCCAGGTCTAACTTCGGTGTACCTCACTAGTAGTGACTGGGATGAGGATTTAGGACATTGAGATAATTGTTCCTGATTCCTTTCCGATATTCTTCCTTACTCCTAGTCCAAAAGTCCTCATGCCAGCCATTACGACCTTCCCATCCCTTTCCCTGTCGCCCGCATTCATCTGGCTTGGGTATGACAGGCAGATGCTGAATATATGGCGCCAAAGGGATAACCAGGCCTTGCTTTCCACAGCATTTCATGTTTTATTTCGCTGTCTTTTAGTAGCCTACCTCACTAACAGTGACTGGTATGACTTCAGAACAAGAGGTAATGAAGATTATTAGTAAGTAATCAGGACATCATGCTACGCATCATCAATAATTTGGTGAACCAGTATCCAAATCTTAAAGATAAATTCTTCAGAAGTTGATGACTTTGGACATGGTCTACTTTGTGCGTATTATAGAAAATTCAAGAAGAAACACTCCTTTGTAGAAAATCTAACAGAAAAATTGTTATACTCTGTATGTTTGAATCAATGGTGTTTGGAATTATCATAAATTGTTTTCTGAAAAATATTACTTGATATGCCAGTGAAACTGCTTTAAACCAACAATACCGACCAATAACATGAATAAGTGTGCACCAGGGTTCTGTTATCACAAAACAGAAGGTAGTTATCAACGTAAACAAAACAATTGTTGGAAAGAATTTTCCAAGGGAATAGCTCAGTATTCCTATTTTGACATGATATCCGTTGATCAACTCACTGCTTCTCGGCCGGGATAGGGTAAAGCTGCAAGCACGTGCAAAGCCAATGGGTCTGAGGTGGGCTACCAGCCTATTGGCTTTATCAGTGCTTGTTTTGACATCGTTTCTTGCGAAACCTTAAGCTGGGAAAGCTGATGGTCCGTGTCTACTTTGTGCGTGGATGTGTTCCTTGTAAAATAGCAGAATGCCATCTCTGTGACCTCCGCATCCAACCCTTTTTTTGACAAGCCAGCATAACATTGCATTCTGGAACTTGTAGTTTACATTTCAACCTAAGTATGGCCCTACAACCCAATCTCGGTCAGTGCTGCTGCATGAAAACCCAGGACTGTATAAACATGGCATGAACTCCGAGCCGCGTAGAAACTATGCAACTTACTTAGAACTAAAATTAAATGAAACTGCTTGCACTAAAATGAGGTGTATTTATTTAGTTAGCTTACTCATTGAATGTAAAACGAGTTACAGTGGACTTCCGGACATAGGCTGATTAACAGCTGTTCATATAATCTCTCCCTTTACAGCAAGAACGGAAACAGTTCTGCTTTATTTGAGCTGGCTGTCATTGTGCAGATTTGAGCATTGAAACAAATTGAAAAACCCTTGACTTTAAACATAAACGCATTAAACAAATCTGGTACTTCAAGGGTTAGCAATGGGGCAGTCAGATTTAATTCTACTCACTTTGAAGGTGCAAATTTATATAGCTGTCAAACGTCGGTCTTTGAAACCATATTAGAAACAGCTGTCCGAGCAGTACATCATAGAAATGCGTTTTTGGGAGTTTAATTTGGGAGCTAAAGGTTTCCTGCTTTAGCGTAGCCAAGTTCAGCTTTGGTTCTCCTGCAGCCTGGAATTCTGTACCCAGATTGCAATGCAATTTCCCCCTTTCATAGAGGCGCCAGGGCTGGAGACAGGATGCTGGTGCTTCATCAGACCACCAGTGACTTAAGTGCAGAGAATGGATTTAGCATGTGCAAGGTTATCCTACAGCCGGATTGCAAGAGGCCTTTTGTTAATTTCTCCACATTGCTTCCATGTGTGCTGACAGAGGCTGGTGGGGCCATCGCTGCAAGATTATGAAGTGAGCTGTGATTAATCATGTTTTCTCTGATTTGGGCACAGAGTGTCTTTCAAGTCATAATGCTTAATGACCTCCGAATTAGTACACGTTTATGGAAAAAGAGCCACATGTGGTGCTCACCTGCTTTCAGTATGAAACAGTGAGAAAGAAAAAGATTACTTTTGATTTTAGGACATATGCAGCCACACACGCATGAGCGAATGTCGTAGATTAACATCAACTCGATTTTTCTATTTTTCGCACATTAAGTAAAATTCTTCCTACATTTCAAGGTTTTGCAATTTGTTGTGCATTGGAGATATTCCTTGCTCTCTTTTTATTTATCATGCAGCCTTTTTTTATGGGCAGCAGACGAAGCCATCAGTGTGCTGTTGACTCTGTGATATTTTTCACATTTGATCCGGGCTCATAATCAATTACAACTGTGTCTCTCGGGAAATATTTTGATATCAAGTCAAGTTTTTCATTTATGGTTGATTTTCAGTGTACTGATGCTAGTGTTGTAAAAAGTGACCAACAGTACCAATCCCATTTTGCACCAAGCTGCTCACCGTTTCCAGAGTTTTGAGTATAGATTTCCACACACAAAAGGAGCCATGTGATTCGTTTTAATGTACATGTGCGAAAATGTATAGGTTAATAACAACAGATTTGCATGCTTTCCTGAGGTGAAACTTATATAATTTTGATGAGATTCAAGGCCTAGAACGGTCCAGAGTGGCATTTAATCTCGGCATCAGCAGCCCATGTTTGAGATTCAAAGAAAATTGAGCATTGCTCACTTAGGGCTACTTTCTGATGTGGCTAGGCCGAGGATCCCTCAACAAATCTTGGTGAAATTTGGCCGATTCTCCTTGTTAAAGAGTAACGCGGAGTGACCAAAATTCTGCCAATTCGACAAGTGGAGCAAAATATTGGGTCCACTCTTAAACAATAGGTTAGTGGGCTCCTTTTTGAAGATTGAAAGGCATGAGGTGGCACGGAGATCTGAAGGAAGCAGGTGCCAAATTTTTGAGGCGCTGCCTATAAATTATTGCTTTAGATACTGTTCTTTTTTGTTTGAATGTAGGATGTTCAAGGAGAAGAGATTGAGTGTTTATTGATCCTAATTGGCCATTGGAGATTACCAATTTCTCAGTTAAATAAAAAGGAGTAGACATGTGTAGGACTTTGTGAGCTATGCAAGCTGCTTTATGTTGTGCTCAAGCTTCGATGGGGAGCCTCTGAAGTGATGTGAGGACCATTAAGGTGGTCGAATTTCTTGCAACTCTAAGCAAAATAAGCAGCAGCATTCAGTAATGCTAGATAGTGTGAATTACTTTGAGGGGAGAAGTTTCATAGCCCTGTGCTTGATTTTAGATTCTGGCAAGGAACGTATTGTCTGATTCCCTAGAGCAGTTAGAGTTGATACAGTGTACTTTTAACCACTGTAGAGATTTGTTTTTGTAGGTAAGGTTTGCTGTCTAAGGAGATACTCAGGTATTTAACAATGAACACAATGGATGGATTAAAGTCAACAAGAGTATACAAGATCAGATAGATTGGTTGGGTTTATATGGTGAGATAAACAGATACTTTTTGAAAGATTGCATTTTAAGTGATGACAATATTCATCTTAAGACATTTATGAGAGTTGTGGGAGCAGTATAAGGTTCTTATGGTCATATAGATCTGGGTATCATTGGCACACTAATGGTACAATACCCCACAGTTTCTGTGGTTGGTCCCAAGGGGTTCAAGAGAAAGATTAAATAGAGTTGTTGACTGGATGGATTCTTGTGCGGCTCCTTGTTGTAGGCTGGCCTAGTTGGATAAAACATTGTTGATGTTTACCACTTTGGTGTGCGTTATGGATGAGGAGAACCACTTTAATACCACACCATCAATGCCCATTCATTTCTCAAGGATGTTGATTAGGGTTATGTGGTTGATTGTATTAAAGGCAGCTGAAAAGTTAAGGAGCACAAGTATGTAGGAATGACCTGAACCCAAGAAGCAAAGGGCATTGTCACCAACTTGCAAAATAACAGTCTCCATGCTACAATTCGGTTTGAACCCAGCCTGAAAGCTGACAAAATATTGTTCCATTAGAAGTGGTGAGAGAGTTGGACAGCGAATAACTTTCAATCAACATCACCACGAAGGAAAGACTTGATATAAGACAGACATTGTTAAGCTCACCAGGATCTACTTAGGGTTTCTTCAGAAGAAGTAAGACATAACCACTATTCAAGGTATGGGTAATACTCCTTGTATAAGCGATAAGTTTACTAAGATGGTCCAGTAAGGCAACAAGTGTTTGGCCAGGTTTTTTGCCAAAGTTGCCCAGATCGGCATTATCCTGAAGTGGTTCAACGGTTTGACTTTGGTAATGAATTTGCAAAGCTCAGGCTCAGAGTAAACTGTAAAATTAGACCCGTCTCTTGAGCTTTTATGCTTAGATTCTCCTCATCCAGGTGTTCAGGGATTAAAAGGAGAGCGAATTGAATGGATTTGACCTTTTCAGTAAAGAATACCACAAAATCTTCACATTTCAATTTAGCAATTTAGGAATTCCATTTTGGCCGATTGAGGGTGGGCTGTGGCTATTTTATATCATTCAAATATACATGTCAGGCAGTTTTTGTGGCAGTGCCCAGGAGATACTGATATGAAAGTATTTAGACCTGTTAACATGTTTTTGTGGTTGTTTCCGGCAGCCCTTCCCTGAGTAGTAGACCCACTTGAAGGAAATTGTCACCAGGTCTTGTCTAGTCTCCAGAGGGATCTCCTTTCCAAATATTGATATTTAGATACCCTGGAGGCAAAAGGTTTTGGTCTTTACTTCTTGAGCACACACCTCCATCAGGGCTATCATGCAATTGTTCTACGCAGCAACACTGATGTCTTCCTGATGACCAGCAGGAGGGAAGATCATTATAAGCCTTGCTTGTGAGTGTTAATGTCCAAATCGTTGGTGACCTGAAACTAGTAGATTTGCTTTTTTGTTGGCCAAGTGTTTCGCAGTAGGCAAAGGAGGATAAAAGACATCTGAAGGTGGAAGGACTAGTTGTCCAAGATGTGTCATCAGTGGATAGAAAGATCTCTTTGGCAACAATCAGATGAGTAACGTTCCTTTGGAGTGGGTGGGTTTAGACAGTGTTGGCACAGATCATTACCCTGGAGAGGAGATTGAAGTTTCAGAGGAATATGCTAGTCTCGGAGATTAGCAATTGGGTCATGACGATGTCCGTGAGTTCCTCCAAGTATGTGTTATTCTCAGCAGGTGTTAGAAAATTATATTCAGTCTAATTGCAGAGGTGCTGTGAGCAGAGACTTCTAAAGATAAGCATTCAGAAGAACAATATTAATCAGTGGGATGAACCAATTAGCATTCTTGTGGATAATTACAATTACGTCTTCATACAATTTTAAAACATTATCAAGTCCCTTCACCCTTTATCGCAATCTCCCTTAACAAAAAAATCAAAGAGCCCAGGATAAGCTCACATTGCACTAATTGTGTGGTGGTGTAGGAACATCTATGATGCCACCTAGCATGGGAGAGGGGTACCCAGCTCTTTTAAAACAACCCAGCAAGCATAATGGATGATGTGTTGCAAAAAAGGCAATTAAGTCACATAATTCCCTTTCATAGGACAGGAACCTAGGCTATGGCGATTCAGTCATGTATGAGTCTGAGTTTGAGTGGCCACTTATAACAAGCATTTACAATGCAACGGTTTCGCCTTTTCAAAATTTAGAGCTATTGGCATTGTAAATGACAATTTTTTTGTTTATGTCTTGGTTTTGAAAACAGATAAATAAATGGCATTGTCATTTACATTGCCAATAGCTTAATCTCTCGCAAATGTGAGACCTATTTTACCCTACTGGTCGAGCTCAGCAGAAAGCAATTACTACCACACACACACCCAGAGCCACAGACACCCAGAGCCACACACACACAGCCAGCCACACCCACCCAGAGCCACACACACCCACCCAGGAGAGCAAGCACAGCGAGGGGGCAGGGAAGCAAGCACAGCCAGGGGGCAGGCAAGCAAGCACAGCCAGGGGGCAGGGAAGCAAGCACAGCCAGGGGGCAGGGAAGCAAGCACAGCGAGGGGGCAGGGAAGCAAGCACAGCGAGGGGGCAGGGAAGCAAGCACAGCGAGGGGGCAGGGAAGCAAGCACAGCAAGGGGGAAGGGAAGCAAGCACAGCGAGGGGGCAGGGGAGCAAGCACAGCGAGGGGGCAGGGAAGCAAGCACAGTGAGGGGGCAGGGAAGCAAGCACAGCGAGGGGGCAGGGAAGCAAGCACAGCAAGGGGGCAGGCAAGCAAGCACAGCGAGGGGGCAGGGGGGCAAGCACAGGCAGGGAAGCAAGCACAGCCAGGGGGCAGGGAAGCAAGCACAGCCAGGGGGCAGGGAAGCAAGCACAGCCAGGGGGAAGGGAAGCAAGCACAGCCAGGGGGAAGGGAAGCAAGCACAGCCAGGGGGGAGGGAAGCAAGCACAGCCAGGGGGGAGGGAAGCAAGCACAGCCAGGGGGCAGGGAAGCAAGCACAGCCAGGGGGCAGGCAAGCAAGCACAGCCAGGGGGCAGGGAAGCAAGCACAGCCAGGGGGCAGGGAAGCAAGCACAGGCAGGGAAGCAAGCACAGCCAGGGGGCAGGGAAGCAAGCACAGCCAGGGGGCAGGGAAGCAAGCACAGGCAGGGGGCAGGGGGCAGGGAAGCAAGCACAGGCAGGGAAGCAAGCACAGCCAGGGGGCAGGGAAGCAAGCACAGCCAGGGGGAAGGGAAGCAAGCACAGCTAGGGGGAAGGGAAGCAAGCACAGCCAGGGGGCAGGGAAGCAAGCACAGCCAGGGGGCAGGGAAGCAAGCGCAGCCAGGGAAGCAATACTCATCCTCTGCTCACCCGTATAAACTGCCTTCAACTTGGTGATCAGTGGGGCATTTGAAGATTACCATGGTGTGGCCTGTCTAAAATCAGAGCAAAGTCAGCAGATTTACACTCGATCTTACTAGTTTTTGTATGCTTGCAGAGCTCCAGGAGACACTCCACTGAAAGGGCATCCATTCTAGAACCAGTGAACTGCTGTATGAACTGAATGACCCCTCGCCAAAATTCAAGATATTGCGTTGCCAAAACATGTGCATTAGATCTGCCCCATTAGAGGAATATTACAGGTACATGTCTAGATCCCCTTGATACATTCTACTCGGTCTTTTGGGTGTCGGGTAGGTCCGATGCAGAAGCTTGCACTGTGTGTTAGGAATTGGGTTGGCGGAATAAGGAGTATCTGCTTTAATTACATAAAATTATGCTGTCTGGAGCCATGGCAAAGGACCCCGGTTGTAGTCGACCTAGTGCCTTTCCATTGTTATCTATCTAGTGCTTTCCTCAATTTCACGCAGTCTCGTATGTACCACAGCAGCAAGCCCAGTGCTTAAGCAATCCTCTCAATGTATATTGCAATTCTGTGGACTAGCAACTACAACGCAGCATGCAAATTGACGCGTCTGTGATACCTCCCGCCAGGTCTGTTTGCAAGTAGTTTAAGCTAGGGTTGAGGGGGTCTGCAGTTCATCACCCTCTCCCTTGCATTGTGGAGTCGTAATTTAATGTTCAAAATTGGGCGCTCCAGGCCTCCCTCATGTGGAGTAAGCTGAAACTTCTTGAGCAGCACCTTATATCTTTTTTTCCTATACTAGCTGTCAACAGCTTCTAGGCCTCGATGAAAAAGGTATTTGATATGTCTATTGGCATGACTGCGAAATAGTAAATGAAACTCGGGGCGGCACCATTTTACCAATAGCCAACCAACAACACACAACTGTGACACTTGCACCAAGTGAGCACCGAGCGAAAAACACGTGATTTTATCTCGGGCAGCACTTCTACTCTCGCACTCAGGACTCAGCCACAAGGAGGCGATATAGGGTCAGGGTTTACTACATGAGGAGTAGAGGCATTCATGCAAGCGAGGCACCTTATGATTTACATATAATTGTCTGGAGTTTAGGAGTCCGCCTGAATTTTCGCCTAAACCTCAAGGAAGACTTTCAAAGGACCTCGGCTGCTGGACAGAGTAGACAGAAACTGGTGCAGTAAAAACGCCTGGCGACCCATTTGAACAGAGAATGCCAGGGAACTCGCCGAAATCCTATAATTCTTGCTACCTTCCAACAGACACTTCTACGACACGGCCAAACCTACAAAGGAAACAAAAAAAAACATTAGGAGCGAAAAGGAGAAAATAGCTTACCGGGACAACGGAGCTCCCAAGTCATTGGTCAATAAACAGCTTTAGGCAAAACGAGGCTCAGTTTAGAGAATGTAGTAGTATATCCGAGACAGCCCGTTCCTCTGGAGAGTGTGCTGTGTGTCTAGGTGAAGGGGGAGCAGAGCGCGGCAGAGTTCACCCAGCTGGCGGCTTGTAGGGAATTCCTGCCCTTAGCCTCGATGACATAATTCAGTGCAATTCAGAAAAGGGGGGTGGTGATGGACAGAGCATCTGAATTAAACAGAACACTCATACCCAGTCAAAAGATCAGGGCTTGATCCATCACCGTTTTTTAGCTCACTGCACCATCCCAGTTCAGAACCTGGCTACATGCAAATTAGTCTGTCCCTGGCCCAGTGCATCATGGGAACAGGGCAGACCAAACTACCAAGCCAATTCTTTACTGGAAAGGAAACAAGCTTCCGGGGACCGGTTTCTGGCATTGCAGCCGTCTTCGGCCCGGCTTGCTTGAATCCTGATGGTGCAGTGAGCAAAGGACTCACATCTGAGCATACCCTGCCACTCCTATAGTGGCCAAAACGATTCAGAAAAGGGGGGTGGTGATGGACAGAGCATCTGAATTAAACAGAACACTCATACCCAGTCAAAAGATCAGGGCTTGATCCATCACCGTTTTTTTAGCTCACTGCACCATCCCAGTTCAGAACCTGGCTACATGCAAATTAGTCTGTCCCTGGCCCAGTGCATCATGGGAACAGGGCAGACCAAACTTCCAAGCCAATTCTTTACTGGAAAGGAAACAAGCTTCCGGGGACCGGTTTTTGGCATTGCAGCCGTTTTCGGCCCGGCTTGCTTGAATCCTGATGGTGCAGTGAGCAAGGGACTCACATCTGAGCACACCCTGCCACTCCTATAGTGGCCAAAACGATTCAGAAAAGGGGGGTGGTGATGGACAGAGGATCTGAATTAAACAGAACACTCATACCCAGTCAAAAGATCAGGGCTTGATCCATCACCGTTTTTTAGCTCACTGCACCATCCCAGTACAGAACCTGGCTACATGCAAATTAGTCTGTCCCTGGCCCAGTGCATCATGGGAACAGGGCAGACCAAACTACCAAGCCAATTATTTACTGGAAAGGAAACAAGCTTCCGGGAACCGGTTTCTGGCATTGCAGCCGTCTTCGGCCCGGCTTGCTTGAATCCTGATGGTGCAGTGAGCAAGGGACTCACATCTGAGCATACCCTGCCACTCCTATAGTGACCAAAACGATTCAGAAAAGGGGGGTGGTGATGGACAGAGCATCTGAATTAAACAGAACACTCATACCCAGTCAAAAGATCAGGGTTTGATCCATCCCCGTTTTTTAGCTCACTGCACCATCCCAGTTCAGAACCTGGCTACATGCAAATTAGTCTGTCCCTGGCCCAGTGCATCATGGGAACAGGGCAGACCAAACTACCAAGCCAATTCTTTAATGGAAAGGAAACAAGCTTCCGGGGACCGGTTTTTGGCATTGCAGCCGTCTTCGGCCCGGCTTGCTTGAATCCTGATGGTGCAGTGAGCAAGGGACTCACATCTGAGCATACCCTGCCACTCCTATAGTGGCCAAAACGATTCAGAAAAGGGGGGTGGTGATGGACAGAGCATCTGAATTAAACAGAACACTCATACCCAGTCAAAAGATCAGGGCTTGATCCATCACCGTTTTTTAGCTCACTGCACCATCCCAGTTCAGAACCTGCCTACATGCAAATTAGTCTGTCCCTGGCCCAGTGCATCATGGGAACAGGGCAGACCAAACTACCAAGCCAATTCTTTACTGGAAAGGAAACAAGCTTCCGGGGACCGGTTTCTGGCAGTGCAGCCGTCTTCGGCCCGGCTTGCTTGAATCCTGATGGTGCAGTGAGCAAGGGACTCACATCTGAGCATACCCTGCCACTCCTATAGTGGCCAAAACGATTCAGAAAAGGGGGGTGGTGATGGACAGAGCATCAGTGAGCTAAAAAACGGTGATGGATCAAGCCCTGATCTTTTGACTAGGTATGAGTGTTCTGTTTAATTCAGATGCTCTGTCATTCACCACCCCCTTTTCTGAATAATTCAGTGCAAGCGGTCCTCTCCTCCCTGCCAAAGTAATTAACTGGAGCGCTGGAGCGGGACTCCCACATTCTGCGGGACGTGCATTTGGCTGCTCCAAGCTCTAGCGGGTTCCCGCTGGCGTCAGTCCGGGCCAGGGAGATGGAAAACTCTTTGCTTTCACGGCACACGGACAGCGGGAGGGGGGGGCGGAAGGGACAGCGGGAGGGGGGGCGGGAACGGGCACACCGACAGCGGGAGGGGGGGCAGACGGACAGCGGGAGGGGGGGCGGGAACGTATAGCGGGACATCGCGCAACCCACCCCTGAAAACGCCATTTTGGAAGTGTGGCGAAAACAAAGCTTTAAAAAAAATAATAAACCACCGCCCAGCGCCGCATGAGGCGCCACGGGGCATAGCTCCTTGAAGATACCTTCTATGTAAGGCGCCTTCTATGTAATAATAATAACCCGTTTCCGATGGGGGGGTCTGAGTGGCCTAGCGACATGTCATCAGAAACAGATTCCCTTTCAAAAGAGAACAAAAAATACATGGATGACAACTTTTAACGGGCGCGAGAACAAGGGGCTTTAAACACATGCTGTGCCACGACACCCCGGGTCCCTCCCTCTGGTACCCCCTCTGGGTGACTCCCGGTGCCCTCTGCACCTTCACGGCGAGTGGGTCCAAAGAGCGGGGTTACACGGAACATGCACAGTCCTCGGGGAGTAGAGCTTTACTGGGGGGGGGGGAGATGTGTGTATGTGTGTGTGTGTGTGTGTGTTGGGGGCGGGGGGAGTAACGGGGTCCGGGGGTGCATGGATGAGCTCCTAAAGGGCTGCTGGCTCGGGGTGTTTAGGGGTCGGATGGCAGATTTCTACATTCACATTCAGTCAATATGAACTTTTACAATCTCTATTAAAACCGCTTCAATGGAGCGCTATTAAATATTGGATTTAAGCATTAAGTCCCTGCAACCGCCTGCTCCTCTCTGCGATAATAACAATATTAAACTTCACTCAAGTGTGCCCGGACACGAAAATTAGGAATAATGCGCTTTATAAGCGCTCTGCTCATTGAAGCGCTTTAAGGAGCTTGTGTTTGGGGAAAAGAAAGTGCCCTACTCGAGCGCCTGGTGAAATCAAAGCATAGTGATTGGGCGGGGGGGGGGGGATGAGATCTGAGCAGACCGGGTTGGGGCGGTGCTGGGCGGGGGTTTGGTCTCTAACTGGGCTGTAATTTTCAGGGCTAGAAGCTGGAGTGAGTTCCCTGGTGGCTCAATTAAGGGGATTATTGTCCCCCAAAGAGAGAAAGCCGGCACCCCTCCCCCCTCCGCCAAAGACAGTCGCTCCCATCTTTACCACACCACAGTTTGCCTGGGCTCAGCTGAATCCGCCATAAACCGCTATAAAACCCCTTCAGAGGCCAGGATCTGCGGCCAGTTACCACTCTATAGTCAGGAATGTGGTTTGCACAGGCATATACACATGTACTCACATGCCGATACACACATCCTAAACTGGAGAGGTGTGATTCCGCCCCATAAACACACACCTATCCACATCCTTCTCCAGCTCGATACACACATCTCGTTACCCCATGGTACACATTAGTGTCACCTTGGGTTTCTGGTGCCACTAGAATGACCCACGAGCCGAGGCCTGGCTCTTCCGGGTCCCCACAGCCCCGAGGCAGCAACGCCGCAGTCAGGGTTTGTGGAACTCTGCCTTTATTAAAGATCACTAGCTGTAATTCACAGGCTGACACTATTCTTTTGAAATCAATTGTCTGTGCCGTAACACTCTCCACGCGTGTTTAGGTAGTGACTCACGTGTCTCTGTGCGTGACACACACGCACTGAAAGCAAGGCAGGAATAGAGATGTGCACCTCCGGAAGATCCTGGGGCACAGGGAGGTTATTTGGGGCATCAGCTGTCACATAAAAGGTGTCATCTGTGTACATGGGTGGCAGGACGGGTATACCAAACGGGTCACACAAGGACTGTAGCGCTGCGACACCCATCGCATCGCATAAAGAATGCCTCCTCGGTCACTAGGGTGACAAAGGAGGCATGTACTTTAGACAATGTGACAGCGTGTGAGGGACAGACACCCACACAGGAAGACGTGAGAGCCTGGTTTACGAACCCTCGCGTCTGGTGGCACAAGAAGTACTTCCGGTAGTTTTACACTCCGTGAGTTAGAGACAGACCCACCTCTCGGATTCAGTGAGTTCTCTGCTCCTTGCAGTGACCCTCGAGAGTCACACCCAGGTACGCAATGGTTTAAAACGTTCCTTTTCCTTTGATGAGACGCCGATGCCCCAGCCTACTTCTTTGGGCTCAGCGCCAAGAGGCCACTTTGGTGCTGAACGAGGCACTACTGTTAATAATGACACCTGACCTACGCGGACTCGGAGTCGCGAGCCCCGCTGCGGGTGAATTCTCACGCAGCCACGAACACTCTGACGCACCGTTTGCTCAGTCCGGGCCAGGGAGATGGAAAACTCTTTGCTTTCACGGCACACGGACAGCGGGAGGGGGGCGGGAACGGACAGCGGGAGGGGGGGCGGGAACGGGCACACCGACAGCGGGAGGGGGGGGCGGAAACGGACAGCGGGAGGGGGGCGCACTCACCTGGACATAAACAACACCAATCCGACTGAAGGCACTCCTGAAAATACGAAAACAACACGGAAAGAAAAAAATAAATAAACCCCGCCCACCGCCGCACTGACGTGACAAAAGGGGCCGGATGAGAAAAATTCTCCAGAAACTCCCACGAATCGCCTCGCAGGATGACGGACGCCTCTGTTTGCCAATGGCTAGCGTCCATTTATGGAGCTAGCCAATGGGAAACAGAGGCGGGACGAACATCCCTACTGTAACTCAAAAGATTTCGCCCTGAGCGGAGCACTGCGTGCTCTCGCCAGGTCGAAACCTAAAAAGCAACATTTTGCATCCTAAGAAATGTCACAGCATTCAGTAAGAGGAGGATAGCTAATAAATGTAAAGTAAGATTGTTTTCTTGCCTATGAATGTGCACTGGCAAGGCCTTCCACATTCTGGCTGAGGTTACTGCAATAAAGCACCCCCCCGTCCTCGCTTTCCTATGGCTTGGGGTGACCATAAGAAATCTGTGTGTGGTTGTCAGTTCCCTACTGGATACCTCCCTACTGGAATATTACCTAACCAGGCCCCCACTCAAGAGATGTGTAATGTTGTAAACAATTATTTCTTGGAAAAAATTGCGACTATTAAATCCAGCATCCCCCCGACTAATATAGAATGCCAGGACAACATCCTCAGAAATCCTGTCACTATAACTCATTTCTCAGTCTTATGTCCCAAAACTTTGTCCGATCTTTTAACCCGGGTCAAGTCGGGCTCCCCTAATGACTGCTGCCCACCCTCTATTCTAAAAGACATACTTACGGCACTACCACACAGCATCCTCCCCTTCTTGAATGAATCTCTCACCAAAGGGGTGGTACCCACTGCGTTCAAGGTCGCCACAATAGTCCCGCTTCTGAAAAAGCCTGGGGCAGATCCTCGATCTAATCCTGCTTATTATAGAGGAATTATCTACCATCCTCATTGATCTGACCACCGAAATTAAAGAAGTCGAAAAAGAACTTGAAGGATTCACCTCGTCTGAAGATCTGTCACAAATGCTAAATGATGTCAAATCACAACTAGAAAAGCATACTAAAGACATCAACGATAGAAAGATTCGCAAATTCAGACGCGACACGTTGGATTACCAATTGGACGAGGTCTATACCTGGGCTGACATTTATGCTCAACGGCGGCGAAATAAACCATCCAGCCAATGCACCGACACTTCCTCATCTGGGAGTGACGCATCCAACCGGCCACCAAGAAAGTCACCCGATGAAAACACCAGGAACCAAGAACAGACGAGAACACCTTCTGATGAGAGTGCCACCACATCTGGGCCTTTTTTAGAGAAAGGCCCACAAGAAAGCGACGACTCAGGCGGAGTAAAAGAAAGGGAACCAGAAGCTCCAAACACAAGAGGGTCCAAGAAGGACAAAAAGAAGACAAATCGCTAGTGATTAACATCTCTGATACTGAACTATCTGAATATGAGACCAATCTTCTACAAAAGGGAACATCGTTCATTCCAACTACCTTTACCAATCAACTCGAATTGGAGACCAGCACATTTAAGCTTACAAGGAAATTAAGATTACGCCATTTCTTTGAAAACGTACTTCCACCGACCCCTGATAAAAAACCGGATCAACTACGCGGGCTACGCCCACCTAGTTCATACTTACCTCCAGTCAGTCACAAAAGCATTGATACCTTTGAGACTCTAGTAAAACAAGACCTGGGAAAAATCAACTTTAAGAAAAAAACAAGAATTTTGAACTTAACACAAAAAGATCATGATACACTGAGACGGATCGCTGACAACAAGTCGATCAAATGCATAAAAGCCGACAAAGGCGGTGCCATCGTCGTTATGAACTCAAGTATGTATGATGCAAAAATCAATGAACACATCTGGGAGTCTGAAACTTATACACCACTTGAATCTAACCCAACTAATCAATACAAATCCACACTTGAATCAATCATCAACAAAGCATACGACATAGGAACAATTGATGAACGTACCAAAAAATTTTTGCTGGTTGAATTTCCTAGAAGCCCCACCATAACTCTTTTACCCAAAATACACAAATGCTTAATGGATCCTCCAATGCGACCAATCGTATCCACTAAGGGGTCACTACATGAACCCGTAGGAAAATTTCTAGACCGCTATTTACAGCCACTGGTGAAAGAACTGAAGAGTCACATAAAAGATACGACCGAATTCCTTCTAAAACTTTCAGAAATCAAAATCAAAGAAGAGGATGATCTCATATTTTGTACAGCTGATGTGAACAGCTTATACACCTCAATCCCCCATGGCGGAGGGATTGAAGCCATCGAAAAAATCCTATTATACAGTGACATTTCAGAACCTTTGCAAATCCTCCTAATGGAGCTGATGATTTTTACCCTGTATCACAGTTACTTCAGCCACAAAGACAAATGGTTCCAACAGCTCTCTGGCATGTCCATGGGCAATTGCGCCGCGCCTGCGTACGCGAATATTTACATGGCTGACTTTGAACAAACCCACATCTATGGCAACCCTGAATGGACCAACAACCTACTAATGTACGTGAGGTACATTGATGACCTCTTTTTCCTCTGGAAAGGCACAAAAACAGCATTGGAAAATGAACTGAATACTCTCAACACTAAGGATCACCGCATTCAAATCACATGGATCTTGAATGAATCTAACATTAATTTTCTGGATGTATCAATCACTAAGTCCTCTGAAGGCCTTGAAACAGATCTTTACAGGAAACCCACCGACCGTAATAACACGTTGCATTTTGCAAGCTTCCACCAGCAATCACTCAAACGTCACCTCCCTTTCAGTCAAATGTTACGCGTTAAACGCATCGTATCTAACCCAGATGTCTATATACAAAGGATGGACGAAATGAAACTTAGATTCACTGAAAGAGGTTACCCACCGGAAAGCACAAATGAAGCAATGAGAAAAGTTGCGCTCATTCAACGAGAGAAAGCCCTTGAAAAGACCACAAAAAGCGAAGAAAACAGAATAGTAGTAGTATCAAAATACTCCACACTGAGTGGGAGATACAAGAAAATCATACTTGGACATTGGAGAATCCTTGCGTCTGAACCAGATTTCAAAGACATGTTCAAGAATCCTCCCCTATTCGCATATACTAGAGCTACTAATCTAAAGGAAATCCTATCCAGAGAAACACCTAGTCAAATCACCTACAAAGGCACGAGACCATGCTTCAACTGCAATAATTGCAACAACATCATCACAGGCCAAAAAATTAACCATCCAATGAAAGGTACAGAAATCAAAATGAGAGTTAACGCAACTTGTGATTCATCAAACCTGATATACTTACTAAAATGTCCCTGTGGGAAAGTATACGTTGGAAAAACAGAGAGAAAAATTAAGGTCCGTATAAATGAACATAAATCCAACATCCGAACAAAACAGACAAAATCCAGTGTGGCCGCACACTTCATGGAACATAACCACACCATAGCACAGTTAAAGTTCATGGTCCTTGAAATCATCGTCAAGAAAGAAGGAAGGGACAATAACAAGTTCCTTCTACAAAGAGAAACAGCATGGATTTACCGTTTGCAATCTTGCAAACCTTTCGGTCTTAATGACCGCATCGAACTGAGTTGCTTTCTTTAATCACCCTTGTGATCCCAGGACTAGTACCTAACGTGGTACTCATTGACACATAGCCCTTATGCGCATTTAGTATAACATCTGTTTAGAATGTTACTCTTGTTTCCAAACATATTACGCTTGTTCTAAAACATGTATTGTATTCCCTCTTCAATATGTTCACCTTCTATCTTTATGTTTCTGTTCCTCCTCACTCCCTAATTAATACTTTGTTTATAGTTCACCCTACCTATTTCTACATGGTTGTCCTCAACGTACCCGCTCTGAGATGGCCGACCCATTCTCCCACTGCTTAGTCCTTCTTTGATTCACTGTTTTGACACTTTACTCATGAGTCCCACGTTTATGTTCACTACACCCTTACACGTGAAATACCATCGCGTTTGCCCCGCGAGTCGCGTTTAGCCCACAACCTACACGGAGACTTTGCGAGTCCCCCCCTGAACCTCCACTCGGTAAGGTTTTAATTCCAGTCCGGTCATTCGGCCAGAACCGCGTAAATGCTACCCGCATTTGCTGCACTTTAAAATGCTGATGTTTGTTCCCATTTTTGTATCTTTCAGCCCTAATGCGTGCTGAGTTATCACGTGAGCGTCCAATTTCTTTCTCGTAGCATGTCAACGATCGCTCTCTTATCTCACTCCGGGTGCCTCTACATTTTTACCCGTACCTCACTCACCTTCTTCCCCGCACTCTTGGTTTTTAAACCCCTTCCATCACGCTTGCACAATTTGATTACTGATGTTAGTTTAAACAGTCACATCTCACTGGGAACCTGTTGTGCTTACCAGCATACCGCATAAATATGTAACATGTATCATGCACCTTGATGCAAATGCAGTTCGTTCTTTTTTTCGTTTTTAGAGCTCCTTGAGAAAGGGCACCCTGCCCGAAATGCATTGGAGCGACTATGATTTGACCTTACTTATGAAAATAATCAATTGATGTTGATGAATTGAATCTGCATTATGAAAACCAAAAAACGCTATCATAAAAACTGAAAATAAAGAAACTTTTGAAACTAATGGAGTCTTCTTATATATGAAGAACCAGAGGGAGTGCCCAAATACTGGGATGCTCACACATTTTGTGTGCACACGTTTTTGAGAATACTTACGGCACTACCACACAGCATCCTCCCCTTCTTGAATGAATCTCTCACCAAAGGGGTGGTACCCACTGCGTTCAAGGTCGCCACAATAGCCTCGCTTCTGAAAAAGCCTGGGGCAGATCCTTTAACCCCCTCTAACTATCGCCCCATATCCCTTCTCCCATGTCTGTCTAAGATTCTGGAGGCCCATGTGGCCAGACGTCTATCGAATTTTATTGAACAAACAGAATACCTGGAGCCAAATCAAGCGGGCTTTCGGCCAGCCCACTCAACGGAGGCGGTAGTCCTTGCTGTCCTGGATACTTTAGGAGCTAACTTAGATATGGTAACCCCTCAGGCCTTGATGCTTTTGGATTTGTCGGCGGCGTTCGACACAGTCGACCATAACACTCTGTGGAACCGTGTTGAACAAGCAGGTATCTAAGGTCCTGCCTATAATTGGTTGAAGTCATTTCTCACCGGCAGAACGCAAGCAGTGCGACTTGGTACTCTTACGGCCCCCACAGGGACCACCTCTTGTGGTGTTCCGCAGGGCTCGTCCATATCGCCATTACTGTTCAACCTTTACTTGAGGCCCCTGCTCTACTCACTAAAAAATCGGGAGGTAACCATCTTTAATTATGCAGATGACCTTCAGTTGATTTTCCCCCTAGACTCTCCGAACACTGTTGTGGAATTTCAAACCACCATGCTCCACATTCAGCATTGGATGGACAGTAACCATCTGAAACTCAACCCAGGCAAGACGGAATTGGTGTTGCCTGGGAAGAGCATGGACTAATGGGGCCCACACTTCTGGCCCAGTGAATTGGGCCCCCCCCCCTATCACGTCCCTGTCAGTAAAAAGCTTAGGGGTTGTAATTAACGCTGACCTCTCACTCAGAGGACAGGTGGGCGCAGTGATCTCCACTAGTCTCTACCAACTCCGTAAAATTAGGAAGATCGCCCACCTGCTGACCCACTCAGCTCTAATCCAAGTGGTGATATCGCTGGTTCTTTCACGCCTGGACTTCTCAAATTCCCTTTACATCAGTCTGCCTCAGTTCTTACTAAAACGTCTGCAAATAGTTCAGAACCAGGCGGCCAGACTAATATACAAACAGCCAAAATGGCACTCTGCCAGGTCTCTGTTGATGAAGCTCCACTGGCTTCCTGTGGAACAACGTGCTGCATTTAAGACCGGGTGCCTAGCTTTTAAAGCACTACATGGCAGTAGTCCAAAATTCATCATGGCCATGATCAACAAACACGCCCCCCGGCGTAATTTACGTTCATCTCATCTGCATCTTCTATCTGTCCCGACTATAAAACTTAAATGTGTTGGAGGTCGCAGATTTTCTTATCTGGCACCCACTCTCTGGAATTCCCTCCCGGTAACAACGAGAAGCTGTGACAACCTACTTGGCTTCAGAAAGGCACTTAAAACCTGACTGTTTGGGCTAGCCTACTAACCGGGTCTTATGTAACAACTTAAAGCATGATTAGCGCCATTAAACCTTTGGTGACCGTGCACTCTACAAGTAATTGATAACATTAACATTAACATACCAGACAAAAAGAGATTTCAAATACATATCTTGACTGGTATTGTAAAGCGTTTTATGTCCTAAACAAAGAGCCTTAAAAAAGGCATCTTTTTGGAAAAGAAACCAATGCAATTTCTGTAATTGACCTGAGCTAGGAGAATATCTTCTGAGACTCAGTGTGATCCTGGCAGCAGAATTTTGTAGCAACTGAAGCTTATGGATAAGATATTTAGGTGCCCCAACCAAAAGTGAGTTACAATAATCTAATCTTTCTATGATCAGCATCTATACCATATATTTTCTTGTGGACAAAGGAATAAAAGCTTGAATTTTCTAAACTACATGTAGTAGCTTAAAGCATGTACCATGTACAAATGGTTGCTACATGTTTTTCCAAATTGAGATCTTCATCAATAAGAATGCGTTCCAAATTGAGATCTTCATCAATATGAATGCTTTGATTCCCTGTGTGTGTTTCTGGGATGAGAGCCGTGACATGCCTCTCTTGGCACCTGCTGGAGGACCAGTCCAAGTCTAGTCTAAAAACCACTACCTCTTTCTGCCATTCAACACCAGTGATTTATATCCATCCTTTTGGCAATCTCATTTAGGGAATAGCAGAAATGTGCTGCTCCATTCCCCATCTAGTCTGGAATTTAACTGCGTGTCATCCGCAAAGGTGTTTGAATTCCCCAATCCTGCCTACCCATGCAATTAAATTCATGGATAAAGTATTGTGGAAGGAAGAGGAGATAACACACATCAGGAGAACTGTCTTTAAATTAGGTTTCTGTAAGTATGACGATGTTGAGGACATGGTGACAATTGTGTTAAGGATCTCCAAGTGATCATTAACTGCAGACCAGTAGTTTTGTAGCAGACGTCAATGGGAAGATTGGGTGCTTATAGAAAATATGACAACTAGTCTGTTCAATAGGTATTCACAAAATGGGGTCGCACACTGCTAATACACCAGCGGGATCGCCCCTAAGGACCATGGTAATTGTAGTACCGTTTTCTGCGATGCATCTTCTTTCGAATTCTCGCTTATCTTCAAATCTTCGCTATCCCTGTACACGTGTTTCGGGGTATTTACCCCTCATCAGCAGGGATTAGGCTATCTTCTGGGGTTGCTGCGTGCTGCCAAATATTACCAGGTATAGTACCACGCAAAGGTCCTTAGGGGCGATCCCGCTGGTGTATAAGCAGTGTGCGACCCCATTTTTCTACTGTTCAAAAGGGACTTGAATTAGGTTGAAATGAATCAGTGAGCCTGATTTCCTAAGGGTAATTTGGGAATAATATGTGTTTCACATACTGTTGAATTGCAGCTATTAGCCTGAATAATGGTGCTTTCCATACTGGTTTATTATGGGTATGGGTCTTTGAATGGTGACCTACGTACAGGAGCATTACAGTACTTTGCCTTGGGGGGTGTTTCTTTACATATGGTGACATTGTCAAACTGGCCTAGCTAAGGTATGCAATGTGAGGGGTCAATGATGGCATGGTTATAGTACCTTGTCTACTTTGGCACTGTGTAAATGTACCTCTATGTGATTCTTTTTATCAGTTACTTTTTGAAACTGCCTGTAAAATCTAACATTACATAATTGCATTGTTTTCTAACTAACCCCTGAACCGTTAGCTAATATCAGAGGAAGTGCATGCATTTCTAGATAATGAAGTTCATGCCCAGTTACATTGCAGCCATGGGGTCGGAGGGGGGTGTTCACTATTAGATCCCTTACAATGGTGAGAGATAGTCATGCAGGTATTTTTATATCATAAATGTATTCCTTTTAACACAATTTCAGTTTGTCCCTCATCATTCTTACAGAATGCAAGTACCATAAAACACACAAGCATTGAGAAAGCCAATAGGCCTCGCCTTTTGACTTTGAAAATACAGACATATTCTATTTACCAATTGCTTATTTGCTCAATGCCATTCAAGACTGGCAAAAACAAAAAAAATATATAGTTATTCATAATGCTGAACAGCAATGGGCTAAAAAGCACGATGATGCATGTGTCATCACACATGTACACATATCGGTCATGACAATATGGTAGCCACAGTTTTCCAACACATGCATCATGATGTGGTGGCCATTATGGTTTTTGGTTTTATTTGCTATTTCTAGACTCCCCACTGGCACTCCTTAATGGCATTCTGCACACTGCAGCACATCTCATCCAGGGCCTGAAGAAATATGATCACATAACCCCCATTCGAGTGAAACTCCATTGACTTCCCTTTCTGGCCTGCGCCATATTCTGAATCAGCTGCATCATTTACAAAGCTATCACGATCAGCACCACTGCTTAACTTGTAGACAACCTCACTATCTCTAGCGTTTCTCGCCACATCCAAAACCAGGAAATACTCCAGGCTAAAAAGTGGAAACAAAAAATTCAAGAAAGCAGGACCTTTCCAACTATGAATCTGTATCAGACAACTGGTAATGCATTTCTAAAACACGGATACATTCTGTTACAGATATAGAATGTTTATGCAAACCAGAAATACCCCTTTATTTTTAGACACTCATTAGGGTGTTTCCCCATGTTTCCTTTCCACACAGAATTGTTTCAGTGGTATTATATTTCACTGTACAGGGATACTACGAACAATAGTTATCTCTGTGTAACAACATTCACTACACTTTTTGGGATTCCATGTAACAAGAGAGACTTGGAAGGGAAGAAGGGAGGCAGACAAGAAGGGTGAAGTTAGGTATGGAAGACAGTGATGGCAGAATATAGTTGGGGAGATATGGGAATTGTGGGCCTCAGGAGGGGAACAGAAGCTGTAAGAGGAATGAGAAAACAAACAATGTCAAAGCCAACAGGACTCACCGATGAGAACTACTGGTTTTGTCAATGTTTTGTAGCCATGTTTTACAGCAGCATGGATGTTTCACAGTGTGCCTTAATCTAATTTTAAAAAGCGCTATGATGCAGCCATGGATAATACACTAAAAAATGAAACTGCAAATTAGCGTTAAATGCATCATACTCCTTTTTTTATTATTGTTGGCCATGCTGCACAGCACCTACTCTCCTACTCTGTTAAACAGCATGGCTACACATCATTGCCAAAGTCGACAATGCCCATGCTGTACAGCATGAAGCCAAAGGCAATGACAGACCCAATAGTCTCAAAGGAGAGACCTATTGGCTGTGCCAATGCTTGTTAGGTCTCGGGACACCACCCCAGTGATTCTAAGCAAATAAGTTAAACTCCCACTGCATGAGGAAAAAATATAACATTTGGCAAAAAAACTATCACATAAAGAAAGCAATTGCACCCATATTCACGTCTCAGTGAAAATACATTTGGAAACAGATAACATCTTTGTCACAACATAAGCAGATAACATCTGCTGTCACAATAAACATGTGTGTGACCTAGTAAAACGTAGCTACAAATCACAAGAAGTTCAACAAGGACAACAGGATAGAAGAAAAAATTAAAACAGTACTCCAAACGCAGCTCGATCAGTGGAAGGACCGCAATCACACTGAAGCAATCAGTTCTTGGTCCATGCTCCTGCGGAAAGAGGAGGATGCGAAGCCAGCATGTACTGGCCAGTTAGAAGGCAGCAAATGAGAGAGACAATGAAGCTAATAAATGTTGAGCAATGCAAGCCCCTTGTTATACACAGTATCTCTCACAAGCGAAAGCACATGTGGTGTCACAGGTGAGACATAAAATATCTAGGGAAATTGAATGTCACTGCAGAGAGATATACATTAACTGTATTTTTTTCCATACTCGAAGTAAAGGGAGAGACATGAAAGGGGAGGAATGGTAAGCATAACTCACGGAAGAAAGGAGACACAGGAGAAAAGTAAATGGCAAACAGGAAAAGTAGGATGACGATTAGTGACACAATGTGGGGTAAGAGAAAAGGAAGGATAGATATTTATTTTTGTATTACACCAGTCAATAATGTTTTAATAATAAAGTGTCAGGACAGGCACTGCAGGCTGGCTTGCAGCTGCAGCTGATCAGAAGGTGGTGATGTACTGGGCAGTGATGACCTTGGCTGGCTCAGTTCACCTCACATTTGGGGTCAGGTGGGGTCACTAGGTGTTCTGACGGAGGAACACCGGAAGGTTGGCAAAGTGATGCAGGAGACAGGGTAGCATCACCATTTTGGCAACCACAATGCACCCCATTACAGACAGTTGGAGTGACTGCCAAAAAGTGACCTGAACCTGAAGGGACATCACAGCTGAAGTCAAATTCCTCTCCATGTCAATATTGAAAATGCGGCTACCTAGCTGCCAAAAGAAGATGCCCTCCACCATACCGGACCCTCTCACAGATCTAGCTGCACTGGGGTGTCAGCTCATCACAGGCATGTGTGTGTGGGGGGAGAGGAGTGAGTCTTACTGTTCCTACCCTACTGGAGGTGAGTGCCCTACTGGAGATGAGTGTGGAAAGGGCAGAGTGAATGGTCATGGCTGCATTGCTCAAGCAGGGTTACAGCCTACAGTCCCTGGGGTTGGCTTAGACAGTGGTGCTGACTCTACAGTCATGCATTTTTATGGAGACTATTGTGCAAGGACAAAGTCCTTTAACCTCCTTTTGGGGCCCCACCCTCCCAATATAGTGCTTTCTTTTGACAGTTTCTGTCACAGGACAAATAATGGCTTGAGGATATCATTGTTTGCTGGGCTACTCTGGCCCTTTCTTTGAGTGAGGTTAGGCAGCCAGGCAGGAGCAAAACAGAAAGCAACTTTAGCAATATATTTATAAATGGGGTGAGCAGAGGATACCTGGGGACTCCACAACCTAGGGCAGAGGCAGAAAAGAGAAATATGAAATTCGTCAGTGTGCTCAGTCAAGAATTAATATAACCAATTAAGAGGCGAGTCTGCAATGCAATATTGTTATAGATGTGGTGCTTGGCTGGGATTGTTGACAGTGTTTGAAGCTTATGCCAACTTAAAAAGTAGAAATCCACAGACTATGCCTGTTGTATAGCTCCTATATATCCTTATATCGTGTTAAGTTAGCATAGGTACATTTGAGATTTAAACGCCATTTTTCCTTTCTTGCAACTTCTGCACACGACCCTTATTTCTTGACTTAGCTTTCAACCTAGTGGTTTGCCGTGGTGTATGTGAGAATAATATGTTATTGCTCTGATATCAGTCTTGTTTAATAAAACATGTCTGCACGGAGAGTGCTGAAGTTTCAGGAGCAACACGATATGGAATTGTTATGAGGTCTGATCTCCACGCCTTCATAGTCATAACACAAGTGCAGCCTTTGCCAACTTGGGCTTGAGGCGGGATTGATATTGCTTTGCACGAGAATTGTTAACACACTTGATGCGGTGCACATGCAGAGAGAGCTGGTGTATGCTGATGTGATTCCTTCATGCTAGGACACTAAGGTATGGGCCCGCCCTAAAACAACCCAAAGAGACCTTCTTAGATAATAATATAATATATGTGTTAGGGAGGGTGAGATATAAGTGTTGTTAACTCTTATTCATTACAGCATGTTAACATGCTGTCACCATTCGCTTTTTATGTCTTAGTAACTATGCTGATAATTTTGCTACTGATAATAAGTATACTTGTATTATCAAAGATACTGCGCCTGAGAAGACGGCATTAGTAAATAAACATTTCAAATGCACATGTGTCTTCTTTACTCCATGTTCTGGTTTGTAATGATAACATAACGAAAGAGTGTTCATGAGTCCCACGTACCCTGAGGTACTGTAAGTTCATGTTCTGGTTTGTCTAAACATTGGGTGTTTGATATGTCCAATGAGACACTGTAGCTAGCTCGGTAAGGGGTGAGTTGGTTGCTAAGGTAAGTTTTGGGACACCCTAATTTGCCGAGGTTCCACTCCTCTGTGCACAGTTCTGTGTGAGTACAGAAACCCTGCAACATGGCGCCCAACGGTTTCGGTGGTCTTATATCATGACACTCGAGTAGTTTATCGTTCATGCCTTAACCCCTTCACGTCCGTTTCCGGAAAACGGGGTGTCGGTGAAACCTACCTATTTTTTGAAATAGGTCTTTATTCAAGCTTGATTCTTTCTTAAACGGTTTCTTTGAATTACTACCCAGTTGTGCTACAAAGTATTCTTTGTGTTTTCTTATTTCCAATTCTGTAATGGCGGCAGCGGTGGCTATTGCGCAGCATAGTCGCGTAGCGGTACGCAACCATCTTCAGACGTACCAAGTCCCAGTAGATGGGATGGCTGTGATTTTCGTGGTATGTGCAGATCCGGCGTTTCCTTACGAGTTGTTTTACTCTTGGGTTACGTTTCCGGCTGTGGACGCTAATTCTGGTTTGTTCCACTCCTACACCGCCTCGGATGTCCCGGCTGAATATACGCCATACAGGGCATTGGAAATACCTATTGATCATTGGCAGCATCGAGTTTGGTTTGATGGCGCCCTCCCCCACTCTATGTCCCCTGCGAGGTTAGGCCCACTCTCAATTCCAGGTACTAATTGGCCTGCGTTGGGTGGCTTTACCCCGCACCCGAATCACGGGGCTTGCACCCTGGCAGAAATTCGCAGGCTGCATGTAGTTTCCATTTCCGTGATTCGTGCTTTAGTGCAATACATCGGTCGACATCTTCCTGGTGGTCCCCAGGGGGGTGCGGCCGCTCCCCTGGAACGAGGCGGAATGCGTCTCAATC
This sequence comes from Lissotriton helveticus, assembly GCF_964261635.1. Lineage (NCBI taxonomy): Eukaryota > Metazoa > Chordata > Amphibia > Caudata > Salamandridae > Lissotriton > Lissotriton helveticus. Next base: position 865,634,170 of record NC_136057.1, on the reverse strand, counting down.
CAGTGATGGTAAATTCGGTTTTTGGTGCGCGTCCGGTTGACAACGATGACTTCCCATTCTGGCTGGCAGAGAAGTTTGATCAACTGGAGGCGGTTTTTCCGAATTCTACTCCTGCTGATAAACATAGAATGTTGACGATTACTCTACCGAAGGATATTACTCCTGAACTTGCTGACTGTGACAGCTGGGGAAAAACATTTGCGGCAGTTTATACAAGGTGCTTCGGCACCCCGTCTATGACTGCCCTGCCTGAAATCGTTAGACGTGTTCAGAATGATCACGGTCCAGAGGCAGCGGTTGAATTGGGTATGCGCCTGTGTGGTTCTTTTGAGATTGTAAGTGATCTCATTCTCTCCAATGTTAAAGGAGATGCAGTTAACTTTCAGGTGTCGAATGCTTTGGCTGCTCTGCCCGATGCCGACAAACCCCGCCAGTTAGCAAAGATTGTGGTGGCCGCTTATAAAACGATTGGCCGCACAAGTAGAGGTCTGAAATATTTTCCAGTGAAGGAGAAAAAACAACCACAGGGACAATCTGCAGTGACAGATGCCCAGCCCAAGTCCAAGAAACAAAATTGGCCTAAAAAACAGACACAGGGGAAGCAGACAACGCAGACTCAGGGTACTTTTCCTGCAATACAAGCTCCTGCGCCACCCGAAAAAGTTTATGATTTGCGCGACCGCGCGATGATTAAATCGCCTGATCGTTTTCAGGGTTCTGATCAACGCTCTCCTCGTTCCTTTCAGGACACATCGGCCCCGAAGACCGGTGGAGGAGGAGGGGGTGGACGTGGACGTGGTGGCCAACAAGGACGTGGCCAGTCCCGCCAGACGGACGGCGCAGTGAAGCAGGAGGATTCTACGCCTAGGCGTCCGCAGTTTGCGAAAAAGAAAGTCGCAGCCTTAACAGCGCATCGATATGCCACAGATAGTGAGAACGCGGCTTCGGAATCTGACGTGGGCTCTGACCTTGCTGGACAGCGCGGCGGAGATAACCATAGTCAGAGAGGCGCTGCGTCCACTACTGAGGGTGACAGCGACTGATGTCTACGTTGTGATAGAAACAGCGGATACTAGACTCGCTCCCCCTGAAAGACTATATGAAATTGTCCTGTTAATTGAAGGTGACATACAGCGTACCGTTAAAGGTGTATTTTGGGAGAATCTGTCTTCTACATATGATATTTTACTTTCGGAGGCTGACTGGCCCCCACCTTTTGTGCTCGCGGCGCCGCGAGGGGAGGAGGTAATCCTACCCAGTTTCGCGAACACTGTCTCGAAAGAGCATGCGCAGCATTTTGCAGAAGAGTGGGCTCGGGCTCTCGCGCCGGCTCTGTACCGTAACCAATGTGGTTGGGATAAATTGTCGCCTTGCCACGAAATTCCGTTGCGGTCTCAGCCGCAGCCTCAACCTCAATATCCCATTCGGCGTGAAGCAAAATCTTCCGTCGCGGAAATCCTTGAACAATTGGAATATCAGGGAGTTATTGAAACGTGTGTGTCACCGATGAATAATCCACTTTTTACTGTGAATAAACCTGACGGATCATATCGTTTGGTTTTGGATTACCGGCATTTGAACTTGCATTGCCGTAACTGTGCAGTACAGAATACCCACGGCTCTGCCCTAGTGGATAGTCTCGTGCGTAAGCGTTTCAAGACAACGCTTGACATATCCAATGGTTTTTATGCCCACAGATTGGACAGCTTTAGCTCCCAATGGACCAGTTTTACAAGCGCTGGAGTGCAAAAGCAATTCCGGCGTCTTCCAATGGGCTACAAGAATAGTCCTGGTGTATTTACCGCTCGAATTGTCTCTATACTGGAGGCTCTCGACCCTGATGCTTTTTCGTATGTGGATGACATATATCTCACAGACGACGATATTTGGGAGCATCTGTGTCGTGTAAATTCTCTTGTTTGCAACTTCGCAGACATGGGTTACAAATTCAACTTTGCAAAATCGCACATTGCTGAACACACAGTGTTGTTTTTGGGCTATGAGCTCAACAATGAAGGTAGAGGTTTGGCTCCTCACTTCTTGGAGAAGTGCGCACAATTGCGCGCACCAACAACTCTGAAAAAATTACAATCCTTACTGGGCTTTTTGAATTTCGGCAGAACTTACATTCCGGAATATGCCCAGCGTATCAAGCCTTTGTATGCTTTGATACAACCAACTTTCTCAAAAGCATGCTGGCTGCCTGAGCATTCAGCCATTTTGCAATCCTTGCAGGCTGATCTGCTCGCTTCTAAATATTTACTGACTCGTGATAACCACACCAACCTGGTCATAAGAATAATTCCTGGGACGGTGGGTTTCACTTACCTCACTTTTAATGAAGGTGACACAGTACCTATTGCTTACAAGTCACACTTGTACACCTCGGCTGAGATGCGGTTTCCCACCATAGAAAAGGTTTTAACTGCTGTACAGATGGCTATTCTAAAGGAACGAGCTCTGTCACAGGGGAAACGCATGCTAGTGGTAACACCCTGTCCTCATTTGGAGGCAGTCACGAAAGCCAGTGTACCAAATTCGAAAGCTTTGCACCCTCGGTGGATTCAGTGGGCTGCGTCATTGTCATCCTCGGATGTCATGTTTATTTTTGACGCTTCCTTACGGTCGCAGGAGTTCTTGCAGTATGAATTCGTTCACCCTGCTCCTCTGGCGATGCGACCTTTGGAGGACTTCCATTGCATCATTTACACTGATGGGTCGGCGCAGGTTGCGCATGGCTCTAAACATGCCTACGTTTCCGCATGCGCCATTGTGGTCGGTGCTATGTTGAATGATGAGTTCATTTCCAGGGAGGTACACACGTTGCCCCTGGGCGATTGCACCGCACAATTGGCAGAGCTTCGTGCTCTCTTACTAGCTTTGGAGTACGCAGATCCAAGTGTTACTACTCTAATTGTAAGTGATTCTTACTACTGTGTCCAGTCTTACAATGAAAACTTGTTCTTTTGGATTCAAAATGATTTTCATGATTCCAAGGGTAGCACAATAAAACATAAAATGATCTGGGTTCGAGTGGCAGAGCTTAAGGCTATGTTGCCACTCGTTTATGTGATTCATACTCTCGGTCATCAGCGCGTGGGAGTTCACGCTTTTGGCAACTCGCTTGCTGATGAAGCAGCGAAATCAGCAGTATCTACATACTTAGTTGCAGCAGTTACTAGGTCTAAAACCAAGATTGATAGCGACATCTTGGCAGCGATTGCTGCCTCTGGGAAGGGAAGTAAACATCCTTCGGGATTCCCTTCGAAGTATAAATACCACTTAAGTCCCGAAAAGGTTCCTTTTGTGACAATTCCTGATGTTGGGGAACGGCTGATTCCCAACTCGGATCGCAGAACAGACTTGATTACAGCTGCTCATGAAGGTGTGGCGTCTGCGCATGCGGGCGTCTCAGCCACTGTAACGCAACTACAACAACGTTTCTGGTGGCGGGGACTGTACAAACAGACGCGTGATTATGTCCTTCTTTGTGACATATGCCAGCAGATTAAACCTTCAACTGCTACGCGTCCGCCTCAGACTCAGTTGTACATTTCTAATAAACCACTAGGCTGTGTTTATTTAGATCACTGCGGTCCATTTTCATCTGATACTGCGTATAAATACATCTTAGTAGCAGTTGACTCATGCACACGCTTTGTTTGGGTATGACCACATCGCAGCGCTGATTCCCGGACTGTCATCAGAGATTTGCGTATCTTTATAGGGATTTTTGCCTGTGGTACCTTCCATTCGGATCAGGGTCCGGCTTTCGCCTCTAAGGCGTATAAGGATGCCATGACTTCGATGGGGGTCCAAGTCAAGTTTTCGTCACCCTACAGACCCGAGGGTAATAGTGTAGTTGAACGAATGAACCGTGATTTAAAGCAATCTTTGACAGCCCGAGTTATAGGCACTGGCAGAAATTGTCTGGCTCACCTCTATGGCGTGCAGCGTGCTCTTAATAATCTCCCTAGAAGGTCTCTGGGTGGGCGGACCCCATACGAAATGCTCTTTGGCATCAAGATGTTCGTCCCTGACCTTGACGGTCTAGACTCGGTGGTTCGCGCCACTTCCTTTGACGCAGATGAACATTGCAATGTTTTACAGAATCTACAAAAGACGAGAGACACTCTTGCAAAGGAACATTTGCCCTCCACGTCGGATGATGCGTTGCAGGTCCCGGTAGTTGGCTGGCTACCCCAAGTTGGAGAACTGGTTCGAGAGAAGATCGACAACAAGAAAGAGTTTGGTCCCTCCTATCGATCTCCGGTCCCAGTGCTTGGAGTGAAGGGCACAAGAACAGTCATTTTACCACCACTTCCAGGTCGTAAGGAAAACAGGTTTATTTCTATTGACAATGTCAAGATACACAGAGTGGCCGATTCTTCTTAGCATGACACCGGCTGTTTCCTGTCCTTCCATTGTGAGAAATTCAATTATGCCCACTGCTTCTAATAATGAACCTGAGGTGGCCATCGAATTACCTGCTGTTTCCACTCCATTATTGGATAATTTACCAGGAACTAACCTTGATGAGACAGACTATACATACCCCACTGATTTGTCCATGCCTGACCTGCAAGCTCGTTTAGCCACGGAATCCAGATTTTCATTTGACTCTGCTTCCCTTGCCTCGAAAAAACCCTCTAAAATTGCATTATATGCTAGCCTGTTTAAAAAACATTTTTTGATACCTCCTTGGATATACATTTGGCTGGTCCTTTTTTCAGTTTACCTTTTTATGTCAATTGGTTTTGTGTTTTATTTTTTTCGGATTATGAATGGACACTATGTCGAGGAGAGAACTTGCATTACTCATTTGAATGGAACTTTGGCCCCACTTTCCTCTTCACATTCTACACACAGATTAAAAAGAGACTTGACTTTGGTTAACATCACAGCGTGGCCTGTTCTGGATGGAATCGCGTGGGATGCAGTTCGTTTTCAGATTCATGGTCCAACGGAAGTCGTTAATGTCCCTAATGTACTAAGAGTTAATATGGGGGATGTGGTGAAACAAAACATTCGTTCTGATGATTGGGATGTTAATGCTGTGGAAAGTTTGTTTTCTGATTTGAAATATTATGCTGCTTTTGATGCTGAGGATTTATATTTAGAATCTGCTAATTATGGTGAATTGTTCTGTTACCAACATTATGGCAATCACTTCTTACACAAGACATCTTCCCGAAGGGATGCGGTTAATTTTACTCAGTGGGAACATTGCCCAGCACCAACACAAGGGAGTTCAGAAACGTTTCTTAAAAAGTATACTTATTTCACTGACTTTAATCAGTCCAATCCCGAGTCCTTTTATTTTAAATTTCACAAACAGCCACTGTCCAAGGTTCGACTTACAAATACAAAATTGTTATATTCAAAGGCCTTCCTGGATCAATTAGTTACTGGAGGGTATGAGTTATGGAAGGATACCATAGACCTTAAATCAGTTTGGGGCTCAAGGGCCTGGCAGGTACAAGGCACTGAGGCTTTGCACCGTGCATGTCTCATCCCAAATCATATGTGGTTTTTAAATGAAACCATTTCCCAGACCACGTGCTTTGGATTGGCTACATCTAAAAGGTTAAACACCCCGTCTTTCCCGGAGTTGGAGGAATATGAGAATTGGAGTAATTTTACTAAATTGTCCATTAGAGATATACAGGCTCTGCTTCTGAATTCCTCCTTTAACATTTCCAGTATGAATCCCAAGGGTTGGCTGCTTTGGCACCGTGGTGCTGATTCTTGCCAAAAGAGATTTTTAAATATAACTGACGGTTTTAAGACTGTTAGATCTGATCCCCGTTTTGATTTGAGTCATACTGTCACCTCTTACTCTGTTGGCAAGTTGTGTCAAGCTTGGCTGAAACATTCAACTTTACCTGCGGTTAAGTATCACCTTTCCAAACTGAATGCAGACGTGGATTTGAATGATTTCATTAAAGGCCCAGCTAGTGGCAGGTCGAAAAGGTGGTTATATGGTGTTTACAATGAAATTTGGAAACTCTCACAGATTGAGGCTGCTTCACGCCTTAGGGCTATTGATCAGGCAAATCTTGAGAAAGTGCTTGCAGTGGTTGACAATAGCATTAACGTGCTTTCCTCTAGAATTTACACATTAGATAATATTGTGTCGTCTGTTGTTGATATTGTGCATGATGAAGTGTCTGTATTATACCATGGTCAAAATCAATTACGTTCAATCATGCAGTTTGCATGGACACTACAGACTCTAAAAATGGGTAAAGTTCCCTGGGGATACATGAACGTTTCCTCTTTATTTGCACCATTTAATTTGACAGACAAACAACGCTTGCTTTCAATGCGTGATGCTTCCTTTTCTATGCTCAATATTGAAAGATTGGAATCTTTACCTTTTTCTGTGGCAGAGACCACTGCTGCTACGTGGCTTATCCACGGTTTAATAACGCTGCCTTTTGCTTTATATAAGTTTTCAAATTGTATGAAATATGTGCCAATAGGTCGTTTTGAACCCTTAGGTAGCGGTTTTCTTCATGAGGTCTGGTCACTCCCATACACATATAGATGTTTCAAGGATGAACAAGAGGTTTATCTAACAGGGGATGAGTGTACTGAGACGCCAGATCATTCTTTAATGTGTAGACACATACGGTTACACGGTTCATGTAACAGGGACAGACCGAATATGGCTTGCGTTTTACAGGGCACGCCAGTTCCTGCTATCATCCCCACGTTTAAATTGTTAGAGAATGGTAGTTATTTAATGCTCAATAATGAAAACTGCTGTGGTTTAATTAAAGGTATAGCTTTCATAGTAACGGTTAGTGAGCGAGTTATTTGCTGCAGAAATGTTCTTTATCCTCCCACACGTGAACATAGGGAGTCTTCCATTTGGCCACAGATACCGACCTTGGGAGCAGAATTCAGCGGCATGGCTAGAATAAGAGCTCTATTGTCCCAGAAAGAGGTGGCCTTGAGCTCGGCCCGTGAAACTTTCGTGCTTCACATTGCTAACACCCGCACGGAGGTTCAGGCTCTTTTAAACACTGATTTGCCCTTGCATTTCGGAGCCATGGTCCGTTCTATCTTTAACGCATCCTCCACAACGGGCCTAGCACATTTTTTTAAAGTTGTTAGCGGTGGTCTCGTGACTTCCTTTGAGAAGATTTTTGGAGTCATCCCTGCTTTCTTCCATTCTATTTTTTCATCCTTGTTTGGAGGGTTCCCGTTTTTGCTTGCATTAGCGGCTGGCGCATTGGTGGTTTTCTGCCTTTTTAAATATGGATGCCCTTCCTGTGCAAGACCACGCACGGCTACTACTGACGCGGTTTCGCAACCGCATGCTTGATTACTATGGCACACTGCCGTTAGCGACTCTAAGCACGGCGTTTGGATTATCTTTTCGGTTCTCCTATTTCACCTGTGTCCAGCCTGTATTTCGCTGTCTGACCTGTGATTTCCTTTGGGCCATTGATTTGTGTCTCTGCGGACCAGCATCTTCTGACGTCGATTTTGATCAACTGATGAGTCCTATCATTGCTCACGAGTTGGTTTGTTCTGACGAAAGGGTTATGGCCTTGGCGGTGGCACATGGACTAATGGGTCCCTGGGATGTGTTGTCGGCAGCGCAGAATTTCTTGGAACTAAGTTTTCTTGAGAACCCACCGAGCTGTCCTCTGATGGTTATAGAGGATCCGGTGCTGGAAGATCACGTATGTTCCTTTCATCTTTTAAATTGGATGGCTGAACTGTTTTCTGATGAGGACAGTGAATTCCTCCTGGAGGCTGTTGCAGCTTACTTTTCATATACGGTCTTATCTTAGACACTGCCTCAAATTGACATGCTGATTGATAGCATTTCCTTGACTTTATTGACTTTTGGTCAAGACATTTTATTTTTCCTTGCCTATTGGCTTGAGCCACATTATATTTGTGGCCTATTTTTTTAGCATTAATTTTTATAATTGAATCTTTATTCATGCTCGTTTATAAATGGATTCTGCTCTCATGTGATGGCACTTCTGTTACCTTATTTAGTCCGTTCTCGGATCATGGGGGGGTGTTGTATAGCTCCTATATATCCTTATATCGTGTTAAGTTAGCATAGGTACATTTGAGATTTAAACGCCATTTTTCCTTTCTTGCAACTTCTGCACACGACCCTTATTTCTTGACTTAGCTTTCAACCTAGTGGTTTGCCGTGGTGTATGTGAGAATAATATGTTATTGCTCTGATATCAGTCTTGTTTAATAAAACATGTCTGCACGGAGAGTGCTGAAGTTTCAGGAGCAACACGATATGGAATTGTTATGAGGTCTGATCTCCACGCCTTCATAGTCATAACACAAGTGCAGCCTTTGCCAACTTGGGCTTGAGGCGGGATTGATATTGCTTTGCACGAGAATTGTTAACACACTTGATGCGGTGCACATGCAGAGAGAGCTGGTGTATGCTGATGTGATTCCTTCATGCTAGGACACTAAGGTATGGGCCCGCCCTAAAACAACCCAAAGAGACCTTCTTAGATAATAATATAATATATGTGTTAGGGAGGGTGAGATATAAGTGTTGTTAACTCTTATTCATTACAGCATGTTAACATGCTGTCACCATTCGCTTTTTATGTCTTAGTAACTATGCTGATAATTTTGCTACTGATAATAAGTATACTTGTATTATCAAAGATACTGCGCCTGAGAAGACGGCATTAGTAAATAAACATTTCAAATGCACATGTGTCTTCTTTACTCCATGTTCTGGTTTGTAATGATAACATAACGAAAGAGTGTTCATGAGTCCCACGTACCCTGAGGTACTGTAAGTTCATGTTCTGGTTTGTCTAAACATTGGGTGTTTGATATGTCCAATGAGACACTGTAGCTAGCTCGGTAAGGGGTGAGTTGGTTGCTAAGGTAAGTTTTGGGACACCCTAATTTGCCGAGGTTCCACTCCTCTGTGCACAGTTCTGTGTGAGTACAGAAACCCTGCAACATGCCAAGAGTTGCCACAAGCTGAAGGCATTCACAACAGTGCTCAGCAGGGGTCTTGTTCCCATCAACGTTTTGCAAACATGTCAACAAGCAAATAGCCTTCTTTAAAAATCCGGATGTGTTTCGCAGCAGTAACCACAATCCTAGTAAGGGTAAGAAGCAGGAAAGCCCTAAATTAACCTGTGCTCACACTCTGGTAGCTTTGCACTGAGCTGTCAGACTTAACTTAGAGGCGATGTGTAAAGTAAATGTGTAACACGTTAAACAGGAAATCACTGCAAAACCATATAAAGAGGTGCCACACCAGGTTAGAAAAATAGAACTTATTTTAAGAAATAAAACAAGGCCAAAACACACACATCAAATAAGTAGATCTTGAGATATCATTTTTAAAAGAAAATCCTGTAAAATAGGGCTCAGAAGCAATACGTGCTTACTTGGGATATCTGGTCACGCCTGACCGCGATAAAGTGAAAGGTTCAGGCCAACCAAGATGGAGCGCTGGCCAGATATGGGGACCCAGCGAAGCTTGCTGAACAAAAGTACATTGATCCTAGATGTGTCGACGTTGAAGATGCGGGCTATAGCCGAAGCGATGCGTCGCTGTTGATCCATGCAGTGACGGCGATCAGTCCTGATCTGTGCAGCAGTGGCCTTGCTTCGGCTGCAGTGAGCGAAGAGCTGTGATGTTGAGATGCGGCATCATCATCAAGGATGCCGTAGACGGGGATATGAATACCTCGCTGAGGGAAGAGTGTCGCACAGTAGTGTCGCACAGTAGTGGCTCCGAAAGTGATGCGTCAGGGTCAATCCAAGCCCCAAAGGAGAAACGTCGGTTCTGGTTCATAGAGCAGGAGCAATGCACCATTTCTGATCCATGCACTGGTTCACCAAACGATGCGTGGGTTGTGCTGGAGCAAACACGTTAGGCCCACTTCCAAGGGTGCAGGACAGGGGAGGCACCAGTTAGGTGAACTGACTCACAGATGTCAGAGCCACTTGCAGAAGTAGGTAAGTTGAAAGTATTTTATGTCCCTTAGACCTCAGATCAGGAGGTTAACCAACTAGCCTTTGGAGTCACTCTGGGTTCAATTGATGCAGGTCCAGTCCTTCTCACTCAGGCAAGAGAAGATCAAGCAGCAGAGCAGCACAGCAAATCAGTTGTACAGCAAGGCAGCAGCCAAACAGAGTGGCAGTCCTTCAGCAGCACAGCAGTACTTCTTCCTGCAGATTCTTCAGAGGTCCAGAAGTGTACGGAAGTTGTAGTGTCAGAGGTCCAGCACTTGTACCCAATTGTGCCTAGGACATGGGGGAGACTTCAAAGACAGGTCTTTGAAGTGCACAGAGGTCCACTCTTTCTGCCCTGGCCCCAGCCTCACTGCAGGGGGTTATACAGCCTTTAAGTGAGGACAGGGCACAGCCTATTCGGGTATAAGTGAGGCTGGGTCCAGGTTCTCCCTCCCATCCGCCAGGATGGCCATCAAGTCACACTTAAGCTCCCATTGGGTGTGGCTGTCTAGGGGGAATAGCCAAAGCGCAGCTGTTTCCCACCCCAGATGCGTATCAGAGACAGGCAGCTGGCAGCAGGCACCTAATGGCTAAAGTAAGAAAATGCCAACTTTCTAAATTGAAAATCAAATGAAGTAACCTTCTAAAAGTGGCCTTTTCAGTATTGCAATTAAAAATCTGACTTCACTATAAGTTTGGATTTTAAATTGTGGTTCCAGAGACACCAAACTTAAATAGTCCATCTCTTCATAATTGGGAGTTACACTTATAAAATGTACTAAGGTACTCCAAATATTATTCTATGTAAGAGATAGGCCTCGCAGTAGTAAATAATGAATCTGGGAGTTAATCACTACTAGAACATATAAAACTCAAAAGTACTTGTTCTGCCTTTTAGATACATTGCATCCTGCCCTCTGGGTTGTCCAGAGCTTATCTTAGTGGTGACTTATACGAATATAAAGGGAAGGTTTGGACCTGGCAAAAGGTTTATTTTTCCAGGTCGATATGGCAGTTTAAACTGCACACACAGGCCCTGCAATGACATGCCTCAGACATGGTTGAGGGTTACTTAAGTGGATTGGACAATCACTTAAGCGTTCCTTTGATTGGCCATTGTAGTGCACTTTACTAGGGACTTATAAGTACATTGAAACTGCTAATTGGGGATGAGACAATATTACCATGTTTAGTGGGGAGAGCCCAAACACGTTAGCACTGGATAGCAGTGGTAAAGTAAACAGAGTCCTAAAGCCAGCAAGGTCAGAAACGTGGAGCAGGTAGGCAAACATTTGGGGCGAAAACCACCCTAAGATTGCCAGGTCTAACATGCTTCCTTCCCCAGATTGGTCAGAACAGAAACATTCAGAATAGGTCATTCACTGTCAGGAACACATCTGAAGAGTGCCCCAGAGATCATGTTTTCTTGCATATGCTTATGCAATGCAAGTTTTAACTGGCTGTCAAGCCTAACTGGGTGTCTGCCAGTACATGACATTTAACAGAAGTACCCAAAATGATATATTTCCATCAGTGTAATTTCCCCAATTCCTACACCTTGAAGCTTGCTTGCAATGTGCTCTTTGTTCATGACTAAGAGTTTACAAACACAAAAAAAGCTATTTGACAGTGATCTGGGAAGGATGATTGGACTTAGAGGTCTGTGTCTTTTAGCCAGAGACAATTTTTCATCTCCCACAGTTACATAAAGCTTTACTATTTATTCAAACCAAGCATCATCTAGTGGATCTCTGATAAATTACCAACTTTATGTTGATTTCTTGCATATTAGTCTGTTGTCATAACAATTACAACACTTCCAATGTGTCCAAAGCTCCACGAATGCTATTATATTGGACCTGGAAAAACACGCTTGGTTTGAATGCTTTTGAAATCTTACCATCAAATTCCAGTCAAAACCTAAATTGTTTTAAAGATTCTAGAAGGACTTATAAATACCTATATAACCCTCCTCTGCTCAGCCTACAAAGCATTGTTTGATTCCATGTGCCTTACCACATTCTTCATTAGCATCTGCAATAAAGTCTTATTTCCTTGTACAAAGGTTGGAGTGGCTAAAGACATTCAGTGCAAGCACATTGGCAGTGGACTTTTCTTATACTTTCAGCTCGATTACTCATGAACCTCCTATATTTTAGAATAATGAGGAAGAAACCCCGTACATGCTTAATTTTAATGCCATGCATTCTTAATTTCTATTTCCCTTCTATTTTCAACAGAAATAGAGGTGATTAGGTTAGTCAGAATTTAAACAAAAGGCAAATGATCAAATATTGCCCATAATATTGTATCCTTCTCCTGAAAGGTGGCTTTGTCTCTTGAAGGACAAATGTTATAGCACACTTTGGGCCTAATTGCAATGTCAGGCGGACCTCCACCAACACGCTGTCGGTCCACTCGTCAGCTAGGCTATTGGTCCGACCGCCACATTACAATACAGGCAGTCAGACTTCAGCAGTCGGGGTAAAGACCGCTGCCTCCGTCAGGACCATCTGATCCTGATGGGGTGGCAGTTGAAGTTGTACCCCAGACAAGAGACGGTGCCTAAGCAGGGATTGCCTTCGGGATTACGATGTGCCTTTCCAACATCCTTTTCATGGCAGCCTGACCACCATGAAAAGCCTGTCGGAATGGGACTTTGGGGGGCCCAAACAGGGCCCACGTGCCTCATGGGCCACGGCAAAGTGACCCAGTGGGCACCTGCAGCTCCTCCACACACATCTATGCACGTGTGCTAGACATGGCACCCAGTGCATGGAAATGCAAAAAGTGCTCATTTACACTGTGTCTTGTGCTGCAGCACGATATCTAGGCCGCAGCACTAGCCACAGTGTAAATGAGCACTTTCCAACAGCCACCGCAGCGGTCATGCCATAACTAGGCGGTCAGACCGCCAACTGCTTGTCAGATGGTCTCCTGACCACTGCAACAGTGGACCGACTGCTCAATATTGTAATCGGACCCTTTGTTTTAACCAATGGGAGATTGTATTTTAGCAAACAAAAGAGAAGCCAATATGCATTAGTTATTTTGAATAGTTAAGCATCATTGCCCACACTTGTAAGCAGTAAAGGCTGTTAATTATCATACTCTCACTCATAATTATGTGCATGGGCTACAAGCAGGTGAGGGCAGTAAGGTTACTAGCATATTTTACCAACATCCAGAGTGAGGAATTAATCTCATCCCAGTGCTAGGTATGTGGTCCTCAGAAGGCAGCAGACGCAGCTCTTGCTTCAGAATCTGTCACATTTATTCTGTGTTGGCCCTTCTCCTTATTTAAGTGGAAATCAAAGCCCAAATGCCAAAGAAACGATGAACAAGCATTTGCAAAGCCATTAGGTCTTGCCCATGCAAGAGCTTTTGGCTTTGCCAAGTATTTTAACCATGTTGTACACCAGCATGGCTAAAATTTAGTCATGAAAATGAGAGTGACATGGAGTGGAGCAGAGTGGTGTAGAGTGGAGCAGCTTGGAGTGTGAATAGTAATTTATTGTTTTAGTTAATTAAAACCCACAATATAAAATATTACCAGCACGTTTAAAAACACATAAAACCCAACCTTCTTTAACTTTATACAGAAAGTTATAAATTATATCAGAGTATACGGTCTTTTATATTGAGCTTGCTGATAATACAATATGAGTGGGAGACCGTGCTCAGTTCTCAGTTCTGATGTCAAGTTGGAGATTTGAAAGTCATATCGTATTTAAAGTTCCTGTGCTTCCGGATGTAAACATGGACTGTGCAGTCATGCCAGCCGATAGCATGGCTAGATTGAATGTGCCAATTAAATGTGACCCAACATTTGGGTTTACGTAATCAATACTGTTTTGCTATTCACTGATCGCTTTGTGGCTTGCGTTTAAGTCTCTTTTCCACTGTATCAAAGAACTTTGTAAGTCGGAAGTTTAGCTGAGTTTCAACTGGGTTAAAGTATAACGTTACTGCCTGCTTACAGGTCCTGGTGCCACTCTGTTTGAATATTAGACGGAGTAAAGTGCATCTAATGTCCTTAAGACTAGGGCAGATGCAGATGGCATGCACAACGTCCTCATTTCCTGTTCTACAAAGGCGGGTAGTCTGCTCCCCTGATCTCCTTTTCCAAGGCGGCATTTGCGGGAAGATTGGTAAAATGCCCAAACTTAGCTGTAGGAATTTTTCTTTTATCTTCATTTTAACTCCTGTTTTTAAATAGATTTGAGGTTTGAGAACTTTATAATCATTAAACACTGTCCAACCATGCGCCCTTTTAGCCAATGTTTCCTTAGCTTCTGTGATAGATGTCATTCTTGTTACTTTTGTTACACCCTTTTTAAAACTCTGGTGAGGTATGGAGGTTGCCCAAAGGTTGGTTAGTCTCAATCTTCTTAGGGAATCAAGCAAATACTCACTGTCAGGTGATTTTTCGCGATTTTAGAGTTTTTGGCTCAGCGCCTCTGATCTCATGACAGCATTTTATATATGTCCCTGTGTTATTCTGCACTTCAAGCAACCTATGTTCTATATTCTCTCCTACGCAACTTGCCTTTGTTAAGGCTGCTAGGCTGTGATGTCACTTCGAATGTATTTACTAGGGAGAGAATGTTACCTTTCAATGTGTTGGCAGGTATTTGTAGCAGTTGGTGGCTGAGGTCTCTTCTACATGGTTGGATTAAAATTGTTCCTGTTTTCCAACTACTTACTGTCTCCTGCCTGTTCCTTGAGACTGGGAAACATCACCTCATTTTGGCGACGAGTGAACCTACTTCTCCATCAAGAAACCTCAAGACGACGATTAGCACTGCAATCCTTCAACTTTACCTAAAACGTGCATGCTACCTGTGCCACACAAAATAACATACTCATTCAATGCTGTTTTCCCATATCTCGCCTTGAAGTTGTGCCCTGCGGTCATGTCAAGTTTCAAGATTGATTCATCTCTACTATTCGGCCCACAAGAGGTACAACGTGTTCTTTCCTCTCCCAGCTTCGCCTGCTGTCTCATAGAAGTCTTTCTCAGCTTCGTGTGCACCTCATCACCTATGGTGGGCAGTTTTTCTTGGTTTTCTATCCCTGCCCCCCGGTGCGTCTTCAAGCTGACGTCACGCTGGTCCTAGACACTTGCTCTGGGGCATGGCTGACTTTGCCTGGCTCGTTGTCTTGTACGCGTGACACTGGGAGCACTGGGAGCAATTCTGTTGGCGTTAATAAGGTTGCCCAGATTGTTTCTGTAGGACTGCTGCTTCCTGCTTTGGTCACACTAGTCGTTTCCACACTAGTTCAATTTAAAGTGGGCTTTAAATTGTATGAGACAACAAGCTCCTCCCATTCCTGGGATGCGAGGAAAGTCATGTCACTGTCTGTTATTTGCGAGTCCACGTTTAGCAGAGGCAGGGAGTGATCAACTGGCGAATTGTTCAATGGTTGCCAGAAAGCTGTTGAGGTGTCCATTTGTGTGTTCAGTGGCCTTAGCAGTGAACTGTTTTCTGGCTGCGGTGATATAGACTGAGCATTCTGCCCAATCTGTGAGGACTGCTCAAGGGAGAGTATTGGTGAATCACTTGGATCTTTAGTTACCCCATTTTTTGGAATAGTTGTGGGTTCTTTAGCCAACTGCTTCTTGTTTTGACAGGGAGAGTTTTTATTATCCAGAGAGCTTCTTGTTGGACTACTTGTTGCACTGCTGACTAACCGGCCGAGGGGTCCACCTTTGGCTCTGTTCTTTTTTGGGCTATTGGACTGACTTTGTATAGTGATACCTTTGTCCATTGTGTCCATTGTAACTACCGGTGGTTGAGTTGGTTGGACTTGTTTCCCTATGGGGTATTCTAACATCCCAGGTTGTAATGGGGCTTGTAGGCCCTTTATATCCTTGTTATTTGCGTAGATAGCTTTGCCAGGGTCTCTCAAAAACGTAAATGTTGTGAAGATTTTTGGCTGGTATGTGCATAGGCTCTTTTTCTGAGACCCACGCTCTAAGTTTTTTTACAGCTGCTGGGCTGCAACTGTTTCTGATATCTATGGTTTAACAGTGGAGTAGATGCTGAAATCTTTGCTATCTTTGTTTAAGGCTTCAGTTTTTGTGCTAATATTAGGGATAGCTTCTCCCTTGGGCTTTTTGTTTGCTTTATTTGCTTGTATTGCTTATTTCCTGATTAGTGTATGCTGTTGTTGATTGACCCTGTACTGCTTAGTACTCCTTGCTGCTTTTGGTACTTTGGTGCTTTGATGGACAATATTGCATGAAGTGTTCCAGATGTTTGATTTTCAGCCTGTTGGATACATATTCCTGTTATCACCCTTTATTCAGGCTGTTGTATTTGGAGAGACTTCTTGAATGACATTGATGCACCTTTTTTGGTACTCCTTTGTGCTCCTTAGGCTTGAGGTTTTGAGGCACTTCAAGGGCTCTTCCGTTTGCTCCCTTTGCTCCCCTTCCTCACCCGAGCTTCTCAAAGGGGGAGGGGCTGTACAAATGGTGATGAAGGGCTACTCAGGCCTACTCAGGGGGAGAGCCCCCCTCTCAGGAAGAGCAAGCCAAACCAGCTTAATGCTGGCCACCTCCGCTCTTCCCTGGGTGGACCACGAGGCTCCTAGACCTCTTTTCAGCAGCCCCTCCCTGCCCCCGCTAGCACCCTCCCTGTCGCCGCGAGGTTGCTATTAGGAAATGCTGGAGAGCCGAGATCTGCGTGGCCACAGCAGGCGACAGTGAAGCAGTGGTCCAACGCAGGGCAGCGCTGGACAGCACTTGGCGGCGCTCAGGGGCTCCTGCTCCCACTCTCCCGAACCTCTGTACCTCCTATTTGGCTTGCCTCCTCCTCTGAAGGTACTGTAGCAGGGGCTGAGGCCAGGGGCCGGCACCGAATGTTGTGGTACGGTGAGGCTTTTGGTGGCACAGCGGTGGCACTGGAGGGCAATGCAGCAATGACAACGGCAGCGCTAGCAGGATTTTGGCAGGATTTTGTGGTGCTGCTTACTGCTCTCTACTCTCTGCTTTGGATCCCAGCTGCGGCCCCCTGACTCACAACGCTCTGTTCGTCTCAACCTGAAACCGGATGTGGAGTGGAGTACAATGTCATAGAGTTTTGTAAAGTCGAGTGGGGAGGGTGGAGTGGCATTGAGTGGAGTGTCATTGAGTGGAGTGGGGTAGAGTAGAGTGGCATAGAATGGAGTGGTGTAGAGCAGAGTAGAGTGGACTGGTATAGAGTGGAGTAAAGTGGCATTGGGTGGCATAGAGTTGAGTGGCATAGAATGTTGTGGAATGGAGTGGTGTAATGCCATAGAGTAGAGTGTCAAAGAGTGGAGTAGCATGGAGTGGTGTAGAGAAGTTTGGCATGTCAAAGAGGAGAGTGGCATTGAGTGAAATGGAGTGTAGTGGAGTAGAGTGTCATAGAGTGGAGAGGTATAGAGTGTCATAGAGTGGAGAGGCATAGAGTGTCGTAGAGTGAAAGGGCCTAGAGTGGCATCTAGTGTAGAAGAGTGTCAAAAGGTGCAGTGGCATAGAGTGGAGCAGAACCTCGTAGTGTGGCATAGAATGGAGTAGTGTTGTCGAGTGGAGTAGCGTAGAGTGTTGTAGATTAAAGTGGAGTAGAGTGTTGTAGAGAGGAGTGGCATAGAGTGGAGTAGAGTGCAGTATTGTACAGTGGAGTGGCATAGCAGCGTAGTGTCATACAGTATCATAGAGTAGAGTGACATAGAGTGAAGCTACATACAGTAGAGCTGCAGAGTGACGTAGAGTGCAGTGTTGTTGAGAGGAGTGGCATAGGGTGGAGTGGCATAGAGTGTTGTGGAGTGGAGGGGCATAGAGAGGAGTCGAGT
The DNA here is from genome assembly GCF_964261635.1 of Lissotriton helveticus. Lineage (NCBI taxonomy): Eukaryota > Metazoa > Chordata > Amphibia > Caudata > Salamandridae > Lissotriton > Lissotriton helveticus. Next base: position 865,616,365 of record NC_136057.1, on the reverse strand, counting down.
GTTTTAGAGTGGAGGTCTAGAGTGGCTTACAGTGGAGTAGAGTGGAATGGCATAGAGTGTTGTATAGTGGAGTGGCATACAGAGGAATATTCATGGTGTGACTGTGCACTGCCATTACAGACACCACATTTTCAATTTCACTGACCATTACATTTGCAGACATATAGTTTTACTGATAAAACTATACAGAGTACAAACGAGAATGTGATAATATGTGGAATTGGTATCACCTTGTGTATTGATTTGGTTTGATCAAAAGCAAATATTTGTATCCACCACACCTCAGATTTACAAAAAATGGGCTCCATTTATGCTTACGCAATTCTGAAATATTTGTACAGTTCAATTACTGGTATTTAAATTTGATTGTGCAGTGGAAAAAATTATATGTTAAAGCCTTACCTTTCACATCCTCAGTTACCCGCAGGATTGTCACAGGAATCCTCTCATTTTGCAGTCAAAGAAAGAAAATTAAACACCAAGGAGCACATGCATCAAGCTTTTTTCCCAGTCGTAAACGAATCGGCCATTTGCGAATGGAAAAAGGCCTTTTCTGATGCATGTACCTTTTTACATTCGCAAATTAGGGAATCGCAATTAATTGTGATTCCCTAAATTGTGAATGTATTTAAGGAATCACAATTTGCGATTCCCTAAAGGCGATGTATGTAACCTTTCCTAAATGCGAATGTGCATTTAGGAAAAGCTAGTTACCATCAACTTCAAGTTGATGGTAATTTGTTCATGCTATGAAAAATGCCCCAAAATGCATTTTTCAAAGTGTCATGTAGTGCACACATGTCTTTAGGGCATGTGTGTGCTACACATGTACAGACGTACCTTTTTTTGGGGGGGGGGGTGCTTCAGGAGGGCCTTAGGCCCCCGGGCTCCCTTGGATATCCATTTGCAATTTACGATTGCCAATTTGGTAATCGCAATTTGCGAATGCATTACTTTACATTCCTAAGGGCCTGTAGGCCCATAGGAATGAAGGGAGTAACATTAGCTAATAGCAATTGACAATTACAGAATCACTATTAGCTAACGTTAAGGAATCGCTATTTGGTAATTGCAAATGGGGAGTTTGATGCATGTGCCCCCAAGTTCCCTGGCAAACAAAGCCTAACATTTGAACTTTATCTTTGCACAGCAAATGTGACAAGACAAAAGCAAAATTTAAAGTCCTGTTTAGAACTCATTCACTTCTTAATGACAGCATGTTATTTTGGTGCTGCTCCATCACCCCCCACTCCTCTATTTCAAGGGCATATGGCCTGGGTGTAAAATTGGGAAAGAGGATTGTTTAAGTTACGCTATTAGTAAAGAACACTGACGAAAATAAACAAGCTGGTAGACAGAACATTGTTTCTCACAGGCATGCAAGATTGATGTACTGGGAGAGACAAGTAGAATCCATCAAGCAGAACGATAGGACACAGGAAACCTTTTTAAAGAGATACAGCATGTTGACTGCACTAAACTAGAATAAAGAGACAACGGAATACACATATACCTCACGAAAACGAAATCGAAAAGAAAAGAGTTTCCAGAATGCAAGCACTCGTGGAAGAACGTAATGAGCCAGTTAGAGAGGTGGGAAACAGGCTATGCTCCATGGGGAGGGACAAACATTCTGGACAGCCTAAAGCAAATAAAGCCAGCAAATAGAAAGTAAGCACATGTGAGTTACAAAACACCAAGTCAATGGTAATAAATGTGTGGAATGCATTCCTAGGGAAGGTTACAGCATGTCCCTAATATGTCTTCGCAGATTGGTAGTCTGCAACCTAAAAAACATAAACATACTTTTATGAGCTTGTAAGAAAGGGCAGGGGGCCTCAAAGAGAGGAAACATGAGCAGGACTGCTTCTGCAGCCTTTTGAGGTGCACCAGCATTTTGACTGGAGGTGATTTGAGGCTAAAATGGTCCAGGCAAAATGGAGGAGGAGGGAGCTTGCAGCTGGAAGAATGCTCCCTTTGCAGGTGAGCAACAGAGGCTACAGCTCACAAAGGGAGCATTCTCATTGGCTGGCTCCTAGAATTCTACTCAGAGTGCTAATATTCATTTACAATTTGTAATTGGTTAGTATTCTGTAGAAATATCCTCAAAGTGTGAAGAGAGCCTAAAGCAATCACATGTAATCAGTGTCAAAACACAATTTCCTTTGCTTAGCATGAATCCATTGTTGCAATTATGCACACTGTAATACACATCATTTGCACTTTTTTTGCAGAGTTTTATATAGAGCCAACTAGACCTGAATCTGGTATTAGAGCGCTTTACATAGTTACATTACATGAGGACACACAATAACCTCTATACATCCTATAATTATCCTTAGTTATAAGTGATCTGGTTTGAGCTGTAAAGACCATTAACAAACATCCTAAAAATGATAACACAATCACCAGTCAATCAATGATCTGTAAATAACAAAATTCTAAATCTACGTTACTAGTAGCAACATTCTGGATCAAGAGGTTTCAGACATTTAAAAAAAATGTAATACAGAAAAGTCCCCCAACATTCAAGAAATTCTAACTTATCAAGTGCGAGGTGGCTGGGTAATGTCCTCTCTCACTTTCTAACTACCCATCGGCGTCTCGGAAACGCGGGAGCACTTAGAGATGCCTCACAAAGGGAACCGGTGCTTAAAAATTAATTTGGTGCATGAAGGGAATAATTTTGACTGCACGCATGAAGTGAGCATAAAGGGGAAAGGCTCCCCTACCCCGTGGCTAATTTCGCCTGATTAACTCTAAGCAGTCACAGATTTAGCCAAATGGTTGGAGCTGAACATAAAAGTGTTTCCAGCCAATCGCCTTTTCCATAAAAAATATATTCTCTTATGCATTGACAATTGCTATGCTCGCTTTCCTTTATGTAATTGGAAATTGTCTGTTGTGATGCTCAGGTGAATTTTATGTCCTGAAGATGACCGTGTATTAATAACAAAGGTCGAAACGTCGTTGACGCAACTATGCCTGCAATTAATGGAGGACACATTGTTTTGTTTGTTGAAGTTTCAGTGTTGCTCTGAAACTCCTTCTTCTATGTGACCTCTTTTTGTCTGCCACCTGTCTGGTTTTGTATTTTCACCAAATGTTATATGTACCAGCTTACATTTCTGAGCTCTAGGATATTATATATTTGTATTGAATACATTTTGTATGTTTTTGTAGATTTCTCCTTTATGGGCCGTTTCTCTATATATTTTTCCACTTCTATGTGTGCACTGATGTTTTAATCAATTGTTCATTGTTGACAATTGTTCAAGCAATTGTAATCTCTCAGACACTTTGAACCACTGTTTGGATTAAATACTGATTGCCCCTGGTTCAGGTGGTTAGGGCGTCCCCCATGGTGGTTAATGGGTAATGTCGGCACATATCTCCTTGTACCCAGAATAGTTAGCAAATTATATATATTTTGCAAAATTTGGTGTTCTAGAAGGAAAGGAGGCCACCAAACACCCCTTAATAAAGCAAAAAGTTCCACAAATATAAATGCCTCGGAGCACGTTCAGGTGGATATATATCAATCTACAGTGGAAACAAATATATTTCTGAGCTCTATTATTTCAGTCTCTTCATAGGATCCAGAGGCCTCTTGAAATCCACAAGCGATCACGTATGACATTTGGTATATTTAGTAATGGGGTGCTGCTATTTTGAAAGCATGCCTGGTCTTCCATTTATTATAAGATGACGGGTTTAATAACGTTGTCATTATATGGATTCTATCGTTTGGATAGTAATTAATGACCGCCATATGTTCCAGTAGTTTGACATGAATAGAGAATACTGTTACTTAGTATATATTAGAAAGGTGTTTGATGATATCGACATACAGGACTAGAGAGGAGCCTCTGTAGGTTTTCCTACTGATGGATGTTATATACAATATTGTTAAGATAAATAATTTATATGGGCTTTATTTTTACTAATAGTGAAACTTTTTTGTTATTTACCAAATTATAAGACTAATTGGTTAAATGGGACATGTTGAGATGGCCACCATAGGGCTGGAGATGGAGTATAAGTTTGTTTTACGAACATGGAGTAGGAAGGTTTATTTTCTACTAAAGTGTATTCACTATAAGGAACCTTGTTTGCAAACATTTTTAAAATAATTCAAGACTTTTACTGAGACTTGAGGAACCCACTGGTGTTTGGATCAATAATTATATAGCTTGGTTCGATATTTAGAATAGGTTAAGATGGCCACCATGACTTATGGCATGAAAGTGAAATCTGTCTATTGATATATAAAGAGCCTCAACATGGTGCCTGACCAGAACGCCATATACAGGCAGGAGGCAGGGATGGAGTCCTCTCCCACCAGGTAAGCCTTTGTATGCTTTAGTTGATCTTTACTGTGGTGTGTTTGCTTAAACATGTTATATTGTGAACCCCCACCCATATGGACTATCAATGTGAAGAGTTCTAGTGTAACTTAAGGAGTTACAATATATTGGGTAAAATTTAACACTTACGGTGGATGTTTCGGATAATAAATGATGCGGCTTAAGGCATTTATGTGGCTTGGTGTGTTCAGTGAGACTCTGTGTTGATTGGACTCTCACTTAAGATGTGGAGTTATATTAAGGAATAAATAATGTGCTTTTTTTAAGGGACACACATACGTTTCACATTGTTTGTACAAGAAATAACAAAAACAATGCACATTAAACACACCCATGTATCAACTGTACACATAGCAGGCAACCTTATGCACAGGTGTACAAAAAACAGTCGAGATCTACTAGAGGCAAAAGTGCAATGATACGTTTCATTTCATTGATAGACTTTGTGATAGCACAATAATTAACTTAAAGCAAGTTTTGAAACTGTAACCGTAATGAAGAAGAAAAGAGGGGAAGAGAGGTGGTGATAGGGTAAAACTAGGAGGGGAAGAATGGGGAGGGGGTAATATGTGGAGGGGGAGGAGGCGAAAGGGGGAGGAAAGGTAGAGAGGGAAGGGAGGGGGAGTGGAGACAGGCATTGGGCGAGATTAGTTACAAGAAAGACTATCCACCTAGTATGTGTCCGTAGCTGTGAAATAGAAAAAGTCTTTAGAGATGTGTCATCTAGTCTTTGGCATACAGCATTCAGGTCAGCTTCAAGGATCCTTGAGCAGGCGTAGCATTAACACCATGAGCTGGGACATCCATAAAGCACGAGTTGAAGGAGTGCCAGAGAGCTTTGAGGAACTCCGCCATGGCTCCAGAAATTTCACCAGGTCCTCATTTAGTCTCACTACAATGAGTTCACAAGAAGCTATTTTGTGCTGGAGCCAGGAATCAAATGAGGGGCAATCATCCGTATATCATAGCCAAAGAATATACATTTGTGCCATAGCCTGTGCCATGGCCAACCACCTGGATTGTTGTTTTGTGATGTTGGGGCATTGTACAGTGTCATGGAGGAGAAACAACTGGGGCTTGGTGGGTCCACTGTGGGGAACGGTGTTCCTGATTGTTGCTGTCACAGAAGCCCAATACTGGGCATTTCCATAGCAAGTATATGATGTCTCCCTTCATGGATCCACAACGCCAACAGGTTTCTGTGGGCAGCAATAAGGAGCGCCGGAGTCAGAGGGGTGTCCAGTAACAATTGGTTTGTAATAACCGAGTGTTTTGACTGGGTGTGGTTTATTTTTATTCCATGATGTACTGTGTAACTTGATGCTGCTGATATAATATGATAAAGAATAGGCTTAGATGATTGTGTAATTTCCAAGTTCTGTTGGTATACGTCTTCTCATACCACAGGTAAAGTGAATATTAACTTATTAATTGTATTTGGACTAGGTAAGTGTACTGTATTGTTTGGTTCGGCACTTTAAGTTTGGGTACTTGTTGAAACCTTTTGATTCAAGGAAAATGTAAATATCTTGAAATTTGACGTGCATACTGTATAGGCAGCAATGAATTTGTAAGGTATCCTTTTATATACATGTTTACACTCTTGTTACTTTTTGCGCCTAAAATACCAACTGATGGGGACAAAGGTTGAGGTTTTCCATTGATTGGTGTTGTAATGAATTTGCAAGTCACAATTGTATTAAAAAGTAGCAACTGAGATGGACTTGGATGTTATCATTATTTCACTTTTGTATTCGGGGTTCACTTTGCACTTGTTTCTCTTGTAAATAGTGTTTCTTTCCACTGTGCAATCTTATGCCATACACTATTAGGCTTGTTGGAGGGATAATTCGTATTTAGTATATAAACAGTAATTTCCAAAAATGTTATGTATTTACTTATAGCCCTGATAAAGTCGGAGGTGGTTTTCCAATGCGACAACACACGTATTGATTTGTGGAGTTCAAGAGATTTGGGGCCATATGTATGAAGCTAATTTTCTGTTGCAAACGCTGCGAATCGGTAAAAATAGCGTTTGCGACAGAAAATTAGCAATTTCCAATGTATGAAGGCGAAAATGCACGCAAAACAAGGAATCGCTATTTAGCGAGTTTCAAACATTGCGAAAGTGTGAAACTGCGAATTCCATAGCGATTTCCAAATTTGCGCTGAAACCGGTTAGCGAAAATCGCAAATCTGGAAATCGCAATTTAGAATTCGCAATGATATGTATCAACCATTCGCAAATAGCGATTTCATGAAAATCGCTTTTTTAGGAATCGCAATTACCACCAAGTGGGAGCAGGTGGTAACCAGGTGCAAAGTATATAAGTAAGCCCAGAATGCAACACACTTTTTTCCACAATGTCTGGGCTCTACATGATAGTGAGGAGGCGAAGACTGAGAGCTGTGGCGCAGAGGAGGAGACGGCAGGAGAGGATATTCCGTGCGCGCACCACTATCTTCCAGCGCACTGAGGAGGACATCTACACTCACTACAGACTGGAGGAAGAGAGCATACTTGATTTAATAGAGGAACTCAGGCCCTACCTAGAACACCCCACCCGCAGGACACAAGCCATACCCACACACATCCAGGTCCTGTGTTCACTACACCTGCTGGCCTCAGGTAGTTTTCAGGGGGTGATAGCCACAGCAGGAGGGGTTTCACAAAGTGCCCTGTCGCGCTTCTTCCATGCGTTCCTTGATGCCATGACACATAGGATGCAACACCACATACACTTCCCCAGCACCCCACAGGAACTAGCACAGACCAAGCAGGACTTTTACAACATTGCCCAATTCCCCCACGTCATAGGATGTATCGATGGGACACATGTTGCAATTTCTCCCCCCTCAAACGTAGAGAACGTATTCAGGAACAGGAAATGCTACCACTCACTTAACATACAGATGTGTGTGATGTCAAAAACATCATCACAGACATAGTGGCAAAGTATCCGGGAAGCACACATGACGCCTTTATCTTCCGTCACAGTGGGCTATACCGTAGACTCTCAAGAGGTGATTTTGGAGAGGGATACCTACTAGGTAAATGCTCACAAACATAGGCCACATTTCCACTGACTATAATGTGCATTACAGTGACTGACCGTTAACATTTCCACCCACAGGTGACAGTGCTTATCAGTCCGGGATTTCATCCTGACACCCTACTTAAATTCTGCTACTGCTGGGGAGCGGCGCTACAACCGGGCACACATTTCAACAAGAGGCACCGTCGAGAGAACCTTTGGCATATTGAAGAGCAGATTCAGGTGCATCCATAAAAGTGGAGGAGCTCTCCAATACAGCCCAGAAACGTGCTGCAAAATTGTTGTAGCTTGTGCCATGCTGCACAACATCGCAACCAGGAAAGGGACACCAAAGGAGTTGAGTGAGTCAGAATCCTCCGACGTGGAGGGACCTGGACCTGTACGCATGGAAGCTGGCGTAGCTGTTGCTGCAGCTGGGCGACAGAGGCGTGATGAGATCATGCGCAACTACTTCTAGGTGAGTAATAATGACACAATGACAACTTCAATCTTTGCTAATGTGTTTTAATTGCTACAGCAACAATGGCACACATCCAAATAGGCAAAATTAAACACTCCCAATGCAATGCACATGTTCAAATCACAGTGCAACTATTTGAGTGTAATGACAGCAAAGTCAACACCGTCGTTGGCCATATTTTGCCCTTGTAAGTCATTGTCATTTGGCTGCACATCCTATTGGTGTGTAGCGGGCCTGTTGCTCCTGCCACTACGGCGCCTCTCAACAGTGGGTGGTGGGGTGGTGGAGCTCTGCACTGACTGGGAGTCCTTCTCACTGGGGGTCAGCACTCCTGGACCTGCGGTACGTAGGGCACGCAGTTCATCCAGGGCAGAAGTGGACTGCACAAAAACAGTGGCGATGTCCTGAATGCCGTGAGAGATCTCACGCCGGGTCTCTATGGTACGCCTGGACAGTATATTGGTAGATGAGGCCAGGCGGTTTATTGCGCGTGTGTAGTGGTCCATGCGGGCCATCTCTTTGCGCCTGGCAGCGCGTTCTGCAAGCAACTTGGCAGTTAGCTCTTGCACAGCACCTCTGATTTCTTCACGCATTCCCCTGAACCCTGCCCTCATCTCACGCTGAATTGCCTTCATGTGTTTTGCTTGTAGGCGGTGTACTTGGAGCATGTGCATTTCCAGCCCAGCAAAAACCGATTCTTCCTGATGCTCAATGGAGCTGAAGCCCGTGCGGGGTCTACGCCTGCCTGTGACCTGTGGACCCTGGCTGTGCTGTGGTCTTGACTCCTGCTGCTGGGAAACTAGTGCATCAGACTGCACTATGTCATTGTTGTCCTCATCATCTTCCTGCATGACTGGTAATGGCCTCACGATCCTCCTCCTGTGTCCCTGTGGTGGAATGAAAGGACTGTCCTCCCCATCTGTGTCCTGCCCCTGGCTAGCGTCTCCAGAGGCTTGGGGTCCTGTGTCACTTGCATTGCCTGTGGGCTTTTTAGTTGCAGGTGCTGTGGATAGAACAGCACACATTAATTGTATTTGCTAACATATGATGTGGAAATAAAATATTGCATGAGATGGATGCTACTTCCAACATTACTGACTATTGTGACTACATCTCCCACAATGCATTGCTGTGACTGCCTGTGTACTTGCTCTAGCATGACATGTGGTTCCCCTAATCCCTAGGTCACTGCAGTGGGTTGCTGGGGGTGGTTTAGGGTGGGATGGCATGCTTCTTACCTGGTCTTGCAGCTGGTTGGTCTGAGCTGTCTAGAACGGACACGCCCGCAACACTCTCTGGAGCCAGTGTGCCCTCTACCAGTTCCTCAAGCGGTGTTGAATCAGAGACATTGGAGGTTCCCACACCGGTGAGCTGAGACTGCTCCAGCCTGGCTGCCAATTTTTCTTTAGAGCGCTGGCGCAGGTCGTACCAGCGCTTGCGCAAAACTTCAACACTCCTGTGTGTTACTCCAAGGGCATTTACTTTTGCTTGTATGCCTTCCCAGATGCAGCTTTTTCTTGCTCCAGGCACCTTGTGTGAGCTCCTCCCAAATAAAATGTCATGGTTTGGCACCATCTCAGTGATGAGTGTTTCAAGGTCTGCTTCTGAGAACTTCAGCTTTCTCTTCCTAGATGTTTCCCCTTATTGCTGCTCCTGCTGGGTTGCAGGCAAATCCTTATTCCCACTTTCAGCCATGGCTCCTCAATAGCAAACAACACTCTCACACTCTCTCACAATCAATGCTGTTGCCCCATGGGTAACCAGGCACTTCCTGGATGGTGATGTCATCAAACAGCATCAGGATTGCGATTGGATGATTCCTGAAAATCGCAATTTTGCGATTTTTCCCGGTGTAAAATTGCAAAATTGCGGGTTTCCCGATGCGATCTCGCAGTTTAGCGAATTTATGACATTAAGGAATCGCTATTGACTTTCTCGCAAATATTTAGCGATTATGGGCGAATCGCTAAATATTTGCGATTGTGTTGATACATGCCGATTTGCGATTCAGAATCTGCGATTCGGTAAAATTCGCAGATTCCGAATCGCAAATCAACTTCTTCATACATATGGCCCTTGGGCTTGTGGATTTAAAGAGGCCTGTAGATCTTATGAGGAGAACAAAATAAAGATCACAGGAATATATTTGTTTTCTCTGTTGATTGATATTTACACACTTGAGTGTGCTCGGAGGCATTTCGAAATGCAAGACATTCTACTTGTCTCCTGCTGCAATGAGCTACATAAAGTATGAAGATGATTTTATTAAAATGAAACTTAGGTAACAAGCTTTTACATGTTGGAGACTACCCAAGTTGATGTTCCTGTTAGGAGTAGCTACTTATATAGGATTGAACTCAGAGTGTAAACATGTTCCTTCGTTTTGAAGATTCAAGTCCAGCATATGACAAAGATTATTACATAAGGAGGAGGGGGCCTGATGGTTTGTCGACAGTTTGGCCGGCAAAAGAAAGTTCCACATTAATTATGTGCAAGCCAGGTTTTTAGTCTACTTCCAAGGGAACATCTAAAATAGGCACTAGAAATGATCTCCACTTATGCTCTCCAGGCCTTGCACATTTGCTAAGACCTATAATTAAGCAGTGTCCCTCGAAGAGCCTTAGACAGATAGGTTACAGGAGCATGTTTAAATGCTTTTATGCCCTCTTAAGTATATAAGGTTGACAATGCCTGCGATGACTACAACATAGACAGAAAAAGTTAGGATTTTTGTCGAAGATGCAAAGTTAATCTAAACCTTCAAACTATTTAGAGCCATGTCCTCCGAAGCGCCAAGAAACCTACCCGGTGAACGTTGCGCTGTACAAATATTTTAACATAACATAACATAACAATCACATAAATACACAATTTCCAGCTATCCTTTGCACACTCTCAGGTTCACCTGCTCACAAACATATGGCTAACTATGCTTTATTATCTCAACACTCATTGCTAGTTTATGCGACTGTGTCTTGCTTGAAATGGGAAATGGTCATCTTTTTGGCTAGCAGTACATTATCTATTGTACTAAGCGGGACAGGGTATTCTCCTCCATATCTATGATAACTAATAAACAAACAATTACCACCACCCTACAGTGGAAAACATAATAAAATAAGATTACAAAAAATAACTATGTCACAACTCTGGCGATCACTCTTAGTGATAGGAAAACAATTAGTATTTTCTGTAATGGGGCAAGATGTCAACTCTATGTTTTATGTCGATATTTTGTTTTGCACAAATATACAGTTGTTCTGCATCACCATGCCTACAGCAGGGAAGTCCTTATCGGAAAGAAACCTTTGTACAGTCGCTAATTTCACAGAAAACAACGAGAGTTGAAAGACTGTTGAAGATTACTTAAGCCCTTCCAAATCCTTCTCTGTATTCGAGGCAATTTTATTTGCCATTCACCAAAGTTTCAACATACCTAAAAACCAGTTCAACTACTGTTTAGACGGGCATCATGTGGGTCCGTGGATGGATATTAATTGACAGCCGGTCACAATATCACTTTTAGCCTTTTAATTAAGTATGCAGTTATCTCAACCTCCAATCAAAGGGTTACGAGCCATGAATGTTTATAACAATGCCTTAAAAATGAAAAAAAAAACTAAATCCAGAGGAAAGTGAATATGTTACTAATAACGGTGGATCATAATTTTATATAATTCTCAGTTGTGTGGAGATTTAGGAGAAACAACTTATTTTCATTGAAAAAGGGATGCTGTGTTGTCCTCTAAGATAGACCCACTGGAACACCCAGTATAATTAAACAAGCATTGGCATAGCCAATACGTCTCGCCTTTGGGACCATATAAGTGTTTAGCCATGCAGCAGTTGATGTTGTTGCACCAAGGATATTGTGCTGGATAACTAAACACGAATGCTTGTTCTTCTTCCCTTTGATATTTTATGCATTGCAAGAGTTAGGGTACAGCTCTACTCCCGGCAGCGATAAAACACGAGATACATGCGTTCCGCTTTTATCGATCAACTGTCCCCGTGAATAATTGAATCCAGCTTTAGTTAGCTAAGCAAAGCCGGCTACGCACAAACTGGTTTACAAATTCGCAGGGACTAACCAGTGATTCGTCAGCGACCATACAAAGAGGATCATTTTGAGGTTTATTTAGGAGCTGGTGGAGCAATGATCTAACTTTTCTGTAACCCTTTTTCGAGTAGGGATATTACTGTTCAGGGTACAGCAACACCTCCACAATATGAGCTGATTGCAAACGTGACGTGTGCGGCGCTCTGCTTTACACCTAAAACACATACGTAAACACAGACATAGTGCTGGTCAGGTGCAACACATGATGAAACAAGGAGGCCCAATTTACTAAGAAAACAGAGGCACATCTAGGTGTAAGGAAGTAGGAGAGCTTGAGTGAAGTCTCCCGCTCGCACTATAGAAGTCTCACAGCAGTGGCGTAAAGCCCTCCCCCCCTCCATTTTATCATTAAGGGAAGGCATGAGATAGAATGGGTACACCCTGGAAGCAGCAGCCCCTGCCCCTCAGAGGCCTATCTATGCCCCGTCTCAAAAAGTCAGGAATTATAAAAAACAAAACAAATGGAATGAAAATATTCAATTTGTGAATCACGTATGAAAACCTGCAAGCCGGGAAAGGCTGAAGCTAATTCCCGCTGTAGCCACGTAGGAATAAACTGAAACTGACCAGAAACAAAGGTGGGTAAACATTACAAGTTAAAGGAAATAAGCATAAGTCAGTTGTTCGGCGCCTGTACAGTGCACTCAAAGGGAGGTGCGGGAGACAAGGCGCCCAGGGTCACCGTTCCCTCCTCCACAAGATTTCAGTGCGCAGCTCTAAGACCTACCCCGAGGAGGGTGCACCGACTCCCTGGCGCTCTGCGCCTCTTTGTTCTAGCAGGTGAACTGGCTGAAAATGCTGCCGCCGGTGTTAGTGACACCAGATTAAGTTTTGAAACAGGAGAGTTGGTTGCAAAAACAAGTCCTCTAAGAATCGTACAGAAGGTGGCTCAGAAGTAGGTTGTTAAACTGGGGCCCTTTAAACAAAAATCGCCATTTCTCAATTTTTTGCGGTAATTTGCTTGTGTGTGATAGGTGCAGTTGTGCGCGGTTCTTTTGTCTTCTGCAGACAACTCTTGCAGCTGGGGGGCGCTAGGTGGCGCACAAGCAGTATGGCCGCACACCAGTGAGGCTCCTGCAGCCTGGTGCACGTATCCGGCATTTATCCTCGTTTGCAGCTCAACTATGACAGAATCCTTTTAGTGAAAGGTTGCGGAGGACTTGCTGGGGCTCTGGTGTATAATTCAGGCGATTTGGGGCATCGCTGCACTTGTCATGCCCGAAAGAAGAATCCGCCGAGTGTGAGGGGATGATCGCGGCAGAGTGCTGTGCTGGTTCTGAGCCCTACGCGAGCCCGCGGCCTGCCACGAGGAATCCAGGCCCCGGGGAAAGACCCGACTTTCTGCATCGTAAGGAGAGGGCACACATCACACAACGGCCGAGCGCACAGTACAAAGAGGAGTGCGGGAGCCCTGATTGCCTGCTGACTACAGAGGGTAGTGCCTGATTTTAATGCTTGCAGCAGAGCGTGGGGGAGGGGAGGCTGGAGATCGGTGCTGTAGCTGCCTGTGACCGAGTGGCAGCGGCGGCCATTCCCAATACCCCACCGGCTGCTTCAGCGAGTGTGCGGGAGTGATGAGCTGTCTCTGCGCCTGGAAGCGCGCTGATATCCTGCGCTCAGGTGCACACTAATAAGTCACATTGCGGGCTGTATTGGCACAAACAGGACGTGCCTGCATTATACCAGTTGCGGAGAGGGCCGGCATCGTAAGCAGCAACACCATGAACCTGTTTTGAGGCGACACGCGCAGAAGATCCAGGACCCCCCGGAGAGCCCCTTCTGAGTGCTGACATGGGTGCGAGAGATAAGCGGCCAATACCCCTGTGACCTGGAGTGAGAGACATCAGTTGTGCTGGGCTACGAAGTGGCAGGCGGGGGGGTTGGGAGACAGCTCGCCTCTGTGTGGGACTGGCACGAGGGAGGCCGCCCCACCATCTGTGGCATTGCCCGGAGCCCGAAGCATGCGCTGGAGAGGCATAGCGAGGGAGCTCAGAATTCGCCTTCCAGCACATATACGCAAGCACTGCTGCGGGTATCCTGAGAGCGGGCAGGACGGTCCTGCGGAGATAAGGTACTGAGGGGCTGGGGATCCATTAAAGAGTGCATGAGGAACTGACTCTGCCATTTATGTGAGGCGAGCTCGCTAGGACACAAGGGCCCTGGTATCTGACACAAAATCTGGCTGGCGGACTGACGGTACGCCTCAGCCTCAACCGCATAGGTGCGATACACGGAGGTACTGCTCCCCCAGCTGCGGTATGCACCTGACCCTGAACGCTTAGACGAAATACGATACAAGTACCATAACATGGGACTGACCAAGAGGGGTCGGGTGTGTCCCAGAGGCGCCATGGGCAAGCCAGATACAAGACAGCCTAAGTTGAACTTTGAGGCGACAAGACGCACTGCTAAAGGCTCGCAGGAGGAACAAGATGGCGACAGGAGAGAAGAGACACTGGCGAGCGCGGCGCCACAGGCATTGAATGTACAGAGTATCTTACAAGAGGTGCGCCAGGGATTCGCCACCATTGCGGATAAGGTAGATAGAATGTCCTCGCGGATGGATGCCATCGCTCATATGTTGGAAGGGCACGAGGATCGACTGACGGAAGCGGAGAGGTGCATATCGGACACCGAAGACACGACAGCCATAGCCGCGACACAACTTGCTCAGATGGATAAACTCATAAAACTGATCGCTGCCAAGAACGCGGACTTAGAAGCGCGCAGAAGGCGCAATAATATTCGCATAGTGGGAATTCCTGAGTTGACCAACACGGGCAAGATGGAGGAATATATGGAGCAACTATTATTGTCCTCGATAGGTGCGGAATCCTTATTCAATCAGTTCATAGTAGAACAAGCCCACCACTCGCTAGGACCACGGCCACTGCCCGGCAGTACTTAACGACCCTTTTCGCAAGACTTTTGAACTATGGGGATCGACATGTGGCATTGCGGGTGGCACGGAGCAAACAACAACTTACTTATGATGGCAACAAGTTCTCCATTTACCCAAACTTCACCCCCACTATTCAAGAGGAAAGGCGCAAATTTATAGATGTCAAGAACAAATTGAGGCTGGCCCAGATTGATTATGCATTGCTATATCCTGCAAGACTTAGGGTCACCCACCAAGGGAAGCAGCGATTCTTTACCAAGCCACAGCAGGTGGAGGAGTTCCTCAAACATGTGAAGCGTGCTAATCACACTTCTGGAACTGCATCAGCATCACAGCAGTCCTTCTCGACGGGAGCGGAAGACGACTCACAGTGACGAAGTCCCTTTCATTCTCCTTGATCTCTGTTGTTTCTTTTTGATCACTTATGACTGTTTGGAATCCAGCGACAAGAGGAGACGGATATGTAACAGTCGGACCTACCTCAAGGGACTCGTCCCCGTGTAACTGGTAGGCAATGTTGAGCTGATTTACTGTACACCAGGCACCTTCTACCCCATAGTGCCCACACATACCATCTGTGAAGGGCTCTGGGGGAGGGAGGTAATTGTGCTGTAGCCTGAGGTTCGCCCCCAATGGGTATTCCCCCACTGTTGATCACTGCGGACATTTGCGGGGATTGTTGGTTGTTATTGCTGAAGACGGGAGCAAGGGAGGGGGGGCGGAACATTCTTTCTGGCAAGTTGGGGCTGCTTCAGTGGGCGGGGGAGGGAATAAGAGGGGACACAGTTATTTCAAGTTTGTATCTCATATATGATGAAGATGTTTTTTCTAGGCTGACAGGATCGAAATGGTGGCTGCAGGTGGGCTGCTTGACATGCAATATGACAATAAGCAATGAACACATATGGTCGACAGGCAGTACATTCCATGGGCAGGACCCGACTTTATTGAAGAAATGGTTAAACGGCTAACACTGACCTTGCACAGTTGAATATAGTTACGTGGAACGTCAGAGGATTGGGGATCCCAGAAAAAAGAGACAGGTCCTTGCGTATTTAGACAGGCAACAGACACATATAGCTACGCTGCAGGAAACTCACTTCACTCCCCAGAGAACCAACACGTTCGCGAGTAGGTGGGAAGAACATCAAATTTTTTCCAGCTACTCATCTTATGCAAGAGGTACTGCAATACTGGTAAAAAAACAGGTGCCCTTCCACTTGGCTGGAACCTCCTGTGATGCTCAGGGAAGAAACTGCCTGGCACGGGGATGACTGGGATCTGAATCAGTAACTCTGGCATGCTGCTATGGGCCCAATACAGATGCCCCGGAGTTCTTTACTTCATTATGGGCTGGGATCACCGCGATAGGCTATAACCATATCATCTGGGGTGGGGATTTTAATGTTACGTATAACCCAGACATGGACAGCTGCGAGGAGGAGGATGGAGAGGAGAATACCGAGGCTAGTCGGGGGGCAGTACCGGCACCAGACTGGTGTAGAGTACATTGAGTGAGACTGAGGGGTGCGCGTGAAGTGGTGGGGCGCCCGACGACAATCCAGGTTTGGTTGCGTTTGCGATTTTGGATGGGGCTACAGGGCTCTGAGTATCTTGGGGCACACTGGCGGGGGGAGTGCGAGGGCGGGGAAGGGGAAAAGGGTGTTTGGGGGGAGGGATGAGCATTGGATGCTTGCTTTTATTCTGTGGCGGCACGAGCCATCTGCACAATGGCGGCCTTTCATGGTCACTACAATGTTTTTTTTGTTTTTCTGCAAAACTAATAAATTCTGTTAAAAAAAAAAAAAAACAGACATGGACAGATCTCACCCTGCACCTCACCACTATACCAAAGCGTGCAATGCTATACAAAATACACTCACTGAATACCAATTGCTTGATGCGTGGAGACATGCCAACCCCCTGAAATGTGAAGGGACACATTACACAGCACAGGCTGCATCATGGGTGAGACTAGATTATTGGATTATATCTAAGGGGCTGGGCCCAGCTATACATAAGGTGCAGCACTTAGCTAGGACCTACTCAGACCACGCAAACTCATACTATCATCGGCAGAGTTTAGCCCCCCCACGTTGTGCATGGAGACTCAATGCGCGTGTACTATTAGATGTACTTTTCCAGGAGGAACTGAGGGAGGAGATCCGGGACTTTTTTGAACGGAACAAAGGCACGGTAAAAAGTGTGGAAACAGGCTAGACTCAGAGCTTAAGACATTAGAAGAAGCGCTGGCATTGGGTCCGGATAGGGCTACGCAACATAAGTTCAGAGAGACACTTACAGAATACATGGATGTGGCACAGAGGGAAACACAATTTAGGGGCAAGCACTGGGTAGCTCATAGATATGAAGAGGGCGAAAGACCTGGCAAAGCATTAGCGGACACAATTAGGAAACCACGCTATTCCAATTATGTAGTAGAGCTGGAGGGTCCAGATGGGACAACCTGCCGAGACACAGCGAACATTCTTCTAGCTTTTACACGGCACTACACCGACCTATATACTACGACTAGAGAGGATGACTTGGACCTCGAGGCATACCTAGGAGACGTGTCCCTGGGATGGTTAAGCGATGTGCAACGCAAATTTCTGTGTGCTCCCTTTGAATTAGACGAGGTTAGGGAAGCCATCATGCAAATGCAATCTGGGAAAGCTACTAGCACAGATGGCATTCCGATAGAATTTTACAAAACTTATATAGATTTGATGGCCCCTATCCTACGCGAGGTCTATGAGGAGTCCCTGGAAGTGGGCTGCCTTCCACCGTCTATGAGAGAAGCTCTCATTATCTCTCTTTTGAAACCGGAGATGCCGCCCCAACAATGCTGGTCCTACAGACCGCTATCTCTTCCCAATTGTGATGCCAAATTTTGGCGAAGCTTGTCGCTAATAGGCTTCGCTTGCTGCTAGAACACTTGATCCTCCCGGATCAGTCGGGGTTTGTCCCAGGAAGAGCCACTTCCCACAATTTGAGAACACTATTCACTATTTTAAATAACGTTTCCCCAGACCTACCTTTGGCGGCGGTCTTTCTGGATGCCACCAAAGCTTTTGATTCCATCGTGTGGGACTATATTTTTGGAATCATGTTAAGAATGGGGTTCCCGCCACTTTTTTTGTCTTGGATCCGACTGTTGTATCACCGGTCAGGTGCTAAGGTCCTCATGAATGGACATACATTTCATGCTTTCCCGATTACCAGAGGTACCCAACAAGGGTGCCCCTGGTCCCCCTTGCTTTTCGCCTTAGCGATGGAGCCGTTCGCAGCAAGGCTGAGACAACGCCATAATGACAAAGCTCTGCGGTGTAACATGAGGCAGATACTAATCTCGTTATATGCCGATGATATCACTTTATATGTCAGGGACCCCAAACATAATTTAAACCCACTCCTCCGGGAGTTCATTGTCTTTGGGAAGCTGTCTGGGATCCAAATAAACTGGGGAAAGTCCTGTTTCTTCCCACTGACAACATCTGAAGAACGCTTCTCCCTAGACTATCCACTGGAGTGGTGCGATGACGAACTGCGTTATCTAGGTATCCGTGTTACCAGGGATAAAGAGGAGGTGATGCGTCTTAATTATGGAACTGCACTAAATTGCATAGTGGGCTGTGTTGCCCGCTGGATTACATTACCGCTCTCTATGGCAGGTCGGGCTTCTCTAATTAAGATGGTCACACTCCCCCAATTGCTTTACCTTTTCCTCAATATACCGTATTATCCGGGGAGACATTTTTTTAAGACTCTTAAAATGGAGCTGATACGACTATTATGGGGAGGTAAACAATCAAGGTTACAATAATATGTTCTGATAAGGCCTTATTCAAAAGGGGGGTTTGGAATTCCACACTTTGAACTTTACTATATTAGGGCACAGGCCCATTATGTGCTATTTTGGGTGAATCAACCGAAATATATGCCACAGGTGGCAACCGAACATTGGCTTGCACACCCGATACCGATCGAAGGTGCACTTCATGCTGTTCCAGGCGCACAGGAGAAGACACAAACCACTGTTAATGCTACGATCACGGCGTGGCGACGCATTGGACAACTGCTGAGCACCCCTATGACCTACTCCCCGCTGTTGCCGCTTGCGTATCACCCGGACATGTCCCTTCTCCAGGCAGAAATATTTCATAACTTTAGGGACCAAGTTGGAATTAGTACCTGGGGTGACCTGTACCAGGATGGGCGGTTTCCGGATTCCGGGAGTGTATTTCAGGACATACAACAGACCCCGCTTGATGTCTTCTTGTACATAAGGCTTAGACAGGGAGTCAGGTCACTAACTCCGGAATTCCCGGCTGAGCCCCCAACACTTGCACCACTGCACCTAATCCTCCAAAATACGACGGGCAAGCGCCTTGTTTCATCAATATACCGCACGGTTCACACACAGAGAGAAGTACCGATCACGGCGTGGCGACGCATTGGACAACTGCTGAGCACCCCTATGACCTACTCCCCGCTGTTGCCGCCTGCGTATCACCTGGACATGCCCCTTCTCCAGGCAGCAGTATTTCATAACTTTAGGGACCGAGTTGGAATTAGTACCTGGGGTGACCTGTACCAGGATGGGCGGTTTCCGGATTCCGGGAGTGTATTTCAGGACATACAACAGACCCCACTTGATGTCTTCTTGTACATAAGGCTTAGACAGGGAGTCAGGTCACTAACTCCGGAATTCCCTGCTGAGCCCCCAACACTTGCACCACTGCACCTAATCCTCCAAAATACGACGGGCAAGCGCCTTGTTTCATCAATATACCGCACGGTTCACACACAGAGAGAAGTACTGACCACGCCGTCCAGCACACGCTGGAGGTGAGGAGCTAGGCTTTCCCCTGACAGATGATCACTGGGAATATTGCTGTTGGCAGACTGAGCGGGTTTCAGCTAGCAGTAGGTTGCGCATACTTCATTATAAATACCTGCATAGATTATATTACACACCAGTCAGGATGCACAAATATAAGCTACGAGACTCAGACAGATGTGACAAGTGTCATGCTCTGAGCGCTGAGCGCTGATTTTCTGCACCTGGCCTGGGACTGCCCAGGGGTGTGTGACTTTGGAGGCATGTCTTTGAGGCCTTGACTTTGATGACAAATACGAACATCGAGCCTACGCCATTGACGGACTTGCTGGGGTATGTTAAACATGTGCAGGTGATGCATCGCAAATATGTAGCCCTTGCACTGCTCATGGCCAAAAGGTGGGGCAGGTGCCCAAATTTAATACCTGGCTTGACGACATGATTTACTGTCAGGAACAACTTACCAAATATGCCAAATTGTTGCCCAGTATTTCCAGGCCCAGGGATATTTGGTCACCACTAATATGTTACCTATTGGCGCACCCACGTGAAACTCCGCTGGCTGCACCATAGGGACTGGTTCCTCCATACAAATTTCCCAAAATAGTGTATAAAGGTCATGGGGGCTAGTTGTGAGGAGTTGCAAATCCCTGCTGTGTAATACATGCAATGTGTCTTGGAACAGATGGCTTACCTGTTACGTATATAGGCAAATAGCGCCCACAGACCCATGTAACCATCAAGTCTTATTGAGTGATAGAGTATGAGATGCCCACATGGACGAATGTATACCATCGGATGACTCTGTAGAAAAGAAATGTAAAAGCTATGTGATGCAATGTAATGTCATTTCAGATCTCTGTAATTGCATGCCGATGTGACTAAGGACACTGTGTCGACTGCTGTCAGAATTGTAACTAAATTATCTTGTTTGAAAAAAACAATAAAGAAAGTTAAAAAAAAAAAAAAACTCTTGCAGCTGGGCAGGCTTGAGCCGTGAGGCTTGAAGAAGTAAACAATTGGGAGGGGTGGGGGGAGTGCACACACGCAAGCTAAGCAGCAGCTGTTTGCTCTTTTTCAAAGCACATACTCGTACTTGTGGCGTGCCACTGCACACTCCCTGAAGCTGTATGCCGCCATAAGCACGAGTATGTGCTTGGAAAAAGAGCTGTACCACGGCCAAAGGTCTCCTATGCAGCGCATGTGTGCAGCGTTGGCGAGACCTAAAAAGTAGTCTCTAGATATTTGGTAAATAAACCAAAAAGTTCAATTTCAGGCAATGGCACAGAAGCTGGTCTTACTTTTAAGGAGCAATTGCCATTGGTGCCTTTTAGACTATACATTTCCTAACCTGGTAAATGTAGATGCCCAACACACATATCTGGAAGACACATATTTGTATTTAACTAACTACTTCGATTGGACTACTGCAGATTTCAGGAAGAATGATCTTGATCGTCCACTTCTCCACAAACCTTTTGAAAATGACCAATTCCTACAATCCAAAATACCAGGGTTTGGTTTGGAGTCTTGATAATAAAGATCCTGTTAATAGGTGTGAAGAAGTAGCAATATCAAGAATCGATGGGGCAAAACAAAATATGTCTTGTGAGAGTTGCATTAAAGAACTGACTATTGCCTCATTGCACCTGACACCAGCTTGATTGCTCTATGTTTCGAGATTTCAAATGAGGCCCATGTCCTCGCTAACTTCCAGATGCAAGCCAGGGTGCCTTAGGCAAATGCTGTTCAATAGGTTTTTAAGAAATCCCTTTCTTTCTCTTCTCAGACATTGATTACTTGTAAAACCTGTATTTCCTTGATTCAGTGAGGACACTCCAGCTCTGAGAAATATTGTCAGTCGGATACAAGAACATTGTAAATGCCTCCAACTTACACAGATGTACAACTCCTTACTTGATTCTCAAAACGTCCTGTTATGCTCATGTTAAAAAAACACGTTTGTAATTTATGTACATTAATACACGGGCCCGATTCACACCGATTTTGCTATGGATATGTGTGACTTACTCTCATTGTACTCCTGACTTACTCTGATAAAAAAGCCAGTATTATTCCTGGTTAACTTCTGGCTTAACTTTGGAATTGAAGAGTAAGACAGGAATGCTACAAGAGTAGGTTACAGAAAAGTCTTTGTGAATGTGGCTCAGTGTATTCACATACATTGCTTGTATATACACTTTAGTGCATCTGACTTTATTACAATTGTGTAATCTTAAAAAAAATATAGAGTGGTGTCTGACATATAAATTCATACAGTAGATGAAAAAGAAGTCTTGTGCCCAGAGACTGCAGTTTGTGGTTATGAGAATACATTTTGGTAAAAATGCAACAGCATATTGGGCCAGATGTCTGGCCCTTTTTATCGGTCCTAACAAACAGGAAATCGGCCTGTTTGTGACTGCTAAAAAGGGTTGTAGAATGTACAAACCCCATTTTGTGAGTTGGTAACCTATTGCCAAGGGTGTCCCTTCCTAAGAGCAAGTCACACTGGCATGTACAATTGTTTTATGACTGCAAATGTGGTCGCAAAACAATCACAGTTACCACCTACTTTAAGTAGGTGGTAAGCCAGTCACAAATAAGAAGGGTTCCTCATGGGACCCCGTAGAACCACTTCCCATTTGTGAATGTATGCAAAAATATTTTCAAGAGCAGGCAGTGGGCCCACGGACTACTGTCTACCATTAACAATGAAAAGAAAACTGAATTTGAAAAAAAATAGTTGCTTCATTTAAAAAGCACTTGTCCTGTATTCCAACCAGGGTCTGGCGTATTGGCCATCTTAAAAAAACTCAATCACGTACAGGAGTGGTAGAGCAGTATATCTTGATTATCCGCTTCTCAGATCACGTTATACCATTATAATTGGGTCTTTTATTAAAATACGCTTTCCTCCACCCGGAGGTAGACCAACTGGTGATTACAGTAGTGACCAATAGTGACCAATAATCGAGAGAATGCAAGTGAAGTGAATTTAAAAATACCTACATCCCTCAACAAAGAGGATTTATTCAGTTGGAGATGAGAAGGTTAAAATCAGAGCGGTGCTTATATAGAAATGTTACAGTTCTATAAATCCTGTGAATTCATGTGAATGGCCGACATATTTCAGCTCACCCAAATGGGTCGGGGGGCTTTCTTCAGGACCAGTGCGAAGCAAGTTGCTCACTAAGCAACACGTAAGAGGATGTAAGTAACTCACTCTTCTTCTGAATGAATAAAGGCTGGACTGTTGACCCCATCTTCGCTGCAGAAATCAGCATCTCCTACAGCCACACCACTGAACTCCTCTAGTCCGACGACCACTGCATCCACTTCTCTTTCAACAAACTCACCGCACACCAGCATGCCCACCATTAACCCAGCAGAAGCTGCAACAGAGTCACAGAAGATCAACTCACCACCCTCCTCAATGGCACATCACCACTGACACCCTCAGATGTCAACACCACATCACGCAACCTCACCAATGGATTGCAATCTGGCCAACATCCTTGCCCCCCTCAAGAAAGCCACTGGCAAACACCACATCAAGAAAGCAAGCTGGTTGACCCCTGCAATTCAAGAGTCCAGGCGTGCCTGTAGATGGCTCGAGAAAACATCCCGGAAACCCATGCCGCCTTCAAAGCAGCCACCACCTCACACCACCACCTCATAAAAACCACAAGGAAGAAGGCCCTCCAAGACAGAATCTCCAACAACGTACACAAGAGCAAAGAATTCTTCAGCGTCATCAAGGAGTTCGCCAAACCCAACAGGGAGGCCACAGATGTCCCACCCTCCCAAGACCTCTGCAAGAGACTTTGCACCTTCTTCTACCACAAGATCAACACTATCTATGACAACATTGACACCCAGGACCACTCCACCGTGTCAGCAACCACCACAACTGACCTGACCCCCAAGCCAACTCTGTGTAGCTGATCCCCACTCACTACGGATTACACCATAAAGACCATGAAAAGCATCCACTCCTGAGCACCTTCGGACCCTTGCATGCATTGCATCTTCTACAGAGCCGCCTCCGCCATTGCACCCGAGCTATGCCACACCATCAACTGCACCATTGAGGCCACCACCTTCTCTGATAACTGGAAACATGCCGAGATCAACTCCCTCCTGAAGAAACCCTCCATGGACCCGATGGACCTCAAGAACCTCAGGCCCACTTCCTTGCCCCCCTTCCCAGCCAAAGTCATCAAAAAGCCATCAACTCCCAGCTCGCTGACTTTATCAAAACCAATCATGTCTTAGACATATTCAAATCTGGATTCTGAAGCAATCATAGCACCAAGACCGCCCTTCTCGACGCCACTGATGACATCAGCTCCCTCCTTGACCAGGGCACAACTGCAGCCCTCGTCCTACTGGACCTCTCTGCGGCCTTCTACACCATCTCCCAACGTACCCTAGCCACAAGACTCCATGATTCTGGTATGCAAGACACAGTCCTCATCTGGATCTGCTCCTTCCTCATGAGCAGAACACAACAGGTTAGACTCCTACAGTACCTCTCAAAACCGACATAGATCAGCTGCGGAGTACCCAAGGGCTCCTCCCTCAGCCCCAGCCTCTTCAACGTCTACATGCCCCCCTCCCAGCCATCATCAGGAACCATCATCAGGAACCATGGTCTCAACATCATCCCCTACGGCGACGACACCCAGCTGATCCTCTCCCTCACCAATCAACCCACTGTCACCAGGAACAACTTCCATGAAGGAACGTAAGCCATTGTCACCTAGATGAAGGACAGCTGCCTGAAGCTCGAACTCGAAGTCCTCATCATAGGAGCCTCCCCCTCTGCTTGGAGTGACTCCTGGTTGCCCTCTGCTCTAGGAAGTCTACCTACCCCCACAAAACATGCATGAAACCTCAGCATTGTACTGGACTCCTCGCTCACAATGACCCACCAGATATACATTGTCTCTTCGACCTGCTTCAACATACTTTGTCTGCTTTGAAGGACATTCAGATGGATCCCCACCGAATCCAGGAAGACAGTCACCCATGACCTCATCAGCAGTAGACTCGACTACAGCAATGCACTCTGCGCTGGCATCACCCAGAAACTCCTCCAAAGACTCCAGAATATCAAGAATGCCCCAGTAAGACCAATCCTCAACATCCCCCATTGCAGCCACATCACTCAGTACCTCAGTGACCTCCACTGGCTCCTAGCTGACAGAATAATAACCTTCAAACACCTCACCGATGAATACAAGGCCGCTCACAATGCCGGAGCTGCATATCTGAATCACCGCCTCACATTCCACGCACCCAACAGACACCTCCGCTCCGCCGAGCTTTCCCTGGCTACCGTCCCATGAATATGCAAGACCAGAACTGAAGGAATGTCCATCTCCTATCTCACCTCCAAGACATGGATTACCCTGCCCATCCACCTCAGGAAATCCCCCTAGCTGACGCATTTCAGGAAGGACCTCAAGACTTGGCTCTTCGGATGACCTCAGTACTTAGTCTGATCAGCTGTGTCACCCTTACACTGCCTTGAGACTCTCATGGGTGAGTAGCCACACTTAACAAACTGACTGATTGAACAATTGGAGTGACATTATTGCTGGCTTTCAGAGAGAGTGTGAACACAACTGAAAAATTGCATTCACCTAGTTGCAGAGTTGGGCCTTTATATTTTGTGAGAAGGAGATATTACTCTCCAGTAGATGAAACTGACTTCTTTAAAGGCAAAATGGGGATATGTACGTTTGACATGCAAGGAAAGCGTAATTCTGCAAAAGGCCCAAAAAAACACAAACAGCTCAATGGCTGGAATAACTGTGCACTTGGAAGGTATTGTGGACTATGAAGTCTGTGAAAGAAGATATTTAAAAACATCAATAACCCTTTGCAGTGTTCATTATGAAAATCAGCATGCACTGGAGCTTGTAGAGTTTGCAAATGTGCCAAGTTTGTGAATGTAACCATTGTTAAATTTGGCCTACTTTCTTGGAAGTCCTTTGTTTATGTATAAACATTTGTGTTTAAAATGAGTGCAAGTAACCACTCTGCTATCCATATGATTAAGACCCCATGGTGGGTCAAAATGTTTCATGGGATTACTCTATGAAATAAAGGATATTGGATTACACTCCGTCTGGTGGGCTTGATATTGTGCCAGAATTGGCAGAATTTTTCTATATAGTTAGATAGGTATGGCCAGTGGTCACATGTGCCCTCTGGTGCAAAGCCAATGGACATTATATTTATGAGCATGGTACCATGTTCATGCAAGACACTTTTATATGTCTTGTTGTGTACTAATAGGGAAAAACAATTTTTGGTAATGTAAAGAGGATCACACAGCCGGGCCCAAGTACTCAAATCACCAAACATGTTGATGGTTTTCTTGATCAAATAATCAAAAAATACAGGGGCAGAGGTACAGTAGTCATCATTATCATGGCCCAGCCGGTCATGGGAGAGGGAAAATTCACAGTGGTGGCAGGGACAAATGGTAAGTCACATTTCTTTCTTATTGACAATGCTGTATTTGAGGAGGAAGGCAGATATCTGGCTCATCACCTCCAGATTCCAATCCCTGCCCTCGGCATTTCACCAGCTAAAACTGCAGCGTGGTTAATTTGGTGCTGTTGTGCAGGCAGTTAAATTGGATCTATGATGTTACAACGCGTTATTTTACAACGCAGACCGTTACATCGCAATTTTTACAACGCAGGATCCATTACAACGCATGGCATTACAACGCATGGCATTACATCGCAGATGCTATTACAACGCATGGCATTACATCGTAAGTATAGGTAAGTATACTTTTTTAAAAAAAATGTAATTATTTTAATTTAATTAAATTATTTTAATCAAAATAATAGTAATTATTTATTTAAATTAATTTTAATAAAAAATGTAATTAATTGTATTTAATTAATATAATTAAATTAGTTTAATTTAAATATTTTTTTGATTGTAATTAAAATAAATTATTTAAAAAAATGTATTTAATTTAATTATTTTAATTAAGAAATGTAATTAATATAATATAATTAATTTTATTTAACTTAAAAACACCCCTGTACCCCAAAACCCAAACCCTGCCCTGAAACCTAAAAACACCCCTGTACCCCAAAAACCAAACCCTGCCCTGAAACCTAAAAACACCCCTGTACCCCAAAAACCAAACCCTGCCCTGAAACCTAAAAACACCCCTGTACCCCAAAACCCAAACCCTGCCCTGAAATCTAAAAACACCCCTGTACCCCAAAACCCAAACCCTACCCTGAAACCTAAAAACACCCCTGTACCCCAAAACCCAAACCCTACCCTGAAACCTAAAAACACCCCTGTACCCCAAAACCCAAACCCTACCCTGAAACCTAAAAACACCCCTGTACCCCAAAACCCAAACCCTACCCTGAAACCTAAAAACACCCCTGTACCCCAAAACCCAAACCTGAAACCTAAAAACACCCATGTACCCCAAAACCCAAACCCTACCCTAAAACCTCAGTACACCTATACATATACTCCTATACTCATATTTATTTAAAAAATTACTTAAATTAATAAATTTAATTTATAATATTTAAAAACATAAATAAATATTTTTATTTATTTTTATTTATAATTAATATTAATTAAATCATTTATATAATATTAAATAAAATTAAAATAAATTATATACTTACCAATACTTACGATGTAATGGTATGCGTTGTAATAGCATCTGCGATGTAATGCCATGCGTTGTAATGCCATGCGTTGTAATGGATCCTGCGTTGTAATAGCTGCGTTGTAACAGCATTACGACGTAAAAGTTGCGTTGTAAGTGATACACACCGTTAAATCATATGCGTCTGCTTCATCACAGCAGCACGATGGAACTGAGTCTGCAATTCACAAATCGAAGACAAGTGTTTCGCAGTGCCCACTAGTGCTTCACTTCATTATTCTGTTTTTCTGTCCTAGCCTACCTGAAATGTAAATTTTGTTTTAGCATGTGATGTCTATGCCACTTTTCTCTGCCCAAGTGAAATCATATTTCATGGCTTTCATCATGGATTGATGGTTCTAATTTGCTCCTACCATCGATCAATGTGACTAAGCAAAAGCGTAGTACATGGACATTAACACCTAACCATTCCATAGCTAACCCTCTACCTAGCCCAATCCCTATAACTTCCCTCCCTGTGGACTAGTTTTCC
The DNA here is from genome assembly GCF_964261635.1 of Lissotriton helveticus. Taxonomy (NCBI): domain Eukaryota; kingdom Metazoa; phylum Chordata; class Amphibia; order Caudata; family Salamandridae; genus Lissotriton; species Lissotriton helveticus. The sequence goes on along the minus strand of NC_136057.1, from coordinate 865,588,413 downwards.
CACTGACACGTGAAGGTATTTGTTCAGAATAATCTGTGTTGGAGGCCTGGGTGTAATATGGGACTAAGGGCCTGATTTAGAGTTTGCCAGATGGGATACTCTGTGACAAATAAAATATCCTGTTTGCTGTACTACAATTCATAATTTACATTCTATGCACTGTCTACTGTAATACAGTGGATGGGATATCCTATCGGCTACACTCTATCACCCTAAGCCTATAAAGTTTAGACTTAGGGCAGTAGAATTGAAGAGGGCATTGCAGAAGAGTAGGGCCATTGGAATTATATGTTAATACAATAACATGCTGCAGATGCACTCCCCCAAAAACATGCTGGAGCATAAGCAGAACCCACAGCATAGCTCTGTTAATGTTGCATAGTCATGTATTAATTGTGCAGCATGTGATATGTATATGATGTATACATGTGTATATCTATCTATCTATCTATCTATCTATCTATCTATCTATATATTCACTGAAAAAACCATAGGTTAGAGACCATATATAGTTAGCTGGACATTTTATTGACATAAAACCAATGAAATTCCATATATAGTTAGTTGCACTAACTATATATCGCGCACCCGCAATCCACTGCTGATGATGTCACATATTACATCATTCATGACATGGTCAGTGACATCACTGATGACATCACTGATGACATCTCAAATGACATCACTGATGACATCTCAAATGACATCACTGATGACATCATCTAGTGTCTGTGTGTTTTTGTAAAGTTTAAATATGTTTTACATATTGAAGAATGAGTGGATGTATGGAAGACTGAGTGTGTGTGTGGCTGGCTGGGAGGTGTGTGACTCTGTGCATATCAATGTGTACTTGTATCAGTGATTGTATAAGAGAGTAAGTATGTGTTAGTATATGTGTGAAAAGTATGGTGTTCTGTGTTTAACTGTATAGATGAGGAAATCGAAGTGTGATTGATTCTTCACAGGACTGACTAGGTGTATAAGTGCATATGATAGTGTTGTAATAATGAGTGACTGTATGTATGAGTGATTGTATGCGTGAATGAGTGAATGTGTGTGTAGACGTAGGAATCAGTGAGTGCGTATGTAGTAACTGGTATTGGTGTGTCATGATGTCATCAGTGATGTCATTTGAGATGTCATCAGTGATGTCATTTGAGATGTCATCAGTGATGTCATCAGTGATGTCACTGAAGTATGGTGTTCTGTGTTTAACTGTATAGATGAGGAAATGGAAGTGTGATTGATTCTTTACAGGACTGACTAGGTGTGTGAGTAACTCCATGGATGAGTGGCAGTGTGTGAGTGTCTGCATAGGTGTATGAGTGCATATGATAGTGTTGTAATAATGAGTGACTGTATGTATGAGTGATTGTATGGGTGAATGAGTGAATGTGTGTGTAGACGTAGGAATCAGTGAGTGCGTATGTAGTAACTGGTATTGGTGTGTCATGATGTCATCAGTGATGTCATTTGAGATGTCATCAGTGATGTCATCAGTGATGTCATTTGAGATGTCATCAGTGATGTCACTGACCATGTCATGTATGATGTAATATGTGACATCATCAGCAGTGGATTGCGGGTGCGCGATATATAGTTAGTGCAACTAACTATATATGGAATTTCATTGGTTTTATGTCAATAAAATGTCCAGCTAACTATATATGGTCTCTAACCTATGGTTTTTTCAGTGAATTTTCAAGGTTTTGTAAATGCAAATTCCTAACTATATATGGTCTATAACCTATGGTTTTTTCAGTGAATTTCATTGGTTTTTTAAAAGCTAATATCTATAGCTGTAAAATATATTCTTTATTACGTGACGTATCACGTAGCCACGTGAGACGCCTCATGGCGCGTCGCATAACCGTGACGTATCGGCTCTGCAGCGCAAACAAAACCCGTAACGTAAGCGTGCCGGAGCACGCTTACAGATATATATATTTTTTTTAACCTTAATTAGACAAAATCCACACGTGCACATATCTTGAGGCCTTGCAAAGGCACATCAAACAAACAGTCCCTACAATTTTGCCAAGTTTGCTGGAAATCTATTCCCTTAATTTTTTTTTTACTGTTTCTCTTGGTTTTCCCCTTGTTACGCTTACCGGGACGCTACCCGGTACGCGAACCGGACGCTCCAAAAACACAAGATGGCGGACTCCCGTTACGCCGGGAAGCGCCTCTACCGCGAAAAATCGCGGGGGACTTTAATATCCCCCTCATCAATCCTAGGGGGTCAGGAGGGGTTTACCTTGCCCCCTTTCCTTCATTTCCCCCTTCTTTTTTCACCACATCTTGTCTCTCGAACCTACCGAGAGACAAGATGGCGGCCGCTCCGGACTGTTTACAATGTTGACAGCTACGCTGCCGGTTAGCTGCCCGGTTAGCTGCCCGGTGAGCTGCCCGGTGAGCTGCCCGGTTCGCGTACCAGGACGCGCCTCTATGGCGTAAAATCGCAAAAAAAAAATTTTTTTAATTTTTTGCCCCGCGGGGCACTTTAATATCCCCCTCATCAATCCTAGGGGGTCAGGAGTGGTCTACCTTGCCCCCTTTCCTTCATTTCCCCCTTCGTTTTTCACCACATCTTGTCTCACGATCGTACCGAGAGACAAGATGGTGGCCGCTCCGGACTGTTTAGAATGTTGACAGACACCGGAGAGCCAATCAGCTTCGCTTCGCGAAGTTCCGTTACGCGTCAGGTACGCGAACCGGGGCGCTAACCGGAGCGCTGTCACAGATATATATATTTTTTTAAACGTTAATTTCTCAAAATCCACTGGAGCACATATATTGAGACATAGCAAAGGCACGTCGGGCAAACCATATCTACAATTTTGCCAAGTTTCATGTAAATCTATTCAGCCGTTCGAGCTAAAAGTGAGTCCAACCGCCCTATGGAAAAATTAATGGGAAAAACGCGTTTTGGGACCTCCCTTTCTTCTCGGCCCCCCCTTGACGAAACCCCCCCAAATTTTCAGGGGCTGCTCAGAAACAAAATGTGCCATTTTCCTGAAAATGTCAGCCAATTCCGTCCACAAACGCCAAAGTTATTAGACATAGAATTTTCAGAAATCCCATAGAGAAAAAATCCTAACTATATATACCCACTGGCTATCGCCAGTAGGTAATATACATATATAAACATATATAATCTGCATATCTATATAAATATAAATGCATGCATACATATACATATATGCATACATATGCATGTTATTTACATGAAAGTTTTAAAAACACTAATAAAAGCAAAGCTAAAAAGCCACCTCATTACAAACAGAATGGCTTTAACTTAAACGAGGGCGAGATCTATTGCATTTTCAATGCTTGTTTACTTTGGTTCTATCAAGAAGGCATTCAGATGTGTCACACATTTGCCATAAATTCTGAATGTTAGCACTCTAGTTGCTCATTAGATCACTGTAGTAAAGCTAGTGCTCACCAGGGAAGTCTGCTGCTAATCATGGTTTGCAGCCATTTTCCCGCATTTTTTATCCCGCAGACTTTCAGTCCGCATACCATTATCCCGCAAGGTCATTGACCTCGCATACCATTATCCCGCATTTTTTCAAAACGCATGTGCATTTATCGCGCATGCCTTTACAAAGAATTACGTTTTAAAGGCATGTATGGTAAATGCATTTGCGTTGTGAAAACCACGATGACGAGAGAGGTAAGTGGGTTTGTGTTAATTTTTTCGTGGGTTAGTGATGTTGTAGTGTAGTGTAGTGTTGTGTAGTGTAGTGTTGTGTTAGTGTAGTGTAGAGTTGTGGTGGTTGTTTAGTGTAGGGTCATGCTGGGGGTAGTGTTTTAGGATTTAGGGTTGTGTTGTAGTGTTTGCGTAGTGTAGGGTCATGCTGGGGGTAGTGTTTTAGGGTTTAGGGTAGTGTTGTAGTGTTTGCGTAGTGTAGGGTCATGCTGGGGGTAGTGTTTTAGGGTTTAGGGTTGTGTTGTAGTGTTTGCGTAGTGTAGGGTCATGCTGGGGCTAGTGTTTTAGGGTTTAGGGTAGTGTTGTAGTGTTTGCGTAGTGTAGGGTCAAGCTGGGCGTAGTGTTTTAGGGTTTAGGATAGTGTTGTAGTGTTTGCGTAGTGTAGGGTCATGCTGGGGGTAGTGTTTTAGGGTTTTGGGTAGTGTTGTAGTGTTTGCGTAGTGTAGGGTCATGCTGGGGTGTAGTGTTTTAGGGTTTTGGGTAGTGTTGTAGTGTTTGCGTAGTGTAGGGTCATGCTGGGGTGTAGTGTTTTAGGGTTTTGGGTAGTGTTGTAGTGTTTGCGTAGTGTAGGGTCATGCTGGGGGTAGTGTTTTAGGGTTTTGGGTAGTGTTGTAGTGTTTGCGTAGTGTAGGGTCATGCTGGGGGTAGTGTTTTAGGGTTTTGGGTAGTGTTGTAGTGTTTGCGTAGTGTAGGGTCATGCTGGGGGGTAGTGTTTTAGGGTTTTGGGTAGTGTTGTAGTGTTTGCGTAGTGTAGGGTCATGCTGGGGGTAGTGTTTTAGGGTTTTGGGTAGTGTTGTAGTGTTTGCGTAGTGTAGGGTCATGCTGGGGGTAGTGTTTTAGGGTTTAGGGTAGTGTTGTAGTGTTTGCGTAGTGTAGGGTCATGCTGGGGGTAGTGTTTTAGGGTTTAGGGTAGTGATGTAGTGTTTGCGTAGTGTAGGGTCATGCTGGGGGTAGTGTTTTAGGGTTTAGGGTAGTGTTGTAGTGTTTGCGTAGTGTAGGGTCATGCTGGGGGTAGTGTTTTAGGGTTTAGGGTAGTGTTGTAGTGTTTGCGTAGTGTAGGGTCATGCTGGGGTGTAGTGTTTTAGGGTTTGGGGTAGTGTTGTAGTGTTTGCGTAGTGTAGGGTCATGCTGGGGGTAGTGTTTTAGGGTTTAGGGTAGTGTTGTAGTGTTTGCGTAGTGTAGGGTCATGCTGGGGGTAGTGTTTTAGGGTTGTGTTGTAGTGTTTGCGTAGTGTAGGGCCATGCTGGGGGTAGTGTTTTAGGGTTTAGGGTTGTGTTGTAGTGTTTGTGTAGTGTAGGGTCATGCTGGGGGTAGTGTTTTAGGGTTTAGGGTAGTGTTGTAGTGTTTGCGTAGTGTAGGGTCATGCTGGGGTGTAGTGTTTTAGGGTTTTGGGTAGTGTTGTAGTGTTTGCGTAGTGTAGGGTCATGCTGGGGGTAGTGTTTTAGGGTTTAGGGTAGTGTTGTAGTGTTTGTGTAGTGTAGGGTCATGCTGGGGGTAGTGTTTTAGGGTTTAGGGTAGTGTTGTACTGTTTGTGTAGTGTAGGGTCATGCTGGGGGTAGTGTTTTAGGGTTTAGGGTAGTTTAGTTGTTTAGTGTATGCTAAAGGCATATTCGTTCTAAAAGTTTTCGTTATTTTAATTTGCGGCCTAATAGTACATGCGGGATTTTTTTTGCGGACTGATGGTATGCGGGATTTCGTCATATATTCGCTAATCATACTTTCTATGGCAAAATGAACCCCCTCATTTTGTTCCTTTTTAAATTAAATGTTTTAAGAGTTACCACTTTATTCCAATTAAGATGGCTTCAGGTGTGCCATACCTTTGTAATAAGTAGGACTGTTAGCACTCTAGTTGTTCTTTAGAACACTCTGGGACATTCTGTCATTGGGCTATAGTTGGGATACATCTGGCTGATATTTGGGCTACATTTGTTTTTTTTGTCTCTGGTGGCCATCTTTGGGCTACATTGGGCTACATTGGGCTACATTGGGCTACATTTGGGCTCCAACATATATATAGCCCAATGTAGCCCAATATATATTTTTCAAAGTTAATTTTCGTAAAAACCACTGGAGCCTATATCTTGAGACATAGCAAAGGCACATCGGGCTACCAGTCCCTACAATTTTGCCAAGTTTGGTGTAAATCCATTCAGCCGTTCAGGCTAAAAGTGAGGCCAGCCGCCCTATGGAAAATTGCATGGGAAAAACACGTTTTGGGACCCCCCTTTTTTCTCGGCCCCCCCTTGACGAAACCCCCCCAAATTCTCAGGGGCTGCTCAGAAACAAAATGTTCCATTTTCCTGAAAATTTCAGCCAATTCTGTCCTCAAACGCCAAAGTTATTCGACATAGAATTTTCAAAAATCCCATAGGAAAAAAATCCTAACTATATATACCTACTGGCTATCGCCAGTAGGTAATATATATATACATATATATATATTCACTAAAAAAACATAGGTTTCACACACGTTATAGTTAGGAATTAGCATTTAAAAAACCTTGCAAATTCACTGAAAAAACCATAGGTTTCATATCAGTTATAGTTAGCCGGACAATTTACTCATACAAAACCGTTGAAATTCCCACGTTATAGTTAGTTGTACTCACTATAACTGGCGCGCGCGCAATGCACTGCTAATGACGTCACATATTACATCACTCATGGCATAGTCAGTGACATCACTCATGACATCACTGATGACATCTCAAATGACATCACTGATGACATCACTGATGACATCATCCAGTGAATGTGTGTCTTTCTGGAAAAAAAAATATGTTTTATATATGTGTACCTAAACGTCGATGGAAGAACAAACGGTTAAATAAGTGTCTAAATGGATAGTTTTTTTTTTGTTTTTTTTAAATTTGTTTTTATTGTTGCCTACACATGTTAAACATCGCCGGATAGACATTCGTCAGTGCAGCTTCAACATTCAGCTGCTCCCAACCATTATAGCAACTTTTTAATTTTTGTAATTTATAACTCTCAACTATAAGGGTCATAACACATATCCTATGGCATATACCACTTACAGCATTCGCGTGAGTAGAAACATCACCAGGCATCATATATGTTCTCACTTAGAAACACAGTTATCAGCATTTTCAGTTCGTAGGGCTTTGTGCAACCCGTAGTACCTAACTCCTTCCACCCTCCCGCCACTCCTCCCTTCTATTCCATCTCTTCGTCTTCCCCTGCGCTATCCATATCCTCGTCTTCAGGCAGCAGCTCACAGAGATCCCCCCTATATGTGTTCCAGGGTGACCATAGTTTGTTCCACTTACGTGGGTTAAGCCTCTGTTGGTAAATAGCCCTCTCTGTTATCATAAGCATGTCCATGTTCTTGCACCACTGGGTCAGGGTCGGGGTCTCATGCGCCCCCCAATTCTTTGCGATGTCACGTTTCGCCAGCATCATGCCAATGGTAACCCATCGTCTCCCATGTGGTGTTAGGTCAGTCGGGCCCCACACATTCAATAAGCAAACACTCGGGTCAGGTGTGAACGATGTCTGTAAAGTCTGACCGACTGTGCGTGCTACACGCCGCCAGTAGTCCTGGATACTGGGGCAGGCCCACAACGTATGGTACAGTGTGCCCTCCTCCCCACAATTCCTCAGGCAGAATGGGTTTTCCGCCCTGTGGATTCTGTGTAGTGTTGTGTGGGTGTAGTAAACCCTATGCAATATTTTAAATTGTACCAATCTAAATCGTGTGGATACACCCGCCTCTCTGGGCGATGCCAATGCGGCATTCCAGTTTGCCTCATCCAGATCCCCAATCTCCTCCTCCCAACGTTCTTTCAGCTTCACCAGCAGCTGTTTATCATTTTACGGTAGGTGAGGGAGGTGGCACCTGCCTCCATGTATTCCGTGAGCAGTCGGTCCTCTAGCGGAGCCGACTCCGGGACAGTCACACCAGGCTCTAACACAGACATGAGTGCGTGTCTAATTTGTACATATCTGTACGTTTCATTCACTCCCATGTCGTATTGTTCCCTCAGTGTCGCAAAGGAAATCACCCCATCCCTTGTCCACATATCGCCCACTGTGGAGATTCCAATGTTGTCCCATTGGTCAAACCCTTTGCTACCGTGCAGATTCCCTAGGACCTTGGCATCCCATAATGGTGTGAGTTTGGTAATCACTCCCTCCCAGGCCAGACGCCTTTGAGCCCTAGGCCATAAAGACACAGTGTGTTTGGTTGGGCCTCTCAATGTCCTCACCAGTCCCTTATTATAAAGTGGGGCAAGTAGTGTGTTCGTGCCCAGTTGACGCCTATCTGCCAGGTACGCCGGGTCATCCTGTGCACCATGGATCCATTGGTTGATCACCTTAAGGTGAGCCGCCCAATAATACAATTCAAGGTTCGGGAGTGCTATCCCTCCGCTGTAACAGTCTCTAATCAATTTCAATTGTGCGACTCTGGCCGGCTTATCTCCCCACAGGAGGCCCGACAGCTGTGCCGAGACTTGGCGGAAGAACGATGGTGGGACCATTGCCGGCGTATTTTCCAAGACATATAGGAAGCGAGGCAGTGCCATCATTTTGAAGAGCGCCGCCCTGCCTAACAATGTTAAAGGGAGGGTCTTCCAGTGGCGCACATCTGCCTTCAACCTGTCCAGCAGTGGCTTAAGATTCAGGTCCTGAAAAGTCGCATGGTCTCGTGTAATTTGAATCCCTAGGTATTTGAAGGCGAAGGGTTCCACCAGCAACAGGCAGTCAGGGTCAAGGGTCGGTGGAGCGCCATGTATCATGTAGAGTACTGATTTTGACCAGTTAATTTTATATCCCGAAGCCGTGCCATGTCTCTCACACAATGCCAACAGGACCGGTATACCATTCGTGAGGTCGGTGAGGTAGATTAACATGTCGTCGGCATACAGGGAAACCCTATCCTCCCAGTCGCCTCCCCATTGTATGCCCTTCAGCAGCTGGGTGGTTCTGATAACCGTGGCCAGGGGTTCCAGCACTAAGGCGAATAACAGCGGTGAGAGCGGGCACCCTTGTCTCGTGCCCCTCGCCAGTGGGAGCTCCCTCGAGATGTGGCCATTGGCCGTCACCCGTGCAATGGGTTTGGTGTATAATAGCCTGATCCATGAAATGAATTTCGAGCCAATACCCATGTGCTCCAGAACCGCAAAGAGATAGCGCCATTCCACCATGTCAAACGCCATTTTGGCATCTAACGATAGCACCGCTGCCGGTTCCGCCAGCAGTGGAGCACGTGCCATTACCCCGTGCAGCCTCCTAAGATTCAGCGCCGTACTCCGGTGTGGCATAAAGCCCGACTGGTCTGGGTGAATTAGGTGCGCCAGATGAGGCAGCAATCTAGTGGCCAATAATTTTGCCAAAATTTTACTTTCGGCGTTAAGGAGGGAGATTGGGCGGTATGATCCGCAGTCTTCAGGGGGTTTGCCGGGCTTTGGAATTGCAATTATAGTGGCCGTTCGCTGGTCGGGCGGCAGTTGCCCCCGTTCCTGGCATTCCTTAAACATTTGGAGTAAGGGTGTGGACAGTGTCTCCGACATGGTCTTGTACCATTCGATCGGCACCCCATTGGGGCCTAGCGCTTTTCCTGGGTGCAATGCCGCGATGGCTATTTGTATCTCCTCAGCTGTCAGGTCCGAGTCCAGCTCGTCCCGTCCGTCCTGGGGCAGAGTACGGATTGGTACGCCTATGAGAGATCCCTCTGCCATCTCCCGTGTGACCTCGAATTCAGGGGAGTATACTGACTGGAAATGATCTGCCAGGATTTCCACTATTTGTGACGGCCGGGTTTGTACCACACCTTCAGAATCTTTCAATTGCAGTATGGCCCTCTGACCTTCCCGTTTTTTTTCTAACCAGGCTAGGAGTTTACCCGCCTTATCGCCTACCTCATAGACCCTGTTTGTCGTCGCTTTCATATTGTCCACCACCTTGCGGCGCACATGATCGGTATGACGCTGCTGACACAGCCGGAGCGCATGTAGCGTAACCCCGGTCGGGTCTCTTTCGTGGTTTTGCGTGGCCCTGTCAAGTTGTCCCTCCAGATCTAACAGTTCCTGCCTTTGTGTGCGCTTGTGTTGTGCGATAACGGAAATGGCCTGCCCGCGAAGAACCGTCTTATAGGCTTCCCACAGGGTTGTAGGGGATTCCACCGACCCAACATTTTCGCTGAGGTAAGACCACGTGCCTCTTTTTAATGCCTTGGCTACAACAGGCTCTCTGAGGTATCCCGGGTAGATAGGGTAAATACGTCTGTGGGTTCGCTCATGATTGGAAAGCATCAGTGTCAGCGGGGAGTGACCTGATACCCCTCGCGGCCTGATTTGAGCTTCGGCGACAGTGAGGAGGCCCCCCCCTAGTGTGAGGAGGTAGTCGATCCTCGATAGGCTGCCATGGACCGCCGAGTAGTACGTGTATTGTCGTTCTTCCAGATGAGACTGTCGCCATATGTCTACTAAACCCTGCGCTTCCAGAAAGTCATGCAATCGAGAGGGCCCCGGAGTTTGTGTGCGCACAGGGAAACGGTCTAAAGAGTTGTGAACCACCGCGTTGAAGTCTCCTCCCATAATGAGATCCCCCTCCGGTAGGTCTAACAAAAATTTTCCCAGCTCTGGGAGAGCTATGGCGTGTAGTGCTGGCGGAATATACACCGAGACCACGTTTAACGGTTTCCCTTCCCACTGCCCATGTGTTGCTGCAAAGCGCCCTTGTGTGTCGATTTTAGTGGATTGGGTTATGAATCGCGATGATCGGTGCATCAATATCCCCGTACCACGGGACCCCTTAGTAAACTCAGAGTGAACGATCATACTGTATCCTTTCCTATCTAGGGCCCTCGTCGCTGTGCCTGTTAGATGCGTTTCCTGTAGTAGGACCAGGGCGGGATTTAATCTCTTTATGCTCTGTAATACCAACCCTCGCTTTATTTTGTCCCCCAAACTCCTCACATTCCAGGACATAAGGCTCAACGGGGTTGCCTGCCCCATGCTAGTGTCCCCCCCACCGTGCTTGAATGAGTGGATTGTTTGTCTATGTTTGCAAGGATCAGAGCATCTCGTGGAGTGAGCAAGAGTGTTATGCCATAGTACCTCAACTCTACGCGCGTGTGCCCAGTGGTTCCGTTCCCGACCCTTAAAATTAACTAAAGCCCCAACACCAGTCCTACCCCCAACTCCCCCCCTCCCTGCCCCCCTGCTTAACGGACTTAAAACTGCCCGCCCCCCCAACTCAGCAGAGTGCCTGATCCCAACCCAAAACAGAGTACTTGCTCGCTGGGGTGAAGGACTCACCGGAGTCGGCGGCCCCCTTCCTAGGCTGCGGAGGCCCTCAGCCCAGTGTCCAGGGCGGCATCGCCAGCCAGCGTTTAATGTAGTTCAAGCAGAGAATACCAGAGGATCACTGATCTTCGTTATCGCCCATCTCCTGAATATCGTTCAGAGGTGAATGCGTGTCCGCCTCCTCACCGGTTGCCTGTGAGCCCGGACGGGACCCCTCAGTGCGGTGCTTGTTCTGTCTGTTGGATTGATGAGGGAGGCCCGCCGTCCTCCAACCCTCCAGCCATTCCTGTGCCATCTCCGGGGAATCAAAAAACCAGGTTTTATTGTCGGCCACAATCCGAAGCTTTGCCGGAAAAAGCATTGAGTAAGGGATCTCCCTGGCTCTCAGTTCTTTCTTAACCTCAAAGAAAGTTCTCCTTCGCCTTGCGACCTCTGCTGTGTAGTCCGGAAAAAATGCTAGCGTAGAGTTTTGGATCCTGATCGGGGGTGAGGTCCTCGCCGCCTGTAGGATGGCATCTCGATCCCTGAAGTTAAAGAGTCTAGCTATGATCGGCCTGGGGTTAGCGCCCGTTTTCTGGCGCCCTCCAGGGACCCTGTGCGCCCTTTCCACCGTGAAAAAATCGGAAAGTCCCTTAGGTTGTAGTTTTTGTTTGATTAGCTCCTCCACATACAGGTCCATCGCCCTCGTGTCTTCCGATTCCGGCACACCTATGATACGGATGTTGTTCCGCCTCGAGCGCCCTTCCTGGTCATCGAGCTTGTCACGCAGTTCCTTGTTTTCTTTCGAGATGCGTTCCATATTAATCTGCAATTCAGACACATCTTCCACCAAGGATTTTGTCACTATTTCCATCGTGTTCACTTTCTCCGTCATCTTATGGAAATCTGCCCGTATCAGTGTTATTTCAGCTGAGATCGACCCCACCGTGGCCTGCACTTGCGTGAGGGCCCGCATGACATCATCCAGGGTTGCCTTCTTGCTCCCCGCCACTTCCGTGGTTTTGCCCGTTTGTGACTTGGCATCCGGCGGGGAGTTAACGGGTTTCTCATATGCGAAGCGTTCAAGGCGGGATTGCGCCGCTCCGGCTTTCGGCCCTTTGCCGGCCATTTTGGCAGGGGTACTCGCTAGGGGTGAAGGTTGCCGAACACACAGTCCCCTGTTCGATCGCACCCGACCTTCTTCACCCTCTCCCGGCCCTGCCGGTGCAGTCCCTCGCCACTTATTACCCCCAGATGGCTACAGGGTCACAGCCCTCCAGCAATCGTGGTTTTCGGCGGTCAGGTGTGGTCCTCTGAACTCGTCCCCGGTCAAGGAGAGTAGTGTTGGCAAAGGTTATCACAGGGCCCCGCTATTGTTTATCCTCCTCTGCAGCGGTATGTGGAGTCAGTGGGATAGTTACGCCAGTGGGCGAATAGATTCAGCCGAGGGGTGGCAGAGACTCTTGTCCCCTCCCGGAAGTGCGTCCGCTGCGCCCCACCGATGTCGCGTGTGCTGCCCCTGTGCTGCGGGTGTGAAGTGTCCCGCCTTTCACCCCCCTAGCAGCTGTGGGGCCCGTGGCCCTGTTGGCTATGACGGCCCGCCACCGGGGGGGAAAGTCCTTCGTGGATGAGCCTGGGACCCTGGGGCAGCCCTGTGGTATTGCGCAAGGATGTCCGCTGCACTCACACTCCTCCCCGTAGCGCCAAGCGCCTCAACGCAGGAGCTGTATCTTGGCTTGCCGGGCGGGGGTGTGTCGCCCGCTGACTGTCCCCTTGCTCCGCCGGCGTTGACGGGCCTGCCTCGGCTGGTACGGGACTCACACTGCGTCCGCAAGATGGCGGTTCCTGCTCCGGATGTTGCAGCGCCGAGCGCCTCTTCTCGCCTCTGCAGGTCGTCAGGGCAGAGCCCCTCCACTCACCGAATGGGCGCCTGTGCTCTCGGTCTGGGCTCCCGAAGACCGGCTGTAGCTACCGGCTGCCGACTTCGTCCCCCCTCTGTCGTCTTTCACGGCCGGGTGCTTCCGGCGTGACCCCGCCCGGGTCAGCGCCCTTCCTGTCGGCTCGACTGTGCAGCCCACTCCCCGGCTCGGATCTTCCACAAAGGCCCACACGGGGTCTTCTCCAAACTGGGCTTTCCGATCACGGATTTTGATCCCGCTTGTCAGTGCTCATGCCGCCCGGTCCTGGGCATCGGCACCTTCCCGCATGGGAAATTTTGGACACGGATAGATGATCGGATGTCGTAGGAGGCCGCCTCAACCGCGGAGCTCTCCTCCTATGCTGCCGCCATCACCGGCTGCTAGCCACGCCCCCCGGATAGTTTTTTTTTAATTGATTGTATAACTGACTTATTAAGTCTATCTTACTAAATACATGTATTAGCAATTATTGTTTAAATTTGTAAATATTTGTATCACTGTCTCCCTTTATCTATAGACGGCTGCTTGGGATGGTGAGTAGCGACATGAGTGTCTATATGGGTTATTAGTTAGTTTTTTTAGTATTAGTATGAGTGTCTGTATGGTTTGGTGGGGGTATTACTTTGTGCATAGATGAATGAATGAGTGGCTTACTGTTTGTATATGTTTTGAAGACAGCATGTGTGCAGGACTGTATGGGTCGATGAGTGTGTTTATGGGTGTGTTGGTGAGTGAATGACTGTCTCAATCATATCTTTATGAGTAACTACATATGTTTTAAATTAGTATATGTGAGAATTGATGCATATAGGTAAGTATGTGTGAGAGTGAGAGATTGTAAAAGTTCTGGAATAAATAAGTTTTTGTTCCTATAAGTGATTGTTTTAGAAAATAAGTATGTGTACGTTTCTGTAGAAGTAAGAGTAGTGGTGTATGTATAGCTGTATATGCAAGTGAATGGTTGTTTTATAATTTATTTGCATGTGTGAGTAACTCTAAGGATGAGTGTCGGTGTGTAACAAGATGTATAGGTGAATGAGTATATATGATGATTGAGTATGTGTATGAGTAACTATATAGAAATATTGGTGAATGAGTGAATGTGTATGTAGATTTTGCAATTACTGAATAGGTTGTTGTAACTGGAATTAGTTTCTCCATTGTATTGAAATGTTGTATTTCTATTTTTCAATGTGTGTATCAAAACTTATATTACACTGAGAGAGGGTCTGCCACTCTTTCACAAGGATGATGTCATCAGTGATGTCATTTGAGATGTCATCAGTGATGTCATGAGTGATGTCACTGACTATGTCATGAGTGATGTAATATGTGACGTCATTAGCAGTGCATTGCGGCTCGCCAGTTATAGTGAGTACAACTAACTATAACGTGGGAATTTCAATGGTTTTGTATGAGTAAACTAGCAAACTAGGGGGTCCTCATTCCAAGGGTTTATCGGACCTAGCGATAGGTTTTTGGGATTTTTGTTTGAACAAAGGGATTTCTGTAGTGGCGGAATACATCCCTGGACTGAACAATGGTGTAGCTGATTGGTTCTCAAGAAACTTCAAGGATTCCAGCAATTGGAGACTAGCCAGACAGATTTTCTTAACCGTCCAATCTCAGTGGGGTCCTTTTCGGACAGATCTCTTTGCAGATCGTCTGAATACCCAACTGACCAATTTTTTCAGTTGGAGACCAGACCCCCAAGCTCTCAGAGTGTACGCCTTCCTTCAAGATTGGAAGGGTCTAGCTCCTTATGCCTTCCCGCCATTTGCACTAATTCCGCGTCTACTTCTTCATGCTGGACGTTACAAACAGAGTATGGTCGTCATAACACCACTTTGGAGATCCCAAGCTTGGTTTCCCATAATTCTCGAAATGTCTATAGACTTCCCCATTCTGATCCCTCCCTTCAGAGAGATACTTGTAGGTCCAGAAGGAGACCTCTATCCCCTGGTAGAACAAGGTCTCCTAGTTCTGACAGCATGGAAGATTTCAGGAGACAATGGCGAATCCCGGGGCTTTCGTCAAATGCTTTCACGCTCATTTCTGAATCATGGGCATCCGGTACAAGGAAAGCTTATCGATTGGCGTGGAACAAATGGGTTCGCTGGTGCCTTCAACGACACTATGATCCCGATTCAACTGATTTAGTTAACGTGGTTAATTACCTTTCTGATCTCTTTACATCTGGTCTATCTTATAGAACCGTTAACGTTTATAGATCCGCAATTTCAGCTGGCCATTCTCTTAATAATGGTATCTCCGTTGGCCAAAACTTACTAACTAAAAAGATTATGCGAAGCATGAGAGTCATCAACCCTCCGTCTGCTAAATACACCACCTTGTGGGATGTTACCCTTGTTCTTAGAACTCTATCTTCTTGGGGAGATAATTTTTCTCTTTCCCTTAAGCGCATCTCATATAAACTTACTGTTTTACTATGTCTAGTATCTTTTAGAAGAACCTCAGATGTTAAGGCATTCGATATATCTAGCAGGGCCTTCCAACCCGAGGGTGTTTGCTTTTATCTCAAGAAAAGAACAAAGACAATGTCTTCTTCTATCTTCTATCCTTTCTTTCCTCAGAATGAAAGACTTTGTGTAGTTAAATGTTTGAAAGAGTACGAGAAGAAAACTAGAAATTTAAGAATGAATGAATGCCAACTTTTGATTTCACACAGGTCTCCTCATAAAGGAGTCTCTTCTCAGACCTTGGCAAGATGGGTTAAAGAGGTCATGCGTGAGAGTGGAGTGGATACTGATATGAAACCTATGGTTTTTTCAGTGAATTTGCAAGGTTTTTTAAATGCTAATTCCTAACTATAACGTGTGTGAAACCTATGTTTTTTTTAGTGAATTTGCAAGGTTTTTTAAATGCTAATTCCTAACTATAACGTGTGTGAAACCTGTGTTGTTTTAGCGAATTTGCAAGGTTTTTTAAATGCTAACCCCTAAATAAAATGTGTGAAAATCTATGTTTTTTTATCATGAATATAAATACAACATCAAAACACTCGAACTAGTTTTTTTTGTGTATGTTTTTGGCGTTCACTCAGTTTGAAAAAACACAAAATGGCGGCTGAAGGGTGCGAACACCGTGTGCGCACCTCACGATTTAAAACTAATATATATATATATATTTGTTTTGCCCATTGAGGTCCTTCAGGGACCCCCTGAGAAGGACTAGGGGGTCAGGAAGTGTATACCCCGCCCCCTTTTCCTGTTTTCCACTTTTGTTTTGAACTCTCTTCTGCCTCGGGGGTGCGAGCACCGTGCGCGTAACTCGCGTTTAAAAAAAGAAATGGTTTTTTGCGCCGTCGGGGTCTTTAAGGGACCCCCTGAGAAAACCTAGGGGGTCAGGGAGTCTGTTCCTTGCCTCCTTTGTGTTTTTTGAAACTTTTATAATAATCGAGTAATACGTCATTTTCGAGTGCAGTGGCGCTGTGCGCGCCCCATGCGCGCACGTCAAACCATGTGACTCAAAAACAACACTTTTTATTGGTTAATACTAGTTACTATTCTGGAATCTTAAAAAACCCCACCCACTTCCCTCACTATTTGCTTTATTCTCCTGGAAGAAGGACCCTTTTTGGAGCTGCAAGCAGAAAAATCAACAGGATGGCAGAAAGACAGGAAACAACATCTTCTTCTTCTGACTCCCACCTAGAATATCGCCTGCGAGCCAAGAAGGGGAAATCTTCTTTGGAAGTTTTTTACTTTCCCAGAGGAACAGAAAAAGGTAAATGCCCCTAAAGTAAAGTGTACCCTTTGTGGTAGTGTTCTTTCAAGGGGAAACCCTCTAAAAAAATACTCCTTTTCCATTCATATCATGATCAGACATGTAAAAAATGTGCACCCTGTGCAATATGCCCAAGCAGCCATAAGAGCTCTGGCCTAGCAGATTTCACCAGCTGTGGCCAGCACATCTACAGCTTCACCTCCATCGCCAGCAACAGCAGAAATGGACATTAGGCCATATTTGGGGCATGTGCATATGCGGTGCAACAAATGCGTTGATCTTATTGTATATGGAGAACATAGCCTGAATCTAATTGAACGCAGCAATCGGAGCCATAAATGCTCTGAAAGGAGTTACTTTTTTTTTTTAGTTTTCATTTATTTTGTTCTTGTTGAACAGTTTCCATGTTGCAGTTCCTGAATCTTCTTAAAAAAAACAAAAAAATATATAAAACTTTAAAAAAAGGAACAAAATATATAAAACAACAAAAGAAAAAAAAAGTTCTTTTCAGAACTCATTCACTTCTCCAAAAAGAGTTGTATTCCTAACACACTGTGTTGTTCATTTTTTTTTTATGAAAGTGTAGTGCATAAATGAATGATTGAAATGACTGAGTGAAGGGGAGGAAGGAACTGAGGGAAAGAGTGAGAAAAGGGGAGTATGGTGAGTGACAAAGGGGGAGTCGAAGAGTGACTGAAAGAAGGGGACTAAGGGTAGGGGAGTGAGTTAAGGGGAGTGAAAACCAAGGGAAGGGCAGTAAAGAAAGGAGAATGAGGGAGGGGGAGTGAGAGAAGTGGAGCAGGGGCAGAGACAGGGAAGGGGAGGAAGAGACTGAGGGAATGAGTGAGGAAAGGCGAGTATGGTGAGTGAAGGAAGGGGAGTCAAAGAGTGACTGAAAGAAGGGGACTAAAGGTAGGGGAATGAGGTAAGTGAAGAGAAACAGTAAGGGAAGGGCAGTAAGGAAAGGAGAATGAGGGAGGAGGAGTGAGAGAACTGGAGCAGGGGCAGAGACAGGGAAGAGGAGGAAGGGACTGGCGGAATGAGTGAGGAAAGGGGAGTATGGTGAGCGAGGAAAGGGGAGTCAAAGAGTGACTGAAAAAAGGGGACTAAGGGTAGCAGAATGAGTTAAGGGGAGTGAAAAAGTAAGGGAAGGGCAGTAAGGAAAGGAGAACGAGGGAGGGGGAGTGAGAGAAATGGAGCAGGGGCAGAGACAGGGAAGGGGAGGAAGGGACTGAGAGAATGAGTGAGGAAAGGGGAGTATGGTGAATGAGGAAAGGGGAGTCAAAGAGTGACTGAAAGAAGGTGGACTAAGAGTAGGGGAGTGAGTTAAGGGGAGTGAAAAAGTAAGGGAAGGGCAATAAGGAAAGTAGAATTTGGGAGGGGGACTCAGAGAAATGGAGCAGGGGCAAAGACAGGGAAGGGGAGTAAGGGACGGAGAGGGGGAAATAGACTAAGGTAAGGTGAATGAAGGAAAGAGAAGTGGAGTGATGGTGAGGGAAGGGGTATGAATATGATAAAAGGGAGGTAAGTGAAAGTAAGAAGTGGGGAGTGAGGAACACAGAAATTCAGTGAGGGAACGGAGGGACTTAGGAAAGCATAGTGAGGGAAGGGGACTGAGGATTTAAATAAGTGAAGGAGAGTGAGGGAGAGTGAGAGAAAAAGAGCGGAAAAGACAACAGGGTTGAGACACAGGTAGGAGGAAATGTAGTGAGGGAAGGGGAGTGATAGTAAATGAAGGGCAGTGACAGTTAGAGAAGGGGTATGAGGGTGAGGGAAGGAGAATGAGAGAGAAGGAAAGAGATTAAGAGAGAGGAAATACGACTGAGGGATAAAGTAGGAGTGTAAGAAACAGAGACAGAAAAACAGAAAGAGTGAGGGAGAGAGGGAGAGAGAAAGACAAAGATAGAGTGACAAAGAAAGAGAGGGAGAGTGAGTGACTGAGTTGGAGTAAAGTGGTTACACTCAGTGAGACAGAAAAAGAGACGGAGAGAGAAATGGAGTGAAGGAGAATAGGGGAGTAAAGAAACTTTATCATCTGACTTAGATGGGGAGTTTATTGAAGAGCAGCCACATAGTAAGAACACCAAGGTGTCCTTTATCTGGAAGTTTTTCACCTTTTCAGAGGGGAACAAGAAAGTAAATGCACCCAAGTTCGCCTGGAAAATCTGTGATAGTGTCCTATCTAACAGCATACCAAAAGAAACACTAAACTTTTAGTGTACACTCATTGATTACGCACGTAAGGAATGTAAAAATGTACATTCTAACGATTATGCAAGGGCATTTACCCAAACCCTTGCAGTGAACCCTCCAGTTGCTGTTCTCAGCACTTCATCTGTAGGAGCATCTCATTCATTGAGTGCTCTAAATATCTAGCTACTTTTCGCCAATGTCCACCTCCAATGCAACTTCTGCGTTCATATTCTTTGTTATCTGTAAAGTAAGAAGCAGTAAAGCAGTTACAGTGAGTAAGACAGAGGTAGACAGAGAGAAAAAAAAGAATCTAAAAAGTGAGTGAGGGAGTAAATGAGGGTGAGTACGTGAGATGGAGTGGGGGTGCGATGAAAGAGGAGTAAAGGAAGGAGAGTGACGGAAGGGGAGTGACAGAAGCAGAGTGAGGAGGAGTGAGGAAAAAGGACAATGAAAGGGAAGTGGTGAAAAATACAGATAGGAGGAAGTGCAGAGGAAGTGAATGATAGTGAGTGAACAACAGTGATACTTAGGGAAATAGTATGAGGAAGAGGAAAGATGAGTAAAACAGAAGGAACAAAATTAAGAGACAGGGAAAGTGAATAAGGAATAGAAGAGGAGTGGCAGAAAGAGAGAGGATAAGAGTTTAAGGATAAAGGAGAGAGAAGGACAGAGTGAACGACAGGGACAGGAAGAGCAAAGAACTGAGAAGGAGTCAGCCAGTGACATTGAGTGACACAGAGGAAAACGGGGCGAGAAAAATGGATGACAAAAAAAGTGAAGGGAAAGAATAAGTTAAGGGGAGTAAGTGAGATGGACTAAGGGAGTGAGAAAAGGAGAGCAAGGCAAGGTGACTGAGGGAGAAGTGAGGAACAGGCAGAGGAAAGAAGAAGTTGCAAAAGATGAGTGAGGGTGAAGTAACAGTACTGATGTTAAGAGAAGCAGAGTAAAGGTGAATGAAGGGGAATAAGTAGAATAAGTGAAGAATAGTAAGTTGAGGAAATGAAAAGAAGTAAGAGAAACAGTGAAGAAAGGATGGAGAGAAATAGAAGTAAGAAACAAATGAAAAAGTATTTTTTTCTTTGTCGTACTTACCTAAATATAATATCTGTGGAAGAAAAAAAAGAAATAAGTTATAATATATTTTTCACAATACAAAATACAAAATAATTTGTACAATATGTTATATATTTTATTTTGCTGTTCTCAGAATGTATTGAATTTCACTAAAAACAGTGAGATCAATACAACTCATCATATGACAGCGGGCAAAAAAAACCACAATCAAATAGATTGTGTTTAAAAAACTGATTCAACATTTTCATTAACAAAATAACAATTAGAAAAAAACATATCTTAAATGTCTTTTTCAAGCAAAATTTTTTACGTAAGTATAGAATGTAAAGATCAATTATAAAGTAACAAAACATTACTACTTTTTTGTTATACAGTCTAAATAAAGTGATGTCCAAACATATGGTAAAAACATTCACCCGAAATACTTATTTGGTTGTGATACTATTCCTCATGGCCAAATGGTATCTGCAAAATCCTTAGTCTCGGAGTTACTTAATGGTATTTTCAAACGTCCGTTTTCCGACCTTCTGAAACAAAAGAACCCACATCGTTTGCACCATATAACAATGGTTATAACTCCAGCTAATTCTATTTATCATGTACATAGAACCTTGAAAAAATAGCATGGTATTAGAACCTCAACATCATCTGGAATGCCAATGACACTCAGCTTATTTTTCAATTTACCAAGGAGCTGTATACCATTAAAAGAAACCTCTACAAGGGAATAAAAAATGTCACCAACATCTCCAACAACTACATCAAATCTAAAACACCTCTGCTTCACTCATGTTCACAATTTCCTGTAATACTCATATCACTCACTATATGAAACACTTACACTAATTCTATGACAAATAGAAGTTTTTTTATCTTGATCACCCTGAATTACAAAGTAATTCTTACCAGCACATTATCCTTTTTTTACAGCACTAATCTTCCTAGGCCAATTGTTTTCCCTAAAATGTGGGCTGTAAAACCACTAGGTAAGAATTTTGTAAGTCAAAAGGCAAACGTTGTTTAAAAGTCCATTGAGTGTCATTACAATGAGTCCAGCCTTTTGCACATTTTAAGTAAGCTGTATAATGTCCTGATGTTGTAGAAGAACCATCATGGAAAATTATTGCCACAGTTACAAAAGTTCTTCTTGAAATTGATATTTGAGAAGCCACAAACTTTTTAATGAGAGTTGTCAATTTTGTTCCATCAAGTCTGCATCGTTGAAGCATTAAAATTACATAATGTCCATATCTTTGTAAAAATAATGTAGATAACATTTCTGAGTTACATGGGGAACAGACCATGTTTTGATTTGCTTCTCTAACTAGATTATTAAAATTCACTGATTTGCAGTCTGGTAATGTTAAATATACAAATCTTTCAGTGTCTATTTCAGTACTACTTGAAAACGAACAATTATCACATTCATGTTGCCATTTATAAGAAACTCCAAATATATTTTCAATATCTACACCTTCATCTTCCAATACAACAAGCATATACATAAGGAATTCC
The DNA here is from genome assembly GCF_964261635.1 of Lissotriton helveticus. Taxonomy (NCBI): domain Eukaryota; kingdom Metazoa; phylum Chordata; class Amphibia; order Caudata; family Salamandridae; genus Lissotriton; species Lissotriton helveticus. The sequence continues at coordinate 865,566,997 of NC_136057.1, read as the reverse complement.
TGACAATCTTGCTGAACATTCTGAGAAAATTGATTAACAGCAGAACATATGTCTAAAACATTTCAAATATCAGAAACACTTTCTATTTTTGTTTTATCACTGCTACATTTCTCAAAGACAGAATTCAACAAAGAACAAAATCTATGATCCCGATTATTGACAATTTGTTGCTGTAAAGTTTCAAGAAAAAAAACAACATTAACCACTACATTAGCATAGCAGTTGACACCAGAACTATTTTCAAACTGAAAACCAACAACTTCTTTAATCGTATCCTTGCTTTTTTTACTTTCTATTACTGGTTCATATACTTTATTTTTCTTTTCTCTGCAACCTCGCTACAATTTTTCTCATATCTTCTTTTTCGACCTACCACTCGTTTTTCAAGCACTGGATATTGAGGTAAATGAGGAGCATGTTCTCTTCTTAACCTATTATACTCCTTTACACAATTTATATCTGCACTAATGTTTGTGTCATCAAAATCAATCAAGTATAATAAAGTTCTAACTCGAGATAAAGCAATATATGACATGCCCTCTTTAAACACAGTGCTACCAATGTTCACCAAAGCACTATCTACACTTAAACCTTGAGATTTGTGAATAGTCACCGCATATGCCAAACAAACAAGAAACTGTTTTCGGCGGACATATAAATCTTTAACAAGCAAAAATCGAGGTGAACAACGACCCAATTGTTGTACTTCTTCAATTTCATCAACTTTAATTTTCAAAATGTCAATGTCATCTCTATTTGGGTAATTCACAAAATCAACAACATGACCCATCGCTCCATTAACTAAACCTCTTTCCACATGTAAATTTCGTCGTAAAATTATACGGAAATTTAGACATACATATAGATTCTTTTCTAAACCAGCCGTTCTAGATATTGATTTGTCTAAAGAATCCAATTTTGACTCCAACTTTTCTGTCAAAATAATAGTAGCTCCTTCATGCTCTATTCTATCAATAGCCTCCAGTTTTTTAATTTCTTGATTTTCTAACTTTAACATTTTTTCATTAAAGATTGCACATTCTTGCAGAGTTGGCATCAAGCATATCACAGATTTATTTTCTGCAATTTTCTGTATATATTCTCTGCACCAACATTTTCATTTGGAAACAAATTTGAAAGTAATCGTGCCTGCAAAGCTTCTTTGCCATGTATTCTCACTTTTCCAATTCTTATATCTTCAAGAATACTTTTATAATCAGCATCCTTTGACTGTCACATATTTTGAGTGAGTTCTGCATATTTGAAATATGACCATATATTAACATTTCCAATGCTTCCCAGGCACTTTCTGATGTCTTCATGTGTAACGGTTTTAACACGGGTTGTCCTTTCACAGGAGTTAGCTGTAATAGATCTCCCAAAACAATGACGTGTTTGCCTCCAAATAACACATCACACTCTGTTTTAAGAATTTGTTGCATTCTTAAATGCACAAAGGCAAGCATTAACTTTGAGACCATGCTTACCTCATCAATAATGAGAAGTTCCATTTTTTTCAGGACTCTGGAAACTTCACAACAAGCTTCTCCAGATAGCTTGTGGTATTGTAATTTATTTTCGGGCTCTACAGGCAGCATCAATAAATGATGCAAAGTAATCCCTTTAATGTTATGTGCTGCTAACCCAGTTGGAGCGGTAACAACACAAGAGAGTGACGACTCTGTCCTTTTTTGTAGATAAGTTGCAATTCCTTTAATTAGAAAACTTTTTCCAGTTCCTGCTTGTCCACTCACATACAGTCGGACAGGTTGAAATGACGTACATGAGCACTCTTTTTTCTCATGAAGTAAACCATGCTCAATCTGCTCTATTACTTGATTGGTCAACATTTAGATGTTTTTCCAATTCTTCTAAGTTTATTTCTTCCTCTTGAGCTTGTTGCATAGCTCTTTCCACCTCATCCATGGCAGTGGCTGCTACATTTTGGATAATTGTTCCTCCTAGTGGATCCTGACTCAACGAAGCAGAACTTTGACTGTCTTGAGAACTGTCTCTAGCAATCTCTGCTGCAATTGTAGCTTCTTGCTGTATTTCCTCATTCAACATTTCAAGATAGTTAGAGAAAACAGGACATTCTATAGTATTTTTAGTTGCGTTGAATGAATCTTCATAACTGAGAAAATCTCCAAGTAGTTCGTCTTCAGTACGCCATGGTTTAAAGAGTTGCAAAAGAGCTAAATAGTAAAATTCCCTTTTGTCAGGAGTTTCTCAACTCAGTTTTCGATGATTGATCAAATGACCTTTTGTTTGTTTCACTAGACAACCTACAGATCCAATCACAGCATAAACTCCTTTATTAATATCTTCTGTGATATTCCTCTTAAAAATATAGCTTTGCAGTACTTCATAGAGACAAACGTTCTCAAGACGATTACTTCTATTTGGATAGTATCTATCCAACATATTTGTCTTCAAAATATCTGTACTATTTGGTTCTTTCTCTGCTAAATACTCAATTTCTTGTACAGATTTCAAAACTCGGTTTCGTGTACTTGCTAGACCTAAACTCACCTAAATAATTGTTCTAGATTTGGAGTATAAACTTGCAGATGACAAGCGATCTGAACATTCATATGCTCCAATTTCTCGATGAGACAACATCTTCAAACTGTAGCTGTACAACTTCTTACTTAGACTCTTTTCATGAGATTTTTCTTCCCACATTTCCTTTAGTTCTGTCTTCTCAGATTTCGTAATGTAAGATGTAACATATCGAGCCACGGCAATAGAGTTGTCTGCAACATATTGAATATCCATGTTAGCATTCCACATTGACAATATGACTGGGTTATAGTCATTTATGTATTTTGACTCTTCATTTCTCCTTAAGTTGTAGGTATTTTTCAGTGATTCTCTTGTCACAGTATGTCGTAAAGATAACATAAAATTGCTCACTCTTCCTTTCGATGTTACTGGACGTGGAAATGCAAAACGACATTTTGTGTAGAACCTAACCTTAGATTTGTATTTTCAACAACAGTATTTTCCACAATGATGGGTTTGAAATCGTAACACTTGTTGTCTTAAATTCTTTTCTTCCGTACTTTTTGGTACAGCACATGTAGCATTTTGTTCAATAAAACTCATCACTGTCTCATCTGAATCTGTTCCGAATATGGCGGCATCATTGACCCATCGCAGCATATGTATGTGAGGAGCACCTCTTGCTTGATACTCCTTTCTCCCAAAAAAATCCAGAACCTCTCCAAGAGGAGGATTTTTCTTGTTTGTGACAAAAGACATCATAGCTTCAAATCTATGATTGAAATACCTGCAAACATTAACTGGATCCAAAGAGCAGAGTTCTCCAGCTGTCTTGTATTCTATATTTTCTATGTTTGCATTTGCCTCTCGAAGAAATTGAAGTAAATCTTCCCAAGCATACTCAGCACAGCTTAGAGTAAGGAACCATGTAGGATCTCCTAAGTTCCTTAGCATACATTTCAATTCCCCATGACGACGGTACCAATACTCATTAGTAACACGCTGACATGCCATGAGGTTAATTAGCTAAGATTCCAAAACAGTGTCTTTCTGTTGGACTTTATCCATAAAGTCCCTTGCCGAAACATTTTGCAGATGTACTCCACTTTTTAGTATATGATTCACTGCATAAGAAAGTCCAGACAAGTCACTCTCAAACAGAAGATGAAACAAATATGGAATACATTGGCGAAACCTTGGATCTTCTGCATATAATCTTGATGTCCGGTATTCAGATGCTGGTATCTGCACAGGTCGGTCATCATATCGTCCACCTTAACCTGTTGGAAATAATTGAGGGAAACAACAAGCTTCCAAGCTTTTTTCCCATACGCTAATAGGACTTGCTTTTGCTTTTTTCATTTGGAATAACTCGATAGCATTCCCCATTACCTCTTTGGAATGCAGTGGATGAACACTATAATGTTCATAAATTTGTTCACTTCTGCACACATGCACTTTTTCAATTTGTCCAGTTGGCAAATCACTATCCTCTTGTATAGTTGTTTCCTCTTGTCCTTCATATACATTTTTATAGTACGGATTATTTTTTAGCAAATACAACGTTGCCTTTTTGACTTTCCTAACATCGACTAATTCTTGCCAGATTTTCTTACTCTTTGTAGGAACGCCATTAACTAGAATAACCAGAGGTTCCTCTTCCACATTTTCTGCACCAATTGTTTCTATATTTTTCTTTAAATCTCGAGGCAAATATAAAACTCTTCCCTTTAATCCTCTCTGTAAATCTGAAGGAGGCAATTTCCCTGTCTTAGGCTCCATGCGAACAATAGCCTGAAATGGATGTACACATTGAATCAATATAGACTCATAAGTATTTAAATCCATCAGTTCAGAAGGAATACTTACCAACTCAAGATTATTATGTAGAACTCTAGCTGGCATTTTGTTATCATTTAATTTATTATAACAATATTTACAAATACGTTGATCAGAACCCAAATCAAAACAATTCTCTACCAACAAATAAGTTACAAATTCCTTCCACTCATTATTATCCTCCATTTCACTTTTTAAAATATAGATCAACTAACCTGGTCTGATTTTTATAATGAATTCTTCTACAACAAATACAAGAAAAATTGGGCCTTTCTCCTGAAATTACCTTAAACTTTGTAATTTCTTGCTGAAAATTATCTGTACAAAAATTCTGTTTATTTTCTTCCACATTTCCTTCTATTACTGTATCAGTTTCTGCCCTGTCCTCTTCTTCACAAAAGTAACTAACCTCAATCTCTTCACAAATTTTCTTTACATCTAATACAGACCCATGCAAAAGAGCACTGTTTAACTGTTTTAGCTTAAGTGTTGGACTTTTTGCATAATACATCCTTCTCACTAATTTCCTCACTTCAGTATGATGCACTGCTAACATCCTAAAATGGTGAAAAACACTCTGGCATACTTTTTTAGAAAGATAAGCCAGAGAATGACCTTGCAAACCAGTTTTTTCTCTCACTCGGCAGGGGTCTAATTCTTGCAACATCTTAATCTTCTGTTTACTACTTTTTTTGGTATACTTACGTAAGAAATTGCGGGAAAAATCAATTGAATCCTGTCGTACACTACAAATGCTACTACAATTCCAAGAGTACACTGGAGCCTTAGGACGTCTCCCTAAAACTTCATCAGCTATTGTTATGTTGTACTCATGCTTGCAAGTCATAAAAAAGTCCCAAGCCCGGGGTGAGGACATTTTTAGTGCGCCACCTCCAATGCCAGAAGAACTGAAAGTAGGTGGGTATGTCATTTACCTTTCTGCGGATGAGGTAGTGGTGGATGCAGGTCTCAAAGGGCCATAAAAATATGGAAGGTGGTGGATGTGGTAGTGGAACCATTGCCAGCTCCCTCTGAGCAGATTGAATAGGAGGGGTAACCTCGATGTCCTCTGAGCCACCTTTTGTACTATCAAACACTGGTTTGTCCCCATCACCGTCATTTTCCATTTCCTATTCCCTTGTCTCTTATGGTTTGTCCCCATCACCGTCATTTTCCATTTCCTATTTCCTTGTCTCTCATGGCGGATCTCATACTTGCCCGGGTCCAATCCATGTCCAGGTCATCAGAAGGGGGGCTTTGAGAAGCTGGTGGAGTACGCTTTCATTTCCTGCTAGGGATCATGAAGACAATGGTTCAAGAGCTACATCTTGCTCAGCAGGAAGCTCAGCAACCTTTTCTGCTCCTTCTTCATGAAGACTGGTTGCTGGGTGCGGCTTCTGTTGTCCACTTTGCTCAGTTTCCTCCGACAATTGAGTACTTTGCGGCTAAGACAAGTCCAATTCAGACTCACTCCTGGTTGCCATGATTGCAGTGGCTACCTTGCTGGGAGACTTGACCTTGGGATTAGATTGGGGTGGTGCTGTTGATGCGGGAGTGCTGCTCCCAACTTCCTACCTAGAGGATGGTGTGACAGGCACACCAGATTTCCTGAAAAAGGTGGTGGAAGACAAGTCAGTGGTGGCAATCTGCTTCTTCTCCTCCTCCTCACTGGTTGCTTTCCTGGCAGAAATACAATTTTCTTGGGCCATCTTGAAGCTCTGTCAGTTGGCACTACGCTGCTCATGGGTAAGCAGAGGAGGACTCAGGTGATGTTGTGTGGTGTTACTTTGTGCCAGTCTTCTGTCTGGCAGTACTGCAGATGAATGAAATAGAAAAACATCCAGGGAAACAAGGCATTTTTGCAGTTTGGATTATTCATACAGCCAATATAATTTAGTGAGATTATCCCAAATAATTAGCAACAGTAATGTATCCATTCTACCCAAATTATAGCATAATATTTCAATTAGGATAGGAACATACAGATTTAAATGTTTGCTTTATGTGCCACTTATGCCAGGCAGGCAGGCAGTTGAAGGGAAAATGTACATAATTCTTAGAAAATTAATGTTGGCGTAAGCCTATAGCCTAAGCGACCTATGAAAGGCAATGGGTGTAGGGGGAAATTGAATAACCCTTAAAAAATTAATGCTGGCATTCATCAATGGCAGGCAGAGTGTGCAGGGGTAAATGACATAATCCTTAAAAAATGAATGCTGGTGCTCGCTTATGGTCTTAGCGATCTATGGCAGGCAAGAGGTGCAGGAGAAAATTGAATAATCATTCAAAAACATTAATGATAGTGTGCACCTATGGCAGTCAGGGGGTCCAAGGGCAAGTGACATAATCCTTAAAAAATTAAAGCTGGTGTGTTCATATGGCCTAAGAGGGCTCTGGCAGGCAGCGGCTCCAGGACAAAATGTAATAATCCTTAAAAAAGTGAAGGCTGGTGTATGCCTATGGCCTAAGAGACCCACTGGAGGCAGGGAATGCAAGAACAACAAACAGTGTTCAATAGTAATTGTTGGTGTCTCTCTAGGGACTATGAGAAATACTTTGGGAAGCAAGAAGGTGCAGGGAAAATGGAAAATGTGTATAATATTATATAAACACTGTACAGACATACTACAATGATTTTCAAGCACATTAAATTGATATCAGGGAAAAACAAAACACATAGCCCTCTTCTATCAATGTCCCTAAATAATGGTTTTGAAAATAGGAAAAAAAGGATTTAACACACTGACTGGCTACACAAAATGACTGCAGGCCACATGTTCAAACAACAGCCAAGAAGGCATGGACAACAAAGAACAGATGGAGGCTTATGGCAAAGCACCCTGCTTGCCTGCACAAAATGGCAGCCTGCCAAGTGTTCAAACAACAACAAGAAAGACGGCATGGACAACATAGAAGAGATGCAGGCCAATGGCAAAACCACACTGGTTGTCTACCTAAAATGGCCGCCTGCCACAAGTTCAAACAACAACAAGCAAGAAGGCATGGACAATAAAGAAAACATGCAGGCCTATGGTATAAGCACACTGGCTGGTTACACAAAATGACTGACGGCCACATGTTCAAACAAAAAAAAGCAAGAAGGCATTGACACCAAAGAACACATGCAGGGCTACGGCAAAAGCACACAAGCTGGCTTCACAAAATGGCTGCGGGCCACATGCTCAAACAACAACAAGCAAAAAGGCCTGGACAACAGAGAATATATGCCGTCAATTTAAAAGAACACACTGGATGGCTACACAAAATGTCTGCCGGCCCTTGTTCAAATAACAACAACCAAGAAGACATGGATAGCAAAGAATACATGCAGGCCTATATCAAAAGCACACTGAATGGCTACACAAAATGGCCACTGGCCACATGTTCAAACAACAGCAAACAAGAAGGCATGGACAACAAAGAACAGATTCAGGCCTATGGTAAAAGCACATTGACTACTACCCAAAATCGCTCCCAACTACAAGTTCAAACAACAACAAGCAAGGAGGCATGGACAACAAAGAATACATGCCTATGGACACTTACTACACACAAATGCTGCCGGCCATCTGGTATGGAGAACAAAGACATAATGGTGGCCTATAGCAAACACGCACAGATATTGACCAGTGAAAGGATGCATGGTAAACAAGGAAGAAAATATTATTATTAATTTAGCAATGTCAAAAACAAGAATTAAGTCAGCTATAGAAATGTTCCAACAATACACATACTGATGTGTGCTGAATAACAAGAGAAGGCATCAATATATATGTACTCCACCAAAATACACCTTTTGCTGAAAAAATAACATGTGAAATGCATTAAAAAACAAATTTAGCATTTAATCCAATGCCATCTGTCCTAAATCATAGCTGTTTTAAAACAACATATACTACATAAACAGTTGTTTCTTGTACCCAATGTCTTGTACTGGTTAGATGGCCCATGGGCATACTAGGCCACATGGTAAAATAAATGAATAGTGAAAATTTCACAAACATGGAGAAAATGTACTTAACTGAACAACCTCTATCCCTTATAAATGCTAAAAAATTGATTGAATGCAAAATATAGGCCCCACTGCAACCCCATGCCACCCACCACAACCACAAAAAACTTGAATAAAAGGTACAAATATATACTGGTTTACACCCTTTAACATACAACGCTTAACTTACTTGTTGTGATGGCACATAAACAAAGTTCTAAAATCCAATGACAGCAAGAATTGTAGACAAAGAAAGTGATCCTTTCCCTCTGAAATCCAATGATCAGGAGATGGACAAAGCACTGGGAGGAGCTTTCTGAACAAGAAGAGGAATTTGGAGTCTCTGTAGTACTTCCTTCCTATTGAAAAACAAACTAAAATTCAAAAATTGCTTTTTGCCGTAAAAAATTACTTAAATTATCTATTTCAGTAGAATATGCACTCAAAAAGGTATTTTTGAGTTGATTTAGCTGCTTCTTAAACTATAATGAAGAAGTAGCCCCAACTGTTTGTGACTGCCTGCTTTACAAATTGGTGCCAGAAGGCTCTGAGGCGACTGGAAATCACCCAAGGCGCTGACAAATCTTATTCACACTTGCAAGCATGCATTGACCCTCTGATGGAATGCTCATGTCTGCCTGTATTACAAAATGGTGCTAGAAGGTTCTGTGGTGAGAATGTCTGGGGCCGAGTAATCTCGCTTGCAGTCACAAGCGCACGTTCCTGAGCCTCACTTTGTTCCTGTGAACACCGCGAGGCACTAACAGCAGAATAATTCTGCCAAGCACCAATTGGCATAATTTGGCAGGAACACTGCATTGCAAATGCAATGAGGAATTGCCAAATACCGCAAATTCTCCAAGCAGAAATATAATTCTGCCTGAGTCTAATTACCAGTAGTCGCCCAAATGATAGTTCAAAGTCTCCAACGGTGGTTAGTCCCAGAGAATCTTCAGAAGGAGTTCTGATGGTAAAGCCCCTTCCCTAGGTTCTCCCAAAAGAAGTGAGTTAATAGGGTTGTGTAGTAATGTTAGGGGATCACGAGATGCAGGGCAGTTGGTCACAAGAAGAGAGCCTAAACTCATCAAATTGGCGAGAGTTAGCAGCAATTGGGAGAGCTCACCAGAGTTTTCAAGTTCTTTCAGCAACAAATTGGTGGTGGTAAGGACGGATAACAAGGTTGCAAAGTCCTATGTAAATGGGCAAATGGGCACACGGTCTCAGACCCTAGCCAGTTTAGTGAAGAACAGGTAAGGGAAAGGATCTATTGGCAATAAGGACCGTCTATATCCAGTGGTAGGATAATCTCCAGGAAGACTGCCTTAGTCAGAATTTACCCTTCTTTATAGATTTCCACCTCAGACAGGAGGTCTATGAGTTTGTGGCAGAGCATTTGGGTCAGCCCACTTTTGACCTATTTGTGTCTCCCATGGATGCACTTCTCCCTTGATTTGTTGGGAGACAATGCACAGCAAAGCCTGGGGTATAGATGCTTTGTTGATCCCATGACATCAGGAAGTCTTGTACGCCTTTCCTCCAGATTTCCTCCTCCCAAGGATGCTTCAGAGGACTCGAAGTGAGAAGAAAATTGTGATCCTCATAGCACCTTTTTGTCTAGGAGGCCATGTTTACCTCTGCCGACTCAGTTATCAACACATCAGCATCTCACTCTTCTTCTACTTCCCGAACCTCTTCAATTTCCTATTTTAACATCTAAGCACTTTCGTCAGCTAGGACTGATAACCTGGAGGTTGACAGCATTGGATTGCAACAATCAAATTGCTTGTGGTTGGTAGCCTCTGACATTCAAGCAAACAAGAACGATTCCACTCTGCAAGCATATGCTAAGGATTGGAGGAGTTTTTCTGTCTGGTGTGAGGGGGCAGGCAGTGATTAGTGACTGGTGATCTTTTCAAGGTTCAAAACCCGTGAGGAACTGTTTTCCCTGTCTACCCTAGCATCTCAGTGAGCAGCAATTAGATCTTGTAAAGGGGCTACGGGTAGTCAATCTTAAATTGTTCCTTTAACTAAGAAACTCCCAAAACTTTTAGGTTAAGAAAGCATAAGGTTTCCAATCCTTCATGGAATCTTAATTTAGTATTAGAAGATTTACAAATGGGGGGGTCATGGCCAGGTGCGCAGCTAAGATGGCTGCTCACCTTTAGGCTTTGCAGCACCACCGACACGGAGCACCGCCCAGGACCCCTGCCATGTGACAAAAACATAGTCGCAGATAGGGGAGCACTTCAGGACTCCAGAGGTCGCAAACATTTTCGCCACTCACCACCGAAACAGCATTTTTCCAGTTTCTTACCAACAGCCTCATACGCAGCAAGATGGCAGCTTTGGCCCTTGATCCCGAGGTTGTACGCAGCAGTATCTATGTTGGGACGAGCTGAGGACTATAAATCTGGTTTTGCCACAGCGTGGACAACAACCATCAGTTCATGAACAGACGCAGTGAGTCTGAGTATTTTATCCTTCTCTGATGCTACCAATCATGTCTTTCTGATGGGACACTCCTCAGCGATTAAAAATGGCAGACCGGTAAATTTAAGCTGCCTTGCATTTGGTCTGTGTCCTCAGCACAGTCTTTCATTGTTTGAACCGGTCTCATGCAGAGTGTATATAAGGGCGAAGTGCAATTTTAATCCTGGGTTTTGAGTAATGCAGCTCACTTCTTTTTGTCATGGAGGCTCTTTTATGCGACACTGTTCATTGCATGTGTGGCACGAGTTAACTGCAACTCGCCTGTCTCTCTCTTTCCATACTCAGTCTTTGCAAGACTTGGACTTACAGTGCACTGTAACTAGCACTTCTGGCAGAACCAATGTGTATAGGCATTAGTTAGAGAAAATGTTTTTTCCCCTGTCTAGTACAGTGTGGATGTCTTGTACAGCGTGGTCACAGATTACAGTTTGTCTGCTCTCCTGAAGTAAAAGTTATAGTGGTGAATTAGTTGAGTTAAACACAACAACATATCAACTAGCACTACTTAAGCACTACATACAGAGCAGAGAGGCCAACATCAAGCCATACAACATGGGTGCAGTTGCCTCACAGAATGACTACAGATCAGCAAAGAAGCACAGATCATAGCACATAAGTGACATAAGTGTTTGCTGAGGTACTAACTACCTATTGTTGCTTTCTACTTACTAATACTTGGGACCGCTGTGGTGTGGTAGTGCCCTCAAAAACCATCATACTTGTAGCTCTTCCTCTCCATTGTCACTATCAACCTCAGAAAGACAATGGCGAAATTGCTAGGGGACATACGAGAGACAATGACACTAAGGCACACTTGAAACATTTAAAGCAAACACCGCCAATCCCAGAGTCTCCGGTTAAAGGTAGGCCAGATTCCTCCTCCAGTCTTGAGGCTATTTTGCTTAAGCTTAATACCATATACAACATTGCCCAAGGCATGAAATCCAACACAGACCTCCTTCAGGTAGAAAAGGTGGGAATCCATAGAGATATTAAAGAGCTAACAATAAAACTTTCAAATTCAGAAACAAGAATAAGTATGGTTGAAGACTTCACTAATTCCTAAGCTAAACATATTCAGAGCCTTGAATAGTCCATTACATCTCTCAGAAGAGACTTCACAGAGCGGGAAGACCGCAACAGAAGAAGTAACCTGCCCATCTTTGCGTATCAGAACACATCAAGAACTCTGTCCCTTCGGTTGCTGGCTTTTTGCTGTCATGGATCCCAGAAGCATTACTAATATCCTTCAAACCGGACTTTGAAATTGAAAGAGCACACAGGGTTCCCGCCTTCAAACCCAAGGACATGTCTAATCCATGAGCCCTGCTTTTCAATCCTCTGCGCGATCAATACATGGAGTAAATGTGGCTCATATGGGGATGGTTCAGATTATTCAATGGCAGGGCAACAGAATAAGTATCTTGCAGGATTTTGCTAGAGATACTGTGATTCGTCGTAAAGGATTTTTGAACCTAAGGAGAAGGTTTCCAGACATGGGCATCCCTTTCTCCTTCTCAGGTCCGTCGAAATTCCAAATAAATTTCAGGGGACAAACTAAGATTTTTGTGGAACCATCAGACCTAGCAATATTTCTGAACAATCAATCAGAATCGCAAATGTATTCAGATGTGAAAACTGAGACCTCCATTTTACCAACGGCGCAAACGATTTGCCAATTTTGGTTTGTAGAACAGACGCATCCGTTACTAATTTTTCCTTCCACTGCTATCTGGAAATCTCATTTTATTTTAACTCCTTTATAACTCTAAGGTTATACTAACACCTTTATGCTTCCCTGATGACATTCCTTTTAGGAACATTCCCTGTGCTGTGCACCACTTACTGGCTTAGAACTTAGGTCCTAATTATTATTATTATTATTATTATTATTGATGATTTATAGAGCACATGGCTACCCTTTGGCTTCCCAGCGCTAAGAAAAGCTTGTTACAAATGCCAGTCATGCTCCCTGTTTTTGGCTGACAGCCAATTAGTCTCTTCCTATGTTGATACTGGCTAACCGACTCATATAGCTTAGTTAAGATTGCTACATATATTAGGTCCAATGACTGTGCGGTGTTCTTTAACATGTCGGCTTGAATGTTTTACACACTCTGACCTCAATTGGGTGCTATTCTAGTGCTAATGCTACACTTGGTGCTACTTTCTCAGAGGTGATTGCTCATCGATGGTAAGTGGCCAGTAAGCCTGGTTACATGTTCAAACTCCTTATTGTTTGTTTAGTGTATGCTAATTGTCTCTAATTTTTTGCCATAGATATGGTCATATTTGTATGGTACGATCTATGGTGACTTGCCCTGCTCTCTCATAGAATGTTGGTTCACAACCTAAATATGCTTACTGTTTCCATATCTGTATGGTATGATGCCCTGTCTCTCTCAATATGGATGTCTGCGTTTGAGACATACTCTGGTTTGAAATACATTTGGTAATTGTCTAATGTTTCTAATAGATTCCATAACAATTTAGAGTTATGCATTCATGTTACTTATCTCTACATTTTGAGAACTCATGACTGGTTTAAGGCTTGTTATGTTATGTTATGTTATTAAAAATTTATAAAGCGCACATACGCCCGAGAGCTTCTTGGCGCTGGAAAGAGATAAAAAACATACATAACAAGGGGTGAGTGTACAAGAATCTTTATTTCAAATATGCCTGTGTGAAGAGGTGAGTCTTAAATGCCTTTCTAAAGCCAAGGAGGTCCTTACTCTGTCTGAGGACTAGGGGCAGAGAGTTCCAAAGGGCAGCTGCTAAGAAATGGAAACTGCTGCCTCCTTGTCGTTTTTTCTTGAAGCGTGGTACCTCAAGTAGGTCTTTATGGGCTGATCTCAGACTGCGTGAGGGAACATATCTTCCAATCAATTGCCTGATAAAAAGAGGTCCCTTGCCTTGCAAAGCCTTGAAGATAATACACCCAGCTTTAAATTCGGCTCTTTGGGCCACAGGTAGCCAGTGCAGGGTCTCTAAGCCTGTTTTAATCGATTCCCATTTGGGTACATTGCAGATCAGCCTGGCGGCCTGGTTCTGCAAGTACTGCAGTCTTCGGAGTTGGCCTACAGGTAGGCCAAGATATAGACTGTTTGAAAAGTCGATGTGGGAGAGGACTAGGGCCATGACCACCTGAATTAGGGCGGAATGGGTGAGGAAGTGTGCAATTTTCCTAATTTTCCTCAATTGAAAAAATCCGGAGGAAACCACGGTTCCAATCCGGAGGAAACCACGGTTGCTTGGATGTCACACTTGTGGAACTTTCTCTCTCTGACCTCTACACTGGTGGATGGCCTTCAATACAATTGGTGTCACCCACCTACTTATGCCAACATATTACTACCCGACGGGTGTTTCTGTGTTGGTCATGGTTGTTGTATTCTGACCACATTTTTCCCCCACGCAATTTGTCTCTCACAGACCTGGTGGTAGTAGGCCTTAACACCTCTCTGGAATGGCCTAATACGTGTGACTCTTCACATCTGCTTATCTTTCTCCTACCTCCCTTTTTGTTTGAAGGGATGTCTGCTTTGCCACAATTGATCTTTCATCTTTCTCAATTTCATATTGAGACTAATACACAGAAATCTATATCTGTTCCCCACACAATACCTCAATGCCGGATTTGAAAGTTGTCTCTTTAAACACCAAAGGTCTGAAACATCCAGTCAAAGGAGCTAAGTTGGTAGACTACTGTAAGGAACTCTCTGGTGACTTGGTTCTCATCCAACAAACCATAATAGGCTTTATTGACGCCTTGCATATGAGGAGGGGGTGAGTTTTCAGGCATTGTGTGATCTAAAGCTAGCCGGAAGAAAAATAGGGTTCTTACCCTCATATCTAGGAGCACAGGTTTAACCATAGTCGCAGCGGAACATGATACTAATGGAATATGGCAACTTACAAGACTAACTAATGGCTCTCTGGAGCTCTACATCATAAATATTTATGCTCCCAATATAGATGCCCTAACTTGTAGTGTACTATTAAAAAAACTCATTGATATCCCACAAGGATTAAAAGTAATAGTAGAGGGAGACTTTAATCTCCCTATGAACCCTATTTTACACTGGCATTCAGCGTCTAGGTATAGAACCCCTAAAGCTCGTAAACAATTACTCAACCTTTGTGCCTCACATTGTCTGTTGGATGCCTGGAGACTACACAACCCAAAGGTTGTGATCTCACTCCCCCCACTCTTGCTTCTCCTGTATAGAGTATCTCCTTGTTGATGGTTCCTTGCTCAAAGACATGGCTGATACAAAAATTCATCCAGCAGTTATCTTAGATTATGCTGCAATTTCGATGTCCATTCGTAGTTTCACCAACACAGGTGTGAGATGAACCTGTACATGCATTGCTCTTAGGGCAGTAAGTATGCGGGGTCCAAAGCAGTTTGATCTTAAGTTCTGCCAGAGGTACCCCCATTCCACTTGATCAAACGCTTTTTGGGCATCTAATAATGTTAATGACATTTGTTGCCCAGAACTCTCTGCGACGTTAAATAATGAGATTACCCTATTAATATGGTCAGTTGTACTACGACCGGGTATGAAGCCGTGTTGCCACGGGCTTACTAAAGAATCAATTACCTTTGAAAGCCTCCTCGCTAGGATTTTGGAGTAGATCTTCTCATCCGTATTTATTAATGTAATAGGCCTATAGGAGGCCGAATCGTCCGGCGCCTTCCCCTTTTTCAAGAAAATAACTATACTAGTCTCCTCCCATGACTTAGGAGGAATGCCTTTCTGCTGGACTGCTAAGAACAGGTCCCACAGCAAAGGGGCTAGTTCCTTATGCAATATCTTATAAATCACCATTGGTTAGGCCATCTGGGCCTGCCGCCTTCCCGGAGGCCATAAATAGCAATACCTCTTTAACTTCTTCCATTAAGATATCTCCCTCTAACTCTTGTATCACAGGCGGGAGCCTAGTCCCCGGATCCACCGTGGTTTGATGCCTGGACTTATAGAGATCTTGATAAAAGTCTTGGAAAATATTCACTATCTCATGAGGATCAGAGGACAGTGTACCATCCTTTCTTTTTAGCTTCGTATTGCTACTTGCCGCTGTTTTTTGTCTGATCCACAGAGCCAGCTGTTTCTCTGTTTTTTCCCCACATTCATAGTGTTCCTGTCTGCTAGTTTGGAATCTTTCGGCTAAAGATTGATTAAACAGCCCATTTATCTTAGCTTTGGTGCTAATTACTTTTAGTTCGATCTCTGCCTGCCGCTGCGTCTGTTTTTGGACAATAGTAGCCATATGTTCTGTCTCATGTCTACTCAGGTCTTGCATCAGTGATCTAATAAGCTCTTGTTGCTTTTTCCTATGAAACGCAGCAAAGCTAATTACTTCCCCTCTAAGCCCAGATTTGAGATTTTGGAGAATGCAGAAGATATTGCCAAAACCAATAAGGAGATAAGTCTATTTTTTAAGGAGAATGAAAACTCTGTTAATTCTCCCATAATAATATGGGATGTGTTCAAATGTGCAATGAGAAGACCGATCATTAAAATAATGTCCAGTAGACACAGTGATATTAAGGCTTCTTTTCAGGCACTTGGAGATGATATCAAAAAGAAAGAGGCTGTGTTCAGACACTCTAACAATAAATCTGTCCTTTAGGACATTAAACATCTAAAGTACTCCTTTAACTCTATTGTCAGTAACAGAGCTTATCTGGGTGATCCTGCTCAGAAATCTCGGTAACTACTGCTACACAATGAGAGTTGGTAAATTAATGGCCACCTCCCTTAAATAGGGTCACAAAAAACAGCCACCAAGACATTCTAGAGGTATTTAGAGAATTTTATCAATGCTATACACCCATCAATCGACATGCGACAAGGCAAAATGCCTGGAATTCCTTAATTTACCCCCCACGTCTACGATATAGGATGAAGACAGATTGTCTCTGGCTAAACCAATAGAAATAGATTAAAACGTTAAAGCTGTTACGGTCATTCACTCAGGTAAAGCACCTAGGCCTGATGGCTTCCCAATTATTTTTTATAAAACCTTTGCATCCTCAATTATTAATCACCTAAAAAATATCTTTGATCAGTATTCCATATCGGGCAAGGTACCTGGCACGTTTGCTGAGGCCACTATTGTTGTTATACCCAAGGAGGGTAAGGATCATTCTAATCCGAAAAAACATCTGCCCCATCTCCCTTTTAAATATGGAAGCCAAAATCTTTCCATAAATGTGTGCCAATGGGCTGGAAGGACATATTCCCTACCTTATCCATAATTCCCACATTTGTTTTGGTAAGGGATTTCTTAGTAGAGATAATATTCACACTTTTTGCCACATTCTATTAAAAGCTTGCCTATTCTTGCTGCCAACAGAGGTGATTGCTCTTGACGCAGAAAAAGTGTTTGACAAGGTGTCTTGGTCTTTTCTACAAGCGGTACTGGAGTCTCACAAACTGGGTGGCTCCTTCATTAACATGCTCTAGGCTCTTTGCTCAAACCCCTAAGCAAACATTAGAGTTAATGGCTCTACTTCCTCTTATTTCCACCTCTGTCAAGGAACGAGGCAGGGCTGTCCTCTCTCTCCCTTACTTTTCCTACTATCTATTGATCCACTACTTAGTCTACTCAATGCGAACCCGAACATCAAAGTCTTTCAGTTTGGACAATACAATTTTAAAACAGCTGCATACGTGGACAATATCCTTATCTTCTCTGAAGATATTGAGATGAACATTCCTGCTGTGATTGACACTATCCATACTTTCTTAAAAGTGTCTGGTTACATTTTAAATAAAGATAAAATGGAAGTATTCCCCTTGAATCCTCTGTTTCTTTATTCTCACCTGGGAGACTCAGGTCTTAAGAGGAAATGCACTTGTCTAGAATATTTAGGGATATTGTTCTGTAGAGATCTTATGGATACACTACTCTTTAATGAACCTCACACTATCACCAGGGCTAGGGACCTCCTAAATGCCTGGTCACACAAATATATCACCTGGTGGGGTAGACTCCAAACACTCAAAATCCGCCCGACATCATAATGGGCACCTAAGTGTTGATTTTTGTAAATGTCTCCATAGACATTGGTTGAAGTGGAAGTAACATCCCTGTATGGATGTGTGAGGGTATATTTTAAGGATGATATTTATCTTGGCTTGTTCAAAGTCAATGATTATTTTTAGGGGAAAGAAGTCTGCTGTTTCTTCTTTTATTTTGTTCAACATTTCTGTGTATGTTGAAGTTTGTTTGTTTGGTAACAAACAATAGATAAATGGAATGCAGGTGTTATGGTATTGTCCATGTATTGTATATAATTGGTAGAATGGTCTAGGACATATACTAAAAGTGCCATCCATCATCCATGTTTGACTTTCTTTTAACTTTTTTATATTATTTACTGTAGAAAACATAATTATTCTTTTATCTTTATTGTTGTTATCATAGAAGATAAAAGGTTCATCATTATGAGTTACGGTAAGGTCAGGGGGAATTATTACCTCTTCAAAAGTTTTAGGTGTTGGTATTGTTGGTCTTGTAGATTTTTTAGTTCTAGTTCTAGTTCTTTTTATAGAAGCTATTGTTG
Organism: Lissotriton helveticus; assembly: GCF_964261635.1. Classification (NCBI taxonomy): domain Eukaryota; kingdom Metazoa; phylum Chordata; class Amphibia; order Caudata; family Salamandridae; genus Lissotriton; species Lissotriton helveticus. The sequence goes on along the minus strand of NC_136057.1, from coordinate 865,548,593 downwards.
GTAATTGACCTCTAGCTTCTCTAGGTATTTTAGGAAGTACTTCATTAAGTATTACACTTGTTAGTAGTTCTGAGGTGCTGCTTACTTCTTTAATATTTTCTAGAGTAGATCTAACCTCTATTTCTGATAGATTAGGTGGATGGTTGTGTTCAGTTGTATTTATTACACTTGTTTCCCTGGTTTTTGCACGTCCATAATATTTGTTAGAGTAATACTTTGAACATTTCCAGTATACATTAAGATCTTTTTGTTTCTCTTGAGTATAAATATACCCCATGTAGCACAACAGAAATTTGCCTTTTTGTTATTCCAAATGAAACTAGCAATCGAGCTCTGCAATTTAGAAATTAACTTAGGATCGAAATAAAGTGGTATAGTGTTAAATAAAAAAGAAACTTTCGGTAAAATACTCATCTTCACCAAATTAAGTTTACCCAAAATGGAAAGTGGGAGATGAGACCAGCCTCTCATAAGTTTCCGGCACTCTGCAGCTACTTTATTAAAGTTTAGAGAGGCAATAGCGTTGATATCATTAACTATATTTACCCCCAAATACCGAATTAGACTTTTTGATGTCCCATTATTATTCGTTCTACTGCAATTCCAGGACATTGATTCTGTTTTGAGGGCATTGATTTCGTACCCGGAGACTTTCCCAAATGTAAGGGCCTGTTCAACTACCTCAGGGTATGCCTCTTCATAGCTTGTGGAGAAAATCATGATGTCATCAGCATAGAGTGCCACCTTCTTATCCCAACCCCCAAAGCTAAAGGAGTTAATAAGACTGTTATTCCTAAGCATTTGAGCAAAGGGTTCTATGTAAACGTCAAAAAGAAGAGGGGACAGGGGGCAACCCTGTCTGGTTCCTCTCATGACCTTGAAGGGTTCTGTCAAACCACCATTAATTAACAATGAGGCGGATGGATTACGGTACAGGAGCTCTATGGTCCTCCGAAATCTGTCCCCAACATTAAACCTCTTCAAAGCCTCCGATAGGTATAACCAGTTCACTCTATCGAAGGCCTTGGTGGCGTCAAGGGTAAGCACAACCAGTGGGACTTGCTCCTTTATAGCAATGTCTATTGTACCAATCAATTCATACGTAAGATCACCAAGTTGCCTCCCTTTAATAAACCCCTTTTGTGTAGGATCTATAATATCTGGGGTCACCTGACCTAGCCGATTTGCTAGTATAGAGGTAAAAATTTTGTAATCGGCATTTAATATGGAGATGGGTCTGTATGAGCCACATTCAGAAGCGGGTTTGCCAGGTTTCAGGATGAGGGTAATAGAGGCATTATTCCATGATTCTGGTGGTAATTCGCCTTCTCTAAGAATTTGGTTGAACAAAGTGGCCAGCACAGGAGCGACCTCCGAGACAAGTTTTTTATATATCTCGGAAGGCATACCATCAGTACCTACCGCCTTTCCGCTCTTGGATTTCTTAATGGCCTCCTTAACCTCTATTATGGTTATTTCTTTATCTAATGAGCGGGACTGCTCAATGGTTAGGGACGGGAGAGATATATCTTCAAGCCAATTAATTATATCACTCTGTTTGGGCTTAAGATCATCTTGGTATATAGACTCAAAAAAATCCCTAAAGACTGCTCTGATTTCATCATCCCTGGAAACAGTGCCCTGAGGAGTAGTAACAGAACAGATATTGTTACGGACCCGGTCTGATTTTGTTTTCCAGGCAAGTAATTTCCCTGCCCCCTCCCCATATTGGAAATGTGAGAGTTTGCTTGCCTCCCATCTCTGAATGACCCTCTTCTCCAGAACTGTAGACAATAAAAGCTTCAACTCATTCAATTCTGCTTGTTTGATATTAATGGCAGAATTATCCGTAGGGGTAGTATTGTCTAATTCCCTTTGTACATTCAACATATTTCTTTCGATAGAGGTTACTTCATCTGTATATTGTCTGGCACGATAGACTACTTTATTTTTAATTAGACCTCTTAAAGTACTTTTGAACGCGTCCCAAATAATTCCTATGGGGGCTGTTCCCTCATTAGTACTAAAGAAGTATCTTGTCTCTGACAGTAAGAATGTAATATCTTCTGTTGAAGAGAGAAAAGATCTGTCAAAAGACCATATTCTAGTAAGAGGTGTCATCGCCAGTTTTAAATCCAACACTAATGCGGAATGGTCAGAGAGATGTAATGGATTATGCTTTATTCTGGTTACATTATCAGCTAAAGCTCTACTTGTAAGAATAAAATCAATTCTGGATCTGTGTCTGTATTTCCAGTTTCTAAATGAAAATTCTTGCTTTGGACCCTCTTTAAATCGCCAAATATCTATATAATCATATTGTTTCATTAAACCTAGTAGACAATTTCTAGATTTAGAAATGGTTTTCTGCCTACTGTTAGGTGATTTATCCAAAAGTGGATTCAAAGTTATGTTAAAATCCCCTGCTATAATAACAGGGTCAGGAAAATTAAGCAGATGGCTAAAAAGGGTTTCTAGTACTGAGGGGTCGTCTATGTTAGGACCGTAATATCCTACAAGAGTTAGCTTAGTGTCACCTAATTCTACTGCTACAATAGCCCATCTCCCTCCGGAGTCTACTTTCTGGTGTCTTAATTTAAATACCACTGATTTTTTGAATATGATCGAAACCCCCCTTGTGTTGGAACCTTGTGTTGTTGAAATAGCTGATTCTATCCATCTATTTCTATGAACCAGATCGAGCATTTCAGTCTCGGTTAAATGCGTTTCCTGGAGTATAATGATCCCCGCTTCGCAGTCACGGAGATACTGCATAATTTTGTTAGCCCGTGGTCTGGTGCGAAGACCATTAACATTCCAGGATAATATTTTTAGATTAGCCATAGGTCACTTATTAAGGCTGACTGTAAGAAAGAGAAGCTGAAAAATTCAGGAAAATTATTGCTATATAGCTTAGGATGAGAAAAAACCATAATGTTAAGAAAAATATTTACAAAAAACGATTGGAGCTTTTTTTCAAAAATATAATTGTGTCCCTTTACCTCCCCATTCCCCCCCCTAAACCCACCCTGGGAAAACCCCGTACTCACCAACCGGAAAACTTCCGGAAGTAAGTGCCCCTAGCTCTTCCCCATCTCGTCGCTATGTGCCTTTAGTATCTACGAAGTGGCTCACCGTTTACTTTCATAATGACTTAATTGCTAATAATGTAAGTGAAGTTATGTGATTTTTTTTTTTTTAACTTTGTTACCCCACCAATTTTTTTTTTTATTATTTATTTATTTTGTATGTTTTGATATGTTTTTTTTATTTATATATTTTTTTTTCATTTTTTCAATGCATTATTCCCCCATATGTTTAATGTTTTTATATATATATATATATTTTTTTTTTTTGGGGATAAGCTTTATGAGCTTGTCAGTATCATTTATTAGACTTTACATTATGAAATCACATGACAGCTACCCAACGATTGTGGGGTGTTTCTCATGAGGATGTTAATTAGTGATATCTCCTCAAAACTTGGTGTCACTCTCTTTGTTTCTTATTGCTGAGAGACAGTAAGAGGTCATCAGCAGCTTGCACTGATCTGATGTTGTGCATTTTATTATCAATCATGATTTTAAGGGATGCAGGGAAGCCCATCTGTACTGTCGCGCCTAGCTTGCGGAAAGCGTCCATCCTTTGTCCAAGCCCCCATTGTTTGTCCAGAGTGAAGCGAGACAGCGAGACAGATCAGAGCGGATCTGAAAATTATAGCCTTTGTATGCCTGTGATTTAAGCTTAAGTGCCTGATTCAAAATATGTTCTTTTACGGAGTAAGTGTGGAAATTAACGAGAATCTTCCTAGGCTTGGTCCTCTGGGTGTTGCGTCTGAAAGGATCTCGGTGTATGCGCTGAATTTCCGCTGCTAGCTCTTCAGTAGTTTGAGAAAGATTTAGAGTTTCCTTTAATAAGGTAATAATGTACCTCTTAATATCCTCCCCTTCACTTCCTTCCGGAATATTCAAAATGCGTATATTACACCTTCTTGCATTGTTTTCTAAAGTCTCCATTCTTTCAGAGAGGGCCTGGTCTTCTTTCCTAAGCTTTACAATATCCTCCATAGTGCCTTCCGCTCTCATTGATATTTGGCCCACTGTCTCCTCCAAAGCTTGAGTTCTTAACGTCAGGCTGCCTAATCTCTCATCGAGAGACTCGCAAAAACTTCTTATCTCCCTCTGATTAGAGGCTGACTCTGCAAATCCTTGTTTGATCTCTGCAGATAAAGCCGCAAACATTGCGTGAATAGATGCAACAGACACTGTCTCTCCGCCAGAACCCATCTCTTTACTTAACTCTTTTGGCGTGCCGGAGGAGGTTTCAGTGAATATTTCAGCCTCGTAATTATCTTCAATATTGTTATTGTCGATAGGGTTCCTGACTGCATCGTCTCTATCAGCTGCTGTATGCTTAGGTAATAGCACTTCGTCTACTGTCACTGCTACTAAGTTTTCATCATCTATTGTGGCTTGGCCCATAGTATTTTTAAATTCTGAACTCTCCAAGTCAATCTCTGCCGATGGATTCTCCTCTGTTTGCGCAGTGTGAGGCAAACCGATGCTGGTAGCAAGGTTTTCAACTAGGGTAGGTGGTGTCTTGGGTGGCTGCACGGCCTCTAGATTTTCCATGGTCTCGAAACCAAAATTGGAAGTGCCGCTGCTAGGCTGAGATTGCTCTCTCTCAAGGTTCAAAATCTGAGGAACCACTTTAAAATATGAGCGCAAGGAGGGGGTCACTCTGGGGATAAGAGTTGCAGAGGGTTTAGCCTTGGTACGTTTTCTTCCCCTTTTTGTTTTCACCTCAGCTGAGAGATATGAGGAAGTTTCACGATCTGACTGCGGGCTTTTCCCTGTCTCAGGTTCCTTCTTATCAGTTTCCTCTGCAATATCTTGAAGTACGCTCTTTCCTCTCTTCCTGCGAGATACTACAGCCCCCACTGAGACCTTAGTTGCGCCTTTCCCTCTTAGTTTCCTAACTGGCTCCGCAGCACTCATGTGTGCCTGAGTTTTGCGGAAAGAAGTGCAGCAAGCACCGCTTTCAAATCGTTCATTTACACACATACAAACTCCACTTACTGCAATTAACTTGGAGGTTCCATCTATTGAGGCAATGCCCTTGCATCGAAAAGCAATGTTTCCTTGCGGTTTAGCAGCTGGCAAAACGAGAAATCCAATGCCCAAGAAACAGGGGGCTCTGCTTGTGTGTACAATTCCGTAGAGACTTTGAACGCGTCTCAGTTTGTGCAACTCAGCAGCGGCTCGCCTCCACGGATGCAGCGCAGGTGGGGGCTCGCAATGTGTTGGGCGTTCACTACCTCGTACGCCGCCGTGATTGCTGGAGCCGCCGTGTCCTGCCTCCAGACCGCCGGACCTGACAAGAACAGCTCGACACATCGAGCAGTAAGTTTAGCGAAGTGCACATGAAAACCAAGTAAAAGCCATAAAAACCGAAGGCTCGGTATATCGGTGTTTCAAAAACCAAAATTTGAGAGTTAAAGAGCTGGTGAGTCACGCTCTAACTATTAAACAACACGGCATCCAGAGGACGAGAAGGAGCGGAGCACTGCTGCAGTCAGCCGACTGCCGCCATGTTTTCCCTCAAAACCTGGACAAAAGTGCCAGAATCTCGTGGAAAAAAATTAGGCGTCGTAGGGAGAAAGGGGGCTTGGTTGGCCCTGACCTTCAAATATACGCATGGGCGTTCCAATTATCGCATATGCGTATGCTGTTTAAAATCCCCACAACTACAGGGAAGGGTCCGCTTTTTTCCGCTTTACTGGATTGTGAAGGAGTTGATCATACCAGTTTTCTGTTTAAGTTTGGAGATCCCAAATTCTTTAAAAAGATAAAATTGAAAGTTCTAAAAGGGTCTATATCCACGTGGTATAAAATTAGGCAAGCGATAAAGATTGGTTATTATTCTGCAAAGGCTCCAATATGGAACCTACCCAACCCACCCATATGGACAACAGATGCTCTTAACAAATCACTATTAGAAGCTGATATCCGTTGCTGGGAAGACCTGTTTATGGACGGGTCTTTACTTCCATGGGATCATCTTAGCAATAAAGTTGGTCCTGGGTTGTCAAGATTTAAATATATTCAGATTTCCAGCTGGGCTCAGTCATATAAAGATCTGCCAGCAAGACGTAACAAGCAACATATAGGTGGTCTTAGCGACCTGGTCAACTGTTTGGTAGATAGTCCGGTGGCAAAAAAAGAAATCTCAAGCTGGTATAGTAAAATAATAGATGAAATGGATGTCAGTTTCCAGTTACCAACCACGCTGTGGGCAGAATTAATGCCAGGATGTGATGTAGAAGAGCTCTGGACCGCCTCATGCTCATTGTTATGGAAGTTAGTTAAACCTTCGTGGCTTCGTAGAAACCACCTTTTTACTACACATAGGGCATATTATTCTCCATACAGGTTAACTAAATTTTCATTAACAGGCCCAGTCAAATGTCCGAGATGTGGGTTAATTGAAGCTACGGATACTCACATGTTTCTAGAATGCCCAGATCTAACAGAATTTTGGGAAGCCATTAAAAATAAGCTGTCAGAATCCTTGGGTGAACAGGTCAATATAGATTTGGTTCTTGTTATTTTTGGTGTGAGAAATAAAATCTGCAACTCAGCATCCAAATTGATATTTTACTCCATACTTGCTGCACGCAGGGAGATATGCAGGCATTGGAAAGACGCTCAACCCCCCACAGTGCATGAATGGCGAACATCACTCTTCCAAATTTCCAAACTTGACCTAGCTAGGGCAGGGAATCCAAATAGCAGAGCGTTTTGGGCAATGCTGGTCTAGTCGTGACTAATCCTGGGGTTTTTTTTTTTTTTTTTTTCCCAGGTCCTATGATTAACGTGCGCACTGCCCATCCTGGTTAACAAGATTATCAATCTTGGCACCAATGGGGTCTCGATAAATCGGGCACTATCAACTGAGATACCATCCTAAGCTGGTTTAAGATTGGTCACTGTATATAGTGCTGAGTGGAACTGGCCTTACTTCGCTCTCCATAATTTCCCTTACCAGCTATAAGCTGAGTGGCACAATACACGACTGGTCGGCCTATTGCTCTGTGGTGGTTTTCTCTTTTGTTTTGGTAGATTGGAGCTACGCACACAAATGAGGATAAAAAAAAAAAAAAAAAAAAAAAAAAACAGAAATTTGCCTTTTTGAGATGTAATACATTTTGCATCTTCAGTCATTGTGGATTTCTTAATTCTAGAAAAAATGTATGAAACATTATAAACAAATGTTTTTATATTTTAGGCATTAGTAATAATGTATGCATTTTAATATATACTTATCAATTATATTTTAGTAGATTTTGTAAGTAGTTTTGGTCTTGTTTGGCTGATGCTGTTTTATATTTTAGTGATCTGTGGAAATAAAGTGAATTACATTTTAGTGCATGTTTAAATGTTTGTTTGGTCTTAGCATTTTGTAGGATACAATGTTTTATGACTAGCATATTACCTTTCTTTTATAAGCATTTAATACAAGTATATAAAAAATGGAAAAGTTGTTTAAGTAAGTTAACTTTTGACATTTTTAACTATTAAGCATTATTAATAGTACATGTGTTTTTTATTATATACTTACCAAGTGTTGTTTATTTGGACTTCAATGTTGATGTTCTTTTAATATTGTGCTGCTTTTATTTATTAAGTTGTCTGTGGTAAGAAAGTAAAGTGTATTTTATGCTATGAATTTTATTTTTTTATGCATTTGGCTTTTTTTAAAGAATAGGTTTATATTATCTGTGTTTTTAGAACATTTTAAAAGTCAGAATGGCATTTGTTTTGTAGTTGGAACATTTTAGCTGTTTAGTTGTCTTTTATTTAGTGTTTAAAAAATTGGAATAGTATACTTACTTTTTTGGTTTGTTGTTTTTGTAGGTAGAACATTTTCTTCTTTTTTTGTAGTTGGATCTGTTGTGGCTATATAGAGAGATAGAAATATAAAATTGTATTTATGTTTTGATGATAAAAGGCAGGTTACATTTAAATTGACAGTTTATTTATAAAGTTTTATTTATTTACTTTTTGATATTTGTAGTTTTCTTTTTTTCAGATTAGTCTTTAAAGTTGTAGCAGATGTGGCAGAGTTTCTTCTTGCTTTTTTTCCTTGAAGGTGTGAGAGTTTTCAGTTTAGTTCTTTATATAGTGAGTATTTAATTAGTTGTTGTTTGTTATTGGTCAGTTCTATTTAAATGCGTTTCTATTGGTTAGTTTGAATTTTTTTCACGTTGTTAAATATGTTACCTGTATGTGAAATTGTAATGTCGACCTTTGCTCTGTTTTTCTCATTTTATGAAGGGTATTTTGAAGGTATGTAGTTTTTTAAAAGGTATTATATTGTTTCTAATTTTTTTATATATTAAGTGTGTTTGTTTTAAATGTTTTAGTTTATTTAGTATGGTTAATTATTTTTATTTAGAATGTTTCATTTTGGTTGTGTTTGTTATGTATATTACATTTTTTATGAGTGTATATTTCAAATATTTAAATTATAGTGTGTAAACTAAGATTTTATTTGTATTTTTGAGCTGTCGATATTTATGTATTGTTGATAATATTGATGTCTATATTTTTGTTTACGATATTTTTGATATGTGCTATGTTTATTTAAGATTGTCGATATTTTGGATTTCGAAATGTGTGCTTACGATATTTGTGTGGTCGATGTTTATGTTAACGATATTGTTTACTCAATATTTATGTTGTTTGTTAGATAAATATAGGAAGTCGATTTATTTGTCATCGATATTTAGTACACGATAATTTTGTATGTCGATTTTTCTGGTTTCGATATTTTGTCATAGATTCGGGTGTGAAGCAGAGATTTTTCCCGTTCGCGCCCTTGAGTTTTGTTTTGGCCCTCGACTGCGAGCGCTGAGTCTCGGGATACTTGCGAGCAAGCGCGATACTTCTCGCACCACTATCGAGCTCCTGAGAGACTTTGCAATGACTCACATGGTTTCCAGCCGCAACGGCTGGGGTGGATATTCTTCTCAAACTGGCTTTTGGAGGTTTTTTTTGTGAATTTTTTTTTCAAACAGGAGCTAAGTGCCCCAGATACTCTAGCTTTCTTTTCCTGTTAAGCAGGCTCCTCCCAGTGTTATGTCCCTCTCCCGGTTTCTTTTCATTGAGATTTGGAGCTGGAAGAATCACTCTCCATGTCAGCTGTATATATGCCATTGGATTTACGGACTTTGTATTTGAGATCTCACAAGTTGAAAAACTGGTGTATAAAGATGTTGTTTGTTTGATTGGGGCCATATACCTACATGTATTTGTACTTTTATTTGATTTTTAAAATGTATTGTGGTGGGTGGCCTGCAGTTTCAGTTGCGGCCTAGTTAATTTTTTACATGTAATTTTTCTTCTTTTATACAGGAAAAATGTTGCACAATTCACTACATTTTCTCCATATTTTTAATACATTTGCAAAATTGATTTAATTCACTATGTGGCCTAGTCTGCCAATGGGCCTTCCAGCCAGTAGGCCCAGTGCTAGTCATGGGTGCATGAAACAACTGTTTCTATGGTGCCTGTTGAATTTAAACATCATTTAGGCCATAGCTGTCATTGGATAAATTTGCAATTTTTGGGAGGGGATTTCAATTTTTTTTCTGAAAACGGTATATAGGTCAGGAAATTATATTTCATGCCTTTGGAGGTTGTTGTAAAAAAATGTTAGTCCAGTTAGTTTTCATTTTTGGAATTGTTGAATTAATGCTTTTTTCTGTTTTACCAATCTGTGCCTACTTTGTCTGGCAGTGTGTTTGCCAGAGGCAAACATTTTTCTTTGTTCTCCATGCAATGTGACCAAGGGTCATTTTGTATAGTCATTGTCCACAGGCCTGTGTGTGTTCTTTGTTTTCTAGGCCTCCTGCTTGTTTGTTGTGGCCATGCCTCCTTGCTCAGTGTTGTTGTTATTGATGGCCATGTGCCACTGGCTGCCAGCCATTTTGAATTTTCAGCCAGTGTGGCCCTTTGCCACAGGCTTGCATGGATGGTTGAGGTAGCAGTTTAATAAATTATATGCTTGAGGATAATTCCACGTATTTATAATTATTTTATTTAAATTTTTTGTTGTATTTTTTATTTAAATTTTAAAAAATACTTCAAATGTGTATATTAAAAAATTATTTTAATTTGTTTTTATTTTAATGTTTTTAATTTGTAATTTTTTTATTCAGATTTTTAATTTTTTTATTTATTTTGTCCCATTTTTCTAACATCTAGCATCAAACCTGTGTCTGCTAGAGGTGCCCAACCATTGCCGCCTGCACGTAAAGTAAATAGTTACATCTGTATGTTGTTGCTCTTTCTTATCCTTCCTGAGTGTACACCATGAAAGTTTATGTTGGTGTGATTTTTGCGAATGGATAGTTAGACTGTATTGCTAATTATTAAAAATAAATTCAATCACCACACTAAATGATGCAGTTTGTTTGAACTACTAATTGAATTGCAACAATGCCACGTTTCACTGATGTTCTTGTTTGCTTTTCGGTGCACATGAGAAGAAACATCAACTTCAGTACTGCTAGACAGAGGGCCTGTGCACGACGTATTAAGTGACTGACTATGCAACACAGGCATCTCTTCAGCTTGTGAAGATAAGTGCTACTGCCAACTGGCAGCTTCAAGATGGCCTTAAAGAAAGGTTTTGCCAAGAAAATGGCCAGTGGGAGGAGAAGAAGCAGATTTCTACCACTGGCGTCCCGACCACAACCTTTTTGGGCAAACTTGTACCTGCTGCACTGGCCTCCCGCGAGCAAGCTGAGATCAGCACTCCTGCATCAACAGCACCACCCCCCAACCTAAGTCTAGGACCATGTCTATCAGTGAGGCAGCCAGTGCAATCATGTCAGCGCTAAAGAGTAATAATGCTGAATTGGATTTGTCGTTTTCAGAAAGTAGTACACAATCATTTCAGGAAACAGAGCAAAGTGGAGAGCAGCCGCAGCCAGCAATAGTACATTTGCCTGATGTTGGAGCGGGACAAGGCGTTGAGCTCAACTCTGGGCAAGAAGTTGAACCTCCAATTTTAGAATCATTGGCTCCCAGATCTCTATCAAGGAAAAAGAAGGGTACTACTGCCCATCTTCTTCAAGAACCCCTTCTAATGATGATGATAGGGACATGAAGTGCACCTGGGCAGAGTCCAGGAGACAATGGGACAGGCAAGGAAAAAGAAATGTTCCTGAAAGACTTAGACTTACGGAGGGTGATGATAAGGAGGATGACTACAATGAGGCAGTCATGGTGGAAGGTGACTCATAGGAATATGACATTGCTATTCAACCTGCTCTGAGGCATGTGACATAAGTAGCACCGCGTCAATCTCCCATATTTGCAAAGGCCCAGCTAAAACTTGCATCAAGCCCTACCTCATCAGAAGCAGAAAGGCAATAAATGACATGCCCACCTACCTCCAGTTCTTCTTCAGGCATTGGCAGTGCCACAGTAAAAAAGTAATTCTCCGCAGTATGGGACTTTATTATGGTTAGCAAAGAGGGGGAGCACATTGCAATATGCAGCATTTGCAGCACAAGTGTTCGTCGAGGTAAACCTGATACAAATCATGATACTGGAGGCCAAACGGCCCAATTGAAATAATAACACACAATCAAGTCGTAGGAGCACCCTAAAAAATTGATGAACGTGGTCAAGATGGTGGGGAGAGCCGGAGAACATTATCTATGAGTCCAATTATGGAGGAAGGTGATGAGGAAGAAGAGGGTGTCATCTTTACACAAATCAGCCCTGTCCCCAACAGGGCACCAGCAGGTTCACCCACCTCGGCGACTTCACAATGGCACAAGATTCAGAGTGAGGTAGAGACACCACGGGATTCAGTAAATGCCCCACCATGATGCACATTGAGTCTACCACTACCATCTACTTCTCAAAAGATGCCTGTGTCAGTGGCTCAAGAAATGAAAAAAATCCGGGCTACTATTATGGGCATGTTTAGGCAATCAATCAATCAATCAATCAATCATAGCATTTGTAAAGCGCGCTACTTACCCATGAGGTTCTCAAGGCGCTGGAGATAGGAGGTGCTGCTACTGCTCAAAAAGCCAGGTCTTGAGGAGTCTTCTGAAGGACAGCAGGTCTTGGGTCTGCCGTAGGTGGATGGGGAGGGTGTGCCAGGTCTTGGCGGCGAGGTGGGAGAATGATCTGCCACCGGAGGTCGCTCTTCGGATGCGGGGGACTGTGTTGAGGGGGAGGTCGGCAGAGCGGAGCTGAGTCGTCTGTTGAGGTACACTGGTCCGGTGTTGTGGAGTGCCTTGTGTGCATAGGTGAGGAGCTTGAAGGTGATCCTCTTGTTGACGGGGAGCCAGTGCAGGTCTCTCAGGGGGGGTGTGGTGTGGCTGCAGCAAGGGATGTCGCGGATCAGGCACGCAGAGGCGTTCTGGATGCGTTGAAGCCGTTTCAGGAGTTTGGCTGAGGCTCCTGCTTAGAGGGCATTGCCGTAGTCCAACCTGCTGCTGACGAGGGCCTGGGTGACCGTTCTTCTTGTTTCGGTGGGGATCTACTTGTAGATCTTGCGGAGCATGCGGAGGGTGCTGAAGTAGGAGGAAGAGACGGCGTTGACCTACTTAGTCATGGAGAGGGTGCAATCAAGGATGACCCCTAGATTGCGTGCGTGCTCGGTGGGTGTTGGAGCTATTCCCAGTGCGGTCGGCCACCAGGAGTCCGAGGATGAGGACCTCCGTCTTGTCCGAGTTCAGTTTCAGTCAGCTGTTCCTCATCCATTTAGTGGCGGCCTTCATTCCTTCATGGAGGTTGGTTTTGGCAGTGTGGGGGTCCTTGGTGACGGAGAGGATTAGCTGGGTATCATCGGCGTAAGAGATGATGTTGAGGTCGTGCAGTCAGGCGACGTGGGCGAGTGGTGCCATGTAAATGCTGAACAGCGTTGGGCTGAGGGATGAGCCCTGGGGTACGCCACAGATGATCTCGGTGGCTTCAGAGTAGAAGGGAGGAGGCAGCTCTTTGTTCTTCCGGAGAGAAAGGAGGTGGTCCAGTCCAAAGCCTTCTCTTGGATACCGGCGTCGTGGAGGCCTGTGCATAGTGTGTGGTGGCAGACCATGTCGAAGGCAACTGATAGGTTCAGGAGGATGAGGGCCGCGGTTTCTCCGTTGTCTAGCAGGGTCGTGATGTCATCGATGGTGGAGATGAGGGCAGTTTTGGTGCTGTGGTTGCTGTGGAACCCAGACTGGGACGGGTCCAGGATGCTGTTCTCGAGGTAGTGGGTCAGTTGTTTGTTGACGGTCTTCTTGATGACCTTCGCCTGGAACGGGAGCAGGGATATGGGCCGGAAGTTCTTGAGGTTCTTGGGGTCCGCCTTGGGTTTCTTGAGTAAGGCATTGATCTCGGCGTGCTTCCAGCTCTCCGGGAAGGTAGCTGTCTCAAAGGAAATGTTGATGACTTTCCGGAGATGGGGTGCGATGGTAGTGCTGGCTTTGTTGAAGACGTGGTGAGGGCATGGGTCTGACGGAGATCCAGAGTGGATGGTGTTTCTTTCTTGTGCGTGAGATGACTTCTAGAAAATTATGCTCTGGACGCGTACTTACCTCATCTGCTAGATGTACAAGAAAATTGAGGAGATCATATGTGGAACCAGAAATCTACAGCACCTTTGCTATAAATCTCACCCAACCATCTCGGGTTTCTTTCTAAAAGTTCCCCGGACTGCTCCTGTGGAGGCAACATTGGGGCAAGAACGTTTGTTTTCCAAATTTGCCATAGTAATGCCGCCCCTCCCGTCTTCAGGGGAAGCTCGGGGAAACCCTTATGGTCCTGCAGGGAGTCCGATAATGTCCTGTGAAGGGGCCAGGAGCCAGATAAGATCAGGTGCGGAAGATGGCTCAAGTAATGTTTCACCTGACACCACTTCATGTGCAAATCTGGGTCCTGGGTTATGTATTAACCATTCAATTCAACGGTTCCTACAGTCTCAACAGAGCCAACACATCCCTTTTAACCTATCAAAACAGAGCACTCTGTTGTCAGTACATCTGTTGCATCGGGCGCTGCTTTGCTTGCAAAGATGAGCTCATATAATCTTCTTAACCAGCAGAGTCAGCAAATCATCTCCTTGAATAGAAAAAAAAAACAGTAAGACTGCAGCTTCATTTGTTGCCCCTATGGAGGGGAACAACAGCAAGGGATCCAATGAAGAGGGTGCGCTTGGGTGTGCTAGAGGATCCCGGGATGATACCTGGAGTGATGTCCCTGCAATGGTGGATAAAGCTTCAGTCTGTGGAAACCAAGGGAAGACTTTACACTCCCAGACATTGACATTGATGCTCAAACAAGGGGCTGGGGAGCCCCTCGCGCTCACCCTGTGAAGGATGGTTATCCAATAAGCAGTTCGAGGGAGAAGAACACTTCTATTGTAAGCTCCTCACCTCGGCGTCTCTCTTTGCCTCTTTTATATTGTAGTACAAGTCTATTGAACAGTAATTCTCTGGAGTCTGTCTATGATGCTCATGATGTTCATGATGTTCATCATGTATTCCTGCCTTGTTCACAACCAAAGCTGGGAAATGAGAGGGATAGTGTGCCTTCAGGATATTTTCTCTGTATCGAAAGACTATTAAGTTCCATTCTGTCTTTACTGGAGAAGTCTGTCTTAAGCTCAGATCATATGCTGGAAATTATCTCTGTAATGTTGTTTGAAGTGCAAAAAGTAAAAAAATTGGACACCCTTATTCCCTCCTCTAATATACCTGCGCGACCGGATGAACAAAACAGATGTTACGCCCCCCTTACTCGCTCCCCTGGGAGAGCAGAGAGATGTGTCTTTACAAGCAGGAACACCTCTCTTCTCATTGTCCCCGATTGAACCTTTCTGTAATCTTGAAAATGAAGAGCTCTATCAAAAGCTCACTCTTTGCGGAGGCGGCAGTGGGTCCCCCTTCGGGAAACGTCACACTAAAATCTTATCCTTTGTTCATTGAGGAAAAAAAGGGGGCCAGTGCAGCCACTGAGGAAGCAGAGAAAATCGAGGGTTAGGTTGGGCAAAAAGGTGGGGGAGGGACAAAGGGGGAGGCCCCAACTCCATCTGCCTTACAGGCCCAACTTCCCAATTCTTCGGTGAAAATAGGATCAAAAGCATGGAAGAGGGGAGGTTCTGCAACAAACCACAAAGGGGAAAATAGGAAAAAGAAACAAAAAAGCACAAGACGATTCCCTAACGAAGTGTCAAACTAAACATTTTCCACAGATCCCAGATAGCCAGAGTGTTGTTCAGACTATAATAGAGAAGGGTGGTCCTAAACTGCTAATTGGGGAAGGTGCACCCAGGAACCCCGTTACAGTACATCTGTCTCCTATTGGGAGAGTGGGGCTACTTGAACAGCAGCAGCTCCATCAAGCCTTCCGCTGCGGTCCCCGCTAGTACCTCATCCTCTGCAGCACAGTGAGGGGGGTGATACTTTGGGAAGGGGAACAATACTGGTAGGTGAGGTTCCTATATTTCAAACATGGTCCAGAGCTCGGGGGGTTAGACAAGATGGAAACCTAGAGGTGGGGTCTCAAACGCAGATTAAGTCCAATGAAGAGATACAGGCGGTTAAAAATGGTGATAGGGTGCCTCTATGGATTCCCCAAAGAGATGCCGTAAAGAAAGACAAAGTGGTGCTGAACGCTTTTTTGCCCATAGTGGATCTCATTTGGTTATTTGAGACTGAATCCGATCCGATAAATTCATTCTCAAACTTTTTTCCGAAATAGAGGCACTGAAGCTGTTAGAAAGCAAGGATATTCTAAATGTGAATATTATTCAGCATGAGAATGTTTCCTTTTCCAGAGCTACCTTCTGCTCCTTGCTAGTGTCCAATTTGGCCATACAGAACTGTGAGCTCTTTTTAAAACGAGGGCTAGATATAATATCTGTATCAAATCCTGAGGAAAATCCTAACATGTATGGTACAACTTTGCGCCCACAGGCTCTGAGGGCCAGTAATTCTGTGGTTTTTGACGCAATGGGCCCCGACTTTGAGTTCCCTTTGGGTAACGCCAAAAATATCATGGTCTTACTAAATAAAAAGGGGCACTTAATAAATCTGGTGTCTGCTTCTGTAGTTGCGTGTCAGACCCTTAACATAGAAGATGATTTAGCCCAGTGGAGATGGGTAGCAAAAGCCCTGAATACCAACTGTCCAGAGGTAGAAAGAAGCGCTCCTCTGAGGTAGTCAGGGGGGGTTACTTCTGTCCTGGAATATGATTGGCTTGGGTCATGACGAGGAAAAATGTAACTTCTTAAAATCTTTAAATCCTCTGATTATATGCCTACAAGAGACTTGGGCATGCAAAGATTTTGATTGTGATGTTTTCTTTACTTTCGCTTGTCATGCTAAGCACTCCAAAAGGGGATAAGCTAGTGGGGGGGGGGGGTCTCCATTCTGCTTAAGAATTCGATTAATTGGAATCAGAAAGTTTTTTACCATCCATCAAATCTCTGTATTTGCCTGAAGTTGGCGTGTATGGGAGAGTCTGGCAGGCCCACCTTCGTCCTGCTAGCAAATCTCTATATCCCCCTGGGAAACATCTCGACCGTCTGTTGAGCCCACTCTTTTTATATATTAATGATATAGCTACCACCGAAGAATGCCACTTACTGGTATTAGTGGGAGATCTAAATGCAAGAATTTCCAATTCTGCGCAGGAAATTTATGCTAACCCAGATAAAGAGGAAATCTGGCATATTTCTTTTTACCGGATAAAATAAAAAGAGATAAAGGGGGATTCCTCCTGCTTGATAGCATTAGAAGTGCAGACTTGGTCATTCTAAATGGAAGGATGCCAGTCAATAAAAAAGCACAATTTACTTTTCAATCCCATCGCACACAAAGCCTATTGGACTATGTAGTTGTTTCCTTTCAAATGTTTGGGGCCTGCGAAAATTTACAGATTTCCTCGTCAGTATGGAGCGATCACAGTGTAATAAGCTTGACTTTGGCCTTTAATCTACCTGCACTGAATCAAGGGCACTTGTGCCAGGGCTAGGTGGTCTTTAATAAAGCTAATGGTTGTCAATTTTGGACTAAAAAAAATACAGCTGAGGTAATTGCGACAGTGAAAACAACTTTTTCAGAACAGCAGGGCCATGTCTTATGCTAATATTATAAAAAATTTTGAGGCCCAAATGAGGGAGATAAAAGATTAAAGCTCAGACTCCACTGGCCCCCGTAGGGAAATCAGGACACCCCTTTTCTGAAGGCATTAAATCAAGAAATTAACCATTTAGTTAGAAAACAACATCAACAATTTTCTACGGGTATGCAACAGGAAACTAATCGCCTTAAGCGAGTTAGAAGCTGTTATAAACTCAGAGCAAAGAGAAATGAGATGGATGCTAAATGGATTGGGTTGAGGAAAGCCGCGAGAGCCAAAGATTCAAAGAAATATTGGCACTTGATTGCAAAATATTGTGATTCTAGACAGAGAGCACTCCCCATTCCGATTCCAGAAAGTGAGTGGGTGGGTGGACTATATTTCACTATTATATAAACTTAACAGCTAAGTGCTTTTTCAGATGCCTGTAATAGAGGAGGCTGTCTTCGTTGAATATGGTCCCCCGTCAAGGGATGAAGTGATGGGATATATAAAGAATGCCAGAACCTCCGGCACACAAGGACCGGATGATATCTTGATTATGCTAATTAAAAAAAGAACCCGCTGCATGGGGAGCCTTTCTGGCGCCACTGTTCAACTTCTGTTTTCGAACAATTAGTATTCCCTCCTCTTGGAAGGGGAGTATTATAGTTCCATTGTTCAAAAAAGGCCCAAAAAGGTCACCTACTAGCTTTAGACAGATCGCGCTGCTGGATGCTTCGGGCAAAGTATTTGCAAAAAGTATACTTCAGCATTTGCAGCAGTGGGCCCAATATCAGAACATCTTCCCGCTAGAACAGGTAGGTTTCAGAAAGAACCATGGAACGCTGGATAACATCGCGGCTGTCCAGACCATTGTAGAGAAATATGTCTTCTCACGAAGCATGTTAGTCTATACAGCATTCATTGATTTCTTCAACGGTGTTTGATAAAGTGGATCGTCAGAAAGCTTTCCCATCTTGGTATGCCATACCACCTCCTGGGCCTTATAATAGAATTACACACAGACACCTGGTGTCAAGTGATGAAGGGAGGTTCGCAGGGGCTATCTTGTAGGATTAAGACATTAATGTCCATTGGCTCTCTACTATATACAGATGACGTTGCAATTTTCAATTTAACTCCTATTGGCTTGCAGAGTCGTCTGGATGCCCTGACCAAATGTGCGGAGGACCATTTTCTGAAAATCAACATTGCTAAAAACAACATTTTAGTCTTTCGCAAGAAAGGTCTCAGAATAAAGAAAGGGTTTAAGTGGTCGTTGGGGCAGGAAGAACTTGAATTGGTCAATTCGTATTTGTATTTGGGTAAGGTTTTTTCAAAAAACGGGCGTGACTCAGAGCACATCAAACGGTGTGTTGTTAAGGCCGCCACCCAGGCTGGAGCTTTAAACAGATTTTATAAAACCTGTGGGAGACGTCATTTTAATCATGTTCTGTCAGTATTTAAGGTTTAAATCCCTCCTACATTAACATATGCTGCAGAAGTACTGGACAGGAATTACTGGCTTGCTTTCGATAAGGCTGAAGGCCGGTTATTCCGTCAAATTTGTAATTTAAATTCTATGTCTGCCCCACATGTTCTTCGCTTGGAATTCCATCTAGTCTCTTCTTATACTTTATCCTTGGCAGAAGTCCTGAGGTGGGGAACTCCCTCTTCTGGGGTGATGAGGGCACTCTAAGGGCCGCCTTGTAGATGGAAATCTTTGCTAAACTAAAAGATAAATCAGCTTTCTTCAGATCATTTGCCTACGCAAATGACTAATTTGGGCTTAGTTTAAATTATGATTCACCCATGCCTGATCCTGTATTGAAGTAATTCCTAAAGAAGTCAGTAAGCACAATTAGTACGGTAAGAGACACAGCCTTAAGTCAACCTGAAACCCGCAATGAGGTGATCTGTGTGAGTGCGATGGGGAGTAGACCCCACCCCTATCTTTCATGGAATGTTCTTGGGTCTTAAGAAACAACCTGTTGCCCTTGAGAGAAGTGACGGGCATTCGGGAAAAAACTCCAAGAGAGGAGAGAACCTGAAAATTGTGCTGTTCTCAAATACAGGATCTTAATCACGTGCTATTTGTGTGTCCGGTACTTGTAAGGGCAAGGCTCATGTTTTTAAGACCCTCATTTATCAAATGTAATATTCATTCTGTTAAGGAGGCTCAATCTTTTGCCTTGTCCCCACCAAATGAAATGGTTTGCCATAGATAATTTCAATTTTTAAAAACATTTCTGGCCATTTATTAGGAATGTTTTAAAAGAGTTTAGTTGGTATGTGTAATGTTTGCTGGTTGGCCAATGTAGAATTTTGTATCTGTTACAAAGTATGTTTTTCTTTCTTTTCTCTGTTTTTATTTATTGGTTTATTAAGAAAAAAATATTTAAAGTCTGTTCTTTTACTGTACTGGTGTACTTTTGTGGTCCTCCGTAGGAGTTCCGTAACAAATAAAAACTAAATTGAATTGGATGGTGTTCATGATCTTGATGGTGTCATTGTTGTTAATGTTGGTCTAGGAGAGCAGGCGGTTGGTGCGGATGGTGGTCGTGGGGGCCGAGGTCTCAGTGGTTGTCAGGGCGGTCGTGGCGGTGAAGCTGTCGTGGATGTTTGCGATCTCGCGATGGAAGAAGGTGGTCAGTGAGTCTCACAGGTCCTGCGAAGGTGGGATGTCGTTGGTGTTGAAGCTGGGGTTGGAGAGTTCCTTCATGATGTTGAAGAGCTCTTTGCTGTTGTGTGCATTGCTGTTTAGGAGGTCTTTGAAGGAGCCTCTTTTGGCAGCTCTGATGAGGTGATGGTGTCTGCGGGTGGCATTCTTGTGGGCTGCGTAGCTGTCCGGTGTTCGTTCCCGGAGCCAGTTCTTCTCTAGCTTCCGGCAGGTTTGCTTGGAGGCCTGAAGGTCTTCAGTGAACCAGCTGGCTTTCTTGCTGGTGTGGCTGTTGGAGGGTTTCTTGACCGGGGCGAGGGTGTTGACACAGTCATCAATCCACTATCTGAGGTGGCGGGTGGCGGTGGCGGGGTTGGTGGGGTCAGTGGGTGGGCTTTGGGTGAGGGTAGTGGTTAGCTGTTCTTTGGTGACTTTGCTCCAGCAGCGGCGAGGCATCTGTTGTGTGCAGTGGTGAATGGTGGGTTCCCCGAAGGTGAAGTGGATGCTGCGATGGTCGGTCCCGTGGAGTTTGGTGGTGTGGTTGATGGAGACGTGGGGACTAGCGGAGAAGATGGGGTCGAGCATGTGGCCGGCGGAGTGGGTGGGTGTTGTGACGGGATGTCTGATTCAGAGAATGGCTAGGTTGTTGATCAGGTTGGTGGTGTTGTTCTTCTCGAGGTGGAAGTTCAGGTCCCCGAGTAGGATGTAGTCTGTGGAGGCGAAGGTGTGTGTGCTGATGAAGTCGGCGATGGAGTCGCTGAAAAGTGGTTGGGGCCTGGGGGGTCTGTAAATGAGGGTTCCTCTCCGGGTGGTGTTAGTGTCGGTGTGGATCTGAAAGTAGAGGTGTTCGGCAGTGCTGAGGGTGTTGTTAATGTTGGTCGAGACTCTGAGGGTGTTACTGTGGATGATGGTGATTCCTCCTCCTACTCCATTGGTGCGGTCCCTGGGGGTGATCTTGTAGCCTTCCGGGATGGCTAAGGTGATGTTGGGTGCCGAGGAGGGGTTCAGCCAGGTCTCCACCAGGAAGGCGACGTCTGGGGTGGTTGAGTGCAGTAGGTCCCAGAGTTCAATTGTGTGTTTGTGGGCGGAGCAGGTGTTGAGAAGAATGCATCTGAGATAGTTGGGTTCTTTCCTGCTCAGTGGGTTGGTGGGCCGGATGCTGGTGAAGCTCCAGTTCCGGCAGGAGAAGGATCCTTGGGTGCGCTTTCTGGGCGGCCAAGAAGCAGGTGTGTGATCGTCCAGCATTGAGTGCATGGAGGGTGCTGGTGTTGTGGTGTTCGTGGAGTCCAGGGGGTCTGGCGCTGGGTGCGGTCCAGGCGCGGACGGGCGCAGACCGACTTGCCTTAGGCGCGTCACCGGCACGCCAGCGGTGCCCCCACTGCGCTTGACTGCTGTGCGGCCTCCATATGAGGGGAGGTGGGAGGGAGGAGCAGCTGGGAGGCGGGAGCGAATGGCAGAGCAGGGGTGCGGTGCTGCAGGGACGCAGCTGTGGGAAAAAACAGGTGCGGGACGGTCGGGGGAGCAAAGGGAAAACCGAGCACAAGAAATGCAGGAGGAAAACAAAATTAGGCAAGCAAAGCAAAGTCTGGCAAAAACAATGCAGAAGCGTGGGGAGCGACCTGCCTGCGAGCAGGGTCAGAGGCCACTCCTTTCACCGCTGCACGGCCTCCATATGAGGGGAGGTGGGAGCAGCTGGGAGGCAGGGGCAGGGTGGTGAATGGGAGAGCAGGGGGCAGGGCCACAGGGACACAGCGGCGGAAAAAAACAGGCAAGGGACGGCTGGGGGAGCAAAGGGAAAACCAGGCACAAGAAATGCAGCAGGAAAACAAATTAGGTAAGCTAAGCAAAGTCTGGCAAAAACAATGTAGCAGCGTGGGGAGCGGCCTGCCTGTGAGCAGGGTCAAAGGTGTTCTATGAGCGGAACCACCAAACCGCACGTTTGTACAATGGGAAGCTGGCAAAAATGTTAGCGCTGGACTTCCACCCTGGAGTGGGATTCTTAGAATTTGTGGTAGCACGCTGCCCGAAATGGAAGGTACCAGGTAGGACCTATTTTGCTAGAGTTGCTCTTCCAGCGCTGCATCACAATGTACTGCAGTTGGTTGGACAAGCTTTGCAGCAAGGTGTTCTTCACACCATCCACCTGACGACAGACATGTGGACCAGTTGTCAGACAACATATAACATATCCATCACTGCACACTGGATCTCTTTTGCAGGAGTAAAGTAAAAGATATCTTCAGTTCTTGGCTTTGAAGAAAGTTTTACGAGTGTTCAGTGGCATGAAACAGTGGCCATGTTTGCCCTGGGGAAATCAGATACAGCTGTAAACAACTTGGAGGAATTTAACAGCAAGGTGAATGAATGGCTGTGAACTATAGGTCTCAGAATTGAATTTGTTGCCACAGACAATGACAGTAACATAGTCAAGGCCATGTCAGACGGAAGCTATATAGGGTCCAGTGTTTGGGTCATTGCATCAACCTGGTTGTGCAAAACTTCCTAAAAAAGAAGACATATTTAGCAACATACTGACCACCTGCAGAAGAATCTGCACTCATTGTAGAATTTCTTTTAAAGCCCGGAAGCAGTTGAGGTTTAATCAGCAAAATAATAGAGCATCAGTTAAGCCCTGACACAGGAGGTGGCAACACGTTGGAACTCAACCTTTTACATGTCGCACCATCCATTGGAGCAGTACAAACAGATCAATGACTATGTTTTTCAAAGATGAGGGGATGCAGTTGGGAAAGCCATGACCATGTATTCAGACAAATGGGGCCTAGTCAAATGCCTGACACAGATGCTACTCCCTTTTGAGATTTTTATACAGGAAGTTAGCAATGAGGGCAGTACAATGGGCCAAGATATCCCATTGTTGCATCTCCTACAGGACAAGGTAAAGAAGGTGGCTAAAAGGTTCACCCCACAGGTGTGAATAAAAACTCAGAAGTGCGTGCTTTGGGCGAGACCTTAATCCTTCGCCTGGCTTGTAATACAAGGCTACAACATGACATAATTGCATCCAAGAGTACATCTGTGTCACACTACTTGATCCACGGTGCAAAAATATTCTACCAATTTCATTCCTTTTTCTGAAGGGGATATTTTAAAATACAAGTGGTGGACTGTAGAGCGAGCCAGAGAAGTGGAGGGAAAAGTGCTGGAACTTCAAGTCCCTCCCCGCAGTTTAGGGGTGCTGCCTTCAACACCCAGAGAGGGCAGTCTGGTCACACAGCAGCCAACAACACCATCAACAGAACACTGGAATTAACAACAACAGAAGCACCAGACCCAACCTCTCCATTGTATTGGTTTCAATTGGCAGGGCTCAGGTCCAGTGCAGTGGTGAGGGCAAAACAGATTGAGCAAGTGGCAGCACCAATGACTATTCATAGGATGTTCCAAGAGTATCTGGATGATCCAAATCCATTGGGTCAAAATCCATTGATGTGTTGATATGGGAAGATGTGCCAATGGCCAGAGATTAGCAGGCTGTCAATAAAGTATCTGGCCTGTCCTACTGCCAGTGTGTCTTCTGAGCATGTATTCAGTGCAGCTAATATGTTTTTTACAGTGAGAAGAACCAGTCTCTCTCCTCAAAACGTGGAGAGATTGACTATGATCAAAATGAACCCATATTTTATATCACACAATTCAGACCCCCCAGGATATTGTGGCATGGATTAACAAATTTAGCAGCACAAATATGGAAATTTAGCGGCATTTTTGCGGCACTTTATTTTCTTCCTAATCATTCATTTTCAGCCTTAAATTGATGGAAACTGTTTTAGCAGAGTAGTCCACTTTGAAATAGGCATGTTTGAAGTGTCTGCTGCTCTATGGAAGCACAGCTCCAATCCTAACCCCATGAGAGGGGGTTCTATTTCTTCCTGGGATGTTGTAGCATCCATGTACGTACCCCTGCCGGGCCCGCTGCCTCCTGAACATTGTCCAAAACCATGAGTGAAGGCTTTGATTCGAAAACATCACAAACTCCAGAAAAAAAGGGTAGAAGTTTACCTGTGGAGTTGATTCAAAACTCCTCAAATATGATACAATTTAAGAGTTAAATCCTCGGTAATCCTGCTGAGAAAGATAAACCCTCATTTTCAGTATGCTCTTCCTTTGTGCATTTAACATTAGAAACTGCCCGCATCCTGTAGCCTGTTTACTTCATGCGACAAAAAGCACTTGACCTTTGACGTCTGTTGTTTCTTCAATTTGTGGGTTAGGAAACAAGTCTCTCTTCGTGACAATTGGCATTCCGGCGAATGCGAGAGAATTACTGCAGCCATTTAAAATAAGATTCTCGAAGAAGGAAAATCCAGGTCAGACAACACCAGCTTGAGGATGAGACAGCTGTATTAAAACGCTTTTTGTTTGAGATAGACAATGCATTTCAGGTTCGGTGTCAGGAGCCCCACTGTATCAATACCCCCACTTAGCAGTGAAAATCTCACCGGAGCCATGAGGTGCTCTGACCCCTCTAATCAGGAAAAGGCTTGTTCAATTAATCATTCCTCCAAATCAGCAAGTAGGGCTGTACGGCACCACGCAGTGACATGTGCGCGTACATAATTTTGTTTGTTGTCTTTCAATTCCTTTTTTTTGCTGCCGAAAAATGAAATATCGCGGTCATTGCGCTACTCAGCAGATTTCGCGATTATTTTGCGAATCGCGAAATCGCGAAATGCTGATATGATATGTAATCAAATGTGTTAGCTTACCAACTTCTTGGTGAACCACCTGAGTTTGAGGACACACTTTACTTCCTGGACTAAGTATGTCAGTGCTTCTATAGAACTTTTTTATCATTTCTTGTTAAACTTAGTTCTATCTTCACCACAAAAATAAAATAGTGGAACATTATTATTTTTGTGTCAGATTTACGCTGCCCCACGTTTTTTATTCACATATATTGCTGGATTGCATTTGGACCAGTGTGCATTAAAGAAGCCTCCATAATTCCTTCATGCAATTGGGGACAATGCTTGCCTCACTCTCATCCCTGCCTTTCCCTTTTTGCATCATTTCGCACTAGATTGTCTGCCCCAGAAGATCGTTTATTGTTAGAGATAATGGCGCCCGAATAGGGACTTGCCCTTTCCCCACGCGTCGGTGAAGCCACGCCGACCCCCTGACCCTCTGCAGTCGTGACGGAACCATACCGTGCACTGGCAGATATTTCTGCTCCAAGTATCCCTCAGGCCCACGGAGGAGACGGAGGAGGCGGTCCAGCATCCGAACGAGACGGTGGAGGAACGCGGCGAGTCCCGACCAGAGCCCAAGCCGAGAGTCCAAGGTCCGAGGTATCCGGAGGCCCACCCGTAACTGAAGTCCGAAGTCCGTCGCAGTCCAGTCCCGTCCGAGGCCTTCCGTTCCGTGCTGCCCGGTGAGTACCATTGCTGGGGTAGTGTCTAGACAGGGTCAGTCTAAATTGACTCCTGGTCCGTGGGTTGGTGGTACCCAAGCCCACAAACGAAGTGTTCACCTAGGTGGATACGGGTCTTGATGCGTTCCTTTATGGGACCGGTATGTTCCGTACTGTTACAGCAGTGCATCCAGTAACTCTAGTCTGTTCCGTTCTCGAGAATTCTGTTCTGTTTCTGTTTTCAGTATTTTCAGGTAGTATTCTGTTCGAAATGTTATTCATAATGTTGTTTAATGTATTTTCAACGTCGTGGTATGCCTGAATTGTTTTCCCAATTGTTATTGTTTTTCGTGTATTGTATTGTGTTCCGATTCAAGTTTAGAATGCCGCTCTTTTCCAAGTTACGTCAGTTAAAAACTAGAAAGGGTCTGCTGGAAGCAGCAGTTCCTGTTCCGCCTAGGGACAGTCCAGGTCACTTTATGTATCAGAAACATGGCATAAGCGCCATATTATATCTAGATTTATGGGTAGAGTATACCAAACAGTTAGAAGAAAAGTATAGATGGCCCGTATCGGGTACATGGGATGCCGAATGTATCATGCGAGTAGAAGAAGCATTATGGAAAAAGAAAGCCAGACAGTCACAGAAAGATGCCATCGAGTTATGGCGTAAGGAAGCGCATAGAAGAACGGAAAAGGAAGTCAGAAAGTCAGAGTTAAGTAGAGAATCCCAAGAACGAGCCCAAGAAAGAGAATTAATCGAGATAGGTGAACAAGTCAAAGTCGAACAGTCAGACAGACAGAGGCATGCCCTTATTAAGGGTATGTATCCTCTCCTTGCCGAAGGCTTGCCGAAAGCGACCCCAGAGGCACCCAGTAATTTCCCGCCACCGTTAGTTCCGACCAAGCTACGTCACAAACCGACCGCAGCTGATATTTTTATTTCGTCCTATTTGGACGACACAGTTCCAGAATATGCAAATCCAGTTCGCGCTCCACCTGTCCCTGTAAATCAGGCACTTCCCGTTCCTCCAGACACCGGAGTACCTGTTACGGTACCCCCGGGTCAGCCTGCCATACAAGTTCAGCCCACGTTACAATTACCGACCCTGCAAGCACGAAGAATGTCAGTCGACGATTCCAGTCTAGGGGCCGTAGGAGGAGGTCCTCCTCAAACCCCGCCGCCACACAAGCGTTTATCAGCACTCGAATTACATGCTCAAGCATCACAGCGTACTCCCAAAAGTAATAAGTCTGTTACAGAAATCAGACAAGCCCTTGCCGAATGTGTCTATGACACAGTCCCAGGCGAGTATAATATGGTTTTATATTCCGTACGCGTAAGAAGGGTGACCGAGTATCTAGTTACCTTACCAAATATGAAAGAAGATCTAGACAGAATATATCGTTTCATCCGTACAGGGGATGATCCAGAAAGTATTGGCGAGATTATGTCTCAAAGGAAAGCCGAGATTCAGCTCATGATATTAAAGTTCCTGATCAATTGTTTAATAAGAGAACAAGATTACCCGTCTAAAGATCCCGCCGAAATGAGAATCCTAACAAGGTGGAGTGATAATATAGCCGAGGGTAAGCACAAGACCATTAGTGCCATGGAAAGTATGTACAAGAAAATTCGTAAAGAAATAATAAGGTTACAGGAACAGCGTAAAGCAGCACAAGTAAGCGAGAAAGAAAGTGTCTCTGATCCTGAAGAGGAAGACGAGAATCCCGCCAGAATAGCGTATGTAGGAAAATCCAGATTTCCAGATCGCCATTTACGTCCAGAACCTAAGTCTATTTTTCACCATCCAGCACCAGAACGAGGCTCTTTAGAGCAAGTATTTCAAGCTACCGACCACATTCTGAAATCACGAGTCGGTTATAGCGAATTAAGTACCATGCACGAACAAGAACTAGCCCGATCAGCAGTCCGATGGATTACTGATTCTACCACTTTTCCAGACGAAATAGTGGCACAAATGTTTCTGAAACTGCCCCCAGCCGAGCAACGACTGGTGGGTATGTATATGATCCAACACCTCATTACCCTGTATGAGGGTCAACATTCTGATCCAGGCCCGTTACATGATATCCTGAACGAGTTACTCCAGTACAGATGGAGAGGTCTAGGTACCGATTTAATAAGTGTCATTCTAGAACAGCGTCACAAGTATAGAACGTTCCTGAACCCGCATTTTGTTCATGTCTCATCCCCAGAAAGTAAACCATTCTACATAGACAGACAGAATCCGCTACGAGAAGTCCACCCAGTCCAAGGGGCGGGTGGCGTAATGCAACGAGTGTTTGTATACACTCCAATATCAAAGATGGAACTCCTTGAAATGAAGAAATTAATTCCCTGTCATGACAAAGATCCAGCGGGGTTCCATAGAGAATTAAAAGACATGCTCCGTATGGGAGAATACACTTACCCAGATATCATTAAAATGTTAAAGGTCCTGCTACCCGCAGGGGTGTATGAAAAGCTAAAGGAAAAAGAATGGGAGGTTGGAGAGAAAAAGATCGATTGGACAGCTCTAGAAGCTGAAGACAAGGCACGAGTACCAGGTACCGGTCTTGGAGATAAATGTAAAGAATTACCAGAATTATTGATTCAAGTATTACCCAGATTATTGACAACTAGGAAAGAAGACTGGGATGCAATCTCAGCCTGTAAACAGAAACAAGATGAAGACATCAGTGATTTTTATTCTAGATTTGAGAAATGTTTCAGTATCAACAGTGGTCTCAAGACAAGTAGTGAGTCGTACCCTCATCTTTTCGTTACCAAATTAGTCGAGAATTCAAGTCCACAAATTAAAAACCGAGTTTTGAAAGTCGAAAGCACCTGGCAAGCAAATACTCCGTCCCAGATGCTCCAGATGCTCCAGTATCACCAGAATAGAATTAGAGAAGAGCAAGAACACGAAAGAAAACGTATGAAAGACACGAAAATGAAAGTGCTAGTTGCACAATCTATTCCTCAAGACAGTCAGAAGAGAGGTCAGAATCAAGCCAGTCATCCTGCAGCTCCCGTTAAAGGGAACTGCAATTATTGTAAACAGCCAGGTCATTTTATAAACGAGTGTGCAGTTCTGAAACATAACATAGCTACTGGTAAGACTAAAGAAAGACCACGTCCGCCGAGACAAGAACAAGTTTCACAGACTCCTCAGTCACAGAATGCACCACAGACAGTTACAGTACCGCAGCCTATTGCTGCAACACAGCACGTTACATCACAGATGTACCAGTATGCACAGTCCGAGTATCCAGAGTATCAGTCATATTCATGAAACAGCCTAGAGAGGGAGGTAGGCTTGCCTCTCATCGAGATACCTGTAGACCAAGAAGGTCCCTACGTACATAGTCAAGTATTAGGGAAAGACAGAAAGTTTTTGATCGATACAGGGGCAAGTAGGACCACAATTAGTCACGCCGAAGTTCCAGGGGCTCCGCTCTCAGGCTCAAGAAATGTTTCCCTTGGATTTTCAGGAAAACCCATAGTTAATGAAATATCTAAGCCAGTTACTCTAGAAGTAGGTCCATTGTCCCGTACTACTGATCTGTTACTTACTAAGTCATGTCCAGAAAATCTATTAGGCATTAAGACATTGAAAGAATTAGGTGCAGTTATTTGCTGTTCCCCAGAGGGAATACGTCTGTTCCTACGTGACTTCAAGGGTCACTATGTATTACGAGATTTTGATTCCAGATTGTCTAAGGTTCCGCAGCATTTATGGGCGCAAGGTCCAACTGATGTAGGTTACATGCAAATCACACCCTATCGTGTGACTCTCAAACCAGGTGTAGTGTTACCACGAATCAGACAGTACAGATTGCCACCTGAGGCTGTAGCAGCCTTATCCAAAATTATTGACGAGCTCATGGCTCAAGGAGTAGTTGTAGAAACTGACTCCAATGTATGTAATTCTCCGATCATTCCAGTCATGAAACGTACTGATCCAAATGCACCCCCAGTATATCGATTAGTGATTGATTTACGAGAGCTTAATAAATGTATTATTCCTCAGTATCCAGTTGTCCCAGACATTTCTTCCCTGTTAACAGCCGTTGATTCCGAAGCCATGTTTTTCACTGTTATTGACCTCAAGAATGCATTTTTTAGTGTTCCAATTCATCCAGACAGCCAGTTTCTTTTCGGATTTTGTTTAAATGGAAGGAGCTATATGTTTACACGCGCTCCTCAAGGTTTCACAGAAAGCCCTAGTATTTACAGTCAAGCACTCAAGAGACAACTAGACAACATTCACATGCCAACTGACACTGCCCTGCTCCAGTATGTCGATGATCTACTGATCACAGCCCGTTCTGAACGTGACTGCGAGCGAGCATCACTTACAGTTCTGTATTTTCTAGCTGAGATGGGGCACAAGGTGTCACCTTCGAAGCTTCAATTCTGTGTCCAGCAAGTGGTATACTTAGGACACTTGCTGTCCAAGAGGGGTAGGCAGTTGACACCCGACCGTATCCAGTTAATAGCGAGTCTTCCCCAGCCAAGAACCCAGAAGGAGGTACGTGCCTTCATCGGCCTTACTTCTTATTGTAGACAATGGATTCCCCAGTATGCATTCCTAGCCAAGCCACTGATACAGTTAACGACACAGGAGGCAGCCGTATCGACTGTCCTCCCTTGGACATCTGACCATACACTTAGTTTCAACGAGTTAAAGAAAGCCCTATGTCAAGCTCCAGTTCTAGCTACACCGAACTACAGTAAGCCTTTTACACTTTTCGTTACAGAACGCGAAGGTACAGCATTATCTGTTCTCACACAAGATCAAGCAGGTCAATACAAGCCCTGTGCTTATTTTTCGAGCACATTAGATCCAGTCGCCCAGGCGTTGCCTGCGTGCCTCAAGTCAGTTGCAGCCACAGCACTAGCTATCAGACAAAGTGATTCTATAGTTTTAGGACATTCCCTGACAGTACAGGTCCCACATTCAGTAGAAGTTCTTTTAAACCGAACACAAACTCAGCACTTGACAATTGCACGTTTAACAGGTTATGAATTGACACTGTTCCAGCCACACATAGAAATTAGACGCTGCAACGTCCTGAATCCTGCTACACTGTTACCATCCGTTAGTTCAAATCCAGACCCACATGATTGTGTGGAAGTAGTTAACATTACGACAAAGCCAAGACAAGACCTGACAGATATTCCGTTATCAGATCCTGACCTGACACTTTATGTGGATGGTTCATGTATGAGAACTAGTACAGGAGAACTAGTCGCCGCGTATGCAGTGACTACCGACACCGAAGTTATTGAAACACACCGTATTGATACCCTGTCCGCTCAAGCAGCAGAGCTAGTCGCTCTGACACAAGCCTGTATACATGCCAAGAACCTGAAAGTTAATGTTTACACAGATTCACGTTACGCATTCGGAGTTGTACACGACTTCGGAGTGCTCTGGCAGGAGAGAGGTTTCATGACTTCTCATGGAACCAAGATTCAGCATGGTCTCCTTATTCAAGCCCTGTTAGATGCCATACAATTACCGACATCTATTGCTATCATGAAGTGCAAAGCACATACGAAAGTCACTGACATTATTTCCCAAGGTAATGATTTAGCAGACCGCACAGCCAAGCTTACAGCACAGACTCCAGACATTCCAGTTAATCAGACACAGACACATACTCCAGATCTGACTACATGCATGACAGTTAAGGACCCTATTCAAGATGTCATAGATATACAGTCACATGCTACTCCCGATGAAATCAGGAAATGGTCTGTACAAGGAGGGGTCCAGACAGATCAAGGATGGTTAACGAAGGGTAGAGCCACATGGTTTCTCCCCGATTCTATGGTTCAAGTCATTATCAATACCGCACATAGTCCAGCACATTTAGGAGAAAAAGCTATGTTAGACAGTATCCAGAACATTTGGTTCAACAAGCATTTACGTGCTGCAGCCAAGCAGAAAGTCCGTACCTGTATGATATGTTGCCAGTTTAATCCAGGTAAAAGTGTCCCGGTGGAACAAGGTGGTTTCCAGCCCCCTGACCACCCTTTTGAGGTCCTCCAGATGGATTATATTCAAATGGAGCGATGTCGAGGTTTCAAGTATGTCCTTGTAGTTGTATGCGCCTTGTCCAGATGGACAGAAGCATATCCAGTCCCAGATTATACAGCCGCGACCACTGCCAAGCAGTTGGTTCGTGAATTCTTCCCTAGATATGGACTCCCTAGAGTCGTATATTCTGATAACGGCCAGCCATTCTCATCTGAACTCATGAAACACGTTTCCCTGTTGTTAGGGTACCAGTGGAAGTTCCATTGTGTACGCCATCCAGAAGCAGCTGGACTAGTCGAAAGGCATAATCAGACTCTGAAAATCCGTATAGCAAAAGTATGTAAAGACAAGGGTGTGGACTGGTTAGTAGCTTTGCCAGTCGCTCTGTTTTACATGCGTATGGTTGCACATTCCAGATCAGGTCTGTCCCCGTATGAGGTCGTTTTCGGCCGCCCCCCTAACATGTGGGGTACTCCTAGACCCCGAAGTATTACCGATGTTTCATGTAATATGCTGACAGATTACCTAGCTTCCTTGATGTCTGCCCTCAACTCATGTCGTTCACAGGTTGCCGCCGCATTTCCAGACAATACCGAGGTGGCACCGCACGAGATCGTTCCAGGCTCCCTAGTGCTGATCAGAAATTTCGACAGATCAAGTCCGCTGGAACCACGTTGGAAGGAGCCACGTCAGGTCCTCTTGACCACCCGAACTGCCGTCAAGTTGGAAGGCAGGAAGGGGTGGGTCCACCTTTCTCATGTAAAACTTTTCAAAGGATCTAAGCCAGTCTTCAAAAACATTTCCAAGAACATTTCCCAGGATTCGAAGGATTGCCAGAACATTGTTTTAAAGGACTGTCCCGCACAAGACTTTATTACAACCCCTCCCTTGTTAGAGAAAACTCCGCAACAGGAGTATAAGTTAAAGCTTAGGTCTAATAAGTCAGCCAGTTTGATTGTATAAGTCCTCCCCTAGGTGAAACGGTTAGACTGTTTCTGACATGTATAAAATAGACCCCCATAGTGAGAGAGTCAGTCAAAGCTCAATTAAATGTATCGTTTTTCTGAGTTTCGTATTATTTCTCAGCATAATGATTTCCTGCACCAGCTATGCTTTCTACCTGTGTTTTTCAGTTCCTCATGTAAATATGTCTGCTCATGCTACAGTAGAGCACACGTTTAGTGATCTGCCTCCTCACGAATATGCATACCGCCTCGCCATGCGTAATAACACATTTATCCGTATGTTACATTATTCACACCAGACCAGCAATGCCACTAATTGTTGGGTGTGTGGTCGACTCCCCCCTTTCCAGACACCGAAGGGAGTTCTGCCACTCTTTCCTTATCCATTCTCACACAATGGTTCGTGTGGAGCATGGTCCACGCTAACGTCATCCTCAACAGATATGTCTTTTCTTAACAGTACATGTTTCCCAGACAAGCAAGGTTTCCCCCACAGAACAGGTTTAGATTTAGAAAATGAAGTATATAATTTAGGAAATTATTCGTCGAATTTCATGGTTCTGAATGTTCAGTCTGATACTACTCCAGATTCACCCGCTATTTCAGTACTACCAGTCAAAGGCGAATTATGTGTCCGTAGTTATGGTTCTGTACATATAGGTCATAGTGAATGTACTACTGTTATCCAGTATAGTGACAGTGGGAAATCTATTTTCAAAGCTTCACGTCATTCTTATTTTATTTGTGGTCAAACTGCATATGTCCGTCTGCCCCTCGATTGGGAGGGAACCTGTTACATTGCTTTCCTACTGCCACCTGTTTTTCTAGCCCCACCTGACTATCATAGGAATTCTTTCTTAGTACACACTAGACACAAGAGAAATCTCCCGATTGTCGATTATACTGAAACCGCTGCAGAGCAATTCATTGATATAGATAAAGGTGTTTTCCCTTATTTAGGTACAATTGTAAATAGTAAGCTTATTCGTAGGTTAACAAGAACCCTTGAAGCAGTAGTAGATGAGACTGCCTCCGCTCTAGGTAACTTAACTGAAGAGCAATCCTTTATGAGAATTGTCGTTTTACAGAATCGTCTCGTCCTTGACGTCATACTGGCCGATAGGGGCGGGGCCTGTAGAATTCTCGGATCCAGTTGTTGTATTTTCATTCCAAATAACGCGCCGTCTGTTTATTCAGCTATAACCAGACTCCATAAAATTGCCCATCTGTTACACCAAGATCCAGGCACCTGGACATGGTCAGGTTGGTTCTGGAATATAATTTCCGCATGGGGTTGGAAAGTCCTGTCCTTTCTAGGTATTGCAGTAGCGATCATATTTAGCTGCTGCCTCTGTATACAATGTGGCCCTGCGATTTGCAGCATGTGTGCTACCTCTTGTACTCCCCGTCCCAAGCCCCGTTCTAAATCCCGTTCCAAGACAATTCGAGACGAGCAAATGGTACTGTATGAAATGATAGACGGTATCATGAATATTGATGTTTCCTGATGGAAACGTAGTGACAAGGAGGGAATGTGGAAAAGTAAATTTTGCCATGTTCTGTGTCCCTACGCCCCATCCATCATATGTTATGTGTGCATGACCAATATGCATATGTTATTCCCCATTTCTGATTAAAGACGCAATTGCAGTTGTGTCCACCTCTAGTATGTTAGTTTCCAGTCCTCGTGAATACTACGAATATCAGGCCTATGTAAGTAATGTTGCCACGTTTCTCAGTGTGCACGTTATTCAATTATAAAGTCCCCGTTTCCAGGCCTCAAAAGGGCCCGGACCACAGATTCAGCTCCTGTCTCCTGAAAGCCTCGCTGAGGAGCGATACAGCCCCCACCTGTATCCTCGACCCTTCACTTACTTCCTGCCTTGCAGTACCCGGTGCACCCCGGCTCTGCCTCTGAGTCTGCCAAAAGTATGTTATAGTTCCGGTTATCAGTTCAGTCCTCCTCCTCTGCATTCCTAAGCTATTGAACTGCATCAATAGTTTCCGTCATTGTCTAGCCTTCTCGTCTCCATGTTAGAGAAATACTGTATTTAAATGGTCATTTAATATTCTTCATCACGCACTACATGTAGAATAATGCATGGTCCAGTCTTAGAATCAGGTTAGCTTTTCCCCTCATGACTTCTAGTTTATATCAACATGTTCCCTAAACAGTAGATACCAGATAGGGTTTAGGTTCATGTCGCTCCGACCCTCCAGACTTTAGTCTCTGCTCCTAGCACAGAGTTCGTAGCCCCCAGCTTCTCCTAGTAACACGTCATTGCTAGTTTTCGCGCACCATTAGGTTAGAGGTCCCGGCTCCTTAGGTAGCCCCCTCCAATGTTTCCGCCCATTCATGACATATTCTGTTACGTTTGCACCACATGTCTATGTATACTCCCAGTTACACCTCTTTTTACTGTTATCTCTCGTGACTGCTACGCGTCACGCCTCCTACTCCACCTACTGTTACGCCTACTGCAATGTACTGCTATGTGTTTGCGCTATGTATATAAGTCAATGTTTTGTTATTAAATGTTAGCGCGCTCATCCCAGACCCAGCCCCGGCAGCTGCCGGGCCTTATTGTCCTATTCCTATGCAGGTTGTCCTGATCCTGTCCTTATGCTGTAATAAACCTGCAGAAACTCCTACTACCTCGAATCTTGACTCTTATTTATTGAGCTATCTGTTATGCTATCAAAAATAGGGTATTATTTATTTATTTACCACAATCTACAAGACTGCCTTCCAATACCAAATTCCAATGTGTTGCCTGCATCTAAGATGAATGTCTGATGCCTAAACTACCCGTGCTTGGATAAGAAGAGGCAACTACAACTATTGCAATGGCGAGTGACTGATTGTGTGTGATGATGATGATTGATAATTAATTTGGTGGCAGAAAGGGAGGGAGGGTGTTGAACTATAATGTGGGAACTTGCCTGAGATGATTCGTTTGCACTGTTTGGGGCCTGAGTGATGGACCATCATATTTTGCCTAGAGGTGATTGGCCTGCACAAACTTACTTAGCAAAAATTAATTAACCTGTATGGTCCACTCCTATGATCCTTCTGTTGTTTTCATCATCTAGGATGGCTGCCCCAGACAATTGTTTGATTTACAAGACTGCCAAATTCCAATCTGTTGCTTGCATTAAAGGGGAGATAGAGTACCTACTACCATGCTTGGATTGAAACAGGTAGCCATTGTACCAATAAGTGATCAGATTATTGACTGAGTGATGATTGATGTGCAGGCTGACAGTGAGAGAGGGTGTGTTGAACTGCAATACTGGAAATTTGTTTCTTCAGATGATTATTGATTTGCAATGTTTGGGGCCTGAGCGATGGGTGATCATTTTTTCCCCTGGAGGTGACCAGTCCTTTCACACTTAGTCCGATTTAATTGCAGGGTCCTCTCCTTTCTTCTGGTTCTTCAGCGACCAGACAGTCACTTCCATTAACAAACAAAAACATATGTAAAATACTGCAATTATGTTTGTCTAATTGTTCTTCAACAATAGAGAACTACACGTCAAACTTGCTCGGGTCATGATGATGATTGGTATGACCGGTCTGGGGCGGAGTTCCTCCGAGTCAGAAACAGGAGATTGATGGAAGAACTCAGGGCAGGAGCTGTGGTACTACCTCATCAACAGCTATAAGCAAGTCGTTATCGACTTCAGTTCAAAGGTAAACCAAGAGTCTGAGGCATAGTGCTCAGATATGTGGATAGAGAGAGGTGCGTTTGTGAAATGCTGCTGTCTGTGTGTGTGTGTGTATGTTTTGGACTTGTGGCAAAAGTGAAACTATAATCCCTCCCTTGATTTTGTGCTCTACCTCTGAGTCTTCTTCATACACTGCTCATGAAGCTTCTGTCCTTCTCCTTGACTCTAAAATACAGTTACGCTTTTACAATCCACAGCCTTCTTCTAGTCGTCTGCACAACCAAAAGGCAAAAGCTGAGATCAACACTTCTGCTTACCTACCGGACCAGTCCTGACATTCACCAAAGAGTGGACATTCCAGAGGAGAATGCAGATCTACCACCTCATTTTGCAATTTTGGTTAATTAATTTTATCAATCATATTTGAAGAACTAGCTGGGTGGGTTCAGGCATTCTTATTGTGTCATCATGTAGTATTCAGGTGTCAATTTGTTTTAAAGCTTTGAGCTCACTTGTGAAGTTGTAATGCCTTCCCTGTTACTGCTCCATCTATATTCAGGTAAGACAACTAGTATGGATGAAACTGAATTAGCTAACTTAGTAAGTAACTACCTAACTTCACTGCTACTATTGTTTACCTGGGTAGTTGTAGATGATATAGGGCTTCATGACAGCATTCCCACTAATGGTCAAGATAGTTAGAGAAGAAAAACTCTATAACTAGATGCTACACTCTTTCTTAAGTTACAAGCACATAAACAGGCTGCGTAACACCAGGTGAAGGCAGCAGTAAAATGTAAAAGTAAAACAAACTATTTTAGGCATAAATTTAGAAATATTTTCCCCTTTATTTCTTTTTCCAAGAAACTCACCTACTCCAACCGAACAAAATGCCCACCCCTCGCCTCAAACAAAAGTGACTTAAGCCCCAAAGTCCCAAATCCCCAAAACTCAAACTGTCAGAGGAGAAAGTCATGTCAGTCCAAACTCCCTTCCCAGCCATAATAAACAAGTCCCTCCCACCAAAACAAAACATTTAAAAAGAGCTAAAAGAGGGTATTATGGAAGTCGGTCCGGAGCTGGTCCAGGCTCTGCTCCATCATGGTGAGACGGCCCTCAATGGTGTCCAGC
Organism: Lissotriton helveticus; assembly: GCF_964261635.1. Taxonomy (NCBI): domain Eukaryota; kingdom Metazoa; phylum Chordata; class Amphibia; order Caudata; family Salamandridae; genus Lissotriton; species Lissotriton helveticus. The sequence continues at coordinate 865,511,604 of NC_136057.1, read as the reverse complement.
CACTGGCCTGTCGTCCATGTGGTGGGGTGGAAGCATTTGACTGGCGGCGAAAGCAGCGACGATGGGATGGCCAGGAGGCTGGGGAGGACTGGCTACAATGGTGCCTGGCTGAAGTTTGTTTGTTTCCTCCTCCACCTCTTCCAGGACTACCAGACGCCTGGAATTATGCTGGACACTCCAGTCACTGCCACCACTGGGCACCGGTCTCCTGCCTGTTGGGTGGTCCAGCTGAACCAGCAGTAGCAGCAATATTGAGAACAACAAAAAAGCTAAATTGTAAATAATGCTCTGTGCAAACAGTTGTTTTAATTTAGTAGGTGGAACAGTAGCAGTAAATTGCTGGTCCCCTAGGGCTATTGGAATTTGATGTCATTATAATTAGGAGAATCACAAGCCCAATTTTATGTTTTACCCACACATGCCTTGCATAAAAAAACACTGTCTGGCAGAAAAAGTGTTAAAAGGCAGAACAGCACTGCATTAAAAAAACAGTAATTAGATTATATTTTTCTTCTAAAGGCTTTTCAAGTATCTGTAAACAGACACTTTGAGTTGAAAAATAAATTACCTCTCATTAATGAGTACAGCATTATACACTATATTGAGTACAAGTTGAGTGTTGTGCTAAAATATTGAAACCTTGCTCATTGCTAGCCAGCGCATCGGATAGTTTGCTACTGTCTGTAGCTGGGGCAGCTGTAGCAGACAATTATCTGTCTTTAATTCCAATTGACCTGCTCTTATTCAAATGCATTTCAATTTCTACCCCGTCTCCGAAGAGGCAGATGAATAATAAATAAGATACTATGTCACAGACCTTAAGTATACGGATATTGATATTATCCTGTCTACCATAAGTAGCCTTTGAGAAAGATGAATCTGATGGACTGCACTACAGGGAAAGGAATGGGCTATATAGACTGCATCTGGCACATTTGTTACTGTGTATCTCACACATCAACTCATGCACTCAATCCCACGTTACTCTGTGGCCTCACCCACCACCGCTGTAGTGAGGCTAGTTACTGCCTCAGACAATCGCACTGCAAAACGTGCGAATTTCGCAAATGTGTATTTGTTTATTCAACCATGCTCAAAATTCATCCAAATGTTCCATGATATTCCATACTCTTTTATCTTCTTCTCAAATTTTTTACACGAGTCCACATGCTGCGTGTCTATGCCATTTCCGAGTTTTTACTGCTCACTCTGCGTCTATCCAGACTTCTTGAATAAACAGGGCTGAAGCATAAATTCATATCAGGCAGCGTTTATTTAAAAGGAGTACCCAATGCATTTCGGGCTCAACGCCCTTCTTCGGGGGTCACTGTCAACAGAATAAATAATCACAATCACAAATGCTGTTTATGTCTTCCGTACAAAATTACCCATTACAACCCAATAGTAACTTTGTTATACAACAATTACATCTTTTTACACTCTAGCAAGCCTAGCGCGGTAATTGCATGTGTAACTGAATTGCCATACTAACTTTCCTTATCCTTACTTCCCTCTTGATAAAGCCGTCCTTATTTCTAAAGTGTAACTTTTTTAAGCGCAACCCCTCACCCCGTTCGGTGCTCATGGTTTCCAAAGAACCTTCTTACTTCCCACAAATCAAACAGCATGTCATATGTGTTTAAACTTTCATCCTTTACGTTTCAATCTGCAAGCACCCTGTCTCCGCTCGTAATTAAGATAGTGGAATCCCAAGAAACTCTCTCTGATCTTAACTCCCCCTCCTCTGTTCTATGCAACCACATCAGTTCACAATGTCTCCTCGCTCCCTCTCACGTAAGTTCACAATACCTCCTCTCTCCCTCTCCCCCTCGGTCATTAATCCACTAACATTCTACTTCGCTCATGCCTGCCACTTAGTCATTAATCCACTCACATTCTGCTTAGCTCATACCTGCCATATGCTGTTTAAAAATCATCTGTCCTCCTCCGTTTTACCTTCCCGTCAGTCTCCTTCCCATAATCCCTCTCTTATTTAGCCGATCATTCTATCTGACCAATGAGGCTCTTCTGTTTGAATCTCCCGCCCTCGCACCTGCTTGATGTTACGCTTAGATTTTCTATCAGTTACTACATTTCCCACAATACACCGCAACTCAGTTAAACGCACCTATCCGGCACTCAAAGTAAAAGTGTAAAACAATAGTGCAACACTCAGAACAAACTTGATTGTGAACATTTAAAACATCCTTTACATAGTCAATTTCAGTGAGCACCTTGCTCGTGAATACCGCCGTCAAAGATGAACCACGTAGTTGCTCTCAGCATGCAGACTCAAGTTTTTTAACATTTTATCAGTTTTTTTGTTAGTCATTTCCAGTTTCTTCCGTTGGGTGCAATCCTGGTGTAGGGCATCTGTAATAAACTCACTGTAAAAGGGGGACAGGATGCACACCTGGTATTCCTCATTTTCCAAGTTTAACCTCTTCATCTAAGATATGCGTGCTGATTGAAAGGAGTGCCATGCCCAGTTGGCACTTGGTTTATAAACATCGCTGTAGTGAGGCTAGTTACTGCCTCAGACAATCGCACTGCAAAACGTGCGAATTTCGCAAATGTGTATTTGTTTATTCAACCATGCTCAAAATTCATCCAAATGTTCCATGATATTCCATACTCTTTTATCTTCTTCTCAAATTTTTTACACGAGTCCACATGCTGCGTGTCTATGCCATTTCCGAGTTTTTACTGCTCACTCTGCGTCTATCCAGACTTCTTGAATAAACAGGGCTGAAGCATAAATTCATATCAGGCAGCGTTTATTTAAAAGGAGTACCCAATGCATTTCGGGCTCAACGCCCTTCTTCGGGGGTCACTGTCAACAGAATAAATAATCACAATCACAAATGCTGTTTATGTCTTCCGTACAAAATTACCCATTACAACCCAATAGTAACTTTGTTATACAACAATTACATCTTTTTACACTCTAGCAAGCCTAGCGCGGTAATTGCATGTGTAACTGAATTGCCATACTAACTTTCCTTATCCTTACTTCCCTCTTGATAAAGCCGTCCACCACCACATATTTCCAACAAATTAATTTGCAGGGCAGTAACCATGGGAGCAACCTTCATTTACTCTACTGCAGGGGAATATATGACGTTACAACACAAACAATTACAATGCATGCTTTTACAGCGCAGTTTTTACCTCGCTACTACCATGAAATTGCATAATTTCACAACGCATGCCATTACAACACATTTTTTAAAACTAGCATTACAACACATTCCATTACAACGCATACCATTACTATACATACCATTACAACGCATAATATTTTTAGGGAAATAGTAGGGTAAGTGTTGGATAGTGTAGGGGTAAAAATGTATATTCCTACTCCAGTGACTGCAACATTAGGGTAAGTGCTGGATAGTGTAGGGGTAAAACTGACTATTCGCACTCCTGTGAGTGCAACAGTAGGGAAAGTGTTGGATAGTGTAGGGGTATAAATTACTATTCCCATGTACCCCAAAACCCATGCCAACCCTAAAACTAAAAAATTTCCATTACTTATCTTATAATGCTAAGTAATGGCATGCATTGTAATGGTATGCATTGTAATGGCATGCGTTGTAGTGACATGCATTGTAATGACATGCGTTGTAATGGCATGCTATGTAAAGGCTGTTGCATTGTAACAGCTGCGTCGTTAAGGTAGTATCTATTTATTTCAGAAGTTTTATATAGCGCTAGCCAGACCGGAAGGTATCGGAGCGCTTTACAACAAGTATAGAGCAGTGCAAAAGACAGCAAATATAGTACAGTCAGCGAGACGTTCAGGATACGAGTCAGAGTAGAGATGGCCATCCACATCGAGAAGAGAGCAAAGGCGTTTTGAACACTCAAAGTGGTTCCTCTCTGTTCAATAGGGAGCGGTCGAGGAAAAGGATTTTGAGTTGGCTTTTGAATTTTGAGAAGTATGGAATAGTTCTGACGTGGGGGGGATAGAGTTCCATATTTTGGGAGCATTTCCGGCAAAGGACCTAGCCGTGGTTTTTTGTTTTCGTGCTTTGAGCGGGATAAGAAGTAGGGTGTTAGAGCTTCTGAGAGTGCTGTTCTGACCTGCTTTTCTAAGTTTGGCTGCCAGATATTCGGGTTTGCCTGCGTGAAGGGCTTTATGGGTGAGGCAGGCTGTTCTAAAATTCGCCCGCATTTCTATAGGTAGCCACTTGAGTTCTTTTAGTGCCGGAGAAATGTGATCGAATTTCTTTATTACAGTGACCATTCTGGCTGCCACGTTGAGGGTTGTTTTCAGAGGAGCAAGGTCAGTTTTGGGTATTCCCGAGAGGATTGCATTTCCATAGTCCAGTCGTGACAGAACCAATGCTTGGGTGGCTTGTTTGAGATCTTTGGATGGAATGAAAGATTTAATTTTGTTTAGAAGTTTCAGGTTGAGGAAGGCACTCTTGGCTGAAATCTTGATGTGTTTGGTCAAATCATGTTTGGAGTCTAGCGTGATGCCTAATGATTTGACAAAGTCAGCCAAGGAGAGGTTTCCATTGAGTGCATCAATTTCTTTTAGCCATTCGTTCATTTGTGGGTTCTCTTCTTTGTTCGAGATAAGAAGTAGCTCAGTTTTGTCCGGGTTAAGCTTTAAATGGTTACTTGACAGCCAACGTTGGACCTCCTTTAGTGTTTCATTAAGTCTGGGGCTATCTTTAGAAGAGGAAATTTCCAGGTAGAGTTGTGTATCGTCAGCGTAGAGGTAGAAGGGCATGTTGGCTTTCCTGAGTAGGGTGGTGAGGGGTTCCATGTAGATGTTTAAGAGTTGGGGGAGAGCACTGAGCCTTGGGGTACTCCCCTTATGACTGGGTAGAGGTCAGATTCGGAGCTTCTGATTTTGATTCTTTGTGAGCGGTTGTGTAAGAATGAGGAGAACCAGTTAAGGACCATGTCATCGAGTCTGGCCCTTTCTTCCAGAGCTTTGAGGAGAAGAATGTGATCGACCGTGTCAAAAGCCACCGATAGGTCTAGGAGAATAAGGAGGGAACAATGGTCTGAGTCCAGTGAATTAAGTAGGTCATAAATTACTTTGAGGATTGCAGTTTCTGTGCTGCACCCTTTCCTGAATCCTGATTGATGTGAGTCCAGGAGACTGGTATTGTCCAAGTGCCGAGTTAGTTGGTGGAGAACACATTTTTCTAGGATTTTGGAGAGAAGAGGAAGGTTAGAGACGGGTCTAAAGTTGTTGAAGTCATTTTTGTCCAGGCCAGGTTTTTTTTAGTATTGGGGTGACTTGTCTCACTTTCAAACAGTCTGGGACTACTCCAGTTTTTAGGGAGCCTTTTACAATCCTGCATCACAGTGGGGCAAGGGAGAGTTTCAGTTTTTTGGTGAGTTGAGCAGGAAGGGGGTCAAGGGTGTGAGAAGGTTTGGAGGTGGCGATAAGTTTGACTATCTCTTCTTCAAGACTGGGCTGAAAGAGTGACCAGGGTTTAGTAGAGGGAGGAGGGGCGCTGTCAAGTACCCCATCTTGTTTGCTGTGGGGGGGAGGGAGTGGTTGGTGTCCAGGGAGTGATTGATCTTGGAGATCTTATCATCAAAGAAGTTGGCAAAGTTGTCGCATCGTTCTTTGGAGGCCAGCTCCAGGGAAGTATCTGGTTTGGATGTTTGCTGTCGAATGATACTGAAAAGTTCCTTAGGTCTATTTTTTGCGGTCTGCAGAGCGGAGCAGAAGAACATAGATTTTTTGTTCTTGATGTGATTATTGTATTTCTTCCGGATAGTTCTGAGTTTGTCATGCTGGTAGGTAGAGGGCAAGCTCCTCCAGCATCTTTCTGCGGCTCTTAGTTGTCTCCTTTCTTCATTAGTGTCTGAGTCGAACCAGGATCTGGATGGGGTGGCTCGCTTTTTTTTGTTTCAAGGGTGCTAGTTGGTCAAGAAGGGATCCCAAATTTGCGTTATAGAGCGAGGTGAGGTCGTTTGTGGAGAGATCATTGTCATTGGGTAGGAGGAACTTGAGTCTCTCCTCCATGACGACCAAGGGGATCTGGTTTAGATTTCTTGACCATTTGGGGGGATATTGAGCAGAGGGCAGGTATAGGAGTCTTTGGTTGATGTGGAATAGAAATATGTGATGGTCCGACCAGTCCTGGGAGGATGTTGTCGATCGTGATTATGTCTTGATGGGCAATGATGGCATCCAGGGTCGCTCCTTTGTTGTGGGTTTCTTCAGAGCAGTGTTGGGAAAGGTTATTATCACAAAGGAGATTGTTAAGAGATTGAATTAATGTGTTGTTGGTTTCATTCCAGCGTAAATTGAGATCACCCAGGATTAAGAAGTTAGAGCCTTTGTGGGTGCAATGGGCAATCAGGTCAAATAGGTGTTCGTCAAAAGTGGGGGAATTGCCAGGTGGGTGATAGAGAAGGTGAACAATCAAAGGGCGGTTCTCCTTAGTCTTGATGGAGACAGATAGACATTCAAAGGAGCTGTATTTGCATGAGTCTCTTACCGCGATGTCAATGTCATCTTTATGGATAATGGCTACACCCCCGCGTTGACCTTTTCTGTCTTTGTTGATGATGGAGAAACCAGGGGGTACCAGCATGTCTATACAGGGTGGGGAGGTCTCCTTCAGCCATGTCTCCGTGATGAAGTCAATATCAAGGTTCTGAGATAGGATGGTTTCAGCTAATTCTGTTGTATGTTTGGGGGTGGATCTACAGTTAATGAGCATGCAGTTAGTTGCTGGATTATATTTGTTCATATGTTTTCCTAATGGGGCCCACGGAATGGAGGTGAGGAAGGGCGCGGGTCTTACAATTTTCGCGGGAGGGAGGTCTCTTCCGAAGCTCGTGATCACTTGGATATTGGAGTTAGTGGGCAATAGGAAAGAGGAGTCATAAGTGGAGGCGAGGTCCAAAGCTTCTTTTGCGGACATTGCTGCTTTCGCTCTGGATGGTCTTTGTTTTTGTGTCTCCACATCCTTGTTAGTGTGGCTCTGAGCTCCGGTCGTCGGTGCTGTTGTTCCAGTGAGAGTTTGTGGAGGGATCATCGTGTCGGTTTTTGTGGGCCTCAGAAGTCTGTTTCCGCGTGCAGGAGCTGTCGTGAGTTGTCGTTTTAGTAGGGTAGGCTCCGCCGGAAAGGAAGGCATTGATTGGGAATGTTGGGGCTTTCTCGCCTTGTCTAGGTTGGAAAGGATTTCATCGAGGCCTCTGAATATAATTTCTAGTTGGTTTTCTAGTAGATCCAGCCGGTGAGTCAGGTCTTTCGAGGCAGGTGGCGTGCAGTGTTGGGTTGGGACAACTCGTTGGGGGGTCGTCTCATGAGGTCTAATGATGGAAGGGACCACCAGGCTGTCTCTGTCCGCGACCCTTGGTAGGGGGATTAGTCCAGGGCTTTTCCACAATGCTTCTCGAGGAGTGATGGGGGTCGGTAGACCGAGCCCAAGGGATATTACTGTGCTGTTGAGAAGGAAGCGATTGAGGGGGCAATGAAGGTTTCTCTTCATCGAGTTAAGGAAGGGGGTCAGTAGACCGGACCCGAGGGATGGTGGTGTAAAGTAGAGGATCGGGTTGAGGGGGCTGTGGGGATTGGTCTTCCTTGTCTCGATTCGAGGGGACAGAGGAGTGTGAGGAGAAGATTCTAGAGGGGGTTTGGGGGGTCTGGTTTAGATTTCTTGACCATTTGGGGGGATATTGAGCAGAGGGCAGGTATAGGAGTCTTTGGTTGATGTGGAATAGAAATATGTGATGGTCCGACCAGTCCTGGGAGGATGTTGTCGATCGTGATTACGTCTTGATGGGCAATGATGGCATCCAGGGTCGCTCCTTTGTTGTGGGTTTCTTCAGAGCAGTGTTGGGAAAGGTTATTATCACAAAGGAGATTGTTAAGAGATTGAATTAATGTGTTGTTGGTTTCATTCCAGCGTAAATTGAGATCACCCAGGATTAAGAAGTTAGAGCCTTTGTGGGTGCAATGGGCAATCAGGTCAAATAGGTGTTCGTCAAAAGTGGGGGAATTGCCAGGTGGGTGATAGAGAAGGTGAACAATCAAAGGGCGGTTCTCCTTAGTCTTGATGGAGACAGATAGACATTCAAAGGAGCTGTATTTGCATGAGTCTCTTACCGCGATGTCAATGTCATCTTTATGGATAATGGCTACACCCCCCGCGTTGACCTTTTCTGTCTTTGTTGATGATGGAGAAACCAGGGGGTACCAGCATGTCTATACAGGGTGGGGAGGTCTCCTTCAGCCATGTCTCCGTGATGAAGTCAATATCAAGGTTCTGAGATAGGATGGTTTCAGCTAATTCTGTTGTATGTTTGGGGGTGGATCTACAGTTAATGAGCATGCAGTTAGTTGCTGGATTATATTTGTTCATATGTTTTCCTAATGGGGCCCACGGAATGGAGGTGAGGAAGGGCGCGGGTCTTACAATTTTCGCGGGAGGGAGGTCTCTTCCGAAGCTCGTGATCACTTGGATATTGGAGTTAGTGGGCAATAGGAAAGAGGAGTCATAAGTGGAGGCGAGGTCCAAAGCTTCTTTTGCGGACATTGCTGCTTTCGCTCTGGATGGTCTTTGTTTTTGTGTCTCCACATCCTTGTTAGTGTGGCTCTGAGCTCCGGTCGTCGGTGCTGTTGTTCCAGTGAGAGTTTGTGGAGGGATCATCGTGTCGGTTTTTGTGGGCCTCAGAAGTCTGTTTCCGCGTGCAGGAGCTGTCGTGAGTTGTCGTTTTAGTAGGGTAGGCTCCGCCGGAAAGGAAGGCATTGATTGGGAATGTTGGGGCTTTCTCGCCTTGTCTAGGTTGGAAAGGATTTCATCGAGGCCTCTGAATATAATTTCTAGTTGGTTTTCTAGTAGATCCAGCCGGTGAGTCAGGTCTTTCGAGGCAGGTGGCGTGCAGTGTTGGGTTGGGACAACTCGTGGGGGGGTCGTCTCATGAGGTCTAATGATGGAAGGGACCACCAGGCTGTCTCTGTCCGCGACCCTTGGTAGGGGGATTAGTCCAGGGCTTTTCCACAATGCTTCTCGAGGAGTGATGGGGGTCGGTAGACCGAGCCCGAGGGATATTACTGTGCTGTTGAGAAGGAAGCGATTGAGGGGGCAATGAAGGTTTCTCTTCATCGAGTTAAGGAAGGGGGTCAGTAGACCGGACCCGAGGGATGGTGGGGTAAAGTAGAGGATCGGGTTGAGGGGGCTGTGGGGATTGGTCTTCCTTGTCTCGATTCGAGGGGACAGAGGAGTGTGAGGAGAAGATTCTAGAGGGGGGTTGGGGGGTCTCAATGAGGGAGTGGAGGTAGATAAATGGTTCTCCTGAAGGGCCCGGTTGATCAGGGAGGGGGGCTGGGTTGAAACGGGCCGCAGAGTGTGTAGATGAGAGGCGCAAAGCGTAGGGAAGAGGTAGTCAAAGGCCTCCAAGTTTTCGTTGCTGGCCTGTATCAGAACTGTGCCATTTGCGTAAATGGTCACTGATGTATTACCTTTTCATGTTGCCTGGTTAGGAAGAGAGGTCGTCAGTTTGCAGCTATGTGAGGTGGTCGTCGTTTTAGATATGTGTAGTTGCATTCTTAGAGTGGCGTTCCAGCTCTCAGGTTTATCAGTGAGGAAGATGAAATCCATCTTCACCTGCCCTTTGGAGGAGCAGTGGTATATGTCTACAAATAGCGTTTCTGGGTGTTGTCTGATTAGATAATGTTGAGATGAGAGGTTAGGGGGGAAAATTATAGCGATGGTATTAGCGCCGTGCGGTTTTGTGTGGAGCGACATGGGCGGTTCGGCAGAAGCAGGTGTTCCTGGTGACATTTTCGCGTATTGTGTAGGCGGGATGGGACGAGCTATAGAAGGGGGCAGCACCCCTTGGACTGGAAGTATCGGCTAAGGGTGACTGGCCACGATGAGTGAAAGGTGGGCACTTGGGGTTCTGCCCTACTAGTGGGAGCTGTGGTTACGGGGGCATAGCGTGGACTATGGTAAAGAGATGGTGGCTGAGAGGGCGGGAAGCGACGTGGAGCAAGTAGAGGGGGGCACAGAGTGTACTATGTTATAGGGGTGGTTGCTACGGGGGCTAGGGGCAGGAGGAGGGGGGTAAGGAGAGGATCGAGGTATTGGTTAATTGCGGTAGGGGGCTAGGAGCTGGTCAGGTACTTTACAGTAGGCTGGAAGTTGCTGGCGTTATTGAATCAGAGCGGAGGGTGATCCATGTTGGCCCTTGTTGATCATCATCAGAGGGTCCAGAAATCTTCGGAGGGCTGCCCTTAATTGTCATCAGGATAGGAGATGAGGGGGGCGGGTTGCGCTTGATTGGGAGTCCTTGGTATGACCTTAGGCTGCGTGGGCAATTAGTTAGGCGACCCAGGAGCTGTCTTGAACGGCGGGTTAAAAACGGGCAGGGTAGGTGGAAGCGCGTTCCGGCTTTAAGGGGGGTTGCCTGCAGTGATCTTCATTAGTTCATTCAAGTCTCCGGGCGGTGGCCATCTTAGGGCCAGGCATCCCAAGTTTGAGTCGGTTCTGCGGTTGATTCCCTCTCTTAGCCACGGTTCTGTTGGAGTAAGGCAGGGGACTCACTGTGCAGGGCAGGGCGAAGGAGGCGTGTTTCAGCTTCAGAAGGAGCAACCTAAGGAGCTCTTCCTCTGTCCTTCTAGTCCTAGGCGGTGGCCATCTTGAGGCCAGGCGTCGCCAGTTCCCAGCTCACCTCAGCTCTTGCAGTGGGGGTGGGGTGGGGTGGGGTGGGGGGGTCTTCACGCCCCAGCCCTTATCGTGCTCCGTGGTGTGGGGGCAGAGCCGATCCTCAGCGAGGAGCAGCTTACTGGGATCTTCCTCTGTCCCAGGCGGCGGCCATCTTGAGGCCAGGCGTCGTCAATTTCGCCAATCCTCACTCCCGTGATAGCCTTGCAGCGGGGGGGGGTCGCGCCCCGGCCCTAGTGTGCTCCGTGATGGGGTCGGTAGGGCCAAACCACACAACCCCCGCACTTCTCAGGCGCCACTGGGTCGCGTCGCGTCCCGGTTACAGCCTCTGTGGGGGAGCGGTACCTGGAACTTTGATTTTCCCGCGGGGCAACTCCAGTCTCCCGCGGGACAGATCGAGTAGTGGCCACTTTCGTCGTGTCGCCACCTCGGGGGTCACCGGTGCGGGCCCCAGGTCCCGAGAGGCTGTAGCCAGAGGGAGGGGGGTAGCTCTCACCTCCGGCGAGGCTAAACAGCCGGAGGGCAGCAGGCGTCCTTCCTGAGTCGTCGGGCACCCGGTATGGTACGTCCTGCCTGGGAGAGTGATGGATGTTACCCACAGGGGGTAGGGTAGAGGGGTTAGACAGGTAGGGTAGAACCTTTTTGATATGGTATAGAAGGCCCACTACACTAATCATTGATTCGTCATCTTTGGCTTATCCAGTCACTGTACAATTCGAAAGGGAAAAATCTGAACAAGTGTACAATTATTCTGTTATGGGAAACCTTGAAATGCATTCTGGAATCACTTCACACGTGCCTATAAAATGAAATGTGGCCCATTCCAAGAGTGGATTTTCCAATTTAGTAGACTGGGACAGAAGAACTTAGGAAAAAATAAAGGAATGATGTACTAAGAGGTGACTGGGTGGGTGAAGGGAAACAGCACTTCTTGTGTGTTCAGTTTGCAGTGCATTGAAAATACTGTAAATGTTGCATTAACTGAAGCAGTCACACATTGCACAGCCAACACTGCATTCACAAATTGACCCATACTGCACTTCAGTCGTAGGGGGGCAAAATGCCATGGACGGGGAGAGGGGATGATAAATGATGGGTGGGATACGATCTGGCTTACTTAACAAATACAACGAGTCAAGGGAGTAGAACAAAGAATAAAAAATACCCCCATTTAGAACCATAGCTTTGAATGATAACCCTACATAAACTACGTAAGCAAAGTAGGTGAGCAGCATGCTCCTCATGGAAAGAGCTGCCTTGCTTAATCATCCATACAATCCAAATAATAATTCATCCTTTCATTCTAATTCACCCATAGCCACCATGATTATGCTTTACTTTCTCTCATCCAGTCTTTCACCAAAATTTCCAATTCATTATCCATCCGTTCAATGTCCACCCGTTCTTCAAAACCTCCTTTCACCCAAACAACCTTTCACTCATATGCCATTTCCTTTTTTTAAACCTTCCGTTCTTTCATGTCTCCTTCAAGCCATCAATACTCATTATGTGAGCTTTTTCTGAGTTGCAGATAGAAGAGGCCAAAATAATTCAACTACCGCTGTGGCTGGTAAAGTTGAGGGGGTTCACTTCATGGTCATATGTTGATGACAACGCCTTGGTACTAGCAAGTAAATATACTAATTGCAAGAAATTATGTGACTTACCATTGCTCTTTCCTGCTGCAGCTTCTCTCGCTCCAACTGACCCATCTCCTCCTGTAGCAGCACTGGAGCTGGCATTACTGATGTTCTGTGTGGCTAGAATAAAACATTATATATATTTTAGATGCCAGATATGCAACCCCAAATACAATTGCAATACAGGCAGCACTATAGTTCAGTTAGCACTGTAGTATCTTCTAAATATCACTCTGGGCATGTCATTGATTCACAAAGTTAGACAAACCAGGGGTAGAATAATGTTCAATGAAAGAAATATGGTGTTGGTTGGCACATACAAAGGGAGTGGGACCTCATAGTTTTTTTCCAGCCATGCTGCACTGAGAAACTGCTGGCATACTGTAACTATAAATGAATTAGACAGCTGCACACTACATTGGGGGGGGTGGGGGTGGTGTTTAATGTCTGATGACCATGGCTACTCTCTCGTGAACTCAACTGTGTTAAAGCATGAGCTGGAAAAGAAAGCCTTCTCAACAAACATACATGGTGAATTTTATTTATAATACTATCTGACTTGGGCCTGCAATCTGAATTTTCACAATGGACAGCACCAACATTCCAATACTCCAAGAGTCTACCCTAAGAAATCCAAAACAGTCATAAAACCCAACATTAGTGAAATAATAATAATAAATTATATGACTTACTGGAGTCAGCAGAGCCGTCGTGGTGCTGGTGTAAGAAATTAAAAAGATAAAAATATAGATGAGTGATTCAGTTAGTAATCTCCACAAACATTTTTATGACAAGCATACACAGTCACATTGTACTTCTCTAAAACAGATTGCCTATAGTACTAATAGTTTTGAGTCTCAACTCAAGTCTATCACCTATCGTTGAGTTGCCTATACTACATTTTGAATCCCTATTCCAAATTTCCTTAACAAAAACTACATTGCAGGTAATAATCTTTGATTCTATTCCCATTTCTCAATCACCTTCATGGACCAACTCAGTCTCCCTTTTTTGCTATGCATAAATGCATAGTGCACATCGCTGTGAATAAATAGCTGGAACTGTACAAGCTACAAAAACAAAGCCACAGAAAGAATGCACTACTCACTGATTCACTATAGTGACAGGAGAACAGTCTGCAATAGTTTCTTAAGTATTCAGCCAAAGCGAGCACCATGAAGAGTATGAACTGAGCATCTGCTGAGCAGAAACTAGAAACTGGATCACACAATAATATACCAGCATAAACTAAATGTAACTTACCTCTGAGTGTGAGCAGCATGCTATTTGGCAATTTGTTTTTGCATTGTAGAACTCAAACATGTAAAATGTAAAAAATTGTAAATTGATACTTGTATAGCGCACTACTCACCCGCAAGCGTCTCAAGGCGCTTGTACGAATACCGCTGTGGAACCCATCCTGGCTTTCCCTGTGAGGTGTCCACTCCTGGGCACCCCCAAGGTGGAGGCCAGGCATCCTTAGCGTTGTGGGGGCCGTTGTGGAGATTAAGCAAGCTATTGCCCAGAGTTGCACTCCATGATTGGAATAGGCACCGAGGCGAGAATTAACAGGTCCGTGGAATTTTTGAGCCCAAGACCCGCCGAGGCGGGGAATTGAACCCTGGTCCCGGGCTAGACCTCTGCATCAGGGTCTGCCGCTCTAACCATTGAGCCACACTCACTGAGCCCCAGAATCTCAATGCCTATCAGACTGAGCAGGACCTGTTACTAGTCCAGAATGTCTGCATATCCGCCCAGTGGTGTGTTAGCTGATGGGCGGTGCACAGAACTTGGGCGGTGTACCGCATGGACCAGAGCACTTTCCCCCAGCACTGCCAAAGCTCCCGCAGAGGGTATCCCCTACTGGGCCTGCTGCTAGCATAGAAAGTAGGTGGCGTGGCACAAAAAAAAACTCCTCATCTCAAAAGATCGCCTGGGGCTGCACACCTGCAAGGAAGCCATACCTCTGCCATGGAGCTAGGTGAGGTAGAAGAAAAAAAGGAAAAGGAAGAGAAAGGAAAGAAGAAATAAGGAAGTAAGGGAAAATAATAAACCAAATACAAAACGTCACGAAAAACACAAAAAAAGTTTAAAAGCAAGACGGTACTGATCAGGTCTATGAGTGTTGGCAGGCGGTGATCTATGTTTTATACTCCTTTACTTTCTTTGGGCTTTGGTTATGGCAAATAGGGTCAATGCGAGCCACTGGACCCTTGCTAGTGTAAAGTATTTCTGGACTAACCCCTTTGGGGTTGGCAAGTCCCTATAAAGTTGGCTCAGATACAAATAATTCAATGCCAGTCATGCTCTACCCCTGTGATCCCAGAAGGGTTCCTCTTCCAGGTCATGGCAGTTAGGTACTGCAGATGGCTTTGTGGCCATCCTAGGCTCTCACTCAAATGGAGAGAGACTCCTGCAAATCCTGCAAGAGCAGTAGGTGAGATCTGTGTACACTGTCTCAGGACACTTTGCTTAGCCGCTCTAACATGGCTTTGCTGCAGACTTTCTATAATTGTGCTTGCCCCTAATCTGAGCCCAGACGACATCTCTGTGAACCCACAGCAGTTTACTGTGTGATGCATGATATTTATTCATGCCCCAAGAGCCAAGGAATAAATATTCAATCTGATATCACGAATGTATCTTCAACAAAACGTAAATCAGAAGCAAACGTGCTCTAACACAAAGCTGTTTCGATGTCAGTTATTTTTATCAACTTTCTTGATTTTAGTCCAATAATCATGTCAAAAGAATGTTGTTGCTCTTTAAGTCTCTGAGTCACAACACAAAAAACAACTAAATGTTCTGCCAGTTGAGGCTTATAGCAACTGTGAGGAAGTGGATGTTTTCTATAAGAGTTGGAATGCTATTCAATGTTTTCAAAAGTATCAATTTCTCAGAACCTTTATACACGGTTTATTTCCTTGAGGAGAACAATTACAAAAGTACAAGGAATGCGTGATGTGGCAGCGGTCGGCAATTTGTGGGATTTGCCTTAACAAACGATAATAAGAGGCACTGCGACATTCTGATTACCTTGTTAACTTTGCATTTATCATTCCTATTGACTACAAAAAATATGCATGTTTCTTCTGTTCCACAATGAACTTCATTACAGACATATCTTTCATCACATCCTCATAATGCAAAATAATTTAAGCATGTTGTGATAATGATTGTGCTGAGAAATGACGTGCATGGGATCTTGAGCAAAGTCTCTAAATATGGTGTATGGAAATGCTCCATTGCCACCATGGGTGAGCCCAGAAGAGTGGCTAATATGGCAGTGAGTACCATTGCTCACTTACTAAGGTTTTGTGGGGAAACAAGAAGCAAGTCTGCAAATCTGTATTTGGATAGGGTAAGGACAGGGTTGGTGGGAAGGGAGTAGAAAACAAATCACATGACACTGCTGCATCATTGAATGGAGGCCACCACAGTTCTACTCATGCACAGAGGTGCGTTGACATCCTAGATTATGTTCACTTTGCTTTACTCATTCCCGAACCACTGCATGAAGGAATCTGGGACAGTAGCTCATTTTCATATTATATATGTGTTTTTGTAAAGTGCTTACATCCAACCACAGTATACAAAACAATAACACATATTAAGTACTTAGGGGTCGATTAGGATGGCGGACGGAAACGTGTACCGTCCGCCGCGGAAGGTGGCAAGATACTCCGGACCTGTCCGCGGAAAATCCGCAACAGCAATTAGGATAAAACATGCAAAAAACGCCGACCGCGGCATACGGAGCACACCAATCCCCGTCCGCGGCGGTCGGAGTACACCTGAGTCCGCGGCAGGCGGACGGAACAGAAAGAACACCGACCGCCGCGTACGCACATGACCGCGAATACATCCACTACCCCCGCGATACCTGCGCAATGTCCGTGTCCGCAATTAGGATAACTCCGCAAGTACCCCGGTAGTCACCGCCATCCACGTCCGCAGCGGTACCAATGCACAGAGAATCCGTGCTCCACAGCGGAACGACAACACAAACAACATCCCTACTGTCAAACCAATGCCATACATTGCCACGGAAGTTATCACCAAACACACGAAAAAAAACGGCCACCCACCGAAAACATCCAAACCAATCACAACACACAATGATCCACCGCCAAGCACCACACAATCCACACCTGGCAACACTCCCACCTAGCACCTGACTGCCAATAACCATTCAGACACGGCCTAGACACACACCATAAAAGAACTCCCACCCACTCCACAACTCCTCTGCATCACTGCATAGCTGCTAGCAGGATACACCACTGAACTGACACCAAAGACATATATCATTCACACAACCCACACCCAAACACACCCACCACACAAAGACCCACCACACCATTCCTACACACCACACACCTGCACCTCCCCATCCACGCAAACCCACACCCCGAGCACCACACACCATGGCACCAAAAAAAAAACCAAAATTCACTGACACCGAGTTAAAGGTTATGGTAGATGAGATTATCCGTGTGGAACCCCACTTATTCGGGGCCCTAGTGCAGCAGACCAGCATAGCCAGGAGAAACAGCATGTGGGACCGGATAGTCACCAGGGTGAATGCCTCCGGGAGCGTCCCGAGGACGAAGCAGGACATACAGAGGCGGTGGCATGATCTAAAGACCCGAGTTAAATCCATACGAGCCAAGAACTATCTCCGGGCAAATCACACAGGCGGTGGAACCCCCCCGGAGCCCTTACCCTACACCGAGTGGGAGGACAAGGTGATGACCATCATCCACCCTGAGAGCCTTGATGGACTTCCTGAGGGAGAAGAGGCTGGTAAGTACAAACCAAGCACCACGAGCACAAGTACATGGTGTGCCTCACACAACTGTGAAGACACATCTCCCAGACCCCAACCCATGCATGCAGTCCACATACTCACCAACGTCGAAATGACTCCAACAGGCCCCCATGTCCATAGGGATGGCGGTGGTGGTGGTGGTGGTGGGTGTGAGGGGATGTAACTACAACTCCCAACAGGCCCCCATGTCCATAGGGATGGCGGTGGTGGTGGGTGTGAGGGGATGTAACTACAACTCCCAACAGGCCCCCATGTCCATAGGGATGGCGGTGGTGGTGGTGGTGGTGGGTGGTGGTGGGTGTGAGGGGATGTAACTACAACTCCCAACAGGCCCCCATGTCCATAGGGATGGCGGTGGTGGTGGGTGTGAGGGGATGTAACTACAACTCCCAACAGGCCCCCATGTCCATAGGGATGGCGGTGGTGGTGGTGGTGGTGGGTGGTGGTGGGTGTGAGGGGATGGAACTACAACTCCCAACAGGCCCCCATGTCCATAGGGATGGCGGTGGTGGTGGGTGTGAGGGGATGTAACTACAACTCCCAACAGGCCCCCATGTCCATAGGGATGGCGGTGGTGGTGGGTGTGAGGGGATGTAACTACAACTCCCAACAGGCCCCCATGTCCATAGGGATGGCGGTGGTGGTGGTGGTGGTGGGTGGTGGTGGGTGTGAGGGGATGTAACTACAACTCCCAACAGGCCCCCATGTCCATAGGGATGGCGGTGGTGGTGGGTGTGAGGGGATGTAACTACAACTCCCAACAGGCCCCCATGTCCATAGGGATGGCGGTGGTGGTGGTGGTGGTGGGTGGTGGTGGGTGTGAGGGGATGTAACTACAACTCCCAACAGGCCCCCATGTCCATAGGGATGGCGGTGGTGGTGGGTGTGAGGGGATGTAACTACAACTCCCAACAGGCCCCCATGTCCATAGGGATGGCGGTGGTGGTGGTGGTGGTGGGTGGTGGTGGGTGTGAGGGGATGGAACTACAACTCCCAACAGGCCCCCATGTCCATAGGGATGGCGGTGGTGGTGGTGGTGGTGGGTGGTGGTGGGTGTGAGGGGATGGAACTACAACTCCCAACAGGCCCCCATGTCCATAGGGATGGCGGTGGTGGTGGGTGTGAGGGGATGTAACTACAACTCCCAACAGGCCCCCATGTCCATAGGGATGGCGGTGGTGGTGGGTGTGAGGGGATGTAACTACAACTCCCAACAGGCCCCCATGTCCATAGGGATGGCGGTGGTGGTGGTGGTGGTGGGTGGTGGTGGGTGTGAGGGGATGGAACTACAACTCCCAACAGGCCCCCATGTCCATAGGGATGGCGGTGGTGGTGGGTGTGAGGGGATGTAACTACAACTCCCAACAGGCCCCCATGTCCATAGGGATGGCGGTGGTGGTGGTGGTGGTGGGTGGTGGTGGGTGTGAGGGGATGTAACTACAACTCCCAACAGGCCCCCATGTCCATAGGGATGGCGGTGGTGGTGGGTGTGAGGGGATGTAACTACAACTCCCAACAGGCCCCCATGTCCATAGGGATGGCGGTGGTGGTGGTGGTGGTGGGTGGTGGTGGGTGTGAGGGGATGTAACTACAACTCCCAACAGGCCCCCATGTCCAAAGGGATGGCGGTGGTGGTGGGTGTGAGGGGATGTAACTACAACTCCCAACAGGCCCCCATGTCCATAGGGATGGCGGTGGTGGTGGGTGTGAGGGGATGTAACTACAACTCCCAACAGGCCCCCATGTCCATAGGGATGGCGGTGGTGGTGGTGGTGGTGGGTGGTGGTGGGTGTGAGGGGATGGAACTACAACTCCCAACAGGCCCCCATGTCCATAGGGATGGCGGTGGTGGTGGGTGTGAGGGGATGTAACTACAACTCCCAACAGGCCCCCATGTCCATAGGGATGCGGTGGTGGTGGTGGTGGTGGGTGGTGGTGGGTGTGAGGGGATGTAACTACAACTCCCAACAGGCCCCCATGTCCATAGGGATGGCGGTGGTGGTGGGTGTGAGGGGATGTAACTACAACTCCCAACAGGCCCCCATGTCCATAGGGATGGCGGTGGTGGTGGTGGTGGTGGGTGGTGGTGGGTGTGAGGGGATGGAACTACAACTCCCAACAGGCCCCCATGTCCATAGGGATAACGGTGGTGGTGGGTGTGAGGGGATGTAACTACAACTCCCAACAGGCCCCCATGTCCATAGGGATGGCGGTGGTGGTGGTGGGTGGGGTGAGTACCAGTGCAGACAGAATCGGCAACAAAATGAAAACAACCTGTCAAGTCCACATTACTCATCCTCACATTTTGGTTTTGCAGGTCATCCTAATCTGACAGCTGGAAGCAACACCCGCCCTCCAGACTCGCCACTCACAGAAGTCTCAGGGGACGATTGGGCAGCCACCTCCGGGGCAGAGGATGATCCCGGCACAAGCAGGCAGCCAGGGCCATCTGGCTCCCAGGTCACACCTGCACCAACGACTACGGCCTCTGCCATTGTTACAACACCGGCCACTGTGACCTGCACAGCCACCACCAGCACCACCTCCACCACCACCACTACTACCACCACTCCTGCCCCTGCCACCCTGCCCAACCCAACGGCCAACGCCGTGCCAGCGCCATCCCAGCCACGCAGGGAGAGTGTGAGGCAAGGCAGAGATGCAAGGCCAGATCCGGCAGGCAGGAGCATACGCCAAAGACGACACGAGGATACCAACACACCCAATCCTGTGCAACAGTCATTGGAAGCACTGGGCAGGGTGGAGGTGAGCTATCAACGTGGTCAGGCACAGGCAGACCGGGCCCACCAGGACTTTGTAGACAACACTGCAATGTTGGGGGCCATTGAGAGGCGGCTTGGCCAACTAGTGGACATCTTTACCAGGACAACCAACATGCAGATGCCATGTACATCCGCTAACACCAGCCCACAAACAACGCCACCGCCACCGCCACCTGCGGCGGATGTGGTACCCGATGCCCCAGCGCAACCAGCTGACTCCGTAGCGGCACAAAGACGGAGGGGCCGTCCGAGGCTGGAAGTGGGCGAGAGCAGTGTGGAAGCAGCTGGCACACGCTCCAAGAGGAACCGAAAATGATTGTACCAGTACCTGAGCATGCCATTCACCCTGCCAACTATCCGGTCCCACCTGCCACAGGCCTGCTGTACTAGGCAGACACCACCCTATGTGGTGTCAGCACGGACATTTCATCTGCCATAACCTTCTACTCTCACTCCCCCACCCCTTCACTCATTTGTAAATATGCACCTACACCCATGCACAATTTGTAAATAAAAGCCACTTACTCACTCAATCATGTGTTGCCTCCATGTTTATTCACATGAATGCATCAGAAACAGATGTTACTAGGTACAGGTATCCAACTGGTACAGAATCATGGCGCTGCGGGAGTGACCTAGGGAAAATAGAAACCGCAAAGACACGTCAGGAAACATGATCACACTCATCAGAACACACTGCAGTGCAACATTTAACAACCCACACGCATCACAACAGTAATGGATGAGACGACACACATCATGGAGACGTGCATTGGCCACAATTTAGCACACACACACACACACATGCATGCATCACATAGCAGAACACAGAGATGAAGCACACCACTATGCCACAACACCAGCACACATTCACAGGGCATACCCAAGCAGCACAAGAGGAGCACACTCACAATCAAGGGAAGTAGCGATCAATGATCTGGCGCCTCTGGTCCACACCTTCCTCCTCACCACTATCCTCATCAGTTGACATGGGTGGGTCGGGAGGGCGAGGAACTTGCAGTTCATCAGGGTCCAAGAGCAGTTCAATGTTATAGCGCACAGCCAGGTTGTGGAGCATGCAGCACGCTATCACGATCTTGCATACTTTGCCTGGTGAGTAAGGCAGGGCCCCTCCAGTCTTATCCAGGCACCGAAACCTAGACTTGAGCAGGCCAAATGTCCGTTCTACCACTCGACGTGTCCTACCATGGGCATCATTGTATCTCATTTCTCCAGCTGTAGTGGGATTGCGTATGGGACTGAGCAGCCAAGGCCTGTTTGGGTAAGCCGAGTCGCCTGTGTTGGTGGAAGAGAGAGAGAGAGAAACATCACAACCTGCATTGTGGGGCACACCATGCCACACAGATATCACTCCTGTCACCACAGCATACTCACCAACAAGCCACGCTTGTGCCGGACGCAGATTAGCCATCAGTTGGGGGACCATGCTGCTCCGCATGATGTGGGCGTCATGTGCAGAGCCAGGGAATCTTGCACACACATGTGAGATGATGTTGTCGGCCTGGCACACCACCTGCACGTTCAGGGAATGGAAGTGTTTCCGATTCCTATACACCTGCTCACGTGCCCGTGGTGCAATGATAGCGATATGCGTGCCATCAATGGAACCCACAACGTGTGGTATACGACCCAGGGCATAGAAGTCAGCTTTGACCGCTGCCAACTCCGCCGCCTGAGGGAAATGTATATAGTCATGCTTGTACAGCATCATGGCTGTCAGTACATCCCGGAGTACCGTGCTGAACATGGCCTGTGACATTCCCCCGGCATCTCCAACTGTGTACTGGAATGTGCCTGTTGCAAAGAAATGGAGTGCCGCCATCACCTTTTGCGTG
Organism: Lissotriton helveticus; assembly: GCF_964261635.1. Lineage (NCBI taxonomy): Eukaryota > Metazoa > Chordata > Amphibia > Caudata > Salamandridae > Lissotriton > Lissotriton helveticus. The sequence continues at coordinate 865,489,842 of NC_136057.1, read as the reverse complement.
GGTGTCATGGAACCTGGATAGGTTCTTCGCGGCTGCAGGTGAGGAGACAATAGGGTCACAAGTTCCAACAATCGACGGCGATCCAGCCTGAATTTCCGGATCACCTCCTCGTCCACCATATCCTCCAGCACAGTGTATGGGCGAAGGACATTTGGAGCCCTCCTGTGTGGGAGTAGATGGAATGGAAGTCAATTCACATACAACGCATGTGTGTGCAACTCAATCACATGTCAACGCCCTCTACCAACATGTAGTATCCAGTGTATGCTTGTCATATGTGTGACTCCTCTGATTGTCAGGACAACATGGATTGACGTAGCAACAATGTGCATCCACTAGCAACATGATGTTTAGCAACATGTGCAATGCACAGTGTCTCACCTCAACATCACTGCCAACCAGACATGTGACATGACCCACATGTGTAGGCCCAACATCACATGCACACATGCAAGTACATGCACACATACTAAATTAAACACCCCCCACCCCCCCATTTCATGATGCACCAATGGCAACACCAGGAATGGTGGGCATACGGACATCACATGCATGGGGACACAATAGGCAACACACATGTACAGTACACAACAGAACCCCCACCATAGTCATCATCTGACACATACCACTCACTGACAACTGATTCACAGGTGCCCATACATACGGGATCTACTGTGTACATGTGAGGTACGACAAACTTGTGTAGGGTACTACCCGATGTGGACATGCACACGTGATGGACACTTGTGGCTCACCGATGGCCATGGTATGGACACACATGGGATGGAGCATGACATGTGTAGCCACGCAATCACGCACACAACCGTGAGCAGGCAGCTGCAGACAATGGTACAAGGTGCATCATCGGCTAAGATGCAAACATTGACCACGCCATGGCGGTGCACTGCATCCGCTGTTTACGTCTGGGCATACGCGGGCCGCCTTCGACATTCACATTGTCTGCACGTGCACAGACCGTCACGCCCACACACCGGCAAGTGCATGTGCAAGGTTCCGGGACGGATGGTCGATTTGCAACAATGTTGTATCACTGGCGCCAACATGGCGGGGCACGTGATCGGCGGGGGACGTGCAGGCCAACACATCCATTAGCTGATGTCAATGCACATGGCAGGTCATGCCCCCCCTTACAGTGCCATTGCATCATCCAGCCTTCACCGGCCGGCCGGCCGGCCGGCCCTGCCCTGCCCAGGACCGCCGTGCCGGCCATGGCAACCACCGCCATTGCACGGCCCTTCCACTACCGCCGTGCCAGGCCCTGCCCAGGACCGCCGTGCCGGCCATGGCAACCACCGCCATTGCACGGCCCTTCCACTACCGCCGTGCCAGGCCCTGCCCAGGACCGCCGTGCCGGCCATGGCAACCACCGCCATTGCACGGCCCTTCCACTACCGCCGTGCCAGGCCCTGCCCAGGACCGCCGTGCCGGCCATGGCAACCACCGCCATTGCACGGCCCTTCCACTACCGGCGTTCCCTGGCGGTCCGTGCAACGGCCGTGGTTTCCATGGCCGGCACGGCGGTTGCTCATGGCCGGGCACGGCGGTTGCTCATGGCCGGGCACGGCGGTTGCTCATGGCCGGGCACGGCGGTTGCTCATGGCGGGGCACGGCGGTTGTTCATGGCCCGGCCGCTCCGGCCGGTGTACGGTGGATGATGCAAGGTGACTGTAAGGGGGGTCATGAACTGGCATGTCCATTGAGTACATCTACAGGGTGTATAGGCCTGCACCTCCCCCGCTGTGTACGTGCACCGCCATGGAGGCGCCAGTGATAGTACATTGTTGCAACTGAAGCATCCGTGCCTGAGGCTTGCACGTGCGGTTGCCGATGTGTGCCCGTGACGGTCCCTGCACATGCAGCCAATGGGAAGAGGGACGCTGGCCGCATACGGCCAATCGCAAGTAGCGGAAGCTGTGCACCGCAACAACAGGACCAGTCATTGGCCCATTTCACGATCACGCTTCCAGGGCTGACCAATTGCTGGCGACGTATGCCACTGACACGTGCTGAGGGCCCTATATATGTGTGTTGGCCAAAATGAAACTTCCTACCCTGGGGACCAGTGCTGCCTGTGACCATCACCTCGACCTGCTGCTGCTGCTGAGCTGACCACCGACTGCTGCCTGTGACCATCACCTCGACCTGCTGCTGCTGCTGAGCTGACCACCGACTGCTGCCTGTGACCATCACCTCGACCTGCTGCTGCTGCTGAGCTGACCACCGACTGCTGCCTGTGACCATCACCTCGACCTGCTGCTGCTGCTGAGCTGACCACCGACTGCTGCCTGTGACCATCACCTCGACCTGCTGCTGCTGCTGAGCTGACCACCGACTGCTGCCTGTGACCATCACCTCGACCTGCTGCTGCTGCTGAGCTGACCACCGACTGCTGCTCTAGTGCCATACTCCGTGATCTTGCCATGTCGAGAGGCAAAGAGATCCGGTCTCGACCCTTCACCGCCGCGGAGCTTGATGTCCTCGTGGACGGTGTACTCCGCAACTATGGACGCCTCTACGGCGCACCGGGACGGGTGGTAAGTGCAGTGTGGGACATGTTGGTGTGCATGAGGGGGCCAAATGATCAGGCCTATTTCTATCTTAGCTGTGTAGTGTGGGCTAGACATATGTTCCTGATTGTGCATGGCTGCTGACAGTAACGTCTTGCCCCTATGTGTGTGACAGGCCACCTGTCCACTGACTTAAACCCTTTTGTCTCCCATCATGGTAGGTCAAGCTGCACCTTCGCAAGGACCTGTGGAGGAGCATAGCACGGGAAGTACGGGCATTGGGGGTGTGCAACAGACGACATACACACTGCCACAAACGCTGGGACGACATTTCCAGGCTGAGCAAGAATGTAGCGGAAGTAACACTGGGCCTGATTCCAAGGACGCCCCGTCTGGCCCGACGCTCCATGACCCCTCTCATGCACCGTATCATTGCAGTGACGCATCCTGAACTGGCCGAACGTCTGAGTGCCGATCAACAGCAAACTAGCGGTGAGCATACTGTCTGTGTAGGAAACTTGTGAGTGCTATGCATGTATTGGTGCACAGACACACTATTGAGTTCCGTGTTGCGTATGTATGCCTGTGATGCCATTTTGGTCCCATTGGGTGGTACTCATTTGACATCCAGGTCCGCCATGTTGACACGCCACTTGCTTAGTAGTTGAGTGTTAAAGCACATCCCCTAGTGGTCCATGGCCCCATGGCAGAAAATGTGAGGATGACTGGTAGGGGTGGGCCATGTGCAGGATGAGGGCTCCTAAACCTTTGTCTGCTATGTGATTTGGCTATCCTGTTCCTTCTGTACGTGAGTGTGCCCATGACTCACACATCTTTTCTGTGCATTTCAGCTTTGACAGAGGACACTCAGCCACAGACGGTGGAGAGTAGCCGAGGAAATGAGTCCGGCTCAGACTTCGCACACACGCAGACTGACACGGAGGAGGCCAGCGCCGGAGAGGGGGACAGGACCGTCCCTGAGGACTCGCATGTGGAGACACCATCGTCCTCCTCGTCGGACACTCTTGGTGAGCCTGCACTGTTGTTACAGACTGGGAGTGGGCACTCATCACCTTCTGTCGGAAGACAGCACACAGGGCCCACACTTCCGCCAACTGCACCATGTACTGTTCGTGGCCGGAGGAGTAGGGGGAGCAGAGTGGCGTTCGGTGCAGGCACCGCTGCCCCTGCCACGGTGAGCCAAAATGCACTGTGTGCTGAGGCCGTTGATCTGCTGCGACAGCTGTGTGTGGGGCAGACCAATATGACAAATGCTTTCCAGGACCATGATAGGAAGTTGGGGCAGGTGGTGGCATTCATGGAAGGGATGCATGGCGATCTTGCAGGTCTACACAGGACAGTGCAGTCATTGGCAAGCAGTGTGTCGTCTGCAATAGTACAGTCGAACGAACAGGGTGCTACTTCTGTTTCCCCATCTACACCGCTGGATGTCTCAGGGGGTAGTGATTATTCTGAGCAGGACTCAAATACAGGTTATTGCACTAGAAGCAGCGTCAGACAGCACGTCAGGGCACGCAGGGCACAGAGCCCATCCCCTAGATCAGCTAAATCTGTTCACGTAGACGACGTCAGATGCACTGGAGTACACACACAGGATCCACAAGTGTTGTTGGGGGACATGCCTTCCGGAGCTACACAGCCATTCAACACGAAAGGTACTCCCAAGGCAAGGGATACTCACATGTCCATGGACTGTTCCTTGGACGCGGCCAGTCAGAAGACTAAGGCACCTACTAAGAGCAGGGAGACTCCCAAGAGCAGGCCCACAGCAGAGGTAAGGGACACTCCCAAGGACAGTGAGAAGACTAAGGCACCTACTAAGAGCAGGGAGACTCCCAAGAGCAGGCCCACAGCAGAGGTAAGGGACACTCCCAAGGACAGTGAGAAGACTAAGGCACCTACTAAGAGCAGGGAGACTCCCAAGAGCAGGCCCACAGCAGAGGTAAGGGACACTCCCAAGGACAGTGAGAAGACTAAGGCACCTACTAAGAGCAGGGAGACTCCCAAGAGCAGGCCCACAGCAGAGGTAAGGGACACTCCCAAGGACAGTGAGAAGACTAAGGCACCTACTAAGAGCAGGGAGACTCCCAAGAGCAGGCCCACAGCAGTGGATAGGACCACTCCCAAGGGCAGGGACACACACAGAGAGCAGGTGTCTGCTGGAGACAGGTGCACCACAGACGACAAGCCTGCTGGCAGGAACAGGGCGGCGAGCAGGGCACAGGCTACATCCAGAGACAACACTCCACCTAAGGATAAGGCACATCCTACGGACAAGGCATCTAGCATGGACAATGGCGCTATCAAGGACAGGCATACTTCACCCCTGGCTGCACTGAGGCTGATGTTTTCTACTAAACGCCAAACTGATGTCTCCGCGGCGGAGTCCCCCCATACCTCCACTCCCATCCAGGCCAGTCAGAAGCAGAGGTGGGTGTCCCCTGTTGTTGCATCCCCCATTACACATCATTCCGAGTCCAGGCGGCAGGCACAGAGCAAACGACAAGCAGGCTCCAGCACGTCCCCAGAAACCAGATCCCCGGCAGCAGTTGCTCCACCTATGCTGGGTGGTGATTCTTTGGAGTCCCCACCACTTGGCAGTCCAGTCCTGTCCAGGGTGCACTCACACCTCCCTAAGAAACGCAGACACACACCATTGACACCTGCCAACCCCGATTTGGCTCTAGGTCAGCTATCCCCAGCTCCCAGGCCCACCCTGCCTCCTGGCCCATACAGCCCTGTGGCTCATCATTTCAGTTGTCCCAGTGGCGCTGGTGCAGTTGACTCTCATGTATCAGATGGTGGCACAGTGTCAGTTGTGCCCTCTCCTGTTGCAGATCCTGGCAGGGTATCTGGGTCTATGGCTCACGTGTCAGTTAGGAGATCTGTGGCTGTGTTGCACACTCCTGTTTCTGGTGCTGGCAGTCTGTCTGGGTCAGTGGCTCACGTGTCAGTGACTACATCTGTGGCTGTGTCTCACACTCCTGTTGCTGGTGCTGCCAGTGTGTCTGGGTCCGTGGCCCATGTGTGTGTCACTCGGGCTGTGGCTGTGTCTCACACTCCTGTTGCTGGTGCTGCCAGTGTGTCTGGGTCCGTGGCCCATGTGTGTGTCACTCGGGCTGTGGCTGTGTCTCACACTCCTGTTGCTGGTGCTGCCAGTGTGTCTGGGTCCGTGGCCCATGTGTGTGTCACTCGGGCTGTGGCTGTGTCTCACACTCCTGTTGCTGGTGCTGCCAGTGTGTCTGGGTCCGTGGCCCATGTGTGTGTCACTCGGGCTGTGGCTGTGTCTCACACTCCTGTTGCTGGTGCTGCCAGTGTGTCCGAGGCAGGTAGTTCACGCAGTCCCCCTGATTCTGTGATGTGAGGTGCTGTACACTTCACTCAAATGTTACTTCACATGGTGTGTCCATTGAGAACTGCTTGGCACTCTTGTGGTCCCTGTGACGGGTTGGTAGGGACACGTAGTTGTGCAGCCTCTGATGTACCTGCTCTGAACTGCACAATGCCCTGTTGATGCTCTGATACTGCATGCTGCCCTCTCGTTTACTGCCTATGATGTACCTGCTCTGTACTCCACAATGCCCTGTTGATGCTCTGATAATGCATTCTGCCCTCTCATTTACTGCCTATGATGTACCTGCTCTGTACTCCACAATGCCCTGTTGATGCTCTGATACTGCATTCTGCCCTCTCGTTTACTGCCTATGATGTACCTGCTCTGTACTGCACAATGCCCTGTTGTTGCTCTGATACTGCATACTGCCCCTCTCACGTGCTGCCTCTGAGGGATCTGTTCTGTGCAATGGACTGTTGATGCACTTAGCCCCTCTCACGTGCTGCCTCTGATGGGCCTGTTCTGTGCAATGGACTGTTGATGCACTTAGCCCCTCTCACGTGCTGCCTCTGATGGACCTGTTCTGTGCAATGGACTGTTGATGCACTTAGCCCCTCTCACGTGCTGCCTCTGATGTACCTGCTCTGTACTGCACAATGCCCTGTTGTTGCTCTGATACTGCATACTGCCCCTCTCACGTGCTGCCTCTGATGGATCTGTTCTGTGCAATGGACTGTTGATGCACTTAGCCCCTCTCACGTGCTGCCTCTGATGGGCCTGTTCTGTGCAATGGACTGTTGATGCACTTAGCCCCTCTCACGTGCTGCCTCTGATGGGCCTGTTCTGTGCAATGGACTGTTGATGCACTTAGCCCCTCTCACGTGCTGCCTCTGATGGACCTGTTCTGTGCAATGGACTGTTGATGCACTTAGCCCCTCTCAAGTGCTGCCTCTGATGTACCTGCTCTGTACTGCACAATGCCCTGTTGATGCTCTGATACTGCATGCTGCCCTCTCGTTACCTGCTCTGATGTACCTGCTCTGTACTGCACAATGCCCTGTTGATGCTCTGATACTGCATGCTGCCCTCTCGTTACCTGCTCTGATGTACCTGCTCTGTACTGCACAATGCCCTGTTGATGCTCTGATACTGCATGCTGCCCTCTCGTTTACTGCCTATGATGTACCTGCTCTGTACTCCACAATGCCCTGTTGATGCTCTGATACTGCATTCTGCCCTCTCGTTTACTGCCTATGATGTACCTGCTCTGTACTGCACAATGCCCTGTTGATGCTCTGATACTGCATTCTGCCCTCTCGTTTACTGCTTATGATGTACCTGCTCTGTACTGCACAATGCCCTGTTGATGCTCTGATACTGCATTCTGCCCTCTCGTTTACTGCCTATGATGTACCTGCTCTGTACTGCACAATGCCCTGTTGATGCTCTGATACTGCATTCTGCCCTCTCGTTGACTGCCAATGATGTAGCTGCTCTGGTGCCCACTTTGCCCATGCTCACGCATACACTGTGATTATACCCCTATTTTGTACAATAAAGGTAGTCTATCAAGTCTCGTGGTCTGTCGTTGTCATTCCTGCTTGCGTACTACTAATGTGTATTCGTATTTGCTTCTCATCAGTGGTTTCGGTGACATGACACTCCCCCCTCCCTACGTCACGTCCCTTACTGGTATTCCCCTGCAGACAGCCAATGGTTTGTGCCTTACCTGCGTCGTCGTCCATGGTGGGCCATGACTAGGACGTGGTGGATCGCGAAGAGCATCGGGAAAGCGTGTAGCGCTGGGTCCATGGTGGTGGTCAGCTTGCGGTGGGTATCTCTGCTATGTCACCTATCTTCGCAGTGGGGATTCCGCCGTGTTCAGACAGGTTGTTTTTCCGCTGCGGTTTTATGTGTATTTTCCGCCATCTTGATTTGGGGGACGGTCTTCGACGTCAGTACGTACGGCGGGGCCTCCGGATGTGTTCCGTCCGCCACGGTCTCGTGTGTAGTTCGGCGGCGGTGCGTGCTTTTCCGTCGCGGACGGAAATTTGACACGTTTTCCTATCCTGATATGGCGGACGGAGTATCCGCGGCAGGCGGACACGGAAAAGGCTTTTTCCGCCTACTCCAGGGCCGCGGTGGCTCTTCCGTCCGCCATCCTAATGAGCCCCTTAATCTGTAAAATAATAAGTGCATGGCCCCAAACCTTTGCTCAGCTGCCACCTGTGCCAAATGCCAAGGCTGGTTAGGCTTAGTTTCACCTCATGCAACTTTAATCCATCACCAGACCCTCCCTGCCCCTCAAACACAGTGCTGCATTTCCTCTTTTGTCCCTGTTGTCTCCCTTTGTCATTCTTTTTCTTTCTTCCTCTCCCTCCTCTTTCCCTCTTTCGTGCCTTTCTCTCTTTTGTTCTAGGTCAAAGTCTGATGAGGAAAAGTAAGTATTGGTGACCTAAAATAAGTGCTGGTAGGCTCTATCTAAAACTAATAATGCAACTATTCAAATTAGTATATAGCAAAGATCGCAAAAACCTGGAGGTGGGAGAACGTTTAAAGAGAAGATTAATGGCAGTTTTAGAGACTGCTTTAGAAGGACCACATAAGCAGACAGGAAGATCAATCAGCAGGGTAGAACAGAATGAGACAGAGTAGAACTGGGAGTGAAAGGTTTGCAGCAGAACAGCGCTGAAAAGAGTCGAATTGAAATATGTTCTTCCATGAAAAAGTTGAGATTTCAAGAAAAAAATATTTGAGAAGTTGAAATAACGTGCAAGAGAGGACATTCAGAAGTCAACTACCGTAAGACAAGAGGAAATGGTGTCATGGAAAATAAGGGTAATGGAAAAAACAAATTAAAGGCTTGTAATGATCAGTATAAAGGTGCAGGAGAGCAGTGAAGATGGAAAAAAGCAGGAGCCCACCATCAATCCTAGGGGTACAGCAGGAAGTGAGTGGGAAGAAGAAGTACACCCTGAAACAGAATGTGTGTGAAACAGAGATGAGAAGTAAACTAAGAAAGAGCTCTATCAGAGATACCAAAGAATGGTAAAGTCTATAGCAGGCTAGAATTTTCTGCTTGGGCCTTAGCTATCAAGCGCCAAGTCCAGACCATCTCGTACGAGCTTGATTGCTCATCACTCCGATATAATACACTAACCCTGGCCCTGGACAAGTCTTACATTCCTGGAAAACCCCAACCGTATTTGCAAGACTCACTATCAACCCAAGCGAGAAAGAAAATTCTGTATCTGCGCCTCTTGGCCCTTGGGATCGTAGATTGTAACCCAAAATGGGCACGAACGGATTGTGCCATTGCCTGCCGGCTATGTAACTACCGCAGAGAATCCTGGTTACACCTTTTGTGCTGCTGTACAAAGTTGGTCAGCGATCTCCATCGTCTGCTGCGCCCGGCCCTACGGAACCTAGGCTATAGAACTTGCAGAGAGGCCTCGGTTTGGTGCTTCACGGAAACAACGACCTGTCTACAAGCTAGGGCCGGCAAGTTCATCCATCAAGTCAGAACTGCACTTGACATCCAGCAAAAGGCCACTGACCCGAAGGTTCCTGCTTCCGAGCCAAGAACTCCATCAGGTGCCCTAATCATACAAGCTGTCAATCAATTTAGGAGCCATTGCTAAGTAATTGGGATTACTAGACCCAGAAACCAAACCAGGGGCAGATAAAGGGCTAGTGAAGTATTCTCCCATTGACACATAGCACCGAGTTGAGATCAACCTTGCTGAATTCTGATTTAACTGTCTAGACTCTCGAAGGCGTAAAGACAAGGAACAAACAAAAGAAGTTTTAACGGACATAATGTAGTAAAAACAGTCATTATGAAATCCTAATGTTGTATATAGGGTTTTATTGCGGGAAGGGTATTCTGGGGAGGGATGTCCATGGGGGATGTTCATGTGTTTTATACTGTAAAGATTTTAAGTAATCGTACAGTCAATAAAGTTTTTTATACACTATAGCAGGCTTGAATTTTCTAGTGTAATGAAGGCAGCAAACAGATCTAATACGATGTGCTGAAGATGGTTTGGAGTGTCAAGTAGAATGATGGTGATTAGAAATTGCAACAACAAGGTGAGGGATGGAATGCTTTAATTAATTTCAATGACAAGGCAGTCACTTATAGCTGCATTCCACCATGCCACTCTAGACAAAGTCACACCTTATGCAAATCAGCACCAACCCTGCTCCTCATGGTAAAAGTCCACCCCCAACTGACAGGCAAGTCCCTTTCCAGATAGGCCCACAAGTAACCCTAGACTACTTTCAACCTACTTCTGTCTCATCAGTGCAGTATGGATGGAATTCTAGGCACAGTGAGAACGAGACCTTCATCTGGGTATACCTATTACACTTAGGGCACCCACTACCACAGCGAAAAGGTGATAGATGGAATGCCTGAACGTATCTTAGCTACTGGCAACTTGGGACACAATCCATCCCATTGTTTTTGTCCACTATGGCACTCTAGACAAAGTCCTACCCTATGCATATCAGCGCCAATGCTGCTTCTAATGGGACATGTCCGTCCCAAACTGCACGGCAGGGCTCCCTCTGGAAGGGTCCACAAGCAACACTAGACTGGGTTTGAACTAATTAGGTCTCATCAATAAGGTATAGCTATTGTGTGATTTGTTCAATGCCGTAAGTTGCCAAGGGTATGTCTAGGGTATAAACAGCAAGGATGTCCAGCAATGGTATGCCAAGACATGGGTCCAGTGCTCACCATGCCACTGGTACCAAGCTACACTTGACTGATGAACCTCAGTCAGGGCAAAACCAATCTTGTGTTGCTTTTGTGTTCTGGTTCAAGGAGGACCTGGCCTGGCAGTTCATGCTGGACTGTTTCTATTGGAGCAGGATCAAGACTGATTTGCATATGGCTGGGTTCAAACTGAGGGTTCATGGTGAGCAAAAAAAAGATGGGTAGGAATGCTACCTCTTGCATTGCCAGTGGTTAGACTTATTTCAAGCATTCCTTCCATCTCCTTTTGTGTGTGTGATGTAAAGACATAGGTGACCAAGGGTACTCCCAGATGGGATCCCATGCTCACTGTGCCACTTGACCTAAGCTACACCTGAATGAAGAGCCCCAATCAGGGTGAAACCAGTCTGTGGTTGATTTTGTTCTGGAAGGACGTGGCCTGGCAGTTTGGGCTAGACTGTTCCTATTGGCCGAGGGTCAAGACTTATTTGCATATGGCTGGATCAAAACTGACATGGCATAGTGAGCAAAAGAATGATGGATTGGAATGCTACCCTGACTAATTGCCAATGGTTAGGCTAATTACAAGCATTCCTCCCATCACCATTTGTGTTTTTGATGTAATGCCCTAAATTGCCGAGAGCACGCCCAGTTGTGGGTCTGTGGTCACTGTGCCACTGGGGCCAAACTACACCCAGCTAAATAGCTCCATTTAGGGCAAACCTATTCTTGAGTTGCTGGTGTCCTATTCAGGGAGGACTTGACCAAGTTTGGGCTGTATTGCTACTGTTGGACCTGGGTAAACCCTGATGTGCATATGGCTGGGTTCAAACTGAGGTGGAATGTTGGGCAAAAGAACAATGGGTTGGAATGCAACCCCAAGAGATTGTCAGTGGTAAGCCTTATTGCAAGCATTCCCCCCATCACCTTCAGTGTTCTTGGTGATTAGAAACAACAAGCAGTGCCCATTGAGTCTGTAAGTGGGAGGCACATTGGAAGATAATGAAATACATAAATGAAGAATATCAGATAGTTGGTGATGGAGATTTAGAGTTCATTTAAGGGTTTTAGAAAGAAGGAGGAGAATAGATCTAAAGCATATTTACAAAGGGGTTAGAGCGTCAAAACTAGAGCTTTGAAAAGTTATATATTGGCATAGTAACAGAATATCATAATTAAAAAATAGACTGACATAAATAGTCTGTCCTAAATATCATAAAAAAAATATTGCCTCATTGAAGTTAATAACAATCTACACATAATAGATGATATTTTTGTAAGTAATATTTAACCCCTTCGATGCTTGTGACGGAACCATTCTGTCATCAGTCACGGCTGAGCTGTGCTGATGACGGAACGGTTCCGTCACGACCGCACCCTGTTCTGGAATGTCCAGCACAGGGGCGGAATCGGCGCCGCACGGAAGCGGTTAGGGCACAATATTTCCAACAGATATATTTGCTGGTAATATTCTGAAATACAACCAGTAGTTAGGTGTAGAGAAGGATGACAAAGAGTGTGGGGAAAAATAAGAAGAAGAGGGAGGAGCTTCGACAAGAGATGCTGGATCAGGGTATGAAAGGTCTGCAATTTAATTGGTCATTTAATGGACAAAAAATAGGGAAACAAACAAAAGTAGGGATATATTGCTGAATGTGTCAGAAAGGATGGCCAGCACAGAAAAAATAAGTAGTCCGTTTTTTTAATTTAAAACAGTTAGAAAAGTCAGAGCCTGAAAGAGAAGATCAAAAAGATGGAGCTTGGAGAGGGGGAGCAAGAGACAACTGATAGATAGTGCAAAAAATGCACTGAGGCTAGGGGAAAATTGAGGGAGTGGGATTCTTCAAGCAGAGTGATGATATTTTTACCCACTGATGCTTCACCTCTCAATGTGGATGTCCTTGAGAATGGAGAAAAGGATGAAGGCAAACTTGAGGACATTTGCTACATAAAGTGAAAGAATGGAGATGGTGATAGTAATGTGAAGCATGGTGTACAAAGAGGACTGTACTGGATTGTGGAGATTGTGGTTTGACTAAGTATTAGACGTAGGCAGGAGAGTGGAAATAGGGAATGCCATGCATATATGTTTGCATCTTGTGGCCCGTGGCCTGACAGTTGGCAGGTACAGAGATATGACAGCATGAGGGAAAAGCAAAAATTAAGGAAAGAGATTAGTTGGGGAGATTGAACCAGCAGTGCAGCTCTCTAAATCGATGAGTGAAAAGCTGGAGCTGGATTAAATGCTGTATGCAAATGATAGTGCACAGTTGTAATTGGACGGTGGGTGGCTTTGAACAATTTATTGAACTACATACGGCAAGGATCATTTGCTTGCACGAAGCCTGACCAGCATATTTTGCTCACCAATATATTTCACCTGTCTGCTTGTTCGGCTGGTGTCTGACGGTTTAAGTAATCTATTGTTAAACACTCACACCTATGTGTTCTTATTGATATTTTCATATTGAAGTATAACTTGTTTAACCCCTTGGGCGCGGACGCGATTCTGCGCACTTTTAAACAGTGGGCGGGTTCATGACGGACCACAGCCATCATCAGCACACGCCCACTGTGGTCAGCATTGAAGGGGTTAATGGATTTGATTCAAAATGTTTGAGTCTTAAAAACTGTCAGAAATCTGCACCACAACCTTTGAAACAGCGAGCCAGGTTTCTATCCAGTTCCCAAATTTTCTAGTAGGTGGGTCATGTGAGCTGTTTAAGCAAGGTTTGAATCATTGCTTTCTAACTGGTATCAGCAGCATACAACCACATCTGTAGTCTCATTTTCAGCTCAAGTAACCAGCCACGTACTAAGCTGTTTCTCTATTTTATTGGCAAAAAATATGTAGCAAATTACAAACTTAACAGGACAGACAGCTTTAAGCATAAACAGCATTCAGCATTCGCCTCAAGCACAGTCCTTCGTTGAATCACGTGCATGGTGTCCAGTTTCATTCATCTATGGACTATGTGTATTACATACATATTAAATCACTGTTCAATGTATTACTTTTAGTGATAAATGGACGACCACGACTCACTGAAACCTGAATAAACCAACTTCCTATAGGGTAATGCCAATAAAATGCATTCGAGTAAAGTAACATTACCTGAGTTTTAACAACTACACCAAAGATCACACATCGCTTCCTCTAACCCTTTACTGTTAAATGCTTTGTAATGACCAGGTCCAAAAGCAGGAAACCAAATAAGTAGCCTTTATTGAAGGACTTTCATTTGATAATCAAGCTGAAAACAATAAAAGGATGCTTCTTCCAGGTAGAGAACGGAGAGACATGGAAATCTTTAAATCTGTACCAAGCATAGAAATACTGCCCCACGAATCCTACGAGGAATCTATCAACTGTTTAAATCATCGTGCAAAGCAAAGCTGCCCACCTGGTAACAAAACATGAACATAATATAACTATTGTAGCAGTCTTTCATTTAATTCAGTTTGTTGAATCCTCCACAAATGTGAATATGGGTAAGTTTCTAAATTTGATACAAACATCAAGTGTCACCAATCACCCTACTACACCTGGATATTCTCTTAACAAGCACTAAGTTTTCTGCAAGCAAATATATTACCAAATGGTGGTTGAAGAATAGAGGGCCTGATTTTGAGTTTGACGGTGTGAAAGCAGGACCACCCCGCACACGTACCATCAAACCTGTGGTTGAACCGCCTGCCATATTAGGAGTTTCCGCCTGGAATGGCTGGCGTTTTTTGGCATTCCCACTGTGGTGCCTATGAAATAGGCACCCCATGGGAATGTCAAAATCAGTACCTGCACAGCATGGACTGCAGCATTTCATGCCATGCAGGTACTGGGGTGCAGGCACACAGGGGGGCACAAAAACTGCCCCCTTACATCTATCCTCAGGCCCAGAGGCAACAGGTCCTGCAAAGCATATTGTGGCCTCAAGACCTCTAGGATCTCTAATCCCTGGTGGTTGTGGTGGTCCCTGGGCAGTCCACCCACTCAGTTGTAATAGGGCAGTTGGAAGACCACGGCCGCCACGCTCCCACAAGTCTGGTGGTCCATAATTAGCCCCTAAGTGTGTAACTTCTGTGATCTGGAATTCTCTACAGTAGAATATCCATTCCTGTAGCAATCTAGTGCAGGAAAGCCATTAGAACTAGAATAACCTCTCCTTATTCTTCAATTATTTATGTATTCATTCATTTATTTATTAAATGGATTGTTATGTCATGATGTAGATCATGGGTACTCACAAACATTTTCCCAGGTGCTGAAAAGTTTGGTCTTTGGTGTGACCGAGGGCTGCACTAATGCCGGCAGGGTGGTGGAAAGGGTGCGTGGGGTAAAGTGGGTGTAGGGGAAGTGAAGCATGTACCTCTAGTGGCTGAAATGAATTGCACAATGTGGAACTGTACAACCTGGGTTGCAGTACACGCTAGATAATTCTTTTCTTTAACTGAAATGAACATTTAAATAAATGCTTGGCGTTTATTTTTATTTTTTTATGTTAGTGCTAAGTTCAGTAAACAGCAGCCCAGCACTGCTGTAGCCCAGGGGGCCGTATGTAAAGGTCAGGAGGGCCACATGCGTTTCTCGGGCCATACTTTGAGTATCACTGATATAGATAAACCTCCCCACTGCTAGAGTTCAAGCTTAGTACATTAGTGAAAATAATATGTGAGAATCTGTAGAACATAAGGAGCGAAAATGTACAGTGGGAAAGACGATGGGTAGGTATCTGGAAGGGCAGATAACCAATAGAAGTACAGAAACCAGCTAAGTTGTCAGTGTCTTTGGAAAGGGTCGAAGGTAGAGGTCTGACACCTGTCACCGAACAATGCCTGCCATTTGTTGCAAAGATAAAGGCCTGATATATGTCCCTGGACAATGCCTGTCGTGTTACAGTTCATAAGAACGTACAGATGCATGATTTTGTATCATTCTGGATTGCAATCTAAATATATTGTGATGTAAAATTGGCGGTGAAGCAACAGATGTACCTAAAGGTGATTTGATTTTTAGCAGTTGTGCTCCAAAACTCCAAAATAAATTTTAAGGACCAGATGTATTTAGAAACTGTTTTGCAATTCGCAATTTGGAAATTGCAAAACAGCATGTATGAAAGTGTGTAGAACACTTTCTGCAATTCCCAGTGGATCGCAACTGACCCACCTGATGAATATTAATGAGGTAGGTTTCAATTTGCGAACCATTAGGAATCACAAAAATCACAAGGAGGTCAGCAGAACACCATGTCTGTGATTGCTGTTAAATAAAGTAATCTTTCTTTTTTGTAAAGCAGCCCGTTTTCCTGAAAATAAAAAAGGATGCTTTACAAAAGTAAAAATGAAAAGTTTTCCTTACATTTTTGAAGAGCAGGCAGTGGTCCCATGCTCTTAACAAAAGTTTTTGCATACATTCACAGAGGGTAAGAGGTCCCTTAGGGACCCCTTTCCGTTTGCGAATGGGTTACCACCAACTTGAAGTTGGTCACGGTCACAAAACATTTATACATAGCGTTACGATTCAGTATTTGGAAGGGAAGGCCTAAACACCTCCCTTTCACATACCGAATCGCAAACCCATTTTGCAATTCGGTAACAGGTTACTGAATCGCAAAATAGGGTTGATGCATGGGAAAACACTTTTTGTATTAAAAAACGGGCCAATTCTACTATAGGCCTGTTTGCAAGCGCAAAATTGCTTGATACATGTGGCCCATTAATTGTATTAAACAAGTGCTTTTACACCCACCTGATCACCCAAAACTCCTCCATATGTGAGCTTCAGAAGAAAGGAGTGCAGAGGATTAAAATGTGCACGAAGAGTGTGTGTTCTATTTTGGCTCATCACTCACTCAGTTGTTCTCCGTTAATGGGATTAACCACGCCCAGCCTATGCTTCGAGAGGGGATTTTTCATAATGTAAGTAATAATAAATCTTTAACGACCGCTAGTACATTTTGAAGCAGTATTTTCCACTTTCACTGGTGCGTCATACATTTTTTGTTGTTCTAAAAAGTAATTCTTGGATGACTATACAGCTTAACTTTGAACAGATGCACATTCTCAATATCACCTTTTGATTTTTTTCCAAATACAATGCTTTGGTCTTTGTTTCGATAAGCTGAGCTGCGTTTAATTGCTCTTCTCTTTAATTCGATAGAGAATTTCTTCTCACTATAATTCTTGTTCTAATTCCATCTGACGTGGATTGAACATTGTGGAGGGCAGAGCACGTTCCACTTGAGATTCCTTGTGGGTCTTTAAAACATCTGTTTTTCTTTGCTAACCTAAACCTGAACTATACACATGTGTTGGAAGAATGTATTTTGGAATCGGGCCCCAAAACGGCATTATTTATTCTTAATTCTGAAATAATTTATCCACAGTTAAGCTTGTGAGGTGAATCAAAAGCAGATATGTTCTGTCTTTCCTTGTTATGTACATCACATACTCTTGTTGTGCAAATTGCACACCTGGAAACAATGACTGAAAGTAGAATAACTGTGCCTAAACTGAATTTAAATTAAAGAAAATCCGCCCTTGCTTTACCAAACACCAGTTTATGACAAATTTTCTAATTTACCAAAACTATGAAAGAATCAACATATCTGCACACGGGCTGTATTTTATCTTATCAAGGCAGCAACATGAAAGGCCCTTTATTTTCAGGCCAAGTGCCCATATGTTGTGTCTGTATGTGTGCACGACAGAGGTCCCATTGATTTAAACACTTAACGAGGAGGAGAGTAAGAGTGCAGACCCACACTGACCTGTGGAGACCAGGAAATTACTTCTGTCTTGCATAACACAGTGTCCGTCTTGAAGCAGAAACTGAGCCAGGAGGAGGGTCCACCCACACTGACTTGGGAGAGCAGCAAAGAGTTTTAGGGTCTGTTTAAGACTTTGGCGGTCCGACAGCAGACAATGTGTCGTCCACTGTAGAACCGCCAATGCTGTTGTGCTGCGGCAGTCTGACAGCGGCGGTCTGTTAGCCTCATAGAAGTAGCCTAACATGCAGACTGCCACTGTCAGAGCACTGACTGAACCTCCCTGCATGGTGTGGCATACATGCCACACTGTGCCGGAACTCAGGTGCAAATCTCGGGGGGCACTACATGTGCCCCCCCCCATGCAACCCCTGGGCTCAGAAGCAGCAGGGGATCCTATTAGGACCTCCATAGTTGCCTCACCACCACCTTTTTCATGGTAGGCTCAACGCCACACAAAGTGTGGTGGTTTGGAAACTCAGAATATGCTAGGCGGTGTCTCTGTGGCACTACCAACATATTCCTGCCTCGGATCACCATGCTGCAGGATGCTGGATCCTGGTGGAGGCGATGATCCTGTGGTGGTTTGACCACCACACTCAGAATGCAGCGCAGTGTGCCGCAGTGGGCGGGTGGTCGGACCACCACTGCAAGTATGTCTCGTACTCGTAATCAGGCCCTTTGTATTCACAAACCCTGGGCTACAAAGGCTACCTGTTCTCCATAGGCCAGAATGGTCTGTTAGATTATTACATGTTTGTAATCCTAACTGCCTCAGAGGACATGGTAGAAATTCGAGTTTAGTATGCCTGAACTCAGAATGATAAAACACATATTTTAGTGAAGTTGGATTTAACAATCTGTGTTTGCAAATACCACTTTTAGAAAGTAGGTATTTGCTTGTCTAACCATTCAAACCTGCCTCTGCTAGGTTGTGTATTCCTTTGTCTGGTTTTGTGAGTGACAGGGCTGGGGGATTCCAAGAGACAGCCTGAGTCACCCAGTGGTGAATAGAGAGATCTGCATCTAGATGGGAGGGAGGAGTTGCACCTGAACCTTGAATAGGGCTGTGCCTACCTTCCACAATGCTGGCTCCACCTCCTGGGGAGCAGCTGATGTCTCTGCCCTGCACACTGAAAGAAGAGAAGGAGTCCTGTAACAAAAGTGCTCCAGGACTGTACTTGCCTTCCACAATGCTGGCTCCACCTCCTGTGGGGCGTCTGATGTTCCTGCCCTGCGCTGTGAAAGGAAAGGAGAAGTCTGGTAAACAGAGTGCTTCAGAACTGTTTGGACTGGGCAAAGGCCCCTCTCCCCTCAGAAAGTGAAGGATTTTGGTGTATAAATATTGGGACCTTGATCCCATGAAATTAGATCACTTTTGGACAAACAAGAAGACACCTCTGCTGAGAGACTATTCCTAAGCTAAAGTGGTGCTTAGGCCTGCAGTGGTTGCCTTACTGCCAAAGAGAGGATTAAGGAACTTTGTGTACTTTGCTTTCAACTTGTGAAGGATCTCCAAGGGCTTGGAAAAGAACTTTCCTCCTGCTGAAGTCTCAGGTACAACAGACTTCAACCCCCAGCTCCCCAGAGTTCTTTGGAAGTGCCTGCTGCTGTTTTGGGCCTCTGTCGCAAGGAGCTGGAAGCGCGACTCAACGAGAAAAAGCGTGTTGTCGTCGCTGTGCCTGCCTTCGCAACTCCAAAGGAGGGTGTCACCGCTGGAACTGTCGCACTGCACCGCATCGGAGAGAAGCGTGCCGCAACTAAGAGGAAGCGTGTCGCCGTCGCTGTGCCTGCCATAGCAACTTCAAGGGAGGGTGTCGCCGATGGAACAGTTGCACTGCACCGCATCGAAGAAAAGCGCCTCGCATCCCCGAGAAGCACGCCACGATCGGAGCTGCTGCCGTCACATCATGGATGTCACCGCTGTAGTTATCGCATCGTGTGGAAGCTTCATGCATCATGGGAGAAGAATGTCACAAGTAGATCTGCTGCCATCGCATCGCGGAACAAGGGCGGCGCCACTGCATCGAACCGAGAACTTCTCGCATCCCCAAGAAGCGTGCCGCACCTGGAAGATCTTCACGTCTTTATTTCTTTGTAACTGAACTTTGCCGCATTCCCATTGCTGCAACATTTCTTGTCGTGGAAGCGCAACGCAACCTATGGTACATTGATGCAAAGTGTTGCTTTTAAGAACTGAACTGAACTAAGCCTATTCTACCATCTTAACGTAACAGGTATTGTGTATTTTTGTCGTGTATGGTCTTGTGGTAACTCTATATAAAGTCTACCTATTTTTGATATAAAACTGTGTGGTGTCCATTTGTAGTGTTGTCACTGGGTTACTGTATGTGGTCACAAATGATTAATACAACGCCTCTGAGATAAAGCCTCTCCGCTCGTGGCAAGCTACCAAGGGGGTGAGCAGGGGTTATTTTAGGAGTGTAATCCCCTTATCATGACTAGAGGCGAGGGTCCCTATTTTTCACAAGTACCTATCTGTGCCAAATAGAGACCCCCAAATCTAACATTGTTGGTCAGCGGAAGGGATTCTGGATCTGCATTTGTGACTCATGTACAGTGACTGGTGAGCACTACTTAGTGAGTGCAGACCATAATGATACCACATACTTTTTGGTAGATTCCTTTTTGGATTTTCGTTCTATTTTTGAAAGATGCCTGATTCGGTTGTCATGGGAGATACAGAATTCATAGCCTCCATGGAGTATGAATGGGAATAAGAAAGGCTGGAAAGCTACAAAGTAAAGCAGCTGAAGTATTTTTGCAAGAAATTCAAGGTTTCCACTGTTGGGTGCACCAAGAAAGAAGAATTCTACAAGGCGCTGCGGGCCTGGGTAGAAGCAAGGACAACTCCTGAGATTGAGGAGGATGACCATGCAGAAGAACAACAGGAAGAACCATTGGGCTCAAGAGGAAGGAAAGTACCTTCCCCTGCAGGTAGCATTGGTTCTAACAAAAGTCTGTCTCCAGAGGAGTTGGAGGACAGAGAGAGATCAAGGAGGCATGAAATGGAGATGACCAAGTTCAAGGTGAATAGGTAACTTGAATTAGAAATTAGAAGGTTAGATATTGAGGAGAAGAAAATGCAGTTTGAGCATGAAAAAGGTTTGAGGGAGTTGGAGTTTACAACCAAAAGTTTGGAAGTTACTCCCTCTGGTGGCAGTATACCGTCAGTACATACAGAAAATAGAGTGTATATTTCCAAGGATGTGGTGAAAGAGTTTTACAAAAATGGTGATATTGGTCAGTGGTTCAGAGCCTACAAGGTAGCCATGTCTTCCCACCGGGTCCCTGAGAGAGATTGGGGAGCGGGGTTGTGGGGAAGGTTCCTTAGTGAGGGGCGGGACACATTGTTAGACTTGCCTTCTGAAGTCCACAATTCATACAGCCACATGAAAGATGCATTTATGTCTAGATATGGTTTGACACCTGAGCTCTATACGCAGAGGTTCAGGAAATGCAAGTTAGAAAACAGTACTTGGGTTGAATATGTCACTTTCTTTTGCAGAGCATTGGATGGTTGGGTAAAGGGCAGCAAGGTTAATGATTTTCAAGGTCTCTTTGATTTGATTGCATGGGAGCACTTGTCTGATAATTGTTTTCCAGAGCTGCGCCAGCATTTGTGTGGTATTCTCAAAAATTACTGGAAACAGGAGAACTTGAGTATGTTGATTTATTGAGTTAAACAATCTCTACACAGCTCATCATCTGCTAGTCCTGCTCTCACAGTCCTCCAGTGCAGTTAACCACCCAGCATTGAAACATAACATTCCAGATGTCATGACATCATAAACATAGAGACTGCACTGTTAAGAGACTGATTGACCAAGCCAGTAAACATAAACATTCATAAACTTAGAACATTGTACACAGAATATAACATACCTCCTTTCTTCAAATAAAAGAAAACAAGACTACTTTCAAACCAAAGTACAATAAATGAAATTAAAACAGTTTTAACAAATCAATCACGAAATCTACGAGGAATAATGGAAACTCTAGAACTTTTCCTTTTCTGCAATGACTGAGAAGAACAATCAGAAGAAGTAGATTGATTGAAAGAAGGATTGGCATCATTACTGTCCTTTTCCTGGACACTAGATTTTGTTTTAACTATCTTTGATACATTTATTTATTTATTTATTTTATACTCTTATAAAGCGCCAGAATCGACCCCCGAAGGGGTATCTCCGCGCTGTTGCTGCCAAGAGGGAGTGCTGAAAGGTATTAAGCTGCAATGATGATATGAAGGCAGGACGGACATTAATTAGTAGGATATAGGTGGGTTTTTAGAATTTTCCGGAAAATCAGGTGACTGTTGAGTGATCTTAATTCAAGGGGCAAAGAGTTCCAGAGTACTGGTCCGGCATGGGCGAGCGCACGGCCACCCTGTCTAGCCTTCTTTACCCTGGGTGTCTGCAACAGTAGTTGGTTGCTGGAGCGTAGAGAGCGCTTGGGGATGTAAGGCTGAAAGATTGCAGCCAGATATTTTGGGCCTTCCCCTATCAAACACTTGTGAATAGTGCATAAGATTTTGAACTGGACACGTCTCCTCACTGGAAGCCAGTGGAGTCTAATCAGCAGGGGGCAGGAAGGGGTCCTCGGTGGAACATTGAGGACAATCCTCGCTGCTGTGTTTTGAATCACCTGCAATTTATTTAGTTGTTCCTCGTTGGCTCCAAGGAGCAAACCATTGCAGTAATCCACCCTGCTGATGACAAGAGCCTGCACAAGCGTTTTCCTATGCTGGTCCGGTAAGTAGGGGAAGACTCGTCTGAGCATCCCGATTGCCCGAAAGCAGGTGCCAGCAACTTGATGTACATGGTCTTTAAATGTGAGTTGCTGATCAAATAACACACCCAGGTTCCTGACCGTACTCTTGGGGATAGGGACAGGGCCTAACTCCAAAGGCCACCAGTCCGGAGACCAGTGTATTACAGCTTGCCCAAACAGCATGACCTCGGTTTTCCCAACATTACACTGCAGATAGTTTGATGACATCCATTCTGCAATGGCTCTCATGCCATCTGCAAAAGATCTTTTTATTGCAGGTGTAAGTTTCTTAAAAGGAAAAAGGAGTTGTGTGTCGTCAGCGTACGACACTGGGGTGAAACCGAAGGATCTTGCTAGGTTGGCTAGGGGGGCCACATACACGTTGAACAGTGTAGGGCTCAGACAAGACCCTTGTGGCACTCCCCTGTTGAGCTCCCTGTGGGTGGATTTGTGGGAGCCCAGCCTCACTTCTTGGGATCGACCAGATAGAAAGCTCTCCATCCATGCCAGAGCCCCTCCCTCCACGCCCACCTCCCTTAAACGGTTGAGAAGCACCACGTGAGACACCGTATCAAAAGCGGCGGAAAGATCCAACAGCACAAGAATCGTAGAGGTGCCATCATCCAGTGCCATTCTGATGTTGTTGGTCACTGTTTGAAGAGCAGATTCTGTGCTGTGGTTTGGCCTGAACCCAGATTGTGAATAGTCCAGGCCTTCCGTCGCTTCAAGATGTTGAGAAAGATAGGTGTTCACATGCTTTTCCGCAACCTTACCCAAGTAGGGTAAAAGGGAGATGGGACGTAGGTTGGATAGGTCCGTCCAGGGGGAGGTAGCCTTCTTCCTTATCGGGTTCACCACCGCCTTTTTCCACTCTGCTGGAACCTGGCCTCTCATAAGGGAGGTGTTAATCACCTCCAGTATGGGGGGGCCCAGGAGAGAGATCATTGGGCCAACCATTTTGGCGGGAATGAGGTCATTAGGGGAACCTGATTTTATGTGACTACAGAGGGAAAGAAGCTCTGTATTCTCCATAGGGGGAAAGAATGTCAAAAGGGGTTTATTACAAAATAAAGGAGTCTGAGAAGGAACTTGAGTAATTGTGTCTGTGGTTTTTTTTCCTGCTACTATTCTTTCGTAAATGGAATTTACTTTATCCTCAAAGAATAGTGAGACTTCATCGCATAGGGCCTGCGAGAAGTCCTCTGAGCTCTCACAGGCAGTTGGCTTTATAAAATTCTGAAGGATTCTAAAGAGTTCCTTAGAGCAGTTACCTGCTCCTTCAATCTGTTGCGTGAGGTGTTGTTTCCTGGCCTGCTTAATATTTTTGTAGTACTCAGATTGGGCATCCAGGAAAGCTACACGACTAGCTTCATTTTTCCTTCTCCTCCATGCCTTCTCAGCTCGCCTACATTTTTGTTTGCCTGCTCTCAGCTCCTGAGTATACCAGCTTTCTTGTTTAGACACAGGATACTGCTTATGCCTTTTTAGAGGAGCTATGATATCTATGGCTAGCTTGATGGAGACATTGAGTTTGGCCAATGCCATGTCTGCTGTGTCTGTTACCAGAAGGTCTGGGCTTGTCCAGACCACCCAAACCCACCTTCAACTTGAACAGAATTGTTTCCAATTCTGATGACTTTGACAGGATCACTAAATCTACCTTTACCTTTCTTAGTGTGCACAGGATTTTTAATTCTTACAAAATCACCAACACACAAGTGAACCATTTTGACACCCTTCTTCCTGTCAAACCACTCTTTCTCTCTACTTTGCATGAGATCAACATTAGTAGACTCCATATCAACTAAAGGGTCAAACCATTTGCTCATCCATCCAGGACGAAAACTAGTAGTAGCTTTCCTTCCTCTTAGAACCTCAAAAGGACAACACTTAGTAGTAGAATGCGGTGTGGTCCTGTAGAACCATAGCATGCTTTCTAAAGCAGCCAACACCTCCTGTTTTTCCTTGACAGCCCATTTGATGCATTCCCCAACAACTTTGTTCATTCTCCCCACCAGGCAATTCGCCTGTGGATAATATAACGAGCTCTTGAGATGTTTTATAACACTAGAACTGAGAAAACTCTGAAACTCGTGAATCACACATTGAGAACCATTGCCTGAAACTAAAAATTGAGGAAATCCTTCACTCACAAACACCTCCTTCAAAAACTTGATAACACAAGCAGAACTCGCCTCCCTAACAATCTTCACCTCCAGCCACTTGGAAGCATGATCTATCAACACAATAATAAATCTCATATTCGAAGATAATACATCATAAGGGCCCATGATATCAATACCTACTTTTACCCATGGTCCAGAGGGACCCTCGATGGGAGATAAAGGTGGGGTATTCACCTTGAGCGTTTTTTCTGATTAAGAAAACAATAGACAATTTTCTACAGATGTCCTAATCTCATTGTCCATCATTGGCCACCAAAAATTCTCACGGACCCGTCGTGTAGTAAGAGATATACCTAAATGCCCTTCATGAGATTCCTTGACAATAACAGACCTAAGATAATGTGGAGGAACCAGTTTGTCACACCTCATCAGTAGACCATCTTCTATAGATAACTCAGATTACATTTTCCAATAAGGCTGAAGCTCACAAGAAAGAGACCTTTCCTTAGGCCAGCCCTTAATAACATATATGCAAACATCCTGAAGAAATTTATCATCAGAAAGAGCCAACCTCCATTCTTCCTCTGATCCAACAGCCAAAATGGGAATGTCTACGGACGCCACAAAAACATCCTCATCATCCTCCTCACTCAATTCTTTGAAACTCGTGCTTTCACTAATATCAGCACTTTGAGGAAAACGTGACAGAAAATCAGCTCTGATATTTTTCCCTCCAGCAATCTGTGTAATGCTAAACTGATATTGTAACAACTTGCTAACCATCCTGGTAATTCTTGGCGTGCAGCATTTTCTTGGACCAGATGACAATATAGAAACAAGGGGCTTATGATCCGTGACTAGATTCAAATGTCTTCCCAAAACATATGGTCGATATTTGTCAATAGCCCATAAGCAGGCTAACAGTTCCTTTTCGATCACAGAATACTGTAACTCTGCGCTCCTAAGAACTCTTGACGCAAATGCGACGGTGAATTCTTGTTCACCAGATTGCTGAGTAAGGATCGCTCCTAACCCTTCCTTGCTAGCATCAATCGTAATGAAACAAGGCAATTCCGGGTCGAAAGGTGTAAGAGCATCCTTAACCTCTCTAAAAGCACAGTCACAGTCAGATGACCATAAGAATTTCATAGTAGTCTTCAGCAGTATGCTGATGGGCCTAACCTTAGATGCATAATTATGAACAAAACAAGAGTAATATTCAAGCAAGCCCAATAGCGACTTAACCCCCGTTTTGTCCTTGGGTATAGGTGCATTCATAATGGCATCAATAAGACCTTGCCTGGGTTTGATTCTTTCAGGAGATAATAGATGATCTAGATATTCAATTGCACTACATGAAAACTTGCACTTTTCATTTTTCAAAACAACACAATTTTTCTTGAAAATTTCCAAAACCTTCCTGATAACATTGTCATGAGAAACATCGTCTTTGGCATAAATAAGAACATCATCCTGAAACACTAGGACACCCTCCACACCCCTCAACATATTCTGCATAACCCTCTGGAACACTGACGCCGCAGAGGCTAACCCAAACGGCATCCTCTTATACCGGAAAGTTCCAAGAGGTGATACAAAAGCAGTCAAGAAGCGTGAATCAGGATGAAGCTCTATCTGGTGGTAGGCGCTAGCCAAATCTAACTTAGAAAAAACATTAGCACCTTTGATACTAGAAAATAAATCTGTATTTTAGTCAAGGCGGTGAGAGTCGACCCAGATCTCCTTGTTGAGAGACCTGAGATCAACACACACCCTCAACTTTCTATCCCGTTTACGTGCAACCACTAAAGGTGACAACCAGAGAGAGGAATCCGTTGGTTCAATGATCCCCTTCTCACACAAAGAGGATAGCTCTCACACTAAATGGGACACCTCTGAGTTTGTGTTTGACTGGAGTTGCCCCTCTTTTTACAATTATCGTGTGCTTGAACCCGATGATTTTTCCTAACTCATTCCCAAAGACAGTTGGAAATTCACTAATCCACTTAGTACTTCCTTCTTCACTCGTGACCAGCATGACTTGTTCTTTTGTACCAGGTTTAAGTTGCATGCCAAATAAACCCTGGTGGAACCAACCTAAAATATTTAGTCCCTTGACTGCTACATAGATCTTGCACCTGATTCTCCTCCCCTTGAAAATAAGAAAATCTTCAATAAACCCAAGTAATTCTATTCTACGTCCCTCGTAAGATACTGGTGATCGATCAGGAGGAAAAAAGTACTCTTCCACCCCAAGTTTCATCGAAGAGTTTCTGGGTTATTATGGTGATTCTAGCACCAGAGTCAACTAATAACATTAGTTTCTTATCACCCACTGTGATCTCAACAATAGGATCAATGCAAGATGAGAGGTCGCCAGTAAGTGGTATATTAGATTCAGTAGAAACAGCTTGATCTTGAACTACGGACACAATTTCCTCATCTGAATCATACTCGTCAGATTCTAATACACATGCTACAGATTTCTTTTGAAACTTCTTCTTCAGACACACAGCGGCATAATGACCAACCTTTTTGCAGTAATTACATGTTGAGTTTAATGCTGGACATTTTGATCCCTTCCCATGAGAGGAACTGCCACATCGCAAGCAAACATTGCTAGGAATAGCATTGTCATATTTTGTTTTTGAAAGAAAGTTTTTCCCTTTTTTTCCAACCTTATTCCTTGTTTTTTTTACAGGACCAACAAAATTGACAGCCTCAACTGTTTTTTCTTCTAGTTCTTTGAGAGATATATGGGAAGTGTCGATACTTTTGCCAACCTTGATGGTTTCATCGAGAAGTGGATTGTCCATAGATAACAACTTTTATCTAATTTGTTTATCTTTACAATTTCCTACAAATTGGTCACAAATCAACTGATCAGTAAAATTCTCGAAAAGACACACAGAAGCGAGTTTCCTGAGAACAGAGACATATGCATCGACATCTTCATTCTAAGCCTGTTTTCTCTTAAAAAACTTGTGTCTTAATATAATCACATTAGGTTGTTTATCAAAATGTACCTTAAGTTTTGCCACAGTACACTGATATTCATCTAACATGTCTCCATTGTCAGGTAAATCCGGTAAATGCTTGAAGATGGATCTATTCTACCCTCAAATCCCAAAGAGTGTAACAATAACCACTTTTTCCTCTCTGGACGATATCTTAAAGCACCAATTGCGCGCAAATACGTTTTGAAAAGCGTCAAACCAAACGTCCCACTTTACAGGAGGCTCACCAGGAGTCTCAAGGAAAGAAGGAGGAGCATTGACCGATTGTAAAGAGGACATTATGCAAAAGAATATCAAACTGTGGAAGAAGAAAAAAAACAAATAGATAGCGAATCAATTTGAAATATACACATGCAACAAAATGAGTATTACATTGAACATTGAAGAGTGTGCGAAACACTGCAATCTACTTGTAGATAAAGTACAGGAGTGTAAATTTTTTTTTTAATTTTTTTTTTTAATAATATTTCTTTATTTAGATATATAAAACAGGAGTGTAGATACTGCCACTAGGATATGAAAACAATACCCAGCAGCGTTGAAAATGTGTGCGAATCACTGCAATCCGCTTGTATACCCAGCAGCGTTGAAAAGTATGCGAATCACTGCAATTCGCTAGTTGATAATGGATGAAGAATAGAATGAATAACTGTACTCCGTCGAATAGTGTGTGAATCACTGTAGCTCCCACTGCAATATGAAAACGGAGACCAGTAGCGTCAAAGTATGCAAATCACTGTAATTCGCTTATTGATAATGAAGTAAAGATTGTTGAATTGAAAGCCTTTAAAAAATTATATAAAGCTTTAATGCTGCCTTGTGCTTTAATATATGTTGCCTTGTGACGCCATAATCCTCCCTTGAAAACGAAAAGAATGTTGGAACCAATCTCCCAGCGAAGAAAGGTTATTGTGATGTCATGGTTGGCACATTGACAGAGCGGATGGCAACATTGAGCAAGGTAGTGTTCCAAACGTCAAACAAGGTTGGCAACTTTGAGCTTGGTTGGCAACCAAATGTCAATAGGTAATGCGCATGCGCGACAATTCGCTCTCTAAGTCTCGCAGTAACAACTGAAGTCCGGTAGCGTGAAACAGAAGAAGCAAATGGACGTTCAATATGCGAGAGGAGTCGCATGTTAACTTTGACAGCAAACAGGTGAGTTAATTTTCAAAAGTAAACAAGGCATGCCATTGAGTTGAGATACAAAGGTTGACCAAATTAAGTATCTCGAATATCGAAGAAAAAAAACCACAGTAACTGCACAAATGATTGACGCTGAATCACCCGCTGTATAAAACACAACAGCCGTGGTAAATTTTCAAAGAGTTGATCGCGCTGCACAAGGCTGTATAAAACTCAGCGGCAGCGATAGATTTACATGGAGTAGATCACTGTACATAAGACAAAGATCTCACCAACCAGATCTCAACAATCAGAATATGCCCACGCTGTGGTTGAGAAAAAAAACTAAAAACTAAACAGCAGTGGAACTTCAATTATTGATATCCAATAATAAAAAAAAAAAAAAAAAAAAAATAGTCACTTATCTGAGTATGTCCAAGTAATAGATGTCGATAAATAGCCACTAGATGGTGACTCCAGGTGAGAGAGCTCCAGGTCAAAGCAGCAGATGATAGTTGAACTTGAAAATAGATTGTGTGGATTCTGCTGTGTAGAGTCCTCGTCGCCAAATTTTGTGGTATTCTCAATAATTACTGGATACAGGAGAACTTGAGTATGTTGATTTATTGAGTTAAACAATCTCTACACAGCTCATCATCTGCTAGTCCTGCTCTCTCAGTCCTCCAGTGCAGTTAACCACCTAGCATTGAAACATAACATTCCAGATGTCATGACATCATAAACATAGAGACTGCACTGGTAAGAGACTGATTGACCAAGCCAGTAAACATAAACATTCATAAACGTAGAACATTGTACACAGAATATAACAATCTGATAGTGAGCAAGCTGACTAACCCTAGGTAGCTTGCTGAGGAGGCGGACCGCTGGGTGAGCACCCGGGTCTACAAGGGTCACGTGGGAGACTCAGCCAAAGGTGGGCAGGGTCCCCAGCAGAAGAGTGGGGGGGACAAGGTCAAGCAGAAGGAGTTCCGCAAAGGGCCCCAAAGTAATTCCCAAGGGAACCAAGGGAAAGGTTCTCAGCCTCCCCCTGAGAAGAAGCAAGGGGCCAACAGGTAGTCCTGTTCCCCAGGGGCCCCTGAAGTGTTACAAGTGTGGCGACCTGGGTCATAAGGCAAATGATACCAGGTGCCGCTTGTTTGGTAAACCAGCACCCACTGGTGCTCCGCCCCGGCAGATGGCCAGTGTAGCCTTGGGGGAGGAGATTGATGTCCAAGGAGGGTGGGGTCCCGCACAGATGATCTTAGTTTCTTTAGGAGACTGTGAGATGGTCTCAGAAGCTCAGCTGCCCTGGAACACTAAGGAATATGGACAGCGAGTGACCATCAATGGCCAAAAGGTGGAGGCTCTTAGAGATACAGGAGCCAGTGTGACAGCTGTCAGGTGTCACCTGGTTTCTCAAGAGCAGATCATCCCGCATGCATTTTGCCAAGTTGCCGCCGACAACACAGAGAGGCATTGTCCAATGGCTCAGGTTCCTTTTGTGGGGGGGATCTCTGGTACTCTTCAGGTAGCTATGAGGCGCTCCATGCCTGTTGACTGTTTGTTGGGGAACGATTTGGAGAGTTCCCCTTTGGAAAAGGTGGAGAAAACAACTCACTTGAAGATGGTTGGACTGCCTGACTGGGCATGCGTGACCACCTGGTCAATGCCAGGAAGTAGAGGTTCTCAAGAGGACCTGGAGCCTGAGAGGGAGGCCCCGGAACCTGCCGAAGAGAGAAGTGGCGGGGCGTGGGAAACCTGCCAAACCGGCCAATGAAGTTCCCACAGCACAGGAGGAGGTAGACCCTGAGGGGATGCCCTGGAGCCTACTGGGGAGCAAGTAGCTGAACTAGGGGACCTGCCTGAGATGACTCATTGGCAGCAACAGGGAGACCCCTCTAGGGAAGAATTCTGCAAGGAGCAGAGAGTGCCCTTTTCTTGTGGGCTTGCGGCCACAGTGCACAAGCCAGGCAGCAGGTGATCAGTCAGGGGCACACTTGATTTACTGGGAGAATGGTCTCCTGTTTAGTGAGCCTAAGGTTGCTGAACCTGGGTCAGCCCTTGTGCTGGTGGTACCCCAGAAGGTCAGAGCCTTCCTACTGGGGCTGGCTCATGATGTGCCCTTAGCAGGACATTTGGGGCAGGACAAGACCTTTGAAAGGCTTGTTGCCCACTTTCATTGGCCCCAAATGTGCAAGAGTTCAGATACTTATTGCAGGACCTGTCAGACTTGCCAGACAAGTGGAAAGAGTGGGAGGAAGCACAAGCCTACTCTCCAGCCATTCCCTGTGGTCAGTACCCCCTTTGAACGGGTGGGGATTGACAATGTGGGGCCACTGGACCCCAAGACAGCCATGGGCAATAGGTTCATCCTGGTCTTGGTGGACCATGCCACCCGGTACCCAGAAGCCATACCTCTGAGGACAGTGACGGCCCCCGTGGTGGGACGAGCACTGATGGGAATGTTCCTTACCACCCCCAAGGAAATGGGTTGGTTGAAAGGTTCAACCGAACCCTAAGGGGAATGATTGTGGGTCTTGAGGAATCTATGAGGCATAACTGGGTTGTCCTCTTACCATGCCTGTTGTTTGCATACCATGAGGTGCCACGGAAATCTCTAGGGTTCAGTCCCTTTGAGCTTCTCTATGGACACCCAGTCAGAGGACCTCTGAGTCTGGTTAAAGAAGGCTGGGACCAATCTCCCAGGAAACCTCCCCAGGATGTATATAGCTACATGCTGGCCTTCAGGAACCAGACTAGACGTTTCAGGCAACTCGCTGAGGTGAATCTGGAAGCCAGCTGGGAGGAGATGAAGCGCTGTTATGACCAGAATACCACTCTGGTGGAGCTTTATCCTGTCCAGAAAGTGCGGGTCATGGCCCCTGTGGAGCCTTGTGCGCCCCAGGATAAGTGGACCGGACCATTTGAGGTTGTGGAGCGCAAGAGTCCAGTTACTTACTTGGTGGACCCAAGGGAAGGATGCATTGTAAGTATAAGGTAGAACAAGCCCTGATGTGTGTGGCATGTCTTAATAGTGAATTACAAGCATTTTCGTTTTTCACTATTGCAAGGCTCCCATTTCTCCATAGGCCAGAATGGGTTGTTAGATTCTTACATGTTTATAATCCTAACTGTCTCAGAGGACATGGTAGAAATTCGAGTTTAGTATGCCTGAACTCAGAAGGATAAAATACATCTTTAAGTGAAGTTGGTTTTAACATTCTGTGTTTACAAATACCACTTTTAGAAAGTAGGTATTTGCTTGTCTAACCATTCAAACCTGCCTCTGCTAGGTTGTGTATTCCTTTGTCTAGTTTTGTGAGTGACATGGCTGGGGGATTCCAAGAGGCAGGCTGAGTCACCCAGTGGTGAATAGAGAGATGTGCATCTAGATGGAAGGGAGGAGTTGCACCTGAACCTTGAATAGGGCTGTGCCTGCCTTCCACAAAGATGGCTCCACCTCCTGGGGAGAGGATGATGTCTCTGCCCTGCACACTGAAAGAAGAGAAGGAGTCCTGTAAACAAAGTGCTCCAGGACTGTACTTGCCTTCCAATATGCTGGCTCCACCTCCTGTGGGGTGTCTGATGTGCCTACCCTGCACTATGAAAGGAAAGGAGAAGTCTGGTAAACAGAGTGCATCAGAACTGGTTTGGACTGGGCAAAGGCCCCTCTCCCCTCAGAGAACAAAGGATTTTGGGGTATAAATATTGGGACCCTGATCCCATGAAATTAGATCACTTTAGGACAAACAAGAAAAAACCTCTGCTGAGGAGAGGAACCTGAAGAAACTTAGGAGAGACTATTCCTAAGCTGATGTTCTGCATAGGGGATTGGCCTGCAGTGGTTGCCTTAGTGCCAAAGAGAAGAGAAAGGAACTTTGTGTACTTTGCTTTCAACTTGTGAAGGATCTCCAAGGGCTTGGAAAAGAGCTTGCCTCTTGCTGAAGTCTCAGGGACAACAAACTTCAACCCCCAGCTCCCCAGAGTTCTTTGGAAGTGCCTGCTGCTGTTTTGGGCCTTCTGAGGAACTGCGTGTTGCAAGGAGCTGGAAGTGCGACTCAACGAGAAGAAGCGTGTCGCCGTCGCTGTGGCTGCCGTCGCAGCTTCGAAGGGGGTGTCGCCGCTGGAACTGTCGCATTGCACCGCATCGGAGAGAAGCGTGCCGCAACGAAGAGGAAGCGTGTCACCATCGCTGCTGCTGCCGTTGCAAATCCGAAGGAAGGTGTTGCCGCTGTAGCTGTCTCATTGCTCCACATCGAGAGAAGAGTCTCGCAACGAGGTCGGAGTGTGTCGCCGTCGCTGTGCTTGCCGTCACAACTACAAGGGAAGGTGTCACCGCTGGCACCTTCGCACTGCACCGCATCGAAGAAAAGCGCCTCGCATCCCTGAGAAGTGCGCCGCCGTCGGACCTGCTGCTGTCGCATCGTGGATGTCGCCACTGTAGTTGTCACATCGTGCGGAAGCTTCACACATCGTGGGAGAAGAGTGTCACAAGTGGATCTGCTGGCGTTGTATCGTGGAACAAAGGTGTCGCCGCTGCAGTCCACACATCGAACCGAGAACTTCTCGCATCCCCGAGAAGCGTGCCGCATCTGGAAGATCTTCACGTCTTTATTTCTTTGTATTCGAACTTTGCCCCATTCCCATCGCTGCAACATTTCTTGTTGTGGAAGCGCATCGCAACCTAAGGTACATTAACGCAAAATGTTGCATCTAAGAACTGTACTGATCTAAGCTTACTCTACCATCTTAAAGTAACAAGTATTGTGTATTTTTGTCGTTTATGGTCTTGTGGTAACTCTATATAAAGTCTACTTATTTTTTATATAAAACCTGTGTAGTGTCCATTTGTAGTGTTGTCACTGAGTTACTGTATGTGGTCACAAATGCTTAACACAACGCCTCTGAGTTAAAGACTGTCTGCTTGTGCCAAGCCACCAAGGGGTTGAGCAGGGGTTATTTTAGGAGTGTAATCCCCTTATCCTGACTAGAGGTGAGGGTCCCTATTTGTAAGGAGTACCTACCTGTGCCAACTAGAGACCCCCAAATCTAACAAGACTGTAATAAGAGACCAAAAGGTGAGGATTTATATCTACACAGTGTTGCTTTATTGTCTGAGCTACAGTAGTTTTCGGTACTAAGGTCAATAAGATTAAGGGCTCTTTCCAGAGTGGTGCCTCAGAAGGAAAGTAAAACAAAAATGCAGGTAAGTTACCTCTTCTTTTCCTTGATAATACCACCACTTTCACCATGCTAATTGTGTGGTAGTCCCCATTCTCTGGGCTAAGATGATTTGTGACCGTCTGTGATTCAAACAAAATTTTAACTTCAAACAATATACGCAACTTACCATTTTGGAGTTAACAGCACCACACGTTTTAACCAGAGTAAAAAAGAAACAGATATGTCTCTGACCCCATTTGTTATTTCTCCACAGTCTCTCATTCCTTTACACTACCCATCCACCTTCCCCACGTCTTGACCCGATCACACATCTGCATTATCCACGCTCCTTCTGAAGCGTGACCAGAAAAGCTGGTACACCAGCAGGGTTCCTTTTCAGTAAACGGCTCATGGTCTCTCCAAACCTTGTGGTCTGTTTCCCTATGGCTGGTCTGTTGCTCCAGTTCTTCTCCGTCTTGTCCAGAAACCACTGCTGTCATCCTGATTCCACATCGGGGTCCTGACTGGTTCTAGATTGGAGTCTTTCTTCCAAAGTGCATATTCCCGGGATTCCTTCACTTCCGCTTATGATTTGCCACGTCGAGCTTCGTACATCCCTTCAAATGGGTTCTCATGTCTGGACCATACAGTAAGTCCCACCTCGTTCTCCTCAGCCAAATCATCCATAAATCTGCAGGGGTCAGGCTGTGGAAAAAAGGTGTCTCTCATTGATTAGTGGTCCTCCTGATCACAGCATTACTTTTATTAAGCTTTATGACATGTCAGTAGAATATGCTAATAATTCACACAGTGAAATATTTACTATGATATTGTCAACAGCAATGTAATTAATTCAATTGATGATCTTTATTCGATTTTATAAATAAATTCATAAAAGCCAATTCATACAAATTACATACAATTTCTCATTACCAAGCGCATTCTCATTTTAACATCTCATCAAAAAGCATACTAGAGAAAAGCAAATAAAAAGGACTATTTAACAGATGTAAAAACAATTAGGCTGGCCTAACTGGCTTAAAATTCATTCATTTTAAAATTGGGTGTAAATATTTGTGTCTTAGATTATTATATTTTGGACAAAACATAACAACATGCAATGTGTCAGTGATTGATTGTCACAGTTACACAGGGCGAACTCCGATTTCCTAAAACAATCATGATTAAAAGGGTTTAAGCGAGCGAATAAATTCAACCTGAAGTAAGTCAAAATGAGGCATTGGTGTTGCGTCATATTCCAGGTCAAATAAGGTTTAGTGTTACTGACAGTTTTCACTACTATTGCATGTCGCATGGAATGTTTCATTAGCGCTAAATCCTCATGTTCTGATCCCAGCTTATCCCTAAAGGGATTTTCAATCCATTTACTATCAGAGCGAGTTATGGCAGAAGGGTTATCATACGGATCACACCTCCCCAAGGCCCGGTGTTACGCTGCACGTATGCCAGCCTTGGTGTCCGGGAGGATTAGTCTAGTTATATGCAATCCTGCAAAATCAGTCTATTAAGACTAAGATCCTCCTTTACCCAGATTGAGTTCCAAAGCTTTAGCGGGCAGAGGCGCAACTGATCTGTAATAAAATCTAAACCTAGTTTCTAATGTACAATTTTGTAAGGTACACTTTGTGGAGCTTCCAGGAGACCCCTTAAAAATGTCTTTTCGACTACTTGAAGTGGAGCAACCCCGCCATTCACCCAGATTCCACTGTCATAGCTCGCTAGTGGGACACATTTGGCCCTACAGATTTGTAAAATAGATTGAATATGAGTGCACCCGAGCCTACGTAAAAAATCACCAATAATAAATATCACTCTATTAAAGGATAAGACATTCTGACATATAATTGAGTGCCAATTAAGCCCAGAGTCCAATTGGCCCCACAAGTACTTGAACTTGTCCACCTGACTAAAATGTTGGCCATCTACTACATGTTTCATAATTTTCATATTCCACTGCAGCTTTCAAAAGGGAAGTAAAAGCCATTCTTATGGCAAAATCCTCTTGATCACTGACCTTTTGTTGCCGCAAGTACTTTTGTATATGTTTTCAATCTAGCCCACCTAAGCAATCCATCTATCGTTACCATCAATGCATTTTTATCATCATCTTTCTGCTCCGTTTTTGATCGTCCTCAGTGATGTTATTTTTTACTGTTACCACTTACCTATACTGTATTTCTTCACTTTCCAGGTCACTTCCAATGCCCCGCTATATGATTGCCCATTGGCTATATGTACTCTTTTGGACTTATGTTATCTTTATTTTTCACATGTACTGTAAAGCGCTCTGATACCCGCAAGGGTCTTGTCCGCGCTCTATAAAACTCTGAAAATAAATAAATAAAATAAATGTGACTTAGAAAAATTTGTCTTTAGGTCAGGCTACTCAGAAAACCAATAAAAAGGTTAAGGAGTTTTTGTAAGTCATTGGCCGTATGAGCAAATAAAACAGTATCATCCGCATAGAACAAGGCAGTTATGGAGTGACCTCTTACAATAGGAAGGTCTACACCCGGAGCTAGCAAAGCTTGTTGTACGTGGTTGATATAAAACATAAATAAGAAAGGAGCTAAAATACAGCTTTGCCAAACCCCACCCTGCAATTTAAAGTGTTCAGTGCATTCCCCATTAGGGCCACACCTGATGCTGGCTGAAAGATTACAGTGCAAATCACACAAAAAATGTATTAAAACTGGGTTGACACCCATATTTTCCATCAAAGACCAAAGCTTAGAGCGGTTTACTCTATCGAAAGCAGAGCTAGGGTCCATGAAGGCCAGGTGGACTGCCCCCTTCTTGGCCTTAGTGTATTTACAGGCCAATAAATAAAGATTCAGAGTTTGCTCTATATTACCCCGGCCAGGGCGAAACCCATACTGGAAGTAAAATGAAAAGCATCTCTCCTCTGCCCAATCCTCAAGGCGGTTTAATAAAATCCATCCGACAATCTTTACCTCTGAATCTATGAGGGAAATAGGTCTAAAGCACGGGGGTCTGACCTGTTACCCTTTTTAAAAACAGGAACTAATATTGAGGAAGACCAAGTGGGTGAAAGAGGACCAGAGGCTGCAGGATTTAGGTGCATTGTTAATATCAGGGCCCATGAATCTATACTAGTTTTAAAGAGGTCCCCGGGTACACCATCAGGCCCTGGAGCCTTGTTTAATGGCAAATGGAAAATAGGGGCTCTGACCTCTGATATGTTAAAAATTATAATTGTGCAGTCCTACGGACTTCCAACGACTCTGGCTCCTCATCTAGGAAGTAGATAGCCTTGAAATGATCAACCCAGGCCTAGGAAGAAATAGTACAGGCCTGACCTGATAAGTGAGGTAATCTTTGCTGAAAAAAGGTGAATTAATGACACTCCAAAAAGCAGAACTGTCAAGCAGCCTGCTGGCAATTAACAGATTGTCCCAGGCTTCCTCTTTATGTTGGATTTTGCGTTCATTACAGGCCATTTTGTACACTGCCCTGGCCTGTTTGACCTTCTCTTGGCACCAGGGCTTTGCATGCAGAAGGTTCCAAATGTGCCTATGGGTTTTGGAGCACTGACTATCAAACCATCATTCTACATATAATGCCGGCGGTGGGGAAATTTTACAGAGCACAGATTTAATAAACCTGCTAAACCTGCTAATGTTAGAAAATGATGCCAAACTACTCTGTGGTAACTCTTCCTCAGACAGTCAAGTAAGGAAATCAGATTGACACGAGGTGATCAAATTATTACTTCCAATGACCTCTGATATTTTCCTGATAAAACCTTCAAAATTTATAGAAACTTTTCAATTCAAGATTCCATAGGTGCTAGTTTATTTTCAACATTGCTTGATTTTGCTTCTATCCCAGCCCCGAGGAATTTCCTCAGATCTCTGAGGCCAACTAATATCAGATATGGTATCAAGCTCACCTCTTGACCATTTTTCCCCTTATATTTCTCAGAGGCCAAGAAGTCAATGGTACTCCATTTATTAATGTATGCACAGTTCTTGTTATTTGGAAAAAAGCATTAGTCAAACCCTCTTAAAAAATCCCACAGCTGATACATATCATTAGGTTAATATTGCCCCACCTTACTACGTCCCTTCCTGACTAACATATTGCAAAATCATGTGAACAAAATGATTTCACATTATTGGGTGAATCAAAATATATCATTCCCAGTCTATTTCATCTGCAACACAGCAATGATTCCACCCTCCTATCTATACCTGAAAGTCTCAGGAATCTCATTGATTAGGGAGGATCTGTAATTCTTATACTTCTAGATGTGTTGGCTGCACTTAACATGATTTCACACCCTATTCTTATCTTTAGACAGCATTGAGATATGTGGTACAGCGTTTAAATGGTTACAGTCTTTCTAGTCCAACCAAAATGCAATTATTTTTCACACTCTTTCTATTCAAATCTACTTTCTATTTCTTTTGCGGTACACAGGCACCTCTTTTAGACCCACACTATTTCATATATATGACAAGGCTCTTACAACACTGATTCCATCTCAAGGATTTCAAATTGTGTCATATGTAGACAACACACAGATCATTGACAATGTTCCTCAGAATTCCACATTCACAAAGGACAAAATCAGTGCATGCATGATGATCGTAGCCAAATGGAAGAACCAAAACTACCTTATGCTGAGCAGCAATAAGACCGAATCCTGGAATTCTGCAAAATTCCATCCCTATGGTCTCATTTCATTTGACCATCAGATCTGGAAATGCTCCCATTCTGACTTCCACTGCAAATAATCTATAAGTCATCTTCAATCATAATCTAAATTTTGCTAATCAGGTTAATCAGATAGTGCTTACCTCCTTCAAGGCTCTCTGAACACTTACGCAAGTAAATTCCACTTCTTCCCATTTCCTCCCAAAAACAGTGGTGTAATCTTTCATCACCTTGAGACTCGATTATGCCAACTCTCTTTATCTTGACCTTCCTCACTATTTGCTTAATTGATTGCAGGTTGTCCGGAATGCTGTACCCTGGCTACTTCTAAAACTTCCAAAATGATAATCAGTCTCATCTGATATTCCTAGTCTTCTTTGGTTTCCAGTTGGAAAGAGAAAGATCTTAAAATCTTTATGTATAATCTTTAAAATCATACCAACCTCTTGGCTAGTACATATCAGACAGAAAATTTAACACTATCACCCTGCTTGCTATCTTCTAGTGCTAACTCCATTCTTATCCTAATCCAGCGCTTCTCAGATCATCGTCTTGACAGATGCCCTTTCCCAATCTGGCTGCAAAAAACCTGAATTATCTGCCTCAGGATCTGAGAATGACTGAATTTCACCAATCTTTTAGGGAAAAAACGAAAAACCTGGATGGCCACACTGTAACTTCTCTTCTGGCCTGAAACTGCTTATTTTCAATGCCAGGGCGCCCTCCCGGGTATCAGCGTGCTCTAAAACACACACATCAAATCAAGTCATATAAAATCAACATATGCTTCATGAAAAGTTAATAAACATGAACATAGTAATTTCTTTCACTTCCCATTTTCGGCTGCAGCTTTCAGAACATAGCAGCAAATGTCTTTCAAATATACAGATAGTATGTGTTTTGTAATAAAGCAAACACTCTTTTGTCTGAAATTCACAATTCTTAACTATCTAATTAAATATTTTTTCTTCTTGTTAAGCAGGCAACCAATCTGGTCCAGCATTTAATTTTCAATAAACATTTTCTTGTTTAAAAATACAGTTTTTAAGCTAAGTTCACACAATAACGAGTTTTTCAGCTTCTTACGGAATTCAAGAAGCTATGTTGAGGCTCTACTGTGGTGTAGGAGGATGATCCATGCTTTAGGAGCATTGTGTGAGAAGGCACAACCTCCTGCTGTACTTTTGCCTATGTGTGGTACGTATGCTAGTGAGAGTCTGACTGAGTGGAGGTGCTTGTAGGGCTGGTTTAACTGTATGCTGCTGTTCGGATAGGTGTGTTGTGTACTGCTTTCTATGGGTAGGGGGTGAGGAGCTTGAACTGTGCACATTCATGTTTATGGAGCCAGTGTCCTTCCCTTAGGTGTTGTGTGATGTTAGACTGAAATGGGTGGTAGAAGCCCAGTCTGGCAGCTATGTTATAGATAGTGTGAAGACTTTTGTCTGTTGGTTTGTTGATTCCTACATAGAAGGCATTCTTGTAGTCCAGTCTGTTGTTGACAAGGATTTGAGTGATGGGTTTCCTGGTGTAGTTGGGCAGCCACTTTAATACCTTTTTCAGCATCTTCCAGGTTTGGAAGCAGGCTGTGGTGATTGTGTTGGCCTAGTTGGTCATGTCCAGCTTGCAGTCGAAAATGATCTTAGGTTTCTTGTTTGTGTGCTGGGAGTGGGTCCTACGTCAATAGGTCACCAGGAGGAGTCCTACAATGAGGCATCCTTGCCAAATTTTATCACTGCAGTTTTGTCTGTGTTAATGAGTTGAAGGTGTTTGTGGTGTTGTGGGTTTAGTCCGAGAGAGACAGTATGAGTTGTGGGTCATTGGCATAGGTGAATATGTTGATGTTGTGCGCGTGGATGATGTCAGCCAACAGCATTAGTTCTTTTTGATACTATGTCTGACATATGTTGATACAACATATTATCTAACAATCTAGCATGAATATTAAGGGTCACATTGCCAAAAGTAGACAGTTCTCTTTGCAGGTGTTTGATAACTAAAATATACATTGCTATAAAGAAGTAATTGTAGAAAGTATAGTGTTAAGAAACAAAAAAGGAAAAAGAAAACAAAAATACATATATCTTTTGTTTTGCTAGTTCAATAAATTATCCAAAGGCAGAGGTGGCGGGGGTTATTTTATTTTACAGTCACAATCTTCCTACCTCTTGTTTCATTTACATAGCTTGCAGATTTTGACACGATGTAGGGTTCATCTAAACATCTGATAGATGGATCCACAGCATCCTGCCATCTACCTTTAGGGCAGTAGGGAGGGCAAGATTATAGTAAAAGGATTGTCAGACTTCGGGCCTTTCCAGTTTTGGACATAGTTCCTCACATACACTTCATTGCTTGTGTGTACAATTGGGAGGTTGACCTCAGCTGTGGTGTGCTTTTCCTTTTCTTAGGTTACCTGTTTCAAAATGAACCTTGTAGCTTTCGTTAGTCCAGAGAGACAGACATGCATTTCATCATTCAAAAATGTTGTTGTATTTTTTCCTTGTACCCTACTTCTAGTGGCAGATA
Source organism: Lissotriton helveticus (assembly GCF_964261635.1). NCBI lineage: Eukaryota > Metazoa > Chordata > Amphibia > Caudata > Salamandridae > Lissotriton > Lissotriton helveticus. The sequence continues at coordinate 865,449,017 of NC_136057.1, read as the reverse complement.
TTTGCATATTCATGAGTCTCCCTTTCATTATCTGATGATGTGTCTGGTGATGATCAGAACTAGGTGTGCTTCTGAGGGAGTATAGTGCTATTGGTAAGCAATACTACCATTTTTTATGCAACGTGGCACAGAGCTTGCTGATGTTATTCTTCAGCAGGCTAATAAGGTGCTCAACAATACTGTTGCTCTGGAGATGATAAACATAATATAGTTTATGCCTTATACCTAACATTGTCCTGAGATGTGTGAAAACTGCATTAACAAAGTGTGTGCCGTTATTAGATCTTATCCCTTCTGGAATTCCCCCATGGGAAATCACCTCACAGATCAAAAACATAGCAGCAGACTAAGCATCACAATTGACGCACGGTCCTGCTTCATCCCATCCGGAAAAAGGACAGACCACAACTATGAGATTCTGATAGTTGGTGCGCCTGTCTATCATAGCCATAAAGAGCTTTAAAATAACCGTGTAGGCTTGGTTTGGTCGAATTTATTACCTTCAATGTAAGATTTGGAAAGAATTGATGACAAACAATACAGTTATGAAGGTACATGGTAAGCATATCATGTAAATTGGTAATAAACCAATATGCATAGAAAAATAATCTCTCAAGATATGGGCTGGTAAATGCAGTTGATCTAGAGCTATAGATTAAATTGGTCCCTGACTGGGAGCACCATCTAGTCGCCCATAACTGTTTCTCATGCAATGGAGAAGCTTCCTGTAATTCTTGAAGATGTAAACACGCTGTCTTGGCATAATGAGGTGTAACCATATCTGTGGTAGCATTTGATTCAGACTCAGATGACGAGGCAGCCTGGGCCACTAAAACAGGGACATGTTGTGAACCTGATGATACAGATGGAGATGTATGCCTATCTGCATCTTTCTGCTCAATCTGCTAATGCATTATCCCATGATACAAAATCCTGTCCATGTGTATGTGCCTCATATACACATGGACATAACAAACTCTAATGCCTCACCCCTGATATATTTAGAAAACTGTCCTGAAGAAGGTGTTAACCCAATACCGAAACGCTGCGTCGACAACTGTTTTTCTGCAACAATATGTTTTTAACCATATGCTTTTATGATTTATGTATTAAATGATACTGTATTGTATTGACTAAATTATGCCTTTTTATATATGATTTGTTATTGTAATTTTTAAACTTGTGATGTTTACGTAAACTGTAAATATGTTTTGACATTGTAACACTATTGGTTCCGTGTGGGCTTAGTATATCTGTCTACCAGCACTTTTGAATAGTCTAAATCACATCATTACAGTATTTACTGTTATCTAGGGACTTTTTGGTTTCATGTGCAGAATAATGTGCTGGCAGTGTTAACTGCTCTACTAAGTGAATTGTGTCTGAAGAATCATGCTGTTGTGCTGTGACTAATGCTGCACCTGTGTGCCTTACTCCTGTGACCTGATCAATATAGAGGAGCCATTAATGAAATAGACAATGCTACTGGTAATAGGATCCTCTGTTGCTTGACAAGATTCATTAGGAATACACGTTTCACAATCATGCTCACCATCCTCAGAGTCTAGTATAGGAAGAGAAAATAATGTTGCAGAATTCACCATATGACACCTCACCAACTTCAAAGATGGCAGTGACAGTATCACCTCATATCCTACAAACACTGCATGTTCTGCAGGGAGCATCAAAGGTGCCCCATAACAATGGGGTGCTCTTCTGCACTGCAAAGGCTGCAGTGGCAAGAGCTTGCTCACAAGGATAATGTCCTCTCATCACTGAATCCAACTGACCTCTACAGTATGCAATGGATTTGTGTCCTTAGGGATATTTTAAGGTAATGACAGTTGTCATTACTTGACCATTGCAATGACAAAAGAGGTAAAACTCCTGGTACAATCAGGAGTCCCAAAACCGGGGTGTTATCTCAGTTTTCAATTTTCCAAAAGTCCCACTCATTTCTGGTGTCCATGTTGTATTATTTCTGTCTTTTGCATATTTAATAGAAGTCAGCAAGGGTGCTATTAAAGTGTTGTAATCAAAGACCTATTGTGTAGAGATGAAACGAAGACTTCAAGTAAGTTAAATATAGTTTATTAAGTTGCCCTAACACCAGAGGGTGCGTCTGCTCAAATCACGATCCTGCAGCAACTGTCCCAACTGTCACCAGAGCCTACAGTTCCAGTACAGAATGTTGATACGTCATAAAGGAATGGAGAGGCTCGTGGCAGCAGATGAAGCAGTGCGAGGCAATGACATAAACAAGGATATAAGCATATAACTAAACACAACACATCTCCTTATCAATAATAAAACAAAAGAGCATATACCTGATGAGACGGATAAGAAGGGAACAAAACCAGACACTAAGCACACTCGAAATCTTGCAACTTAGCTGGTGGTTTTACAACCCTACCATATCTGCTCACCTTGAGTTCATTGCACATTGTACTGTTTTGGGACCTTACTTCTACTTCCCAGATCCATTAGGACTAGCATTTGCATTTCTTGTGCACTGATCATTGTCCCCACCTTGAGATAGTTCTTCACTCGTGCCACCACCACTGCGCTCAAAGCTGGGAATGTCGCCAGGAGTGCTCTCCCCCTCAGGAACCGCCATGTGTGTTCCCTGTGAGAAGAAACCCCCAACTGCATCAATATCCAGAATCCACTCGTAGTCTCGAGAAGAAGAACCACCGCGGTTGTCATTGGTGATAATGGAGGGCGAGACCCCCATCCCCTTCCTGCACAATGATAATGATGAAAAATGCCAAATTTTGCCATCGCTCAATAGGGCAGAGTTACAAAAAACTTTCTTAACTTCCATAGGTTGTGAAAAACGACTTTGTCCTTTACCAATGAGCTTTGATTTCTTAACTCTGACAATGTCACCTACTTGAATGACACTTTCTTTGCATGCATGTTTTAAGTCATAGTATTTCTTGTTGACTGTTTGAGACATTACAATGCTTTTTCTAACCTTGGCAGGAGACCAACAAACTCTCTTAGGAGTGGACCAACCCACAGTATCTTTGGTGATAGGAGTTCTACATCTAAGTAAAACAAATGGACTTGTACCTGTGGATTCGCGAGGTTTAACACGTAACGCCCATAGATTCTTAATGAGTTGTTTCCTCCATGAAAGATTGTTTTGGTTGGCTAATTATTACCCCTTTAATTACCCTGTTCAATCTTTCTACAGCCCCATTCCCAGCAGGATGGTACATGGAAGTGGTCTTGTGGGAAATTCTGTTTTCTTTAAGGAATGTTTTGAAGCATGTAGATAAGAATTGTGGGCCATTATCTGAAACCAAACACTTAGGAAGGCCTTCTCTAAGGAATAGTCTCCGTAAAAAACTGACGATTGTCTTGGCCTCCGTGTTCTGGACAATTTCCACCTCCGGCCATTTTGAAAAATGGTCCATCAGGACAATGAGATACATTTGTTCCCCATGTCATGAGATAGGACCACAGATATCAATGCCCAGTCTGACCCATGTCATGGTGGGACACGAGTGGCTGGAGGGGTGGTCTAAGTGTGTGTTGTGATTTATCTGAATTTTCACATGCCACGCAGTTTCTGACACTTCTTTCAATCTCTACATCAAACCCTGGCCACCAATACGAGTTCCTGACTCTACTTTTAGTTTTTCCTATGCCAAGGTGGCCCTCATGACATATTTCAAGAAGTTTTGTGCGTAAGGAGGTGGGAGGAATGACTTTACCATTCCTCAGTATCAAATCCCCTTCGATGGATAACTCATCTTTGAGTTCCCAAAAGGTGTACAGGTGTTTGGGAATACATCTTTTTGCAGGCCAACCTTCTCTTATATATCTCTTTACTTCAAGGAGGATAACATCTCCATCCATAGCAGTAGACCAATCATTATGTGATATACAAGGTACTTCGTCAATGATGTTTGCAATGCAAAATGTTTCAATGACAGAGGTTTGATCATTAGTGTTAGGTAGGGGTAAGCGACTTAAACAGTCTGCCACTCTGTTCCTGGCACCATGCAGGTATTCTATGTCATAATTAAAATCCAACAGTCTCATTGAAATTCTAGCAAGACGTTGAGAGGCATGCTGCAGCCCTTTGGTGGAAAGCACTTTGATTAAGGGCTTATGGTCGCTTCTGAGAGTAATCTTAAATCCCCATATATATTGTCTAAAGTGCTCCAAACCCCAAGTGCATGCAAGTGCTTCATGCTCGATCACAGAGTACCTCTATTCTGTAGGCGTAATCGAACGTGAAGCAAAAGCTACAGTTACCTCTTTCCCCTCCTCAGTAATCTGGCTCAGAACAGCACCTAAACCAGTTCCACTAGCATATGTGGTTACAATGCTGTGGAGTGAAGGATTAAAACCTTGGAGGGGTGGGGCCATGCAGATATCGTTCTTAATATTTATAAAAGCTTCCTCACAGGCAGTATCCCACACAAATTTGTTATTTTGTTTGGTAAGTTCTCTCAAAGGAAAAGTTTTAGATGAAAAATGTTGTACGAATTTGGCATAGAATTCAGAGAGGCCTAAGAAAGCTTTTACTTCCTCTTTGTTTTTGGGTGAAGGGGCTTCTCTAATGGCAGCAAGAAGTTCTTTTTTTGGTTTTATGCCACTACCATTAATTTCATGCTCCAAATAAGTGACCTCATTAGTGGCAAATTTACATTTGCGGACATCAGCAGTAAGACCATGAAGGTCAAGTGTACTTAGGACTCTATTAAGTTTCTCATCATGCTCTCTTTTGTTTGCACCTGTCACCATTATATCGTCTTGAAAAATCAAAAGTTTTTTTCTCCTTTAAAGATTTTGCTCATCAATCTTTGGAACATGTCCGCAGCCGAGGCCAGTCCAAATGGTACTCTTCTGAATCTAAAACATCCTAACGGTGTTATAAAAGTAGTGAGATTCCTACATTTGGGATGAAGTGCCACCTGGTGGTAGGCCGAACTTAAATCAATTGTGGAAAACCACTTTGCTCCATTAGTGTGGGACAACATTTCGCTGATTCTCGGCAAAGGGAATTGGTCCACCAAAATGTTTTTATTTAGATCGCGAAGGTCCACACATAGGTGGAGTTTGCCATTGGGCTTCTTCGCGATAACTAAGGGAGATACCCATTCCACTGATTCCACTGGTTCAATAATGCCTGCCTTCTGTAGTCTCATAAGCTCTTCTTCCACTTCCCCTATGATTGAAAATGGGATGTTTCTGGATTTGTGTATGCAAGGTACAGCATTTTCCTTGAGTTTTATTTCCTGAACAAATCCCTTCAGCTTCCCTATTTCATCAGAGAAAACCTTAGCAAATCTTTTGACTATGATGCTCTCGTAATCTTCTTCAGTTTGTAAAACTAGTACGGGATCAGGGCTGTTTGGGTCCAATATTATACCTAATTCTCCTTGGTCGATCCAACCTAACACGGAAGGACCAACTTTGGAGACGTATAATATGCCCTGCATTTGGCGTGATTTGAAGTTAAATAGCAACTCCCTGGACCCTAACATCTCAATAGGTCCCCCAGTGTACGTTCTAGGACATATATCAGGACTCATTAATTCTCTGCCTATAACAGGGACACATTTCTCTAACCACACATTCTCATTTATGATGGTGTAAGGAGACCCCGAATCCGCACAGATTGAGATATCTACACATCCAATATTTAAAAGACACATACGTTTTTTCTTTTTGTTAAACTTGTCATTGATGTTCAATACGAATAAATTCATATCATCATCTTCAGAAGATTGTAGGAGAGTGGGGTCTGCAATCCTATGGTCACCCCAGATTTTTGCTTTTTGCTTCACTGGTTTACGACTTTCCCTGGCTGTGGGCCTGCTAATCAGGCCCACAGCCTAGCTGTTCTCTTTCTAAATTGACAACCATGTACTTTAGGTGCATTTACCAATTGGTACTGGGCCACCTTATCAGTCCCTGTACCCAGGGCATAGGTGTACCCAGGGCCTACCAGGGGCTGAAGCATGTATTATGCCACCCCTGGCTGGCCACCTAAAACTGACACAACTGGCTGCATGACAGCTGGGGCAAGGTGGTGTAATCACCCTTTGCTGTAAATATAGTATACCTATATCTAACCCTAAAATGGACACATATATTCCTATCAGTCACCCCTATGGCAGGCCTTATCAATCCTGAAGGCAGAGTGCTTGGAATTAAGTGAGATGGTGCTCTGGCATGAGCTGAGCCCGTTTGCAGCTTGCGGAACCAAGTCCTAATAGCTGTTCCATGATAACGCTATACCATATACTCTTAAGTGCATTATCAACCTCGCGGATAAATGCTAACTCTGGTATAACATTATCAAAACATGTCGAGTAAGGTGTCATACGAATTGGAATACTACCCCCTCGCCAATTCTGGCGACGGGGGTAGCATTCCACCCTTCTAGAGGGACACGACATGTATGTAACTGAGAACCCCGGTTAAAGTTAACTCGAGCCTTGGCATCACAAAATAGATGCTGCCACCACAGACACAAGTCTGAACTCCTGCTGCTGGGAGTCCTTTCAGCGAGGGAGGCTTGGACAAAGGGTTTCCTGCCTTGGGAGGGGCTAGCACCACCCCAGACAGGATTTTGTGTATTGGGTAGGACAGGCCTGAAAGGAATGAGACATGCCCGGGGCACACAAGGTGTCCTGTGCATACACCGGTTCAAACCAGTTGCTGGGGCATCCCTGCCCCAGCTCTGGTGGGAAACCGGACAAAGGATAGGGGGTGTAGCCACCCCCCTTCCTGGTCCCACCCAGGGGAGGGACCTAGTCAGTAGTGCAGCCCCCTTTAGTAGGATAAAGGTAGGAGCTGGTCCCATTCCAAATTAGATCATCCTGAACAATTCTACAAGAAGAAACTCTGGACTTCGACGTTCTGCTCCACAGAAGACTGAAGAATCTCCCTTGTGGACAAGGAGTGTCCACCCTGCAACTGTCCTCGGATGCTTGATTCCGGTCTGGGAAAGATATGGCTGTTGTAGTTCGGACTGGACTGTTCCCATGGGGCAACAGGGTCAGAGCTGATTTGCATAAAGCCATTATCTGACCCAGGGTGGTGTGGAGTGCAAAAAAACGATGGATTTGGGCCCAGATCTTTTGACTGGGGGAGTGTGTGACATTGATCCACATTCAGTCCATCACTTGTTGTTTTTTGCAATTGCCGCCCTAAGTGCGCTGGGGATGCCCAGACGTGGGTCCCAGGCACTCCACACCACTTGGAGTCAAGCTAGCCGGGCTGAAGAGAGGTGTTACCTCGAAACCGGTCCGGTCCTCGGATGCTTGATTCCGGTCTGGGAAAGATATGGCTGTTGTAGTTCCGACTGGACTGTTCCCATGGGGCAACAGGGTCAGAGCTGATTTGCATAAAGCCATTATCTGACCCAGGGTGGTGTGGAGTGCAAAAAAACGATGGATTTGGGCCCAGATCTTTTGACTGGGGGAGTGTGTGACATTGATCCACATTCAGTCCATCACTTGTTGTTTTTTGCAATTGCCGCCCTAAGTGCGCTGGGGATGCCCAGACGTGGGTCCCAGGCACTCCACACCACTTGGAGTCAAGCTAGCCGGGCTGAAGAGAGGTGTTACCTCGAAACCGGTCCGGTCCTCGGATGCTTGATTCCGGTCTGGGAAAGATATGGCTGTTGTAGTTCGGACTGGACTGTTCCCATGGGGCAACAGGGTCAGAGCTGATTTGCATAAAGCCATTATCTGACCCAGGGTGGTGTGGAGTGCAAAAAAACTATGGATTTGGGCCCAGATCTTTTGACTGGGGGAGTGTGTGACATTGATCCACATTCAGTCCATCACTTGTTGTTTTTTGCAATTGCCGCCCTAAGTGCGCTGGGGATGCCCAGACGTGGGTCCCAGGCACTCCACACCACTTGGAGTCAAGCTAGCCGGGCTGAAGAGAGGTGTTACCTCGAAACCGGTCCGGTCCTCGGATGCTTGATTCCGGTCTGGGAAAGATATGGCTGTTGTAGTTCGGACTGGACTGTTCCCATGGGGCAACAGGGTCAGAGCTGATTTGCATAAAGCCATTATCTGACCCAGGGTGGTGTGGAGTGCAAAAAAACGATGGATTTGGGCCCAGATCTTTTGACTGGGGGAGTGTGTGACATTGATCCACATTCAGTCCATCACTTGTTGTTTTTTGCAATTGCCGCCCTAAGTGCGCTGGGGATGCCCAGACGTGGGTCCCAGGCACTCCACACCACTTGGAGTCAAGCTAGCCGGGCTGAAGAGAGGTGTTACCTCGAAACCGGTCCGGTCCTCGGATGCTTGATTCCGGTCTGGGAAAGATATGGCTGTTGTAGTTCGGACTGGACTGTTCCCATGGGGCAACAGGGTCAGAGCTGATTTGCATAAAGCCATTATCTGACCCAGGGTGGTGTGGAGTGCAAAAAAACGATGGATTTGGGCCCAGATCTTTTGACTGGGGGAGTGTGTGACATTGATCCACATTCAGTCCATCACTTGTTGTTTTTTGCAATTGCCGCCCTAAGTGCGCTGGGGATGCCCAGACGTGGGTCCCAGGCACTCCACACCACTTGGAGTCAAGCTAGCCGGGCTGAAGAGAGGTGTTACCTCGAAACCGGTCCGGTCCTCGGATGCTTGATTCCGGTCTGGGAAAGATATGGCTGTTGTAGTTCGGACTGGACTGTTCCCATGGGGCAACAGGGTCAGAGCTGATTTGCATAAAGCCATTATCTGACCCAGGGTGGTGTGGAGTGCAAAAAAACGATGGATTTGGGCCCAGATCTTTTGACTGGGGGAGTGTGTGACATTGATCCACATTCAGTCCATCACTTGTTGTTTTTTGCAATTGCCGCCCTAAGTGCGCTGGGGATGCCCAGACGTGGGTCCCAGGCACTCCACACCACTTGGAGTCAAGCTAGCCGGGCTGAAGAGAGGTGTTACCTCGAAACCGGTCCGGTCCTCGGATGCTTGATTCCGGTCTGGGAAAGATATGGCTGTTGTAGTTCGGACTGGACTGTTCCCATGGGGCAACAGGGTCAGAGCTGATTTGCATAAAGCCATTATCTGACCCAGGGTGGTGTGGAGTGCAAAAAAACGATGGATTTGGGCCCAGATCTTTTGACTGGGGGAGTGTGTGACATTGATCCACATTCAGTCCATCACTTGTTGTTTTTTGCAATTGCCGCCCTAAGTGCGCTGGGGATGCCCAGACGTGGGTCCCAGGCACTCCACACCACTTGGAGTCAAGCTAGCCGGGCTGAAGAGAGGTGTTACCTCGAAACCGGTCCGGTCCTCGGATGCTTGATTCCGGTCTGGGAAAGATATGGCTGTTGTAGTTCGGACTGGACTGTTCCCATGGGGCAACAGGGTCAGAGCTGATTTGCATAAAGCCATTATCTGACCCAGGGTGGTGTGGAGTGCAAAAAAACGATGGATTTGGGCCCAGATCTTTTGACTGGGGGAGTGTGTGACATTGATCCACATTCAGTCCATCACTTGTTGTTTTTTGCAATTGCCGCCCTAAGTGCGCTGGGGATGCTCAGACGTGGGTCCCAGGCACTCCACACCACTTGGAGTCAAGCTAGCCGGGCTGAAGAGAGGTGTTACCTCGAAACCGGTCCGGTCCTCGGATGCTTGATTCCGGTCTGGGAAAGATATGGCTGTTGTAGTTCGGACTGGACTGTTCCCATGGGGCAACAGGGTCAGAGCTGATTTGCATAAAGCCATTATCTGACCCAGGGTGGTGTGGAGTGCAAAAAAACGATGGATTTGGGCCCAGATCTTTTGACTGGGGGAGTGTGTGACATTGATCCACATTCAGTCCATCACTTGTTGTTTTTTGCAATTGCCGCCCTAAGTGCGCTGGGGATGCCCAGACGTGGGTCCCAGGCACTCCACACCACTTGGAGTCAAGCTAGCCGGGCTGAAGAGAGGTGTTACCTCGAAACCGGTCCGGTCCTCGGATGCTTGATTCCGGTCTGGGAAAGATATGGCTGTTGTAGTTCGGACTGGACTGTTCCCATGGGGCAACAGGGTCAGAGCTGATTTGCATAAAGCCATTATCTGACCCAGGGTGGTGTGGAGTGCAAAAAAACGATGGATTTGGGCCCAGATCTTTTGACTGGGGGAGTGTGTGACATTGATCCACATTCAGTCCATCACTTGTTGTTTTTTTCAATTGCCGCCCTAAGTGCGCTGGGGATGCCCAGACGTGGGTCCCAGGCACTCCACACCACTTGGAGTCAAGCTAGCCGGGCTGAAGAGAGGTGTTACCTCGAAACCGGTCCGGTCCTCGGATGCTTGATTCCGGTCTGGGAAAGATATGGCTGTTGTAGTTCGGACTGGACTGTTCCCATGGGGCAACAGGGTCAGAGCTGATTTGCATAAAGCCATTATCTGACCCAGGGTGGTGTGGAGTGCAAAAAAACGATGGATTTGGGCCCAGATCTTTTGACTGGGGGAGTGTGTGACATTGATCCACATTCAGTCCATCACTTGTTGTTTTTTGCACCCTGCAACTGCAGGCACCATCAAGCGTTCAACGGCTTCACTTTGTCGTCTTCCCTCAAGAATCCAGACTTCAGAGCCCAACGAGACCCGGATTCCCAGACCTCTCCAACCTCATCTCACATCTGCAGCTAAGCTGAGACCCGTGGGTGCGAAAAGACACGTGGGACCGGCCATCTTGAACAAACCTGCACTTCGCTTCCAGCACAACTCCCGAGGTAAACTCGACCAAGTGCTTTGGGGATTGAGAAGCCCCAGCCCCGAGCAGCCCCTGCACCGAAGATCAGCCCTCCAGCCTCCACGAGATCTGCGTGGGGCCCTTCTGCTTGTTTGCTGCTTGACGCGTTGTCTGGTCACTTGCCGGCTGGCTAGTGGCCTCCCAGACGACGAACCTTTGAATCTTCACTGCTGGTCTGGTTGCTCCAGACTGGCCCTTGCTCCCTTCCAAAAGAGGGGCACCCCGGACTCTCCTAGTCCGCACCAGACGTCTCTTCCACTCACCGCATGGGTTGCCTTTGCCAAGGCCTGTTGACTCCAATCCCGGATCCGACACCGCCGACAGCGAGAGCGTGCATGGCACAGCTCGTGCCTCCATCCTGGTCATCAAAGACACCTCCTGGTCCACGTGGCTGCAGAGTCAAGCGTCCACTCTTCACCTGATCGCGACGACAACATCTGGTTCCTTCCTGGTTCCACACCGGTCACTGGCTAGTGACTTTGAACACTGTCCCCTCTGCTTTCAGGACCTCTTCTTCACCAATCCACCCTTGGATCACACCGGACATCTTCCTCCTGGTCGCCTGCAGCATCTTTTCTTTCAGGCTCCATTGACTTCAACGTGAGAACCCGACACACTTTGGCACCTATGCACCCGCAGCCCGTGGGTGAGGTAACGAGAGCATTTCGGTGCTCAAGGGTAGTTTAACTGTCCTAGTGTCCAGTTCCACAGTCGTTTTTTTCCTAACTAGTCAGGATTGTCCGTACTCACTTTTTAACTTGAACTGTACTGTCCATAGACGTTGTTACGCATCTCGCGTGTGAGTTCACACTCTGCACACGCGTTCCGTGGGCCTCCTATTACTTACCTAGAGTTAGTGTAGCATGGTCCCATCGATCCTACAGCCTCTGGACAGCTCCATTCCTTTTATCGACTTTCACATTCCACATACTTAGTATATGGTTTGTCGTGCCCCTAGGGCACCATTGTAATTTTGTGCAACTTGTCGTATTTTTCTTAAGAGATTGTCATGTGCTTAGCCCTCTGACCTCATAAAGAGTTCAGAGGTGTTGTTATTAATAAATATAGTGTTTATTTTCATAACAACCTGTGTGGTGTCCTTTCATCTGGTATTCAAGGGGTTATATTGTGGTAAAACAGCTGGCTTAACATGCCAAAATAGTTTAGCCTAAGACTGCTTTGTCCATGCTACCATTAGGATAGCTGGTCTATAAGGTTGACTTACAACCAATCACCATAAGGGTTGTTTGGACTGATACAAGGTGATCACTAGAACTAGTGAGCATCATATATCAGGCCAACTTCTCACATTGGTGTGCAGCGGTTGGGATTTGAGCTTGCTGTTGTTTTTACCAAATATAATCTTGAAATATCATTTGAAAGATCACATAAGGTACTCTAGGTACATATAACAAGCTTAGAAATACTCTGAGTTCTACTGAACCAGCTATTGTAGTAGAAAGGGCCTAGCACACCCTGACTACAACTCTTAGCAAGTGATCAGTAGGAAAACCCATAGTGTAGGTAGGTGCATCACTTACACCTCACTAGAAAGCATGTCTACCCATGGAGAGTCTTCAGAGACTCCCCTAGTGGTTAGTGACCCTCCACAGGTCCTTTCCAGATATGCAGCTCTCAGTTTCCAGGAGATGAGACACTTGTGTACCTTCAGGAAATTGAAACCTGGTTCTAACCCTACCACTCCTTTTCTGTTAGGTCTCTTAGAGACATATGATGCCAGAAGGGCTGCTAACACAGACCCCTCTAATCCAGATAGGAGCATGCCCCCCTTGGAAGGTACTCTTGGTGATCCAGATCTCCCTGAAACAGAGAATGTAGATGAGGAGGAGGAGGAAGAAGAAGAACCATCTGGGGATGAGGCAGACAAAGGCCCTGTGAAAGTCAGCAGACTCACAAGGGCCAACCTAGACCTACATAGGGAAGGAACTGGGCGACCCCCAGTGCTGACCCTAGGCAGGCCTAACTATGGAGTTAGAAGAGATAGATCTCATTCTAGGGACTCCAATAGATCTGTGAACTCTCGTGCCTCTCATGCATCTGCTCAGAGGAGGAGGACTACCCCTCAGAGGAGAGAGCATGAGGCAAAGATGAAGGAGGCCAATCTGAGGATCCAAAGGGAAGAACTTGCCCTTGCCAAAGAGAAGCTTGCCTTTGCTAGAGAGCAACAGTTGAGTGGGGTAGTCCCCACTGGTGGCAGCAATATCCCTAGGGATAGAGAAAGGGGTTTTGATACTAGAAACCTGAGTAAAATAGTGCCCTCCTATAAGACAGGAGATGATATCCACAAGTGGATCACTGCTTTGGAGAGAGCCTGCAAAGTACAGCAGGTACCCCAGAGTCAGTGGGCACCTATATTGTGGCTCTCCTTTGAAGGTAAAGGTAGAGATAAGCTCCTCACTGTTAGAGATGAGGATGCTAATGATTACCAAGTCTTGAAAAATGCACTGATTGATGGGTTTGGCTTAACCACTGAACAGTACAGGTTAATGTTCAGGGATTCACAGAAAACTCAGGCTCAAGATTGGACTGACTTTGTTGATTGTGCCACTAAGGCTTTGGAAGGCTGGTTACTGGGAAGTAAAGTTACTGATTACACAGGATTGTATAATCTAATTATGAGAGAGCAAATCTTAAATAATTGTCAGAACCAGTTGTTGCATCAGCACTTGATTGACTCAGATCTGACCTCTCCCCAAGAATTGGGAAGGAAGGCAGACAGATGGGTCAGGACAAGGGTCAAGCAGCAGAACCAGAACCAGGGTGGTGGCCAGAAGAAAGCAGACCAGAAGGTTAATGAGAATAAGCAAAATGACCAGAAGTCTTCAACAGGGCCCCAACAACCTAAATGATTAAGGAGGGTGGGTCCCAGAATTCCCTGAAAAAGAAGAATGATGGTCCTAAGAAACCATGGTGCCAATACTGTAAAAGTACGACTCACTGGTTTAGTGAGTGCACCAAGAAAGGCCAAACTCCTACCACTACTGTCCCTAAAACACCTGCACCCCCTAGTACAGTTAGTAGTGGTAGTGTAACTCCCAAGGCTATAGTTGGGTTAACCCTGGGAACTGAGGTGGGTTCTGACTTAGTCAGAATTCCTACTCAGGCAGTTCTTGTTTGTACTGGGGACATGGATATGACCCCTACTGTAAGTCCTAGTACTCTGGGCAAATACAGGCAAACGCCTTTAATTAATGGAAAAATGGCTCAGGCCTACAGGGACACATGTGCCAGTGTCACTATGGTGACACCAACATTTGTGGACCCTGACCAGATCATGCTAGGTTAAGACTACCTAGTGACCAATGCTAGCAATGTCACTACCAATCACAGTATGGCAATTGTTAATTTCTCCTGGGGAGGGGTAACTGGCCTCAAAAGGGTTGTAGTTAGTTCAGACCTCCCAGTAGATTGTCTTTTGGGCAATGATTTAGAATCCTCACTGTGGTCAGATGTGGAGTACAGGACTCATGTAGAAATGCTAAGTCTCTCCTCACATGTCCTTGCTGTGACTAGGTCACAGGCCAAGAAATGCCCAGCTGAACAAGTGCTGGATCCTGGAAGAATGGACCAGACACTACCCAAGAGAAGGAATGGTAGGGTTAAGGCAGAGCTTTCCCCCCTGCCTCAGGTTGAGGATCAGCCCTCTCAGGAGGCTGACCCAGAGACCCCAGAAGGAACTGTCCTAGAAGAGCTTGAACCTGATCAGGTTGAGTTTCTTGGGACAGGGGGACCTTCCAGGGCAGACTTGAGACATGCCCAATTAGACTGTTCCTCTCTTGAACCCCTCAGACAGCAGGCTGCTGCTGAGGCTGCAGGGAATGCTACAGGTGCCCATAAGGTATATTGGGAAGATGGACTCCTATACTCTGAGGCAAGAGACCCCAAGCCTGGTGCTACTAGGAGGCTGGTCATCCCCTTTTCTCTTAGAGGTTTCCTTCTCACCTTAACCCATGAGATTCCCCTTGCAGGTCACTTAGGCCAGAACAAGACTTGGGACAGGCTTGCCCCACACTTTCACTGGCCTCATATGTCTGAAGACACTAAAGAGTTTTGTCGCTCATGTGTCACCTGCCAAGCCAGTGGCAAATCAGGTGGCACAACAAAGGCCCCCCTTATACCACTACCTGTGGTGGGGGTACCCTTTGAAAGAGTGGGGATAGACATTGTTGGACCAATGGACCCCCCAACAGCATCTGGGCACATATTTATACTGGTGGTAGTGGATCATGCCACCAGGTATCCAGAAGGTATTCCCCTTAGGACCACTACAGCTCCTGTTGTGGCCAGGGCCCTACTTGGAGTTTTCTCCAGAGTGGGGTTTCCTAAGGAGGTTGTCTCTGACAGAGGTGCAAACTTCATGTCAGGATACTTTACTGCAATGTGGAAGGAGTGTGGTGTAAATTACAAATTTACCACACCCTATCACCCACAGTGCAATGGGCGTGTTGAAAGATTCAACAAGACCCTCAAAGGGATGATAAAAGGGTTACCTGAAAAGCTTAGGCAAGCAAGGCTTTTACCCTGTTTGAAACAACAAGAGGAACGGGGATAGGACGATATTTAATGGGGTCCAGTGTACATGTCCAAGTATAGAGCACACAGAAGGATACAAAGTTCCCCGGGGAGAGTACAACAGTGTGGAGAAGGAGAAGAAGTGCAGAGTCAGGGAACTAGAGAGGTTCCCTTATCGGAACTAGAGAGCCTCACACACCCAGAGCGCTAGGTGTGAAACACCCTGACTGTAGGATGTCCAGCTTCATCATCGGCTCACTGCTCCTCGTCAGACCGGCGCTGCAATGTCTGACGGAATGCCAGGAGGCACTCTTTTGGCGGAGTTCTTTTGTTCCTTGCCGATGGTGTGTGTGAGTGAGAACAAGAAGTGTAGTCGGTGAAAAGTGAGTGAATGTTAAAAAGGGTAAGCAATCCACAATGTATTTTATTGGCGTGGCTGATTCCCTGATTAAAAGGGGGTGAGAGGGGAGCTAGAGACTGTAGGGTATGCAGAAAACTAACTCAACCCCCTATTGTGGTCAACATGTTTCTCGCCAACCGGCGATTCGTCAGGACCTTAACAAGGTACTACACAGGAAAACGGTGATACACTGCTCATTTAAAAAGTAAAAAGCAAATGCAAATACAACCTCACTGGGTCGGGTACAAAGCGGGCCAGGGGTCCTGCTCTAATTAGGCGACCTTAAGGGAGAGTAACACAGGCCTCGCAGCATGCTCCCGTGAGGCCAGCGCTGTCTGGTAAGAGTACCTGAGCGTAGACGCTGGGACGACGGCGACACCTACCCCTCACGCTTGCGGCACCTGGTCAGGGTGCGGAGCAGCTGGACATCCTTTTACCCTGCCTCCTGTTTGCTTACAGAGAGGTCCACAGAAGGGGGTTGGCTACAGCCCTTTTGAGCTTCTGTTTGGGCATCCTGTAAGAGGACCTCTATGTCTGGTGAAGGAAGGATGGGAGTTACCTCTCAAAAAGCCTAAGCTTGACATAGTGGACTATGTACTTGGTCTCCGCTCCAGGATGGCAGAGTACATGGAGAAGGCATCCAAAAACCTTGAGGCCAGCCAAGAACTTCAAAAAGCTTGGCATGACCAAAAGGCTGTCCTAACTGTTTATCATGCAGGACAGAAGGTGTGGGTGTTGGAGCCAGTGGCCCCAGCAGCTCTCCAAGACAAATGGTCTGGACCCCATACCATCATTGAGCAAAAGGGAGAAGTCACCTACTTGGTAGACATGGGAACTCCCAGGAGCCCCCACAGGGTGCTTCATGTAAACAGGCTCAAAGCATTTGTCAACAGGGAGGACATGGGCTTGCTCATGGCCACAGATGAGGGGCAGGAGGAAGAGAGTGACCCTCTCCCAGACCTGCTCACTCAGAACCCTGATGATGGGTCAGTAGATGGTGTAGTCTTTTCTGACAGCCTCTCTGAACATCAACAAGAGGATTGTAAACAGGTTCTTCAATCCTTCAGACAAATGTTCTCACTGACCCCCAGTCAGACAAACTGGTGCACCCATGAGGTGGACACTTGACAGTCTGCCTGTCAAGAGTAAAATCTACAGGCAACCTGACCACGTCAGGGACTGCATAAAGAAAGAAGTTCAAAAGATGTTGAAATTGGGAGTCATTGAACCCTCAGAGATCCCTTGGGCTAGTCCTGTAGTTCTAGTGCCAAAACCTCACACCCAGGATGGTAAGAGAGAGATGAGGTTTTGTGTAGACTACAGGGGTCTCAATGCTGTCACTAAGACAGATGCCCATCCAATACCGAGGGCAGATGAACTGATAGACAATTTGGCTTCTGCAACTTTCTTTTTTTTTTTTTGAAAAACCTTTATTGTACAAAAGGAAAACAGATACAGACCTACAACCAACACGGCCGGTCAGTAATGCAAATCAGCAAAAATAAAACAGTACATAGCTCATCAGCCGACAACCCGAGGGTCCGGCAGCTTAGAAGCAGGATGTGGTTAGGAGCACCTGTCAGATGAGGATAAATAAAAGGTTTTCATGTTTTAATACACACAAACAACAAAAAGAAAACCCACAAGAAAAGAGTCGAGGCAAGAGAATCAGTATGGGGTCTGCTACTTGCGGTATGGGGGAGACAACGAAGAGCAAGCATCGGAAAACATGGAGATGGGTGGCGGGGATCAGGAGCGAGCAACACTTCACAGAAAACAGAAAGTCAAAATACTGGAACGTAAAGTCAAGGAGATCCTGTAATGTCAAGGGGTTCTGCAATGGGAGGGTCACAAATCTCTCCACGATAAGCGTTCCATTGACCCCAAATCCTAACCCACTTCCTGGGCCTACCCCGGGAGACGTATACAATTTTTTCACGAAACATGCACCAGTCCATGTTCTCCTCCCAGGTCGAGATCAGTGGCGCCCTATGTGACCCCCAAAGTTGAGCGATGTCTCTTTTTGCAATCATACTGCCCAGTGTGACCCATTGAGTCTGAGCAACGGTGCGGTCATTCGGTTCCCAAATATTCAGCAGACAGCGTCGGGCCTCAGGAAATAGCCCGACGCCCGTCACCTCTCGCATCACCGCATGAACACGATTCCAGAAGGCCACCACCTCCGGGCATTCCCATATAATATGAAGGAAGGTAGCAAGCAAACCACATCCACGCCGACATAACCCATCCACCGAATAACCCATATGTATCAACCGTGGACCCGAAACATAGACACGATGAAGAATATTTAGCTGCATCAGTCGGAGACGCGCCGGAATAGCGACTTCCTTAGGGGAGGACACTGCAGCCTGCCAGTCCTCATCGTCCAACTCCAGCCCGTCACCCGTCCAAGCCTCACGCAGCTGTAGTAGGAGATCCGAACGGGTATTAATAAGTTTTTTGTATATGAGGGAAATAGTACTATCAGGAACATGTCCATCCAGCACTCTATCCTCCAAAGGAGAAGACTCGGGAATCAAGGTACCAGTGGGGAAGACCGAGGTGAGCGCATGACGGATCTGAAGGTATCGGAAATATTCGCTATCATTCAGCGTATATTCCCGCTTTAACTCGTCAAAAGTTTTGACTCTATCGGTGGCCCAAAGATCACCCACTTTGCTGATACCGATAAGGTCCCACCGATCAAATCCCTTTGAAGACCACAGACCGCCCAGCCTCTCAGCTGCATATAAAGGAGTCGCCCTAGTGAGTCTATCAGTCCAGCCTGTGGCCGATGTTGCGCTATCCCATTCACGTATGGCCACCGCAGTGGGGCCCGTCAAACATCTCCTGTCAATCTTGGAGTAAAGCGCTCTATTATAATCGCCCCCCGGCAGCTGCCACCTGTCCATATCATAAGCGGGATTAGGAACAGGTCCATACATGGCGTGGTTGATAGCACTCAACTGGGACACCCAATAATAGCGCCTGACATCCGGCAAAGCTATACCACCGTCATACCAAGGCAGAGTCAATTTCGCCAGCGCTATGCGTGGCCGTCCGTCCCAAACCAATTTCCTCTGGAGGCCCTCGATCTCACGGAAATAATTAGCTGGAACCAGATCCAGCGTGTTCTGAACGGCGTACAAGAATCGTGGAAGAAACATCATTTTAAATAAGGCCGCCCTCCCCAAAGGTGAAAGAGGCAATTTACACCACGCCGCTACAGCCGATCGAAGTCGGGCCAACGGGGGCTGTAGATTCCGCTCAAATCGGACTTTGGGGTCCAAAGAAACGTAGATCCCCAAATACTTGAAACCAACACTGGAGATAGGTATAGGGCAGAAGCGAGGCAAAGAAGGTTGGCCACCCGCGAGTGGGTAAATACAGGATTTAGTCCAGTTGATAATCAGACCAGAATTCTTTCTGAAAGAGCTCAAGACATCAAACAGGACACCCAACAACTTACGGGGAGAAGTAAGGTACAATAGTATGTCATCGGCATAGAGCGACACGCGGTCCTCGAAGGTAGGGGACCACCGTATGCCCTTGAGCGAGGGCTCCCAACGGAGCCACTCAGCAAGGGGTTCGAGAGCGAGCGCGAAAAGGAGAGGCGACAAAGGGCAGCCCTGTCTCGTGCCACGCCCAAGGACAAAAGGAGCCGTGGCCCGTCCATTAACCACCACCTGAGCGAGCGGTTGTTCGTATAAAAGTTTAACCCACCCGATAAACTTGGGACCAAAGCCGAATTTGGTGAGGGCAGCCCACAAATATGGCCATTCCACCGTATCGAAGACCATCGAGGCGTCAAGGGAAACCAAGATGGCCGGGTCAGTAAGAGACCCCGCCCTCGCCAGGACACCATGGAGGCGTCGAAGATTGAGTGCCGTATTACGGTGGGGGATGAATCCGGACTGATCAGGGTGCACCAAATCGCCGATCACCATGATCATGCGGCTCGCAAGAATTTTAGCAAGAACCTTGGGTTCTACGTTCAGAAGCGAGATCGGCCGATATGATGAACAGTGTTCCCGAGGATTACCGTCCTTGTGGATGACCACAATGGACGCCAGTCTCTGATCTCGGGGAAGAAGCCGAGATCTCGTGACGCCAAAAACGATCGACGAAGGTACGGCGCCATTTTGTCGGGACAAAATGTACAGCTCAACTGGCAAACCGTTCGGGCCCGAAGCCTTACCCGGGCGAAGTGCACGGATAGCGAGCGCTACTTCGTCGGTAGAAAAATCTGCCTCCATAAGCTCCCTATCCGAGTCTGACAGACTAGGCAATGTAATATCACGGAGCAACAGGTGCGAGTCCTCCTCAGGTCTATCCGAGGCCGGCGAATACACCTTCCGAAAGTACTGGGCAAAGACCTCAACTATCTCGATCGGGTCCATAACACGCACACCATCCATTCGCTCAATAACAGGCACCACATGATTCACTCTATCTCGTCTATCAAGCCAAGCCAGCAATTTCCCAGCCTTGTCACCCACATCATACAGGCGTCCCTGCTGTTCACGATGCATTGCCTTAGCCGCATCGGTCACCAGAGCTCTGTATTCGAACTGTTTAAGCACCAAGGAATGCAAGTTATCAGGCGTAAACACAGATTCCATACGTTCCTCCAATTCAGAAATATCAGTTTCAAGTCGTACCACCTCTACAGTTCTGCGCCTCCTGTCGCTGACAATCAGAGAAAGAGTCTGACCTCGGATCACAGTCTTGTACGCCTCCCATAAAATAACAGGGGAGGATACTGACCCCTCATTCTCAACAAAGTAATGTTCCATACACTTAACCACTTCCTTACTAATGTTGGGGTTACGGAGATGCCACAGATTAATAGGGGATGACACGACCCCCGGACTCCAGCCGCACATCAATATTAAGCCACAGTGGGGAGTGATCTGAGATCCCTCTTGCCAGTTGTCTAATTTCTCTCACGGATATCATCTGCGCTGCTGGTACAAGGATATACTCAAGTCACGAGAGACTACCGTGGGCCCCCGAATGAAAGGTATACTGGAGCTGCCCAGGGTGTAGTTGCCTCCAACAGTCTGCTAAACCCAGGGTATCCATGAAATTTCCCAACCATAGCTGCGACTTGGGGAGGGTTCTACGTGGGCTGTGATCCTCCTCTCCACTGACAACCGAATTAAAATCCCCACCCACCACAGGCAGACCATCGGGGAGTCCCAGGACCACCCCCCCCAAATACGAGAATGTGGTGGACTGTAGACCAGGGGGAACATACACAGACAAAATGGAGATCGTCTTCCCCTCCCAGCGACCCACGACAGCAGCATAACGGCCCCTATCATCCAACACCTCGTCATCTACCTCGAGGGGGAGGGAATTCCTAACCAAGATACCCACCCCCCTCGATCCAGTGGTAAATCCAGAGTGGGCCACCAAACGGTAGCCTCTTCTATTCAGTGCATGGCACGTATTGCCTACCAGATGCGTTTCTTGTAGTAGAACAACATCAGGGGAGTGTCGCTTTAAATACTGTGAAACTATCCCCCGTTTTATTCTATCTCCGAGACCATTAACATTCCAGCTCAGCACCCGCAGCCCCCTACCCGCCATCCAGAACAGAAACCAACAGTCCCCCGCCACAAAGCAGGCACAAAGGATAAAATAGCAACCAAATCAGAGCCTCGAAACAAACAAACAAGAAAAGACCCCCCCTACCTCCCCCCAAAGAACCCTCAACACACAACCCCCCACCCTGCACCCCTGTGGTAGACCAGAAAGCCACCCCAACTTGCAGTGTGCCTGTCACCCCATTAAACTAACCTACAAGAAGAGAGAGAAAAATGTCCCCTGAGGAGGAAGAGTTCCGAATCCCCCCACCCCTGGGTATCAACAACGTATAAAACAGAACTATCACAGAGCCGCTGCAAAGCGTCCAATAATGGCTCATCTGTACCGACTCACTGATCCTGTTCTTCCAGGACGCCTTCGGCACCTCTCGAACTCTCCGAATTGGTGTGTTTACATCGGCAAGGAGTCTAGCCAGTCACTAGCTACTTCAGGACGATCAAAGAAAAATGTACGTTCATTATACACAATCCTCAGGCGAGCCGGAAAAAGCATGGCATACTTCAGTTCCATATCTCTGAGGCGTCGCTTTACCCCCGTAAAGGCCATACGCTGCTTCTGCACCTCCTGAGTGAAATCCAGATAGAAAATGACCGACACATTTTCAAACTTGGTAGCACCATTAGTACGGGAGGCCTTCAGGATAGCGTCTCTGTCACGTAAGTTAAAAATCCTGGCTATGATAGGCCTCGGAGCGGCCCCGAGCTTGGGCTTCCCACCTGGAATCCTATGAGCACGCTCCACCGCAAAAAGTTTACTAAGGCCCTTTGGTGTCAAATAGTTTTGGATAAGGTCCTCCACCAAAAGGTCCGTTGGCACATCCGTAGAATTCTCCGGAACACCTATAATGCGAACATTATTGCGTCTGGCTAGGCTCTCAAAATCATCCAGCCGACGGGCAAACGAGTCTCTGGCCACGCGAAGATCGCGGACCTCGGTCTGAAGATCCGACACATTTGTAATCAAGCTTGCTGTCTTTACGTCCAGAGATTTGACCCGTTCGTTGGTTTTCCCCAGGTCTGTCCTGATAAGGTTGACCTCAATCGCAACCGTATCCAATTTAGTGGCTAGCGTTTTGTATTGCTGACCCATCGAAGTCTGGATATTGGCAATAGCGCCCATGACAGCCGTCAAAGTCGGCTCCTCATTCGCAGGAGGACCCATACCTAGGGCAGATGAACTGATAGACAAGTTTGCTTCTGCAACTTTCTTAAGTACATTTGACCTAACAGCTGGTTATTGGCAGATCAGGTTAGCTGAGGATGCCAATGCCAAAATAGCATTTTCTACCCCAGGAGGTCATTACCAATTTGTGGTGATGCCCTTTGGTTTGAAAAATGCACCTGCCACTTTTCAAAGGTTGGTGAACCAAGTTCTCACTGGGTTGGATGACTTTTGTGCAGCATATCTAGATGATATTGCTGTCTTTATCTCCACCTGGGAGGATTACCTGATCCACCTGAGCAAAGTTTTTGAGGCCCTGCAAAAGGCAGGCCTCACTATCAAGGCCACTAAGTGCCAGATAGGGCAGAGTCAGGTTGTGTACCTGGGCCACCTTGTGGGTGGAGGCCAGGTTCAACCATTGGAGAGCAAGATACAGGCCATAAAGGACTGGGCTCCTCCAACCACCCAGACACAGGTCAGAGCTTTCTTGGGCCTGTCTTGTTACTATAGGAAGTTTGTCAAAAATTATGGGTCGATTGTGACACCACTTAATGACTTGACAAGCAAGAAAATGCCAAAGAAAGTTCAGTGGACAGTTAGCTGTCAAAAGGCATTTGATGACCTAAAGCAGGCCATGCGTACTGCACTTATTCTCAAGAGTCCTGACTACTCCAAAACCTTCATTGTCCAAACAGATGCATCTGAGTTGGGTGTGGGAGCTGTTCTATCTCAACTGAATATTGATGGTCATGACCAGCCCATTGCTTTTATAAGTAGAAGGCTGACCCCTAGAGAGAAGCATTGGTCAGCTATTGAGAGGGAGGCCTTTGCTGTGGTTTGGGCCCTGAAGAAGTTGAGGCCATACTTGTTTGGAACTCACATCAAGATTCAGACCGACCATAAGCCCCTCTTATTGCTAAATCAGATGAAGGGTAAAAACCCCAAACTTCTTAGGTGGTCAATTTCCCTACAGGGGATGGACTTTACAGTGGAGCACAGACCAGGGACTGACCATGGCTATGCAGATGGTCTCTCCAGGTATTTCTACTTAGAACAGGAAGACTCACTTGGTCAAGGGTAGTTTAATATCCCTAAGTTTGGGGGGGGGTTATGTAGGAGAGTGGGGTCTGCAATCCTATGGTCACCCCAGATTTTTGCTTTTTGCTTCACAGGTTTACGACATTCCCTGGCTGTGGGCCTGCTAATCAGACCCACAGCCTAGCTGTTCTCTCTCTAAATTGACAACCATGTACTTTAGGTGCATTTACCAATTGGTACTGGGCCACCTTATCAGTCCCTGTACCCAGGGCATAGGTGTACCCAGGGCCTACCAGGGGCTGAAGCATGTATTATGCCACCCCTGGCTGGCCACCTAAAACTGACACAACTGGCTGCATGACAGCTGGGGCAAGGTGGTGTAATCACCCTTTGCTGTAGATATAGTATACCTATATCTAACCCTAAAATGGATACATATATTCCTATCAGTCACTCCTATGGCAGGCCTTATCAATCCTGAAGGCAGAGTGCTTGGAATTATGTGAGATGGTGCTCTGGCATGAGCTGAGCCCGTTTGCAGCTTGCGGAACCAAGTCCTAATAGCTGTTCCATGATAACGCTATACCATATACTCTTAAGTGCATTATCAACCTCGCGGTTAAATGCTAACTCTGGTATAACATTATCAAAACATGTCGAGTAAGGTGTCATACGAATTGGAATACTACCCCCTCGCCAATTCTGGTGATGGGGGTAGCATTCCACCCTTCTAGAGGGACACGACATGTATGTAACCGAGAACCCCGGTTAAAGTTAACTCGAGCCTTCTTATCACAAAATGGATGCTGCCACCACAGACACAAGTCTGACCTCCTGCTGCTGGGAGTCCTTCCAGCGAGGGAGGCTTGGACAAAGGGTTTCCTGCCTTGGGAGGTGCTAGCACCACCCCAGACAGGATTTTGTGTATTGGGTAGGACAGGCCTGAAAGGAATGAGACATGCCCGGGGCACACAAGGTGTCCTGTGCATACACCGGTTCAAACCAGTTGCTGGGGCATCCCTGCCCCAGCTCTGGCGGGAAACCGGACAAAGGATAGGGGGTGTAGCCACCCTCCTTCCTGGTCCCACCCAGGGGAGGGACCTAGTCAGTAGTGCAGCCCCCTTTAGTAGGATAAACGTAGGAGCTGGTCCCATTCCAAATTAGATTATACTGAACAATTCTACAAGAAGAAACTCTGGACTTCGACGTTCTGCTCCACAGAAGACTGAAGAATCTCCCTTGTGGACAAGGAGTGTCCACCCTGCAACTGCAGGCACCATCAAGCGTCCAGCGGCTTCACTTTGTCGTCTTCCCTCGAGGATCCAGACTTCAGAGCCCAACGAGACCCGGATTCCCAGACCTCTTTGACCTCAACTCACATCTGCAGCAAAGCTGGGACCCGTGGGTGCGACGAGACACGTGGGACCGGCCATCTTGAACGAACCTGCACTTCGCTTCCAGCACGACTCCCAAGGTAAACTCGACCAAGTGCTTTGGGAATTGAGAAGCCCCAGCCCCGAGCAGCCCCTGCGTCGAAGATCAGCCCTCCTGCCTCCACGAGATCTGCGTGGGGCCCTTCTGCTTGTTTGCTGCTCGACGCGTTGTCTGGTCCCTTGCCGGCTGGCTAGTGGCCTCCCAGATGACGAACCTTTGAATCTTCACTGCTGGTCTGGTTGCTCCAGACTGGCCATTGCTCCCTTCCAAAAGAGGGGCACCCCGGACTTTCCTAGTCCGCACCAGACGTCTCTTCCACTCACCGCGTGGGTTGCCTTTGCCAAGGCCTGTTGACTCCAATCCCGGATCCGACACCGCCGACAGCGAGAACCTGCGTGGGACAGCTCATGCCTCCATCCTGGTTGGCGAAGACACCTCCTGGTCCAGGTGGCTGCAGAGTCAAGCATCCACTCTTCACCTGATCGCGACGACAGCATCTGGTTCCTTCCTGGTTCCACACCGGTCACTGGCTAGTGACTTTGAACACTGTCCCCTCTGCTTTCAGGTCCTCTTCTTCACCGATCCATGCTTGGATCGCACCGGACATCTTCCTCCTGGTCGCCTGCAGCATCTTTTCTTTCAGGCTCCATTGACTTCAACGCGAGAACCCGACACACTTCGGCACCTATGCACCCGCAACCCGTGGGTGAGGTAACGAGAGCATTTTGGTGCTCAAGGGTAGTTTAACTGTCCTAGTGTCCAGTTCCACAGTTGTTTTTGTCCTAACTAGTCAGGATTGTCCGTACTCACCTTTAACTTGAACTGTACTGTCCATAGACGTTGTTACGCATCTCGCGTGTGAGTTCACACTCTGCACACGCGTTCCGTGGACCTCCTATTACTTACCTAGAGTTAGTGTAGCGTGGTCCCATCGATCCTACAGCCTCTGGACAGCTCCATTCCTTTTATCGACTTTCACATTCCACTTACTTAGTATATGGTTTGTCGTGCCCCTAGGGCACCATTGTAATTTTGTGCAACTTGTCGTATTGTTCTTAAGAGATTGTCATGTGCTTAGCCCTCTGACCTCATAAAGAGTTCAGAGGTGTTGTTATTAATAAATATAGTGTTTATTTTCATAACAACCTGTGTGGTGTCCTTTCATCTGGTATTTAAGGGGTTATATTGTGGTAAAACAGCTGGCTTCACATGCCAAAAGAGTTTAGCCTAAGACTGCTTTGTCCATGCTACCATTAGGATAGCTGGTCTATAAGGTTGACTTACAACCAATCACCATAAGGGTTGTTTGGACTGATACAAGGTGATCACTAGAACTAGTGAGCATCATATATCAGGCCAACTTCTCACAAAGACCATGCTTCACTTTGTTCCTCAGGTATCACTACTTTTACATTACTATTTCCTCTCTGTTTCCTATTACATACAGATGAAAAATGCCCAATTAGCCCACATTTAGTACATTTTTGCTTCAAAGCAGGACATGTTTTATCATTTGCCAAATGGTATTTACTGCCACATCTGTAGCATTTCCCATCATCTGACAGTTTATTTCTGGTGATGGAATCTTTCTTTTGAAAACTGTTAGAACGTAACTTATTGTAAGAACTTTTTGAAGAACTTATTTTATCAACAGTAGATTTCTCATCAGTAACTGGTTTTTCCTCTTGTAACACAGCTTTGGCACATCTACCTGTCAATTCCGTACATTTCACAATCCCAATAACCTCATCTAGAGGTAATTCCCCTTTTGCCCATAATTTCTCTTGGACATGTTTGTTGGAAGATCTCATGACTATCTGATCACGAATTAATTTGTCATGTAATGTGCCAAATCTGCAAGTGAGTGCTAAATCCTTCAATGCGGCAACAAAATCCTCTATAGATTCCTCAGGAGCTTGTTTGCGTTGGAAAAACTTATACCTGTTGACTGAAATAGAAATAGTGGGTTTGAAGTACATGGTTAAGTCTTCTAGAGCAATAATATAAACATCACCTTCTCTTGGTTTTTAGGGCTCGGCTATAACGCGCTGAAAGCGCGTTCTCGCCGAGAACTATTGTCGGCGTCTCAGCAGTCTGAGACGCCGAAGGGAGACAAGACCTGGCCGCGCGCAGTGTTTTCCCATAGGATAACGTTGTGCGCGCGGCCAGGTCTTGTTTCCAGAGCATGCGAATGCAGCCCGGATCGGGACGCGCGCCTGCTAGTATGCAAGGGGAGTCTGCATACCAGCGCGCGGCGCTGATAACACACACGCCTGCCGAACCGTTCTGCAAATTCCTCAGCGGGTTGTGTCTTGGAATGAGCACGTGCCCCCTTCCTCTTACACCACGAGCACCGCGCTTTGAGAGAGGCGCCAATGACTGAATGGGCATGGAGATGGTCTTGTCCTCCGAGGTGAGCCGCCCCTACAGCGACCAGATTAGAGGTAGAATCGGCGTTTCGACCACCGCACCCTTTGGTGAGCCTCACGATGCACGGCCTGGGTGTGTAGAGAGAGATGTCCACGCGCTCCCAGTGTGTTTGCCACGGTTTTTTGAAGTGACTGTGCAAAGTAACCGGGTACATGGCTATTTCTGTGCCTGGCAGACCGCACGCTCTTTGCCCTGTGGGGAAACAATATATTAAGGCAGGTCCGAGGACTGGTAGAGCCGGGTCTTCCGGCTATGTGGCAACCACTTTAATGTTTGGGGTGCTGATTGCAGGCGTGCCTGGAGAGCCGGTTTAGCATCAATGAGCCCCATTCATGGCCTGCAGTACCTCGAGCTGTCCAACGCCTGCGGCTGAATCCCGCCCGCAGCACGCCCCGTGCACCTGTGCTGCAGCCTCCGGGTGTCACTGCTTGCCTGCAGTGCTGAACCCAGCCCGCAGCACGCCCGTGCACCTGTGCTGCAGCCTCCTGGTGTCAATGCTTGCCTGCCATTGCTGAACCCCGCACGCAGCACGCCCGGTGCACCTGTGCTGCAGCCTCCTGGTGTCACTGCTTGCCTGCAGCGCTGAACCCCGCCCGCAGCGCTACGTATGAACACCAGCCCTCCCCTGCGCACCCCCGGCAGCTGCAGCCCTGGCATCCACTGATACTCTGCCAGGGTATCTGCCGAGACCGTTGCATTGTAAATGCTTGTTTGTTGATGCGATTGTATATTTTCATTGCCTTGGCCCCCAAACAATGGAGAAGTATTTTTTTCTTCCTTTCAGGTGTTAGCTCTTCTTCTTCCCCTATGGCTGAAATATAATTCTCAAAATACTCCTTCCAATCTTCCCATTTGATGGCGTCATCACTTGTTGATGGAATAAAAGGTTGTGGATGAGAGAGGTTCGAAATTATACCAGAAGCCATGAGTACTTAAAGGAATTTACCTTATACAAAATAAAGAAATGTCTCCAAAGATTATTTTATCTAAAAAAAAAAAATTGCACTAGAGGTTTTGCACTATGACCCACAATGCGAAAAGCGTGAATAACCAGGTGTGCGTGTCACCGCTGTTAACACGCTTATCTTGAAAAGATAATTGGAATAAATAATCAGAATTTTAGTATAATAAGGTGTACGACACACTTTCTAATTTAATAGCCAATATTTTGCGCTTGCTAAAAACATAGCCAAAGAAATAAGGTGTGTGTGTCACCGGTAAATAAGTAACACAACAATGCTCCCAGAAGAAGTCCTCTGACGTTTATAAAGAAGGACTTGGTGTGCGTGTCACCGCTAGCAACACGCTTGTCAAAATCTGTTAATGAAAGTGGTGTGCGTGTCACCGGTAGGAAACACGCGTCAATATCTCTAGAAGTGCAGTATTCAAAATGGCCACCCTGCGTGACCCTGCGTTTGCGTTCCACTGACGTAATGACGCACAGAAAAAAGCCTGACAGGATTTCAGGTGGGCGGGAATTGCGCAGGCATTAATCGCACTGAGGCGAAATTTCCCTCAGGTGCACTGAAAGTACACTTTTCCTTCAGCAAGAAGGTACAGCAATGCTCAGCAACGCTCTTACCGGTCTGTCACAGCGCCACAGAAGTGATCCTCATTAGCCCTCTTGCCTCCTTAACGATATGGATTCTTTGACCCGTCTTCGAAGTGGTCTTAAAGCGGCTAGACGGCATACGCTGCTCAAGGACCGGACACAGTGGAAGTCTGGAAAGACGCGACCGCTGTTTACACCAGCTCACTTCAGTTTCCGTCTGGTGAGGATGATCAGCCTTGTTTCCACCATCAATGACATGCAAGGATTGAGGATCTGGAAAGGTCAGCCCTAGCCAGGGCAGTCAGTAGGATGGAGAATACTTCCGCTGCTCTCCGAATAGTTGTTAATCTTGAAAACTAGACGACCCTCAGCATGAAAAAAAAATCACAGGAATAAACAGCACACTGAATGAGGGTTCTGGCAGGTGTCAGGGCTTCCAACGTCACCAAATTGTAGAGATGAAACGAAGACTTCAAGTAAGTTAAATATAGTTTATTAGGTTGCCCTAACACCAGAGGGTGCGCCTGCTCAAATCACGATCCTGCAGCAACTGTCCCAACTGTCACCAGAGCCTCCAGTTCCAGTAGAGAATGTTGATACGTAAAGGAATGGAGAGGAATGGAGAGGCTTGTGGCAGCAGATGAAGCAGCGCGAGGCAATGACATAAACAAGGATGTAAGCATATAACTAAACACAACATATTGTCTCTCATAATTACAGAGGCTAAGAAACGTTTGATTTTCCTTCACAGTTTCTGGCTCAGTCATTTGACGTATAGATGCTGCTCTCTCAGAAGTTACTCGCCAACCAAAAGCTGACAATAATTGTCCTAAAGAATGGACCACCTCCTGACACTACTGAGCTTTGTCTTTCTCTAGCTTGTATCCTCTCCGTGTGAGAGTAACGAAGTACTGAGTTTTTCAGAACCGGTACTGAACCGGTAACCCAGCGGTGCCAGGGACAACACCCTAAGACTTCGGGTCCTTCCTGTTCCAGACTACAGAAACACAGAGTCTTCTAGGTGAAGTCAAAGATCGAGTTTATTGGCTGCAACCAAGTAACAGGCGTCCTAGAAGTACAAGACAGTGTATATTCTCAGGAGACTGCTCAAATTTACAAAGCCAACCTTCTCTTTTTATACAAAATATTATGCTGTAGGCCAGTGGTTCCCAAACTTTTGACTCCTGAGGACCCCCTTTGAGTCACCACTGGAAGCCGGGGACCCCCGAGCAATTTGTATGAGTTAAATTTCAAATATTAAAACTGTAATTCGAAAAAAATACACACGTGTGCACACAAAACAAATACTCAAAGTACTTAGGGGCAGATTTACAATAAGTGACGCATCCATGCTTATCAGCAGGGATGCGCCACTTATTGTGCGCCATGCCTCCGCCACCATTGATGCGCCGCATTTACAATGCTGCGCCTCATGGGGCAAAAAAGCACAGATGCATGACGCATCTGTGCCGTAAAGGTGGCGCATTGCTGGAGTTGCGTCGCAAGCGCGACACAGCTCCAGCAATGCTCTGGGGGGCAGAATCTTGTTAATGCTGCGTCAATCCTTACGCCTGCTTCAAGCAGGCGCAGGGTTTTGACGCAGCATGGGCCCCAAAGTGACTGAGTGAAATCTTGTAGATTTCCCTCAGCCACTTCTAGGAGGCGTTCCTGCGCCGGAACGCCTCCTTCTGGCGCAGGGCTTTACAACGTGGCGCATCTCTCAGATGCGTCACGTTGTAAATACCCTGCACCATGGCGCATCTTTTGCGTCGCTGCTGCATCACGAAAGTGACGCAACGGTGGCGTAAAAGAGGAGCAAGGGGCTTGTAAATCTGCCCCTAAGGATTTTGGGGCCAGATGTACGACCATTTCATTTAGCGCCTCGCAATTGGCGACACATTGCGCGTGGCAAATTGCGAGTCGCCAAATGAAATGTACAACAGTGTGTTTAACACTGTTTCAGATTCCCAATGGGGTCGCAAATTGCGAGGTTCATTAATATTAATGAGCCTCTCGCAATTTGCGAGCCTATTGGGAATGCCATCTCTCCTAGGTATGGTGCCTGCTGGGCTCTGCAGGCCACCATGTCTGGTACTGCTTTTAAATAAAGCAGTTAAAAAAAATGCAGCCCATTTACCATTCATTTAAAAAAAAGAAGAAAATGAAACGTTTTTGTTTCATTTTCTAAGGGCAGGCAGAGATCCCTTGGACCACTG
Source organism: Lissotriton helveticus (assembly GCF_964261635.1). NCBI lineage: Eukaryota > Metazoa > Chordata > Amphibia > Caudata > Salamandridae > Lissotriton > Lissotriton helveticus. Next base: position 865,417,909 of record NC_136057.1, on the reverse strand, counting down.
CCTGCCCTTAAAAAATAATTTTGCATGCATTTGCAAAGGGGAAGGGGTCCCCTGGAGACCCCTTCCCATTTGCAAATGCATTACCATCTACTTGAAGTAAGTGGTAATTGCGAGTGTTTTGCGACCGCAAAACATTTGTACATAGTTTTAAGACTCGCTATTTGGAAGCGAATGCCCCTTCCAAATAGCAAGTTGAAAAACCTATTTAGCGAGTCGCAAACAAATTGCGACTCGCGAAATAGGCAATGTACATGGCCCAATACGTTTTTGCATGTGAAAGCGGGTTCACAAACCCGTTCACGCATATAAAAACGGATCGTACATCTGGCCCTTAGTATTTTATATTGAAGTAATAGCCCCTCTGTCACATGTATTTCATTTGTTTTATAGCATCTCTCATACCATTGTAGGATGTCAGAGCACTTTACATCACACACATATAGAGACATTAAATAGTACATGTAAATCAGTGTGTGCATATAAAATGTTTAATGAGTGCTTGGTCTGGAAAAGCACAAACTCAGGATTCAGAACATAACACAGTGGCTAGCACTGACTTTAACATTAAAAATGTATTTCCACCCAAATAAATCTTTTTAGCAGCATCAGGATAATGAATAACTGGGAAAAAACCAAAAGTTACTAACTGGTACCATGCAGTTGGCAAGCAGCTCTATGATGACAGTTTATAGGTCCCTCTGCTACATTACGATTGTCACTTATGAAGTGCACAGTAACAAAAGAATCTCTGTGACAAAAGCAGTAACCACAAACCTATGCACATAAAATGCTGCTTTTAAAAATGCATGTTACACGTTCTTTGCAGTAGGCACATTAACCCTCTGTACTACATTAGTTAAGTCAAAGCTGCCACTAAACAAAACTCTCCTCGCTCCAGCAGGTACATTAATCACTGGCTTTATCTTGACACTTGTATTGCTGCTGGAAAGCTGCTAATTATACAAGAAACTTTCCTGTGCTTTTAAAACTGTTGCCTGCGGACCCCCTGGCAATGTGTCACGGACCCCTGGGGGTCCGGGGACCACAGTTTGGGAAACACTGCTGTAGGCAAACTTTCTTTGTTTTACAGTTGATCATTCACATATTTTCACTACAAAGAAAAAGCAGAGTCATGATGACAATCCCACATTTCAGTTTGTTCAGCCCACAATCAATTACCCGGCAAGGCCCAGTATTTCCATCAGATATCGACGAAACCCCAATAAAAACGGGCGCCTCCTCCTCGTAAAAGAAGGAAACAGGGGCAGGTGTGTGTAAGATTAGGAAGGGTTTGTGTGTGGTGAAGGGTTTATGGCATGTTGTGCCTTGATACTATCTCGACCGGCCACTGGGAGAGGAAGTGCCCAAACAGGTTCGGCCTTGGGCAGTGGAGTCAGCTTGCCCAGGTCGCAGAGAAGTCAGCAAAGGTGTACGTGTCCTTCAGAATCATGTTTTGGCCTTAGTCACCGGCCTATGTGAGGGCAATCACAAAATGGCTGCCATTCACAAAAATGGAACCCAAGGGTTCAGGACGAAAACTACGTTTTCAGGGTGAAATCGTCACTCGAATATGACGAAAATGCTTGTGCATAGTATACTGGCCATTTTCGGTCTGCTGATATCAAAATCGTCATGATATGACGATGTTTATAATATAGGTCCAAAATTTTCAGTACCACAGTAACCAAAAGGAGTGTAATATCTTTCCTACACTGTTGTTCTGTAAGACTGCTAATTATTATGTCATCGACACTACAACAACATACTGTCACAATGAAAGTTTGACAGGTCATTTTTCACCACTCTGTTGAAAATGCTATGGGACTCACAACACCCTTGAGGCAAACAGGAATACAAATACTAAGTCATGCGATGGGAGAACGCTGTCAAATAATGACTCTGTGGATGGATAGGGATGATAAAGAAAACATTCTTGAAATCTATGATAGAGAAAACGTTTGCATCCTGAGAAATATTTGTGAAAATAATGGAAGGGTCAGAGAACAATTAGAAATGTTGATACCAATACATTGTTCAGGGGGCCAGGTCTTGAACCATAGACCAAGTATTACCCTTGTGTTTTCTAACCGGGTAAATAGGGATAATACATAGAGATACTCCAGGGTATATTACTCCTTGCTCTAACAACGCCTGTACAGTAGGTGTGATGCCCTCGCCTGCTTCTTTGAAAAGAGGATACTGTCTCACTGTGAGTAAAAGAGCACCTTCCTTCAATGCAATTCTAAATGGATTAGAAGTATAAATAAGACCTTCATCATGGCGACCCTTAGACCACAAAGTGTCTGGAATTTTGGAATGATCTACCTCCCTAACAGAATCAAAGGCTCTACCTGGTGTGGGCATCCTTACTTCCAATACTGTTCTCAACTGTATGTCATCCTGAAAGACTAAAACTGTTTTATTAGAATCATCATCAAATAGTTGATCATACAGTATTCCCTTAACCATTTTACCAGACCCAATGAATATAACACATGCCTAGAAGATATGGTAATGATCACAAGCTATCAGAGCACAATAGGTCTGTGTTATCTCTAAGGCCTCTATTTGTAGAATCAACTCATCATCAGGAATCCAAGAATCTTGCCCTCTTTGCCAGTAAAGGAGCTCTTTGGGTAACTGGACCTCCCTTACCAGTAACTCTGGTGTTTCTGCTATTATTGTATATACTGCTCTGGTAATTGCTTCTATATGAGTGGGCCGAGCTCTGATTTGATTTGATGTCCAGAAGAAAAATCTAAAGTTACAGCCATGATTCTGGAAGGAGGAACTGGGGCAGCCGGAGAGAATAATAAACAGGTCGTTAATATATCTTCCTCCTATTTTCATTGACACTAGTTTAGTAAATGGAACCCTCTTCATCATCCCAGAGAATCCTTGCATGTCCATTGAGATATACGAAATTAGATGGCTCTCTCCCTAATACAAGAAAGGATTGATCCTGTGTCTATGAGGAATGCATACATCTTGTTATTGAAAGCTACCATCGCAGTGGGTTTTTCATCTGCCCATTATGTCCCTTACAATACAAGACACATGGAACTACTCTGTGAGCCCCTTCATTGTGTAAATCCTCCCACATAATTTGTTTGGAAGGTATTTCTTCCTCTCACAATCACACCTCCCTGTCCACTTTGAGGTGGAATTGCCATTTGGGGTGCTTGATAACTTTGCTGGAGTGGGATTTGTTGCACTTGAGGCATTACTGGTTGTTGCACACTTTGTGGTGGCATCTGAGGCACATATATCCTTTGAAGGTTTGACTGTGGCTGCACGACTGAATTCCCTGGCTAACTGTATATCCCTGTCCTTCCATTTTGTTAATCACATCTCTTAGTCCTGCAATCTGTAACGAAATGTCCATATCTGTAACAGTAATGAGATGTTTGATCCATCCTCTGGTGACCTATATGTCCCCTTTCTATTCCTCCTAGTCTTCCTCTGCTACTTCCTTGTGCCCTCATACTATCCTGCTCCTGTGGGTACTGTTGTTTGATGGTCACTGTGACTAATCCCACATACATTGCAGTCATCTGAGTGGTGGTTGCTACCACAGCCTTTTCCATTGCTCCTTTCTTTCCCAATTTTTGCTGCACCAACTTAGCTGCTGCTTTCCCTGTTACCTCCTGCTTGTTCCTCTCTTTCTCTTGCTTCTTTTTACAAAAAATCAATTATATGTGCCTATATCTCTGTCCAGGGTTTAGCTTTCAATGCCACTATATTGTCAAGATTATCCTTGACATTAGAGAGTAAACCCTTATTCACTACATTATAAAACAACACAGCATTTCCTCTGTTACTTCCCAACCCTGACCTATTTCTTGAGTCATCCTGCTGAGAAACTGAGTGGAGTCCTCATTTGCCTACATTGATTGAGCCATGAGAGAACCAATGTTTGGCCTAACAGGCTACATTTTCCTCAACTGATCCCAGATTCGTTTCCGGACTACCTTGAATGGAGACCCATCATACCTAGTCTTATTGAAGGTAATATTTCTCACTCCAGCCTTATAAAAAACAGTCTTTCTCATCTCCTATGAGAAAGCTTAGTAACCTCTTTATTTCCCCTACTTCCAGGGTAATGTCTGCAGTTTGTTTCTCAAAGGACCTAATCAATTTTTGGCTCCCTCTGTAAGCGGTAGTAACAACTTTTTAAGATTCTCTATGCCTCTTTGTGACCAAGGAACATAATGGGGTGCCCAAGGTCCCTTACGCATCAGGGGCATCTGATATACACGAGTAAGAGATTGTTTGGGGTTGTGCTGTCTGGCATATTTTTGCCACACAAGCAAACATTTCTGCATGAAGTGATAATCTCAGTCTGGATCTCCCTCACCATTAGGAATGCAATCCTCAGCATTTGCCATGTCACACGGATCAAAGGGCCCTCCTCATGGCCATTGACTCATCTGAAGGGCAAAACCTTCAGTCCATCTTGCTAAATTATCCACATAGGGTACAACACTGTATCAACTGTATTCCCCTTCGGTAACTGTCTCATTAGGGGTGAGATCAGTGTTGTGCAGAACTGATTGAACACTCATCTGCTGCATCAGTCTATCGTGTAGTGTCAATCCTCCTTTAGCGCCACAAGATCCCAACCTGGAATCTGGCTGGCCATGTCTTCCTTGAAATTGCAACCACTCAAGCTCTGTTGCTCGGGGTCTCCTAGTTTTAAAGAACATGTATTTTTTTGCTTCTCTAGTGTTGGTGCGATTAGGCAATCCCATTGCTCCCTTTGTAAGGTCAATGTCAATAAGAGGACTTTGTCAAGTGCTATTGTCTTAAGTAGGGTGCCTGGCCTTTGGAGATCGAAGTGTTTCACTCATATTACCTACATGCTTATATATTGACTCTATTCTGTATGCCATACTGCCAAAACTTCACTGAATCTGTCCTGATAAAGTATCACTATATTCTTCTCTCCTCTTTCACATCTCTTTGATCCTCACTTCATTATAACCATTCCTGAACACACTCTCTGGTGAAATTATTACGTTTCCCTTCTTCTGCCAAGGTGGTAAATTATCCCCTGTCCTTCTGAAATCCTCATCTCTTTCTGGAGATACTGGCCATCAACCCATACTAACAGTCTTGTCCACATAGTTATTCTATCTAGCATCATCTTCATCTCTCCATTGTGGAGTAGACATTTGCCCCTTAATTATCCTTCCCGTTACATCTCTCGTCTGTAACAAGTGCGATGTTGGTGAAACAAGTGACTGATTGTCACTGTGTGGGACACTGTTTTTCACCTCTACCTTCCTGGAGAGGCTGGATTTAAATGCAGTATAAACTGTGCTTCCAATTGTCCTGAAAGCTGAGAGTCATCCACCCTTACTGGGAGTACTCATGTGTCTTGAATTTGACATCTGTGGGGCAACATTAGGCGATCCCTTCAGGGATTGTGAAGGAGTCTTAACCTCAGGATTCTTAAATCCCACTGAGGCTTCCTCTAGCTGTGCCAATGGATAACTATCAGGGACCTTAGGAGAAGTACTTATAGGGTCATATGAAGGTAGGAAAGTGGATAGGGTACTAGATGTGTTAGCATTTAAGGAGTCCTTAAACTTTTCTCAGAAGACTCGCCATAAGGCTAAGGTGGCTTCTGCCTTCTGTAAACCTACTTCCTGCATATTTACGCTTAACATGTGTAACAATGTCTTCTAATATTTTGTCATCAAATGCCCCTTCCTTTGGCCAGGAATCTATATGTTTCTAAAAACCATTCCTTGCAATACTTTTGCAACCTTTTCTGATCACCTGGGAAAGTCTTTTGCATATGTTCTAAGGGAGTCTCCATAGTGCCCTGTATTCATAGCAATTTTCTAATTTAATCTTTTATCTCTCTACTCGATATTTCTTCTTTTAATTTCTTATGCTATTCATCACAAATAAGAAATATGTCAATTTGTCTGTTCAGTCATATGTTTAAACATTATACAACACAACGAGTTTATACAATAACATCACTGTGGCCACATTTTTAGTTACATGCATACACGTGCATTCATTATCAAAATAATTAAAAATAAAAACACTTCAGCTACTTCTAAATGTTAATCACAATTGTTTGACTATAAACTTTAATGAAATCAGTTGCAACTAGTCACTTCCCTTCGTGCTCAGGAAAGGGTAACCCTCAACCATACATCTTGTAGAACATGGAGTGGGTTCTGGACATTAGGTCCAGGACAGAAATTTGATCATACTTGGAAGTAAAGTTTAGTGACTTCAGCCTTTCAGCAGTCCCTCTATGTCAAAATATTGGAACACGTATTGGACTCCCACCTTCAAATCACCCACATTGACAACTTCCAACTTTATATTGGGATAATCACTCTACCTACTATGCAGTGCCTTAACATAATATTGTGCAGCACCTTTATACAATTTTTCATGTGATAACCTTATTTACATTACATCTACATTTACCATTGCCAAAGAGACAGTAATATAATATACAAAATGGGGAACAACGTCCAAATTGTCCTCACCTTAAAGAGGGCAATCGCCGGGTCCTACCTGCCCCCAAGAATAGGCAGAGCTTTAAGCAACAAGGTGTCTGCCTACCTCACATATGCACAATGATCTATGCAGCGGGGTAAGCGGGGGAAACAACCTTTACAACGCAACTTTTACAACGCACTACCATTACAACAAAACTTTTACAACGCAACATCCATTACATTGCATGCCATTACAACGCAACCATTACAACGCATGACACTACAACGCATACCACTACAACGCATGTCATTACAACGCAGTCATTACAACGCATACCATTACAACGCATACCATTACCATCCAACACTTACCCTACTGTTGCACCCACTGGAGTTAGAATAGAAATTTTTACCCCTACACTATCCAACACTTACCCTACTGTTGCACCCCCTGGAGTTAGAATAGCAATTTTTACCCCTACACTATCCAATACTTACCATACATGCAATGTAATGTTATGCGTTGTAATGGTATGTGTTGTAAAGGTAGTATGCGTTGTAATGGAATGCGTTGTAAAGGTAGTTTTTAGAAATTCGTTGTAATGGCATGCGTTGTAATGAAATGCGTTGTAATGGAAGTTGCGTTGTAAAAAACGCATTGTAAAAGTATGCGTTGTAACGTCATACATCCGGTAAGCGGTATTCTGTTGGCAGCAGTCATTTTGGGACAAATGGAACTCTTGGCTCGACAACTGTTGCGGGTAAACTATAATGAAAAAGAAAAGACTCCCCCCCCCCCCCAGCAAGGAAAAAGCAGGTTTACTGTCGCAGTTGGGAGAGAAGCTATCTCCACACAGATAAACATCTGGTCTCAAAAGGCTGCTCACAGGCTGCCACTTAAATAGTCACATGAACAATATGTCTTACAAAAGGTCAAATAATAGATTACTTAGTAGTCACATATTTGTTACAAAAACATCACATCACCTGTGTCTTCAAACTCTTGACCTTTTCTCTATACTTTCTTTATTGTAAGCCTAACAATGCTAAACAAACCATTTATTTACTTCTTACGTATGCATGAGTATGTGTGTGTGCTTGTGTGTGTTTTATTGTTCTGCTCACAAGATTTTGCTAACTCTGCCTCTTGCCCTTATTCTTCAAGTCATGTTTTTAATCACTGTGAAAAGAGAATATGTGTTTTTTTGTACTGTGAGCATAAATCCCTTTAGGCTTGCAAACATGGGTATTCCTTGCTGATCATGCTATCTATTTCCTAGTGAACTCTTCATTTCACTTGCATCATTGTGGATTTTATACCTGCACTGCTCTTTCATCACGTATAATTCTGTGACGCTCTCGACTGATGTCTGCAGTAGCATAACTTCTTCATATTTAATTTCCTCTCTAACACCGATCAATGGAAAGAAAGTATACAATACAACATTTGGCTCAGAGATACCATTGGAACTACAGACACAAGCATAAGGAAAGTAGCAGAAAAGCAACAAGAAAAGGCACACATCCCCCAAAGACAACTAACAGTAAACCAAGGTGATGAAAGTTAAACACTCACCAAAGGATTATTCTGGTGCTCAGTGGCACACTGAAGAAATCAAGATCAATCTATACAGATTTATCTGAAGACTAAAACTACACTCCTACAATGGAAAATCACCTAACAGACCTCCAATGAATTTACAACTAAACACAAATCTTCCATCCAGTGAAGAAGAAGGCATGGGTGCTGGAAATTGACATAGACAATCCTATGGAGAGTATTTTCAAGCCAAATTAATTTTTACATCAACTCTCCCATGGGAGAAAAAAAGTGACCTATTTATACAGCTAAGGTCACTGAGCTTCAACTTCAATATGGAAAATATACGGAAAAAAGATGTTTACCATCTAGCATAAATCATGAAGAGCAACAATCTATCAATACCGTAAGAGAGAATCCAGATATCATTACCAAATCGACTGTTAAATGGTCAAATGTTGTCATCCAACAAAGAGATGATTACATATTAGAAGCTCAGAAAAACTTTCAGACGCGACCTGATATTTAAAATAAAAATGACAAGCTCATGCAACAAATACAAACACAACTGAAACAACACCTGGTCTATTGACATCATAATTGCTTATTCACAACAGATTAGAATTAACTGTACATTAACCAGCCCAAAATAGAAACCATTTATGTATTGTCTCAAAAAACATAAAGGAGTCTACCACCTTGTGTCCCCAAATTCATTTGGGTATTGATTCCATCTTAGGAGAATGTATAAATTCTTGTCTCCAGCCACTAATGAAAGTTTACCTTCTGACCTAAATTATACTGTTAGGCATGTCAGCCTTAGGGTGGGTTTCCTCCAAACAGTATGCCTTGCTCCTCCATTCGTACTGACCTTGTTTTGCTGGCCTTAGGACTCTTTGCACTTTACCACTGTTAATCAGTGCTTGTGCTCTCTTATGGCCAATTAGCAAATATTCTTTACTTGTAAGCCTCTAATAATATGGCACTACATGTACCCAGGGCCAGTAAATTCAATGCTAGTAGTGGGCCTTCAGCACTGCTTATGCAACCCACTTAAGTAGCCCTTTAAACATGTCTCAGGCCTGCCATTGTAGAGCCTGTGTGTTCAGCTTAAACTACCATTTTGACCTGGCATAATAAACCTTTTGCCAGGCTCAAACCATCCTTTTTAATATGTATAAGTCACCCATAGGGTAGGCCCTTGACTGCACAGAGGCCTGTGTACAATATATTTTAAAAAGTAGGACATGTATTTTTCATTTTTACATGCCCTGGTAGGGTAAACCTCTTACATTTGTGTTTCACTGTTGCAAGGCCTATCTCTCCCATAGGATAACATTGGAGTTTCCTTATTTTATAAGTATAATTTTCAAATGGGAAGAGATCTCCAGTTCATATGTGGTTTCTCTGAAATATCAATTTATAATCCTAAATTATGGTGAAGTCAGATTTTCAATTGAGTTCTAAGAATGCCACTTTTTAGAAAACTGGCATTTGCTTTCCTTAGCCATGTAGTATCTGTAGCCTGTCTCTCGTCACATGACTGGGTGTAGCTGATAGTTGAAATTTGCATATTCCTCTTAGACTGCCACACACAATAGGGAGCTTAGATGTGCCTGAATGGGCCATCACTGGCAGGATGGGAGGAAGGAGCTGGGCACAGCCCCACTGACACCTGAATAGGCTGTCATGTTCCTGCCTCCACACAAAGGGTTGCATCCTCCCTGTAGTTAGTCTGGAGACAAGGAAGGGAAGGTAGGATGGCTAGGGACTTCAAAGAGAAACCTCTAGAAGCTTCTCCTCCACTTCAAAAGCACAACTGGGTATAACTACTGGACTCCTTAACGAACACACAGCTGGTTCCCTTGAACAAAAGATGACTCTGTTTAATCCATTTTATTTTCATGTTTATTTCCATCTTCCTCCAATGTTTAGAGCTATTTAAATGTGAATCGACAATCACATGTGCGACACTGAAATGGCTTTCCAACTTTTCAAATGCTGCAGTTTGCCAATACAGGCCTTTTCTTCCTGCAACACGCCGGATACATTTAAAAACATCCTCTATGCAATGCATTTCGGGCACTTTCTCTGCCCTTCATCAGGGATTCACTGCAAATATTTAAAACAACAACATTACCTCGTGAAACCCAATACCACAGTTCAATGTACATTCAAATCATATCCCGTGCCTAGTTAACAGCGATTAAATTACCCAGTGGTTGGAAGGCAAAACCATATCTCTTGGGCTGCACGCAAAAAAGAAAAAATTAAAAAGTGACTTTCAAAAAGACTGGATAATTATGGTGTGCATGTCGTCATTCTTGTATGTATAACTACTGGACCTCAGACACCAACAATTCAATACACTTCTGAACCTGTTGCTACTCTGCCAAAAAGAAGGGTTTCTGTGCTGCCGAAGGACTGCTACTCTGCTGGACTACACTCTGATGGACTCCTGCTTTGCTGTGCTGACCTGCTGCCTGCTACCCCCTTGCCTGCATGAGAAGGATTGGACCTGCAAATCTTTAACGCAGAACCCTCAGTCACTCCAAGGGCTAGTAAGCTGACCTCCTGATATGAAGCCTCAGGGACATACCAGGTTTCCAACAAACTTGCACCTTCACCTTAACTATGGAATCTGTGAGTCTACCGTGCCTAGTAGTGCCACCACAGGCCTGGATCCTTGGAAGTGGGCTTAAGGTGCTTTCCCAGCCCCTGTGGATCCAGCGGAACCGACGTATCAATCAATCAATCAGTACTTCTTAAGTGCGACTACTCACCACTGAGGGTCTCAAGCTGCTGGTGGGGGGGGGAGGATAGGAGGCTGCAGGTCCGACTGAGCACTTTGGTTCAGCTGAAGAGCCACGTCTTGATATCCTTTCTGAATTGGGTCAGCGACGGAGATAGCCTGAGTTGGAGAGGCAGAGTGTTCCAGGTTTTGACGGCGAGGTAGGCAAAGGATCTCCTCTGCTGCATGGTGCAACCCCAAACAGAACCTACCATCACTGCGGCTGTGTGGATTGGACCCTTCGCAAAGACCTTCATGCCACTGCAAACTCAGACACCTTCGGAATAGCCACTGTATCGACCTGCGCATTGTTTGTAAGATCCCCCGGCGCCCTGCTCTGCCCTCCCCTCCATTTTGAGCTTGTTGTTGTTGTGCCCCGTCCCTTGAGCCCGCCACGCCTCCCAGCTGAGCCGCCCTCGCCCCTCCCCCTCCACTATCCATATATGACAGTAGTTCCCGCGCGCAGCGTTCACGCGCAGCGACCGCGCCCAATCCGCGCCGAAGGTGCGCCAAAGGTAAGCCCGTCTGCGCCCGTCCGCGCCTGGACCGCGCCCAGCGCCAGACCCCCTGCCCCTCGCGCTGCCCAGCCCCCCCGCGTTACCTACGATGCCGCCACCCTCCTAGCCCTTAACCCCGGTCGCTCACCCAACTGCGTCCAAGCCGCTCCTGGTCGCACCCATGGACCGTTCTCCTGCTTCTCCTGCAAATTTAGCGGCACCGACAACATCTCCGCTACGACCACAACACAGATTCCCGAACCCAACCACCTAGAATGCATCCTTCTCAACACCCGCTCGGTCCACAGGCACGCCATTGACCTTTGGAATCTACTAGACACCATCTCTCCTGACGTCGCCTTCCTAACGGAAACATGGATGAACGTTTCCTCCGCCCCTGACATCGCCATCGCTATCCCTGATGACTATAAGATCACACGCAAGGACCGCACCGACCATACAGGAGGTGGAATCGCTATCGTCCATAAGAAATCAATCCGAATCTCAACCAGCTCTGACGCCAACCTCGCTAACTCCGAACACCTTCACTTCCAGATCCATATCGACCCCAAGACCACACTCAGAGGCACCCTCCTCTACAGACCACCAGGACCACGCGCAAAATTCAGTGAAGACATCACGGACTTCATCACCCCACACGCGCTCCCCTCCAAAGACTACATCCTTCTGGGAGACCTCAACTTCCACATTGAAAAGATCAACGACCGCAACACCGCCACCCTCTTGGACAACCTCGCCAACCTCGGACTTAAACAACTGGTCACTTCCCCCACCCACATCGCAGGTCACACTCTCGACCCCATCTTCACCTCCAGCAACCATGTCTCCTTCAGCCACACTACGGATCTCCTCTGGACTGACCACAGCTGCGTTCACTTCACCTACAACAAGCCGAAACCCATCATCCACCTCCAACCAACTCTACAAAGAAACTGGAACAAAATCACCACAGAGCAGATCTCCACATCGCTCCTTCAAACCTCCCCAGCCATCTCTTCTAACGCCAACGTAGCCGCCTCCAACCTCACCCTTTGGTTATCCAACACCGCCGACACCTTAGCACCACTGAAAAAACGTCAACACAAACTTGGCATCAAGAAGGCCTCATGGTTCAACGATGACCTCAAGAAGTCCAAGAAACTGTGCCGCTCCCTTGAAAAGGCCTGGAAAAAAGACCCATCCACCAGCAACAAGGACACATTCAAAAGCGCCATCCGTACTCACCACCAACTGACCCGAAAAGCCAAGAAAACAGCATTCAAGGATCGACTTGACAACAACGCCCACAACAGCAAGGAACTTTTCAACATCGTCAAGGAATTTTCCAACCCCTCGGCCAACTCCAACGACATCACCCCCTCTCAAACCCTCTGCGATTCCCTAGCCTCTTTTTTCCACAACAAGATTGCTGACATCCACAACAGCTTTGACAACCAACCCGGAAGCCAACCCACCCTACCATCAGCTGACCATCTTCCCCCCGTTAACACCCTTAACGCCTGGAACCCAATCTCCACTGAGGACACCATCCGCCTGATGAATTCCATCCACTCTGGATCCCCCACAGACCCATGCCCTCACCACATCTTCAACAAAGCAGACTCCGTCATTGCTCCGCACCTCCGAGGCGTCATCAACTGCTCCCTCAACTCCGCTACCTTCCCAGAAGACTGGAAACACGCTGAACTCACCGCCCTTCTGAAAAAACCAACAGCAGACCCCACCGAACTCAAAAACTACCGCCCCATCTCGCTTCTTCCATTCCCGGCCAAAGTCATCGAGAAAGCTGTCAACAACCAGCTCGCCGCCTTCCTCGAAGCCAACAAATCACTCGACCCCTCACAATCTGGCTTCCGAGCCAAACACAGCACTGAGACCGCCCTCATCGCAGCAACAGACGACATTCGAACTCTACTGGACAATGGAGACACAGTCGCCCTCATCCTCCTCGACCTCTCTGCAGCCTTCGACACAGTCTGCCACAGCACCCTTTTACAACGCCTCAGAAACATCGGAATCCAAGGAAAGGCACTGGAATGGATCACCTCGTTCCTCACCGGAAGAACCCAGAGAGTCCGCCTCCCACCATTCAAGTCCGAGGCCTCTGAAATCATCTGCGGCGTACCACAAGGATCCTCACTCAGTCCCACCCTCTTCAACGTATACATGAGCCCCCTCGCGGCCATCGCCCGCCAACACAACCTCAACATCATCTCTTACGCGGATGACACTCAACTGATCCTATCTCTCACCAAGGACCCCAGCACCGCCAAAACTAACCTACACGAAGGAATGAAAGAAGTCGCCGAATGGATGAAACAAAGCCGTCTGAAACTGAACTCAGACAAAACAGAAGTCCTCATCTTAGGTAAATCCCCCTCCGCATGGGACGACTCCTGGTGGCCGGAAGCACTCGGAAATGCACCCATCCCGACAGACCACGCACGGAACCTTGGCGTCATCCTGGATTCTTCACTCTCAATGAACAGACAAGTCAGCGCCGTATCCTCCTCCTGCTTTAACATTCTTCGCATGCTCAGAAAAACATTTCGCTGGATCCCCTCCGAAACAAGGAAAACAGTCACCCACGCTCTAGTCACGAGCCGACTGGACTACGGAAACACCCTCTACGCAGGTACCACCGCTAAACTCCAGAAGAAACTACAACGAATCCAAAACGCCTCAGCCAGGCTCATATTAGACATCCCACGCAACGAACACATCTCTGGTCACCTTAAAGACCTCCACTGGCTACCCGTCAATAAGAGGATTACTTTCCGACTGCTTACCCACGCACACAAATCACTCTACGACATCGGACCAGATTGCCTCAACTCTCGACTGTCCTTCTACACCCCCTCCCGCCAACTTCGCTCTTCCAGCCAAGCCTTCGCCACTGTACCTCGCATCAACAAGACCACCATGGGAGGCAGATCCTTCTCATACCTGGCTGCCAAAACATGGAACTCACTCCCCGCTTACCTTCGCCTCACCCAGAATCACCTAGCGTTCAGAAAGCAGCTTAAAACGTGGATATTTGACAAATAATCCTCCTCCCCTTCCTAAGCGCCTTGAAACCCTCTGGGTATGTAGTGCGCTATATAAATCTTATGACTTGACTTGACTTGACTGTACAATGCATCCTCAGCGCAGGCCCTCGTGCCTCTTGTCTACTGCAGCATTGCCAATAATGACTGGATCCTCATTACAGCCTCATAGCTCTTCGTAACCGACACATTGCTTCAAGTGCGTGACTCATTCTTGATGCTGGACTTCGCATCTCAAATTCTGTCAACAGGATCCTCTGTGATGAAACAGGCCTTCGCAGCGCAGCCTTCCTGCATCTCGGAACAGATGCATCACTTCGGCTGCGTGATGCATCTTCAACACTGATCTGCGTAATGCTCCTCAAACTAGGATCGAAGGTACTTTTGTTTAGCATGACTAATTGGGTCCCTGTAGCACCCCATGCTCCATCATAGTCGGCCTAAACTTGTGACTTTGTCCCGGTCCAGCACAACCAGATATCCACAGCTGGCGCTTTACACTTATTGGTGCTACTTTCTCTAAAAACATTAAAACTTAATATCTCTAGTTCTGCTAATTATGTTTTTATTATTTTGATCTTGATTTATACATTACATTTAACTCTATTCGTCTAACTTGTGGGATCTTTTTGTGTGGTGTTTTCACAGTATTACTGTTTGAACTGTTGTACGAATACTTCACACATTGCATCTAAGTTAATTCTGACTGCTCTGTGCCAAGCTACCAGGGGGTTGAGCACAGGTTACTTTGAGGTTTGCTTATGCCTTACCCTGCAAGGATTCTGGTTGCTACTTGACCAGCGCTCACACACCAGTCAACCAGTGACCTAATTTCTTACAGATACCAAATATGCACAGGCCCAATGAATGGCAGGCTGATGGACTCACGTCCTCCATAGATGTGATTGGTTTAGATACATTAGTTGGAATGAAAATGGATTGCAGGCCCATTGAATGGCAGGCTGATGGAGTGCAGTCTACGTGGAACACTAACAACTTGAATGTCTAAATAGTGGCACTTGGTCTTCAGAGTAACATTTTCTCTTTTAATAATGAATGTTTCTAAAGCTTTAGGAGATTAAAGCAAAATGCTCTCCACCCTTTTCCTTTCTTTTAATAGGATACGCAGAAAGATGTTGGGTGTGGGATGACTAATTCCTAAAATGTATTCCACTTACTATATACTGATGATGATTTAGTGAGGACATTATCTTTCTTTGGCGAGGTGATACAAGCCTCCTGCATATCTACATTGCTCAAATGAACCTGGATAACTTAAATGCAAAACTTGCATCTCAGATCTCCGAAACATAGATTGATTTCTTGGGTCTCACCCTCCGCATTAGTGAGATTAAAAATATACAAAAAATCCAAAGCAGAAAACTCTATATTACAAGACCACAGCTGTCACCCAATGACTATGCTCTAAATATTCTAAAAGATAAAAATGTTGAGCAATAGGCAAAACTGCAATCAAGGCATATCATTAAACTTGGTGCCAGAATGCCGGCTCAGACGCTTTAGTGAGGCTCTCGCAATCTGAGGGCAACATGCAGTATCATCCTTTGCAATGAGCTATGCGTCAACCTTTCCCTTATGATGACATCAACCCGCCAGATGGCATTGAGGCCCAATGGAATGGCTCACAGGGAGATAATCATTAAAACCTGATGGCAGCTGAGTCAAGATGGCTGAATGACCTCATCTCGGGAGTGGATCATCAGCTCCCTTAGATTGGAGTGGATTCCAGAACCCAGGACTCCTTGGAGGCTCTTCTGATTGTTACTGGGGTGTGGAGGGAGGTCTTCTTTTGAGGCCGCCCACTAATCGCAGTAGGAATGGAGAGACCCGAGCCTAGAGGCCACTGTGGTGCCTGGAAGCTGCGCTGGGCTGTCCGCATATGGCTCACTATCCTGAGCCTGTGAGACCCTGGTGAGTTCTGTCTGCTAGTGGTTGCAGGTGATCCTTGTGGTGGGGGACCAGAGGGCCTATGACATTCCACTCTCCTGCCCGATCTGACATTGTCCTTTCCCAGTTTCATCGGCCCTGCTAGACGGGCCGATGTGGCAAGTGAAGTCGCAGGGAGCTTGGGCCTGTGGTGGTGGGTCGGCAGCTGAGATTGCCCATATGCTGCTGTTACATGGGGGGCTTTTTGGTGACTAGGGAAGCTACCTAGCATTTCTATTATAACCTTCCCTTTGGCATAATTACTTTGTGCTGGTCTGGCTGAAGGCGGGGTGAGGTTGCTCTTCTTCTACAGTAAGTCTATAATGGGAGCGTAGCGTAACCTTGCAATGTGCCCATGGTGGAGGACCTCTCTCCTCTGTGCTACTGCTAAGAAACCACAGATGATGTGAGGCTCAGCTACATGGTCTGATTTTGCCCCCCTGATTTTGCTGCAGGCTCAGAGGAGTGAAGGCAGAACCTACTGTGAAAACCTTAGAGCCCTGAAACCCCTTCTTACTATACTGGCACCCTGGGAGTGGCTCCCTCTGCAACCCCTTAACTCCTGATGCGATCTGCTATGGACTCCTTGTACTTGTCACACTTCTTTGATACCATGTGCCTTGCAATCCCATGTGCTTGGTCGCATTGCCCTGAAGACCCCAAGAAGCATGAAAGGTGATGGTCACACCCCTATGGTTCATGTTATTGAGCAAGTTTGGGTCTCTCTTAGGGTCCTTTGCCTCCATATACTAGTGCTCTTGTGGGTCTCTGCTAATAATATAAATGGCCCGCACACAATTTATAATCTGGCCAATAAACTTGGCATCCTATTTTTGCTTGGTGGTCCGACAGCTCTTAACAACCAAGTTGTCACACTGTCCATTCTATCACATTCAATCGCCTTCATGCCTTCTTTCCCCCAATGAACCTGATATGGTGCAAACAGATGCCAAAAAGGGGCTAAGATGCAATTTGAGAGCTAGCACAGCCTCAGGATGACTTGGGGGAGTTGCCGAATCGGATCCTCCTCCCCGATGGACAAACAGGACACTTAAGATGACTGTAAAAGCTATGCTGCATGCAATGAAGGGGAGTCTTCTCTCCATTGACACGAAGATCGACTCTTTGATGGACACCATCCCTAATGAATTGGATAATCACGATTACAAACTGGGAGCAGCAGCAGAACAATTAATCTCAGACATGGAATATAATGTCAACGGTAAAGCAAAAACACTCCTGGAAAGAATCTACAAGGTAATTGCCTCCAAAAATAAAGATCTGTTAGCCAGGTCTGTGTAGAACAATATACGCATTCTGGGCATTCTGGAATCGGCCAAACAGACAAACTCAAAGATTTTTTGGTGTGGATACCGCTTACGTTATTTATTCCAGAGTCTTTCTCAAGCCTGCTGGTGGCGGAAAGAACTCATAGATCCCTTGCGCTGAGGCCCCCTCCAAGGGCCCCACCTGCCTTTTCATTTCAAGGGTCATGAACTTCAGAGACAGGGACACTGTATTGAGAAAATGAAAAATATGACCTGTCATATGAAACTTAACAGATCTCTCTCCTTCCTGACTTCACTTTGAAGTTACAAAGGTGAGGTGGAATTTTACCCTGGTTTAGTTGCAAACCCTTCAAAATCCTATAGAGTACCTCTGAAGTCTTGCAAAGGTGAGCCCTGTCTGTGGTAGTAGAGGTGATTGCCCCTCCCCCTTGTCAAGGTTCACTGACAATGGCTGATTTCTAACTTCACATGCTGCTGTTTCACCCCTGAGTGCTCCCCCTCTTCTTGGCTTATCAATATATTATCTGCTGTTAAATTCTCTCCTATTTTGATGTCAGCTATCTCAGCTGAAAATTCAGACTGTTCATTAGATATGGACTCTGTTAGTCATAACATAACTAGGTACATGCAGTTATAGTAAAATTTCTTGCCTCAGTCATTATCACACAGAATGTTACCTTGGCAAACAATAATGAAATTAAATGGTCTTTTTGTTGACAACAAAATTATTTTCCACACTGCTTGCTTTTTACGATAATACTTGTGGATTTTCTATTTCCCTAGCCCATTGCTAAGTAGGGGTTACAAATCACATTCGGCCTCCGAAACACCATTTACCACACTCACATGCAAAGGGTTAATGCTGGTTTACAGATATTAACTCATGGGTTACACACCTTGTAGAGAGCTTTCTTTGTTTTTGTTCCAGTGATGACACTATTCGGCTGAATCTATCACTGTTTTTTTGGTTCTATACTTTTTAGAGTTAGCTATATGTCTTGGAGGGATTGGTCTGCCAGTGTGGATGGGTGTTAGGTGGGTTGCTGTTATGAGTTGTTATGAATGGATCTAACCTGGAAGTTATATGGATGTGCCTCTAAATTTCTCTATGATGTTTGCTTTCTCAAAATGAGCTGACTGTCCTACTATGGTCAATACGCTACAAATGTGGTACATAATCACGTACAACACGTGGCTAATCAGCCCATTTTGCTCCTGACATGGAATGTTAAGGGCCATAAAAATCCCCTTTAAATCCATCAGGTTTTATCATACTTAGATAGACCCCATATCAGCAACGCCATCTCCTAACAGACTTATCTCACCAGACATTTCGAACGCATGTGCTGTTTTAGATGGGCATCCCACCGAATTGCAGCATCATACTCCTCAAATGCTTGACGAATTGTGATCTTGATAGAAAAGGGAGTATAATTCACACCAATTGGGTCTCAGATAGCTGCTAATGATCACTGTGCTATACTCTGAGGTAAACTAGGAAATGTCTATGGTACAATATTCAATTGCTATGGCCTTAACATGAATGATCCTGCTTTCTCTAACTCCCCCTAGAATACAATATTGGCCACTGTACCCTGCACCCTAGTGTGGGCAGGATACTTGAAAAGCAAGTTTCATAGTCAGCTGGACAAATTGTCAAGTACAACCAGAACAAAACATCTACCCTAGGATCTGTTATCCCTAACCAGGGGCTATTAGATGACTGGCTTCACAGAAATCTTTACTTTAGGGAATTAACTTACTTTGTCTACTGTGCAACATATAATGTCCTGTCTGGATTTCTGACTTACAAAGGCAGACATGGGTCCTTGATTTACAGGATTCGACACTGGGCATGGACTGTCTTGGATCACTCTCCAGTTCTCCTCCAAATAAAGGTTATGGGTATTGACCCCAGAGTTGGACAAATCTGGAGATATTCATTGATAGAATTTCCAGTGATGATCTTTGACAAGTCGTAGTTGAATATTTTAAGTTCAACGTGGGTTTGATGGAGCAAATGGGGTTGTCTATGAGTGTTCAAGATGGTAATCAGGGGCAAATGTATATTTAGCCAATGCACAGTGCTGAAATACCTTAAGTCTCACTAACTTGAAAAGCGAAATTAAACCCATTGAGCTGATATTCCTACAAGCGGCTATTACCCACATTCTGAATAGTATAATCAAACAATCAATCAAATAAGACTTGTATAGCATGGCTGATCACCCGTGAGGGTATCCAGGCACTGAGGATTCTTGCTGCAGAGGCTCAGTCTAACAGTCAGGTCTTGAGTCCTTTCCTGAATTCCAGCAGAAAAGGTGAAGTCTGGAGGTGAAAAATTAGGTGGTTCCAGGACCTAGCAGAAAGGTAGGAGAAGGAACAACCTCTGCTGTAGCTTCAATATATGGGAGGAGAATGAGCAAGGTGCAGGTAGGAGGAGTGCAGGTGTTTAGAAGATAGATGGAAGTTCAGGAGGTGGTTGATGTATGCTTGTCCTTGGTTGTGCAGGATCTTGTACATGTGGATCAGCATCTTGAAGTGGAATCTCTTCTGAATGGGGATTCACTGGAGTTTCCTGAGGTGGGGGGTGATGTGGGTACACTTGGGGAGGTCCAGAATGAGTCTGTCTGCAGAATTTTGTATGACTTGTAGTCTCTTCTGGAGTTGCAAGTGTGATTTCTGTGTAATGTGCGTTGCCATAGGCTGGTAAATAGTGCTTGGGTGACGGTTTGTCTGGTGTTGACTGGTAGCCATTTGAAGATCTTGCATAGCATGCGAAGTGTGAGGAAGAAGGTGAAGGAGGCTGGATTGATCTTGTTTTTCCTGGTGAGCTTGCTTTCCATGATGATGCTGAGGTTGCAAGCATGGTCTGTATGTGTTGGTGAGGGTCCTAGTTTGGCTACACACCAGGAGTTGTTCCATTGGGAGGTGCTGTTCCTGAAGATTAGTACTTCCATTTTGTCTGTGTTGAGTTTCAGGGAGTTGTCTTTCATCCAGGTGGTGATGCTTGTCATGCACCTGTGGAAGCTGGCCCTCGTAGCAGGGGCTCTTCTGCCTGAGCATGATATAGTCGGCATAGGATATTATGTTTTAGTCCATGGGTTCTGACGATGATAGTCAGGAGCTCATGTAGGTGTTGAACAGGGTACGTCTGATCCTTGAGGGATGCCGCAGATAATGCCCTTGTGTTTGATGTAGAAGGGAAGATGGTGGATCATCTGTGTTCTTCCAGTGTGGAAAGAGGCGATCCATCTGAGAGTGTCTCCATGGATGTGGTGGATATGGTGTTGAGTGCTGCTGAGAGGTCAAGGAGGATCAGGGCTGCCGTTACCCCTTGGTCAAGGAAGGCTCTGATGTCTTCAGTGGTAGTGATAAGGGTGGTTTTGGTGCTGTGGTTGGTGTGGATTCCCCACTGGGAGATGTCAAGAAGATTGCTGTTCTCCAGGTGCTCCGTGAGTTGGTGGTTGATGGCTTCCTCAAGGACCTTTGCGGAAAAGGGGAGCAGGGAGAAGGGATGGAAATTCTTGAGTTTGCTGGGGTCGGTGGATGGTTTCTTGAAGAGGGGTTTGATGTTAAAGTGTTTTTATTCCTTAGAGAAGGTGGCCATAATGATGGAAGATGGTGGTGAGTTTGTTACTGACCAAATTGCTTCCCAGGTTGAAAATGTGGTGGGAACAGGAGTCCATAGGTGCCCCTAAGTGGGTGGAGTTCATTATGTCAGCGGTGTTTCGAGTGGTGAGCTGGTCCAATGTGATTAGCAGGTGGTAAGGGTTTGCAATTGTGGGAGCAATGAGGCTGAGGATATCGGTGGGCTCTGGCTGGACGTTTTTGTAGATGTCAGTTATCTTATGATGGAAGAAGTCCGCCAAGGTTTTACAGACTTCCTGGGAAGGGCTGATGATATTTACAAACGCTGAGGGGTTGAAGACCTCTCTGATAATGTTGAATAGTTCTAAACTGCTGTTGTGACTTGCCTTGATGCTGCTGGCAAGGGTGCTCCTTTTAGTCCTTTTCAGGAGATGGTGGTATTGTTTGAGTGAAGTTTTGAAGGAGGTTTGGTCTATGGTGTCCTTGCTAGTTTGGCACCTTCTTTCAAGTTGCTTGCAGTTGTGTTTTGCAGCTCCTGGTTCCGTGGTGTACCCCCTGGCTTGTTTCGAAGGTTTCTGGGGCTTTATGGGGGCAACTCTGTCGGCGCAATCAGTGCTTCAGGTACATAAGTTATTGACAAGCTGTTCTTGATTGTTTGAGATGTCCAGGTGGTAGGAGTTGAGGGTGTCAGCCCATTGGATTTCTGATACTTAGCTCCAGCTTTGGTGGGAGGTGCTGTGTGGTAAGGAAGTGGTGCCGGGGGACCTGTGATGGTGAAGTGGACAATGTTGTGGTCTGTCCATGTGAGTTCAGTGATGTGGCTGTACTTGATTCTGTGGCTGCCCATGAAAATGGGGTTGAGGGTGTGTCTAGAAATGGTTTGGGGTGGTGACTAGTTGTGTGAGGCTGATGGTGGTCATCCTCTTGAGGTGGCTGTTGGTGTTGGTGTTATTAGAGTCATTTAGTTGGCAGTCGAGGTCTCGGAGGAAGATGTAGTGCTTGTTGTCAATGGCGAGTCGGGCAATACAATCGGGAATGGTGTTGCGAAAGCTTGCACAAAGTCCTTGAGGTCTATAGGCATGGGTACCTCTGATGTTTTTGCCATCAGTAGGGAGTTGGAACTTGGGATGTTCCATGATTGGGGTGACGCCATTTGAGGTGCAGTGGATTGTTTCCTTGTGGATGATGGTGATTCCAACTGCATGTGTGTTGACTCGGTCACAGTGTGTTATCTTGTAGCTATCAAGTGTTGCTGAGGCAATGTCTGGCGTATATGCGGGGTTGAGCCAGTCTCAGTGAGGAAGATGACATCAGGGTGAGGGAGGTGATGGTGTCCCAGATCTCTGTGGCGTGCTTGCAGGGAGATTGGGCATTGAAAAAGGGGCAGTGGATATGTTCTGGGGTGGTTGTGGTTGGTGTGGTATTGGTTCCCATACATACGGGTGCTCTGGCAAAAAAGCAGTGTCTGCAGGTGAAGGGTCCAGCCATTGATCGTGGCAAGGCGCTCGGAAGCAGCTGATATTGCACATTGAAGGGTCCAAGGCTCGGAGCCTATGGAGGTGTAGAATCGGGTGGCAGAAATGCCATAGCTTTGCATGTCAGCAGTGCAGCCACGCTGCGGCCTTCATACATAGATCCTGGGAGAAGGGAGGGGTGTTGGGGCAGTGTGCAGGGAAAGGGCACTGACAAAGTTAGCAAAAACGAGCAGCTGTGCAACAAGAAACAATCCGGTAATACTAGCACCGAAAATAATGGCTGTGCAAGAAGAAATCAAATAATATGGTAATACTAGCACAGAGAATAATGGCTATGCAACAACAAACAATAGGGTAATACTGATCCACAGTAAATAGAAACAAAACAGCTGGGAGCGAGTGGCATGCAGCAGCAAGGGGGAGCTGACACGGGACTTGCTCAAGGTCAAGATTTCAGAGTATTCTCAAGTGGCTGATAGGGATTGCCTCTGTAGGTGAAAATACACATGTACCTGTGCTTATGGTGAGGATTAGCGCTCTGCCAGGACCTTGGCAGTCAAGGTTCGGTGCCCAGGGTGGCCAACAACATCACTAAATTTGCCGACATCTCAGTGGGTTGCACCGTACTCATTTTGATTCCTCGACACCAGTGCTTAATTTGTAAAGAAATAAGTGCCAGGGTTCTTGTCAGAAGGTCACTATAGTTTGCACCACCTATTGCAGCTGCTTGACAATTCAAACTATTCCAAGCCCCCAACGCTATAAAAATGGCTTGGGTGGCAGAAATGTTTTTTTTTTAATTGTATATTGAACTAATAAGCAACTGTTATTGTGCTCATCTCCAAATTACACCAGCAGTGCCACCATGTAGCAGACTGAAATAAGTGCCGGTGTTGACAATTAAGTGCCACTGCCGACCACCAGACACCACCTGCTCAAATTAAGCACTGCTTGACAACTTCTCCACATACTTTACTAATTATTATTTATATGTAGTATCTCAGTCATTCATAAATACAACAGAATACTTGAAAGACACTAATCTGGCTTAGATTGATGATGCTCCACAGGAATTTCTGTCTGCTCACACTAGATGAAATTAAGGAAGTTGTTAATAGTCTTTAGTCCAGTTGGACCCATGGCTTGAATTGTCTGCCTGAGAAATTCTACGAGAAATTCACTGACATTCTCAGTCCTCACATTCTTGCTGTCTTTGAGGAGTCTGCTCACTCTCTGTAACTGTAACACCAAGATCCTAGCGGATTTACAAGCTAACCACTTGCTTCTTCTACTCCCAGATCTGGTACGCAAAGACCAATCTGATTTCATCCCTGGCTGTTCCTCTATTCACAATTTGCATTCAATCTTTCCTATCATACATGACCTAGAAAAACCTAGATGCTGCTGCCAGGTTGCTGAGTTCCCATCTCTTGGTTTCCTTTTAGCGCCATGATGCTCCTTTGAGTGACAGTTTCCACTCTACAAATGGATTATTACATTACATGTTTATAGATACCTCTAAGGTCTTTGATTCTCTATAATGGGAATTTGTATTTACTATTTTGGGAAGACTGTTTATGCCTTCTGTCTTCATGGGCTGGATCAATCTACTAAGTAGACCACCTGTTGCCCAAATCTGTATTGCCAAATTGCACATCACAGCCCATTACCGTCTGCAGAGGCACGCTTCAGGTATGTCCCTTCTCATCCATAATATTTGTGACAGAATTGGAGACCTTGGCTGCTCAGCCACACCAGCAATACTCCGGACATACACTTAGCTACACTAGCTGTCACCTTCTCATCTCTTTATATGTAATTGATAGAACATTATCTTTTAGGAAACCTAGAAAATGTCTTAACCCTTTAGTGAGAGCATTCCTTTGATTTATCAGATGTAAATATAAACTGGGGCAAATACTATATTTTCCCCATCTCACACCACACCCCTATGTTCTTCCCCGACTTTCTGATGCACTGGTTTGAGGACTCTGCAAAATTTCTTGGCATCTGGATTATTCTGTATTTTTATTAGATTATTAGAGAGAGTTATGTGGCTGCGATGGGCAAATTATCAGAAAAGGTGGCCCAGTGGTCATCTCTCCTATTATAACTTGTAGGTCGTATTGACCTCATGAAGATGATGGTCCCGCCAAAGAAGTTATACCAATTCAAGAATGTCCCCATCATACTCAATAGGTCCTTTTTACGCTCTCCGCTCCCAGATGATCGAACTGGCATAGTCGGGTAGTCAGGCGATGGTTAAATTGGTGCTAACTCATCCATTTACCCTACATTTTGGCAAATTCAAGGCTCACAACTTTGCGCTTTTATTATTTATGCATTTAGGCTTATTTTGTGTACTATTAGTATCAATAAAGTTGATAATGTTGCTCTTCTGTCACTCCGATTGGTAATAGGATCATTGCCATCTAAAACTATAAACGCCACGCTGTACCATGGGACGGGTTGTGTAACAGAGGGGGCCTAGATATTATCTACACTCCATGCTTCCACTTTATTACCATCCAAGCCTTCAGGTAATGCATGAGCCAAAAGCAGCATCCTAATTTCACTCTCTTTGATTTCAACATCAAGTAGCGCATATAAAGAAGGAAGTTTTAGACAGCTGAAAGACATTGGTGAAATCTCTGCATAACCCACTTGATGTATTCTTGTTATATTGTAGCCGTAATGCCTGCAGATCAGTGTGCTCATTTTTAGGTCGAGCTTTTGAGGGCTCTTGTATATACTTTAGTATAAACTTCTGTGTGTTCTTAGAGCTTGACCACTGCTTCCATTTGTTTGTTTCTGTGCCCACTTAAAATCCATGCTTGCTATTGGTCAATCCTTCCTCTTTATCATTTTGTTTTTCATTTCCTCTCATGGAGCACGGACCAAGCACTGTATCTTTACGCTATTGTTGTTCAGGGGACTATTTTTTATTTGTTTCCTGCTCGTGTGAGTATTTGCCTGTGTTCAGCTTCGGCACTCATAGTTGCTTGTTTCTTTTGTTTCTGCACCATGGGAAGGTTCTCCTTTGCACAGGTGCTCCCCCTGCCTTTGGAATTTCAGCATGGTTGTAAACAGACATCTAAATCTTGTTCCTTTATTGCAATCAGGACTACATGACTCAAAATCAAAAGAAAAAACTGGACTAGACTAGCTACTTGCACATGGGCCGGGGAATCATAAGGGCGCTGCACTAAATGGTATTTTATTCGGATAAATGTGCTGCTACCTATCACGGCATCCCTCATACTCCGAGTACACCAATACCCCTCCAGTGGTATACAGTACCAGCCCATTTACATTTGAGATGGATGGCTCCTGCACAGAGGGGCGCTGAATCTCTTGCATGGGGAGCATCCTGTGCTATGTAGGGTGCATGATTAGAAGGGTGTTGGACATATCCTATGTGGGAAGACTTTCCATGTTACTGATCACAGATGCAGTTACTGTGTTATGGGATACAGCGCTTAGCAGTGTGGGTGATGATGAGGTGTGAGAGAAAAGAAGTTACCATTCAAACACAGCAATAAACTACTAAAAGGGGGTCAGTCAGTCAACCTTTGGAAAGGGCCGTCCACTGTGCAGCAGCCCATATTGCTCCGTTTTTAGTAAATTTTGATCTGTTTGCGCGAGAAGCATTTTTTGGTTAAAAATCATCAAATTATGTAACAAGCTGATAGATTATGAGGCAAGTGCAGCAAATCCATAATTATGCAAAACAAAACTGCAGAATTGCATATTCCCACCTGTCCTTTTAACTAGTCACACACCTACTCTCCTTTCTCAATAACCTGTTTTTCTTTATTTCTCCCATCCTATGGCCTGTAACCCCTGACTTTCTGCCTCTATTCTCTGCCCACCTCTCCTCACTACCCTTCAAACTCCTTCCCTTGAGGTCTACACTCTCTCATCCCACTTGCATTTTCTATCCCTTAGCACTCTCACTTCTATAGTTCTGCACTGCTC